>NC_092412.1:182639174-183280174 GCF_040894005.1 Engystomops pustulosus | reverse complement strand
AGAGTCTGCTTGCTTTTCTGAAACGACATCAGCAGAGTCTTTGTTGGAAACTGGGAGACCCACAAGTGGCTTGGTGGACACTGAAGAGACCGTGATGGACACAGATTGAGAAACCACCATACAATGAGACTGCCACTCTGGTCTCCAATGAAGAATCTCTCCAGTTAAGGACGCAGGTTCAGCAGTGGACTGATGACGTACCCGGTACGGGTATTAAACGCGTCTCCTAAACAACAATAGAATTTTACTGTGATTTTATTAATAGTTTATTGTTACTTGTTTTTTAATCATAAACAATTAAAAAGTAGAAAATCCAGAAATGGGGGCCAAACAGAATTTTTTCCAAACATGAGCTATATGCTCACAAACTTCTATCAGCAGTGCAGTCTCAGCAGAAGACGCCCATGCAGGTTCCTGACCCTGGTAGGATCAGCCAGTTCAGGAAGCAGAACCTTGGGGGGATCCATGGCCGATCTTACTGTCAGGCAACAGGGACAGTGGACCCATTGGACCACCCCAGACAATGACGTAAGCCAACACCTGGGACTGCAATCTAAGTGGTAGCCGGTTTTCACCAGCGTCCACCGCAAAGCAGGTTGGACTTGTTGCGGCGTGGTACCACCAGGTTGTTCCACAGGCGTGACTTTGCCCGCAGTGGCGGTCAAAGCGAAGTACAGAATTGTAAGGCAAACAACTGGTTGGGGGCAGACAGGAGGTCGAGACAGGCAGCACAGGATCAGAGTTGGGGACTTATCGGTAGGGCAGGACAGGCAGCACGGGATCAGAGTCAATAACGGAACTGGGGTCACAACGGGAATTCGTAATACGGCAGCTGGCCAGTGGCAATTAGCGGCGCACTGGCCCTTTAAATCTTACAGAGCCGGCATGCATGCCCTAGGAGGCAGGGACACATGCACCAAGCCACAGGAGATGCCGCTGGAAGCCGGAGAGATGAGTGGGACATGGGTCCCGGAGAGGTGAGTGGGACATGGGTCGCAGGGGCACCCGTGACACTACTGCTGGAGTAAAGCATCACCTGTAAATTACTAATCCTGTAGTCACTGGCTGGCCCTGTGTGTCAGTTACATGGTGCCAGGGACCCAGGTGCATTTCTGAAGTGTTCCAGCAACACGCTTTTTCTCAACACAATTTAGGAGTAAATTAAGTGAACCAAATATAGCGGGGGATAAGAGGTAGGCCGTGTATCGGTATATGTAAAACACAACACTTTATACAGCCCAGGGCCACATGGTTGCTTTAATCCGCCACTGGGGATGTATAATTTGGCCCAATATGTAAAAAGGAGTAAAAGGAGTAAAAACAGAGCCAGGACAAGAGAGACGAGAAATATATATATATATATATATTAGTCCTTCAGATTGTAGTTTGAAGCCCTTAATAGGGCCTTATAGGCATCTGATTGGTGAAAGGTTGCCATGCGTTGTGGAATTTGCCATAGGGTCCAGACAGAGATGAGGTGAGGGCCTCCATGAGCATGATGTCATTATCTCTAGAAATCCAGGAGGAGATACTACTAGCAGCAGGGTGTTTCCACCTACCAGGTAGGAGGTGCGGAAAATACTGTAGTTAGAAAGGGCACAGACAGGATTGTCTAAACCCGTAATGAGACTCAGCCCTTTTATGTTATTGCATTTTTGTTTCTCCCTAGACAGGAACCACTTGTAATATTTCTTAAAGGAGATTTCACGTATCACTGGTTTTCCCATCTTAATATAGATACTATGATACCAGCTTGGAAACTTTGTAAATGGCAATCCAAGTTGGATCTAACCCTGTGTTTCAGGCTTTGGTAAATGCTTGGTCTCAGCTGGGGTTTCTACTCCTAACAGAAGGCAACTGCTTCAGGAGAGGGGCAATAAGGATCACACTTAAGGTCAGTGTTATGAGGCAGCTGCTCATGTGATTCAATGCTGCTCTGGACATAACTGACCTCCTCCGAGAGTATTACCAGCTCAACAAGGCACGATCCACCATTTGTGAAAAACCGTGTCTTCCTTTATTTTCAGACATGCACATCCAGAAAAAAACATCCAAAAGACCAAAAACATAAAATAAAGGAAGAGTTTTTCACAAATGCTGGATAGTGACTTGTTTGTTTTTCTGATGCATCAGGTAGGCTCCCTGTTACCTGACACCAGTGAAGGGAAAATATCAGGCATGTTATTGACCTCGTTGCTTTTATCAACATCTATTTTTGACTCCCATGTTGCTTTTGAGCTTGGATACTGAACTTTTATGCTTCAGACTGATATAGACTGTGCATCAAACAGATATGAGAAATCTTTAGAGCACAGCTCCCCTTGTACTTCCCCAACTCCTCGAAAGTGTGTTCAATTTGTACAACACTTGCATGGCTTGCATTTCATGGTAGTTGGCAAGTAGTCCACAAGATTGTTCTTGTGTATCTGTAATCCTGCCAAAACTATGATAGCTACATTTTGGAAATAGGTGAATCTAGCTACCTTATTTGACATTGTTTTTTGGCTAAAGGAGCATTTGGGACCCATGTTATTAGGAAGGGATGCTTACTTCCTCTCCCCTGATATCATGGTTGTGTGCAATCTCTTCTGCGTTCTCCCCTACTCCCTCCCACTTTATTTCTATCTGTCTGTATTTGCATAAATCTCTAGAAACTGAATTAACATGTCTCTGGAAGCAAGAACTATATGTTCAGGAAGCTTAAAAGAGCCATTTTACATATCTTATTGATTTAATTAGAAAATCTATTCAATAACATGAGATGTTGGTGGATCAAAGAAGATGTTGGTGTCATTGGACATTCATGTAGGACATTCATTAAAGCTTAACGGTTACTTAGAGAATTTATCTTTAACAGAACAACTTATCACTACATCCTATCAAACTGGCATGTGTGATATCTGCAGTTGAGTCATGTGCAGTAACTAGATAAACACAAATGCACAGATACATACTGTATAATTATTTTAGCATTACTTTCAGAATTTTTTTAAACTGCAAGCACTGTACTTTTCCCATTTTTTTTTACATTTAGTTCAGATTTATAAGACATATTTTATTATGAGAACATCTAACTATAGGGTGTACCCAGTTAAGAATGCGGACGGGTTAATGTTATTAGCTTTGCCACTCTAGAATTCCAGAGGAAGAGGTTTAATATTCTATTTTTATGCCCAGACTATTTAGGTTTGATGTGGTAATTTTGGAATATACACATGTATTTCCATTTTACAATGTTCATCTTTCAGTAACATGATATACTTACTTTCTAGGCTGATATGATTGCAGCTAAAGGTGGCCTTTAAGTGGCCCTGTAAAAAACTCTAGTGGCCAAATGTTGAAGGTAGGCTTAGCACAAGTAGGCACGAGTGGCTGTCCACTATGTAAAGAATATAACTAGTGTATTTTTGAGCAATGTTGCTACACTGTTGCTATATCTTGTGGAAAATGTGATTTTTTTCATTTTTTTTGTTTTGATTTTTTGATAGTTGTTGATTTATATCAGAATATAGAAAAGATGCTTGTGTTACACCACCTAACCTCTTTTTAGCTTTCTCAATACACCACTTTTGACAAACCTTTACAAACCTGACAAACTGTTGTTCAGATAAAACTGTTGGAGACATAGCTAATAACATTCTTAACATCATTATTAGAAATATCAATGTCTATTTTGTTTGACATGTATTTTTCTTGTTGAATTTTTTTGACCGCCTCCATCAATGGCCTCCCATTTTCTGTTTTTATGACAACAGTTTTGTCCACATATGTCCATATCTTTCCACAGATCTGGAATTTTACAATGTTTAAAAATGAATTTGGGATGTCTCTCCTTTTCCATTCATACACTGTATTGGTTGCATCCAGGGGCGGACTGGGAAATGAAAATGGCCCTGGAAAAAGTTTTAAAAGTGGCCCCATGTTGTGGGTTGGTCCAAATTCTCAGAAGGCGGAGTTAACAAAAAGGGGCGGGTTCAGAATACGAACCACAGCCATGTTTGTAGAAGGTTTGCTTATGCAAAAATGCAATTATGACATTCCTTTGATATAAATAATATATTCTGCAGCATCTGAGGTGATTATTATGATGTTCTGCATAAGCTGAGGGGTGTGTTATGATGCTTTCCAGCAACTGAGGTGTGTATAATTAGGAGTGTGTTTATGAGGTTATGTTGAAACTGGTGTGTATTAGGATGTTCTACAGCAGCTGAGGTGTGTATGTTGAGGTTCTGCAGCAGCTGAGGTGTGTATTATGAGGTTCTGTAGCAGCTGATGTGTGTTAAATTGTTTTCAGTGACATAACTGATAGTTGTAAGTGTAACCAGCACCCGGTGTCTTGTATTGTCTAAATGCAAAACAACAGGTGCAGGTTACCGATCACATGCGATCGGCCATGGCGGCCCCAGTGCGCTTTGATTCGGTTTCTAAACTGAATCAAAACGCTAACGTGTGACCGCACCCAAAGGGTGATGACACACATGGTGTTTTGAACCCATGTTTGGTCTGTTTTTAAGCAGTCTGTTAAAAAACACATGTGTTTTTGACAGATTTTATCAATTATCTTAATTAAAACTGGTCAAAGACTGATGCGTTTTTGGATGGACTGATTTAAAAACGGACCAAAAACAGGTTCAAAACGCCATGTGTGGCATCACCCTAAGGGTGATGGCACACAATGAGTTTTTGGACCGTTTTAACTCATGCGTTTTTGTATGTTTTCAATGCGTTTGGCTGCTTTGAACCTGTTTTATCTTCATTTCGTGTTAAAACGGCCCAAAAGCGCAACGTGTGGCATCACCCTAAGAGCCAAAACTTCTTTTTTTGGGAAATACTTTAAAAACTTTTACAGCATTTTTTTCATGACAAATAAGGATAGTTAAAAAAGAAAACATCTTAAAACATCCCCAGTTACAGAGGAAAATTACGCCATGTGGGGGTAAATGTCTTAGGGTGAAGACACACATGGAGTTTTTATGCCGTTTTTGGGCCGTTTTTAGTTAGTGCGTTTTAAGATCGTTAAAAACGCATGCGTTAAAAAAACGCATGCGTTTTTTGAAAACGCATGTGTTTTTGACAGGTTTGAGCAATTATCTTAATTCAAACTGGTCAAAAACGCATGCGTTTTCAAAAAACGCATGCGGTTTTTTAACGCATGCGTTTTTAACGATCTGAAAACGCACTAACTAAAAACGGCCCAAAAACGGCCTAAAAACGCCATGTGTGTCTTCACCCTTAGGCAGAGCTGTACTGGACCTGATTAGATCCAGCAACTCTACTTTACCCTTGCAGACCTGGCAATCATGCAGCCACCCGGCCTACAGAGCCAAAAGCAGCACTGTCTCTGGTATTCACTGCATAGCGCTACTTTACCGCTATGCATTGAAGAAAGGAGAAGACAGAAGCCGTAATAAACCGCTTTTACCTTCTCCCGAGCCAGACAGCCGGAGAAGCTGCTGCAATGTGGAAAGATTATGGGGCTTATTTAATAAGGGTCGTGTTGCTCACTTTCGTAAGACTGTTCCCTGTGTTTGTGATTTGCGCAGCTTTGACAGGTATTTAACGGGGATTTGCACTGGGATTGTGTCGCACGCAAACGGATTGTGGCGCAGCTGCGGTGACTTCAATGAGACAGAAATTGGGGGAGGGGGGGGGGGGCGTTGTGCCGTCAGACGATCCGAATGATTTGGACTGAGCATGGGATTTAAGATTCAAATTGTGTCGCAACCAATGCACCGGAAAGAAGAAGGTGTAGAATATCGGACGCACGATCTTAGTGAATCGCGGCAGATGTGCATTATACACGGACAATGCACTTTCTGTGAACTCCCAGGCACGGGTCAGTAAATGTGCCCCAATATTTTTACAGTCTATCTCTAGAGTGCTGCAAGCTTTATGGTTAAGATTGAAAGATAGAGAGAGAGATATATAGATAGATAGAGAGATAGAGAGATAGATTATAGATAGATAGAAAGCTAGGAAGAAAGAAAGAAGATAGAAGTTATACAAGTAGACAGAGTTACAATAGCTAGATATGCATGTACCTCTAATACGCAGCAGCCCAGACTTTCTCAGCTTTATTATGGCACTCACAGTCAGGAACCATTTAGCAGCTGCACACTGTGCTCGGATCTTCTGTTCCTGCTGCCTTTGTGTTCCCCTCCCCTCAGCCAAATCCCGACTGGCCACGACTAAGGTATTTGTGCTTTGCTCTCACTGCAGTATTTGTTTGGTCTATGGTGGAGAGCAGCAGCAAGAACACAGACCCCTGCTGCTGCTCTACCACCAATGAGCGAGGGCTCTGCACAGGGGGCGGGGCTCTTCTCCCCCTTCCATGCTACCGGCCGGATGTGGGTGATTTGGCCGCAGAGGGGACCGGCCCACCGGGAACTTTCCCGGCAGATAATATGGCCAGTCCGCCCCTAGTTGCATCGTCTTTAACATCTCTCTTGTCTTTTTACGACTTTTTGTGCTATACTGCTGGGTGAATAAGGGAGGGGGAGTGAGGACTCCTCATCCTTCCACTCTTCATTGAAAGACAAGTGGCCAGCTAGGTCACGGTACGGTGAGACACTGGCTTTGCACTGCACTTTTGTCAGACCGTGCACGTTCTTCATGGCTAAAGAGAACCTGTCATCAGATTATGACCCCCCTGACTAACAATGTCTGCTAATAAAGGGTTATAAGTCCTCCCTGTATCATCTAAAATTAGCTGCCAGTCGGGCACTGTACCTTAATTACAGCCTGAGAGAGGAGAAGAGTCAGAGATACCAGTAAACCACGTCCCATTATTCTGACTGACAGATTTGTGTCTCTTCAAATCCCTGCTCTGTTTCCTTGTACTTAGGGACCCTCTGCTTATATTCAACTACATAAATATAAAACTCTATTGTGTCAATTTTTTTTCACGGTGCCTTGTGTTACATTCATGTCATGCGACCAGAGGGACATCATCGCAGGTCTCTCAGCTATTCTAAGAATAGCAAACTGTACCACATGTATGTGATTACATAAAATCACAGCAGCCTCCATGGAGGATGAGGAAGAGTAGAATTCCATGGAGGCTGCTGTGACTTCATGTGGTCAGATATATGCATGAGGTACAGTTTGCCATTATTAAGAGGCTAAAGTACCTGAGATGATGTCACTTTGGTCACATGACATGAACTGTGACCAGTAAGGAGGCATACTGTGTCGTTTCCATGCGACACAAATTATGGAGCGTGCCAGCGGTCGGTCTGACTGATTCGGACCTAGTGCGGTATTTAACTTTCAAATTGTGTCGTACGCCCTATGTGGTGAACTTTTTTGGGCCAGTGCGGGGAACCGATTCATGATTTCTGGTGCACGATCAGTACGCACCAAGCATAATACACAGACAATGCACTTTTAGTGAACTGTCCGACTTTGTAAGTAAATGTGTCCCACTGTGTGCTCACCGCCCTGTGACCAGGTGTCATTGATCTCTGTGATCTGCATAGATGAGACAGCCTAGGGTATTATAAAGACCCAAGGCTGTCAAAGCAACGGATCACCATGACGAAGGGGAGCAGCAAGCAAAACCAATATGGTGGCGCCAATGATTCGGACTGCCAGCAGCATTTTTGCCGGTGCAATCAAAGGGTTACCACCCGCAATCAGTGCTTGCAGCGATCAGGGTTCTCCATACTCCAGTAACAGACGTGTGAAGTAATAGTACGTCTCATGTCGTTAAGGGGTTTACTTGCTTATTTTGGTATATTTAATATATTGACCTGTGTGTATATATATATATATATATATATATATATATATATATATATATATATATATATTAAAATATACTGTTTCTTATTCCGATTGTACTTGAAAGGCTGCTAATCCCGAAATGCATATAACTAGTTTGGATAATAAAGCACCCTACTTTTACCAACGGAGTGATAATAAGCGGTGTTGTGCCAGCTATTTTCTATGGCTTTTGATTGCACCTTCCACTAGGAATTGTAGTGGTAGTGGTGTACACGGTAGAATTTATATACTGTTCTAGATTCTAGGGCACTATTTAAGGTAAATGCATTTTTCTGCTGCTGTATTTATAGTACATGCATTGTTCTAGTACTGTATTTAAGGTACAGGCATTGTTCTGGTGCTGTATTTATGTGTAGGGATGTTGTATATAGAAAGTTGCAGCTTTCATGGGAGGGGACATCTTCAAGCAGTGAGGATTGATTCACCCCTGGTTATAGCTTCCTTTGACTCAACACTATAGGATTGTATGTTGGACTCAATGGGCTTTTTTTTAAAAAACATCATCTACTATAATACGATGACAATAAAATAAAGCTATTATCTGTTATGTCCACATCACTACCCCCCTTTTGTCCAGAGTTGGGAACACTAATTAGATTTTCCAAGGCCTTTAAATCTCAATTTAAGGCCCATAGAGTCACAAGTAGGCTTCACTCCCTGTTTCCCTTGGTCCTGGATCAATGCTGGCGTCTGATGGGATTGTCGACCTGTTCGGGTGTTCTGGAAAAGTTTTTGACATTATCAAGCACTTGGGAGTCCATCTTGAGAATTTGCCAGCCTTAGTTTTACTATCTCTGTTTTTAATCCCAATTAGGCGCCCCTCACACTCATTGATCAGCCTCCTTCTCGTGGTAGCTAGAATGGCCATCCTGAGACTGTGGAAATCTACCATTCTACAGTCTGTTTCTGATCGGTTCATGAAAATAGAACATATTAGGAGAATGGAGGAACTAACTGCTGAACTCCACTCCACTAGTGATTTTTACTTTAAATACTGAGCCCCTTGGCTGGACTACCTAGCGCTCTCCTGAATACAGAATGGTCTCCTGAACACATGCCCTCATACTGTGTGTGTTTGTTTTTTTTACACTTTATCGAATATTTCTCATGATGTGTCTTCTCATCTTCCTGTACTACGACAAACACATTGGTCCACAGGGTTGGACTGTTCTCCCATTACAATATGTATTGGCATTTTATGTCGCAACTGCAATTTTCCCTATACACTGCTCTTTTTCTCCACCCCTCCCTGTATGTTCTTACTATGTACTTCATGCTTGTTGCTCAAATGCTGTTGTTTGAAAAATGACACTTTAAGAAACAATATTAAAAATAAAAAATAAAGCTATTATTTAATTATAATAATCATTAGTGTTCTGCTAAAACAATACTGTAGAGAGGAATTTTGCATGATAATAATTCAGTACCATACTATAGGACAAAACAGGCAAAGAAAGACAACTACGGTAAGCTATGGTTTGAAAAGGCACACTGCCTCCTACTGATCATTTTTGATTTTTTTTTTTTTTTTAAATTGTTGTGTTATTTTTTGTTACATTATAGTACAGGCGGTCCCCTACTTAAGAACACCCGACTTACAGTCAATCCCTAGTTACAAACGGACCTCTGGATACTGGTAATTTACTGTACTTTAGTCCTAGGCTACAATAAACACCTATAACAGTTATCAGAGGTGTCTGCAATTAAGCTTTATTGTTAATCCTGGTTCTTATGACAATCCAATATTTTTAAAATTCATTTGTCACAGAGGCCAAAAAAATTTTGTCTGGAGTTACAATTATAAAATATACAGTTCCGACTTACATACAAATTCAACTTAAGAAAAGACCTCCAGAACCTATCTTGTACGTAACCTGATGCCTGTAGTTTTAAATGGAAAAAGGAACAACTTTAGGGTCATCTATTTTATTTAA
Source organism: Engystomops pustulosus (assembly GCF_040894005.1). Classification (NCBI taxonomy): domain Eukaryota; kingdom Metazoa; phylum Chordata; class Amphibia; order Anura; family Leptodactylidae; genus Engystomops; species Engystomops pustulosus. The sequence continues at coordinate 183,270,455 of NC_092412.1, read as the reverse complement.
TGCCTTGTTTTTAAACATTAAAAAATGTGGAAGTTTTTTTTTCTCAGGAGAGGACTAAAAGTTGTAACTGTCTGGTTGATTTTATAATACACTTCAATACTAATGTATTACATCATATTATAGATGCTATCATAATACTAAACAAGTTGTAATTATTTCTTGCTATAGAGGTAAATGTAGCAGTCCCAAGGGCCTTCATTAGGGCCGTACTGGCATTTGTGTGGGAGAGGCCTGGTTACAGACACAGGTACATTTGATGATAATAGCAGTGTGGATAGCAGTTAAGAAAAGAGAATGACACAGGAGTTAAGGTACGTAATTACATATCTTTACTTTATCTTTAGCCTCAATTTATTATGGGGTGGCCAATGTTGGAGTAATTTCCACTTCATCACGAAGGGTCTATTATGGGAGCAATATAAGTTAGGCATTATGAAGGGGTCTCTATTATGGTGGCAATAGAATTTACTATTTATTATAGGAGGTATATAACATAAATTACTATTCATTATGGGGGGGGGGGGGGGCAATGGTGGTCTCCATAATGATATATAAGTTATATTGCCCCCATAAGAAATCAAGGCCCCCAAAATTAATAATATATATTACCATATAGAAAATTGAGACCCACCATACGGGCAAATTGTGCAATATATGTTTTTATTCAAACGGCCTTGTAAACCCAGGGGCAGTATAAGCCCAAGGGTTTCAACACTAGAGTACATAGAGGAAACCAAATCCATCCAGGACAAACTCTTTGGCATCCTAAACACAAAAGAGAGCAATCAATGACCCACTTAAAGAGTTGATACTTGAAGAATGGAGAGAACCAGAAAATAGAATTTCCATATCTAAAGTATTCAAGAATCGCCTTCTGGTGTACTAGTGATACTGAGCTTATATACTGATATACTGGCTCTCGATTCCGATGCTGTATTGATTAAATGAGCTGGATTCTTGTTCTGAATTTTAGCTTGGTCCTGATGCTTTGTTTACTTACTGAGCTATCATAATAATTAATGGGTGCACTATATTATAATATGGGGATACCAGTACATATTTAAAGAGTAACTGTAAAGGTTTTTTTGTTTTCCAGAATCAATAGCTCTTGGAATGTAAACAACTTTGCCTATTATCTTTATTACCTATATGCAGTAGCTTCCTTGCTATGCCCTCAGATGTGGATTGCGCAGTATTCACTGGATTTACTTGTGGGAAACTAAATGAATTTAATGCTAAATTAATATGAGAGAGAACACAAGGCATCATGAGATCTGTGGGCAAGCTAACTGACCTCAGATTGAAGGCATAGACTGACAGATATTGGTGAGAAAGATTTTTGTCCAACACTTTCAGAACAGAAAATGCCATAGCTTTGGAAAGAAAAGGAAGAGCATCACAAAGTAGGCATTGTTCTATTTCATTTCAAAGGGGGAATCACATCTAATAATTTGGTAAAATCACTATAGCTTCACAGTTACCATTTAAATTAAAAGGTGGGGATTACTGTATATGCTAAATAAAATTAAGGTCTAATGGACTGAGATGAGTATTAAAAAAGCATGCTTACTTATGCTAATCGCATGGTGAAGTTTTTTATGGAAGTGTTGCACAAATAAAAGTTTTTACTGCTGAAAGCATTGATAGCTTGTAGCCCAGCGTCAGTGGTACTAATTGATTGCACGGACTGTGGTTTTGACACCATGCCATAGATGGAATGCCCGCTGTTAGTTGCTCAAGGATTTTCATTGCATTTCAGATCGAAAAACGTCTCCTGAAGGACTGGATCTGTGAGACATCTGTGAGACATAGAGCATTTCTCCTGCAGAAAGAAGCAGAACATCCAAAAACTTCCTTTGAGAACATGGAGTCAAGTCTGATTTTTTATGTTGATAATCCAACCTATGTTTTACATGAAAGGTAGTGTCTTGAGACGTTACAAGACTGTGACTGTCTTTGGCAATTATTAGGAGGTGGTCTAAGTATGGAACTATACGGACGCCTTCTCAGGAAAGCTACAGCTACTGCCATTATTTTGGTAGCTCTCCAGATTTATGATCAGCTGATTTGCTTAATTGGTATCCTTCACTAGCAATAAAGGACTGTAGAAATCTGACTCTCTTTGATCCAGGGGAACAGAGGTGACTACACTCATTTGCAGTAAAGACTGGACAATGAACTCAGACTTCCTACCCATGGGGTCACAGAGTTCTGCCACATCTTTGAAAGACAGATCTATTTTTTAAATGACCTTGGTAGCCTGGACTTCAATCTTAGGACAGGAATCCCAAATCCTGGATTCATAGCCATTAAACAGCCACCACTTCCTGAAATTTTTCTATCAGGATCACACTACTCATCAGAAATAATCTTTTACTTTTAAGACCACCAAATAATTTGTCTGGGGTGGATTGGGTAGGGAATTGATCTTCAATATTTAGAGTCTCTCTGACTGTGTTTAAAAGATTCTCTATTTCATCTGTAGGAAATAAGTATCTAGTTTTAGTCTTGATAAACCTCCTGAACATATTTTTAGTCACCAGTGTCTTTATAAAAGCATGACGCCGATTTGTCTATAAGAGCATTTGTCCATTACATCCCCCCCCCCATTTTCAATGTATTACTGTTGTGTTTGTCTACTTTGTCTACAAAGTGCTCCATATGGATTGCATACTTATAGGTGCCACAGTGTACATACATTGTGATATCTACTTTCTTCACTTTCCCTTTTACTATGTTCCCCTATCTATTTACCATGGTTATCTAGCTATCTGTCTGTCTGATTCAGTGGTACCAAGCATGGAATCCAGTGTTGGCCCCGTCTTTCATGGAACTGTAATGATCTCATTCATTGTGACCTCATAATTTTATACATCTATCTGTTAGTCTTTTCATCCACAGCCGTCCAATGCTATATACCAACCACCTCTCCACGATGTACCCTCCAGTTATACATCATCAAGATCGATGTAGCCATGTCATCAATAGGTGCCACAAGAAGTAGCTGTGGCTATGACATGCATGGTGTCTTGACACACGCAATGGTAGGTCAGGAACTAGGGGGTGTGGTGTCCATTATCTATTTCTCCCAGGCACGTGCACGGTAATTTTAATTGCAGACTGCAGCACTGATTTCGGATCTCCTGTTAGGGCTCTGCAGGGATGAACTTTCACTAAAGTTCACCTCGTTTACACCCCTGGACTAGTCATCACTGTGAAAGCCCTTCCTTTTCTTCACTGATGCATCTGCCTTGAGTCCCTCTAAGAAACCAAGTTTTTGAAAGAAACACATCAGGGCAGGGGGATGCGGGGTATTTTTGATTAGGGTTCACTCTGAGGCTTCAGTCATTTCCCGGTGCATTAGGGAAAGTTGTCCTCTATGGCTATATGAATATACCTTTTCACCTCAACGTCACTGCCCTAGTTTGCACATGGTTTCGTTGTTGCATATTCAGGCACCCTTGGTAAGGCATAAAATTTCCTTATTATTTTCCAAGGTGGCTGTCATAGTATGTATGACATAATTCTCTACAATATATAGCTGGTTTGCACGTTTGTTGGTGTTATCTTCTTATATTGTGTACAAGAAAACTCAGGTACACTACTGAGAAAAGGACAAGAGGTATATGCCCTGTTCTGCCCGGTTGGATCATGGGTTAATTTGGGTTCAGAATCCGATTACAAACCGAAATAGACACCACTTTTTAATAAATTATATTGAGATAATTTTGTTGGAATATGTGTAAGTTTTCATCAGTATAATTTTGAAGCTCATAAGACTGCTTGCAACCTGGGTTTTATGTGCTAGTTGTTTCAGTCTTATTGTTCACTCAAGTTTATTCAACATATAAGCAAACAAAAATTAACAAAAACAATACAGCCAAAATCAACCATAACACAGAAGTCTGACAGATTCATAAATGTTCAGTCGCATCGCTGTTCACATTTAGCGAATCCATCACATGTCCATAGCGTGGAACAATGCAGATGTCATGGTTTGTGAGAAGCGAACCATCTGAGAGTCTCTTTGGGAAGAGTTTGTGGACCCTCTGGGCCACCACAAGGGTTGGTATGAGACCCGCGGTGGCAGCCAAGGCAACAAAATGAAGGAAACAGTCACAACCTGAGATGACAGCAGGAGCGCAGAGGAGCACTGGTAACGTTGGGCTGGAACCCAGGAAGGCACAGCAGAAGCATAGGAAGGCAGGAGGTCACCACTGGGCTGGAACCCTGGACGGCACAGCAGGAGCACAGTCGTACGGGAACGGAGCACAGGATACGAACCACAGGATACAGACCACCGGACACGGACCACAGGATACGGACCACCGGACACGGACCACCTGACACGGACCACAGGATGTGAACCACAGGATACAGACCAGAGGACACGGACCACAGGATATAGACCACAGAACATGGACCACAGGATACGGACCACCAGACACGAACCACAGGCTACGGACCACCGGAAATGGACCACAGGACACGGACCACAGGATACGGACCACAGGACAAGGACCACCGGACACGGACCACAGGATACATACCACAGGAGGCGTCTGGAAACGCTCATGAAACGGGACCTCGGGAAACACACAGGAGGCTTTCACTTCAGTTGGGAAGACTTGAAGATCCGGCGGGGAGTGAAGGGAGCCGCCAGGTTATGTAGGAAACCCGGAAGTGACCAACGCCAGTGGGAAGGACGCTGGCCCTTGAAGTTCAGAGAAGAGAGCGCGCTCGCCCTAGCAGTGGGAGCGCGTGGCCTGGAGGCAGAAAGCATGAGGCCTGCACGCCAGGACCCGGAGCAAAGCCAGGAGAGATAAGTGCGGGCTGGGGGACAGGCAGCCAGCAAAGCACGACAGTACCCCCCCTTAGGGACCCTCTTCTCTTCTTCCTCAGCCTCTTCTTGCCTCTCCTGAAATTCATCTTGGTGACGGGGCACCTGTGGAGGAAAGCAGAAACAGGACAAACCTCGATGAGGTGCTTGGACCTAACAGGGAACAAGCTGAGGATACCCTGGAGCATCTGGAGTGTCTTTTGGCCAACAGATGGATAACTTGCAATGATTCCTCAAGAGGCAGTATGGCCGGAGGCTGAAATAGCTCTTGGAAGGCCAGGACAGCACTGGGAAACTGTGGAGGCAGGGGCAGTTCTTGGAAAGCTGAGACAGCTTTGGGAAGCTGCAGAGGCAGGAGCGGCTCCTGGCACATTGGAGAGTGGAGCGGCACTTGGCACACCAGAGAGAGGAGTGGCTCTTGGCACCTCGGAGAATGGAGCGGCTCTTGGCACACTGGAGACTGGAGCAGCTCTTGCACACTGGAGACTGGAGTGGCTCTTGGCTTATCGGAGACTGGAGCAACTCTTGGCATACCGGAGATTGGAATGGCTCGTGGCACATTGAAGACTGGAGTGGCTCTCGGCACATCGAAGAGGCCTCTGGGAAGGCCGGAAACTCTGGTGTGGCTGGGGGGCAATCATCCATCCAAGGGTGGCAGCGAGTTTGTCCAGAAGTTCTTGTTAGGCAGCTATCTCTTGAGACTGCTGTGCGATAATGTTTGGAAGGTCAGCCAGCAGGCAAAGGGGATCTGTTGCACAGTCCATGGCTTTAACAGAATTCACAACCTTGGCGTAGTCCATGGCCGGATCTTACTGTCTTACTCTTTGGAAAGAGTCTGTGGACCCTCTGGGCCACCAGGGGGTTATGTATGAGACCTGCGGTGGCAGCCAAGGCAACAAAATGAAGGAAACAGTCACAACCTGTGATAACAGCAGGAACGCAGAGGAGCACTGGTGAAGACACCGCTGGGCTGGAACCCTGGAAGGCATGGCAGAAGCACTGGAAGGCAGGAGCCAGGAGAGGTAAGTGCGGGCCGGGGGATGGGGACAGGCAGCCAGTGGAGCACGGGTGTACCCGCAATCCGTGACATGGATCGCGGGAGCACCCGTGACAGCACATAGAATGTGGGTGTTAACAATATGCAATTCCAAAAAATAGCGATCAGAAAAGGCAACCTTTGGTTGAAGTGGTGTCATTTGTGGTGTTTGCTGATAGTACAGTAGCCATAAAGAAAGATTATTGCCTCACAGGAGGTAGGATATAACATCTGGTGGTGAAACACTCAATAAATCGAAGTGACCCCAAACGATAACGTGATCCCAAAAGATAAATCTAAGCGTGAGACCCTAATTATGCCTACAACACACAACACATGTTAGGGCTAAGAGATAAAAACGGGCAGGAATAAGAATCTATATGGAAACAAGAAGGAAAATGAAGGAAATAAAGAAGGTTTATCAGAGAGACAAAGGGGAGGAGAGGGAATAAAGAATCTCGAAAGCAGGTAAATCAATACGGAATAAGATAGGTTTGGGTAGGCTCTGCCACCTCGGTCCCAGCTCAAGCAGGTCTCTTAATGTCTGTGAGCCTTTGAACAGAATCCAGGGCTGGCAAGATTTTAGGTATTTGCCAACTCAGCCAACAACTCTTCTAACCGTGCAATTGTTAACATCTCCTGAATCTATTCAATGATAGTAGGGGATGTGGTGGTGGATCTCCAGTGCTGTGGAATCATGGATCTAGTCGCCATGAGGAGTTCGCTAAGTCATGATTCTGAGCTCTGATCAAGCCAGAAAGAATTGAAAGCAGTGCCACTTAAGAAGTGTTGTTGACAGAAATTCCAGAGATAGTACAGTATTCTGAGAATACCCTTTTTCAAAAGGGTTTCATCCTAATGCAACTCCACCAAATGAGCAAAATACCCACCTCTGTCATCCCACATCGCCAGCAATTGTTGAGACGGAAGGATAGATAGAGTGTAGAAGAGTAGGAACCCAGTACCACCTTGAGAGGATTTTGTAGTTCCTTTCTTGCGCCTTCAAAGGTCGTGAGGGAGTATTCAAACCCACCATCAGATCCTGTGGTTCTGAGAAAAGTATTCCAGCCACGACAGGATGGAACTCAAATCCCTAAAAGATGGTAAAGGTGCACCTCCTAAGATGTTGCACAGTATAGGATCGTCACCTATTTTGAATCCCAGAAAGATGTCTCTGGTCAGAGCAGGTGGAAACACAGGGTTATGGAATAATGAGTGAAGTGGCCAAACAGTCGTGAGAGTATTCGGCGTTGTAGTAGACCCTGCAATACTATTAATGCTGTGTGGATGAAAACGGGATGCAAGAAAACCTGTTTGGTATCTGCTTTAGATCCGCAACGTATACTGAGTTTTTAAAGAGGTTGTTATTTAACCTCCAAGACCAAGGTCTTATAGACATATGAGGGAGAGTCAATGTCAAGTATACCGGGGCATGGTCAGAATGTATTACATTCCCTATGGTGGCTGAAGGGTCCCAGTAAAGGGCTCCATGGCTAGTGAGAAAGTAATCAATACGACTGTGTTAATTATGGGATGGGGCATAGGATGCATAACCTGCCATATCAACTGGAGAGTATGGAGTATGAAGGAGGTGTCTAACAATTGATCTTGATTGAAGTTAAAGTCTCCTCCCCGCCCCCACTACCAGAGTTTCTTCCATGAAATCTGACAGCTCAACCAATATCCGCTTATCGGCAGGAATCAGGCAATGGTTAGCTAGCTACCACTTTGGAGGAGGAAAGACTTGAACATAAATCTTAAGTTTAATAAAGATAAAGAGGGAGATTTATCATTAGTCCTATGTAGCTTCTTGGCGTATAGTTGTTTTTGCGGGGTTTTTTAACAAGAAAAAAACACAACTGTAAGTCACGCAATAACTGAAAAAATACACCACAGAGTGTGCAACACCATATTATTCAACTGAGAATTTTCAAAAAAAAGCAAATTTAATCACAAAATTACACCACATAGGAGGCGGTGTATGTGGCTGCATTCATACTACAGGGGGGAGATTTATCTCAAACTTGCTCAATTTTGAAGTTTCTGCTCAATTTTAAGTTTGAGGTATGAGAATTTCCTGTGCAAAAACATTGCAAAAAGGCAGAAATTGAGCAGATGTCAAACATACGAGCGACTGGTGCAGTCTATTCCCATACAGCACACACAGCTGATGGTCACATAGGAAGACATTTAACACTGCACATACACCCGGCTATAAATCAGACTGTTGGAAACCTGGCAGTCTAACACATAGACAACTGCTCAATGATAATTCTCACCCATAGAGCCATAGTGGGTCTATCCTTTCATCAAGTACAAAATGTAGAAGGCACTCGTGCAAAGTTATGGAAACCCCCTTTAGCGTGTGATTTGGGGTTGGAACTACGAAACAATTTGATTATGGATCCTGAGACATGATCTTTTTTTGAAGTGGGTCTCTTGTATAAACAACACATCTACTTTCTGCTTGTACATGCCATATAATACTTGCGAGCGCTTCTGAGGAACACTCATTTCCCTAACGTCTAGGGATACCAGCTTTAACTAAGCCATAGGGGGCAGAACCACAATTCCCTAGGTGGGGAAGAGATGGGGGAACAACAGTTAAGAGGATCAGCAGATAAGAAGGTAAAGTAGGTAGTAAGAGAAAGGTGGTATTGAAATCAAGAAAGTCTAGCCTAAGCATAAGAGAATCTACTGAGTATTATAATACGTGCACCCAGATCAGGGTGGACGTCCCCAAGGGGTCAGAGGTTCAGTAGGGGAGAGGAAAGAGACACGGAAAAAAGGAAGCAAAGAAGCTAGAAAGATAAAGGTAGAACAGAAGCCTAAGCTTAAAGGGGTATTCCTGGAATATGAACGTCTACAAAAACTCATAATGCTATAAATAAATGAATGTAACAAAACTTAATGTCATTAGTAACAAAATGGAGCTTAAATAGTTTGATTTTATGATTCACCAAATTTTATGGCCTCTCTAAAGTTATCACCAAGATGGCTGCCAAGTCCCAAGATCCTTTAGTTCTCAGTAACTCCCCCTCCCTCTTATGTTCTGCTCCCAGTGATGATCTAAACACTGCAACCAACCGACTACAGCCAAACATAGTGGTGATCACATGACCTCCCCAAGCAGGTACAGGACATATGATGTGAACATGTGACCAGCGGCCATCTTCACTCCTGTGTCTGCTCCGCAACGGACTGCACGGAGGAAATTAACGGACTGATTAAAGGGCAAGTAGCATTTTAATTCTTCATTACAGTCTATATCATCAGCATTTTTCTGCTAAGGGGAGCAAAATCTTAAATAACAACTAATTACATAAAAGATTACTACATTACAACAAAGGTTCCAGGTGACTTTTTCCACTTTAGTATTTTCATCACATGGATGCCTAAAGGATGCATAGTGTTGCTGGGACTTGAGGGGGATAATCTCTTAATCTTTTATAAGATTACTTCACTTTCAGTTACTTCATATAGGGCTCTAGGTGGGGATAGCGCAAAACAAGACAGGAAATAGTGAAGTCCTATACACCAGCACTCTGCGACGTGCTAGTCATGTTTGTGTATCACCAGGGGCGCGGTGCATATTGGGGTTCAGAGGGTTTTTTGTTATATGTTGGCTAATGGTTGTTTATTTTTTCTTCTGTTGGGAGTTAGGTTTTGATCCATTGCATTGGATAGAACTCAAGAGACAAATGCTACCTTCTGGGAGTATTTTAGCGCCATTTATTCAGATGCTGGGTGTGAAGTAGAAAAGGGTAAGGAATTTTTAAAGAAAGTAAAACCCTCCATAATGTCGGATGATCACAAAGTATGCCTTAGTGCTCCCATCTCAGACACAGAAGTCAGAGGGGCAATAAAGGAATTAGCGGAGGGAAAATCGCCTGGACCAGGTGGTTACCTCAGGAAGTTGTGTGACCACATTGCTCCGGTTTTAACTCTGTACTTCAATTCGGTGCTTGAGACAGGAGCAATAAGGTCTGAATCCAAAAATGCATATATTAATTTGTTACCGAAGCCGGGTAAAGATGCATTAGAACCAGGGTCATACAGACCTATATCTTTAATAGATGTGGACATGAAACTCCTTTTCAAGATCTTGGGCTCCCGTTTGGCTCTTGCCCAGTGGGGTTTGTGAAGGGTAGAGCGGCTGTTTCTAACATACAAAAGGTGTTAGTGGTATTGGATAGAGTACTGCACCATCCCCAGCAGGGAGAGAAGCCAACACTAATAGCCTTGGATGCAGAGGCGACATTTGATAATGTCAGATGGGAATTGTTGGGTGTGGAGCTGGATCAGATGGGTATTACTGGGAAATCCCAGACTTATTTAAAGGGACTTTATGATAACCCAACTGTTTAGATAAGTACACCGGGTTTCCTATCAACACCCTTCCCTCTTCTAATGGACATGGTGGGGAGGGTTGGCATACTGAAAAGATGGAAATACTGAAAGATGGGAATGGGGACCAAAAAACTCCCTATGAGGGTGCAGTCACACGTTGCAGTTAAAACTGCATCGCAATCAGTTTTGAGGTGGTTTTAGGTGCAGTTTTGTCAATTTCACAGTTGAAAGACATGAACTGAACGAGTGAATTTGATTTTGAAGGAGAAAAAGCTGTCCAACAAATGTCATTCACCTGTTGATTTGATGTCTTTTACCACCTAAAGCCACCCCAAAACTAATTGCGACGCAGTTTTAACTGCAACGTGTGACCGCACCCTCAGGGATGGGTAATAAGGTCCAACTTGAGAAACACCTGATGGTTCTGTAGATCTCCAATTCTGGAACAGGATGCAGGGATTTAATAAAATAAATCTTTGAGCATGGTGTTGAGGGATGGTGGCAGGGAAGACCCACAGGCTACTTAAGAGTAAAATGTATGTTATGTAATGCACTCTTGAAGTACTAACATCAGTACCAATGTAATATTCTCTTGACCTATTCGATATGTGCGTGTTCTCAGGTTTCATGTTGTAAAAACCAAATAAAAAAATCTTTTGGCGAAAAAAATTAAAATTTCAAGATTTTAAGTGAACCTGCTAAGCCACCACACAGAAGCAAGTTTACGTACCTGCATCCAACCCTGTGCTGAACCCGGAGCATTGGTAGATAGTGTAGACCGTCGGTGTGTCTCCACTACTATCTGCGCATGTCTGCAATCTGATGCGGACAGCGTAATCGCTCGGCCTGCAAGAGTATGCAGGGAGGTGGAGACATGAAGCAGTGTAGCGGAGGGAGGTGGGAGGAGTTTTTTAAAATTCTAAATCAAGGAGGACGAGCAGCTTGTGGAGGGGGCACTTACTTTAAGAAACAATGACCACACCCAGGGGGCGACTCGGCAGGGAGCCAGGTAAAGTTCTATTAAAGTTATTACTTAAAGAAATAAGCCAGGAATCTACTAAAAACTGGTTTCAGATATGCTTGGGATTGACTATGGGCATGTGGGAGAACTTAAAGTGTAACAGTCATTTCAAAAAACTTTTGATATGTTGTAGGGCAGGTAATTTTAAGCCCTTTTGCAATTGGATTAGTTACCCGAATCTTGCTCCTTCCTCTTGTATTCTGCAGACTTCCCCTAGATGGCAGTGACTGCTCAAATAGCTGTTACTATGGGCATTCCGTCTTCATAAAGAAACCAGACTACAAAACAGGAGACACGCCCCCTCCCCCTGCACGCAGCTGATTACATCATGTGTCAATGCCCCAGCACTCAGTCATGTGCAGGGAGAAGCCCTGACTAGTGTAGTGACCAAGCACCTTCATCTTCTCTCTCCTCAGCTTTCCCTACACTTGCTCCCCATCACCTCACACAAGGAAATGGAAGGAGACTCTCTCCAAGTCTACAAGCTGTGCCCTCATGTGCTGTGCTGGAGTATTACTTAGGATATACATAGATAGATAGCTCTGGTGTCATTGGTCAGCAGCAGGCGCTTGTGATGAGGTGACAGGGGGCAGGCTCCGCCCCTCCATATTGCGCATTGTAGTTTTTTTGAGAGCTGGAAACCCTGGTTGCTATAGGCCAAAAGAGGTACTAAATGAGACCCAAGAGGCAAAATACTTTGAGGAATGATTCCCAGGGACACCTGGAGCAGAATTATGTATTTAGTTTTCTTTTGCTTAGAATGACGGTTACACTTTAAAGAGAACCCGTCAGGCAAAATAACCCCCTAAACTAAATATATTTTCACAAACTGCCATTAGAGAGCATTGCCTCTATCCCTTCATTGTCCCTCTACATGCCTGTAAACCTAAGCAATGAGGTCCTAAAGCTGTATGCAAATGACCTGTGAAATGTCCAATGAAGCATTAGCATATTCAAGCTGTCCATCTTATTCATGAGTGGGAGGCACAGCCACACCCCCAGTGCATGACTGACAGCCTGTATAATGGTGTGAGGCTGTATAATGATGTGCTTCCTGGTGCTGGTGGCCACGCCCCCTGCAGCCTGTGTGTATAGGAGAGATACAGCAGCTCCAGGCAGCCATGTTACAGCAGAACATGTCAGGTACTTGTGTATCTGATGTCTGTGTCTCTCACCTGTATATTAGGAGGATGCAGCATGTCAGCAGATGCAGCACACACACTAGCCATGCTTTACTATACATTACACACAGACATGAGCAGGGGGAGGGGTAACAGGAGTGACATCACTGCCTCTGACCATGTGACCAGCCTCATTTACATGATAAAAAATAGATGATTTTACAATGAATAATGTATGAAATAACTAGATAAAGGCTGGGATGGGATTCTTGTGAGCTGCTCCAACAGGTAGAGGTGACAGGACAAGTGACACAGACCTGATGACAGGTGTCCTTTAAGTGTTTTGGTGACAGGTTCCGTTTAACCCCTTAAGGACGCAGGGTTTTTCGGCTGATTTCTCGCTCTCCAACTTCAAAAATCCATAACTTTTTCATTTTTACGTGTACAGACCTGTGTGAGGGCTTATTTTGTGCGTAACAAATTTTACTTTCCCGTGATGTTATTTATTTTAACATGTGTACTGCGAAGCTGAAAAAAAATTCCAAATGTGGAAAAATTGAAAAAAACCCCGCGTCACGTTCTTGTGGGCTCAGTTTTTACGACTTTCACTCTTCGCTCCAAATAAAATGCCTACTTTATTCTTTGGTTCGCTGCGATCGCGGTGATACCAAATTTATATAGGTTTTATTGTGTTTTAATACATTTTCAAAAATTAAACGAATGTGTACAAAAAAGAAAAAAAATATTTTGCCATCTGACGCTAATAACTTTTTCATACTTTGGCACACGGAGATGTGTAATTTTTTTCGAAATGAGGCGACATTTTCATAGCTACCATTTTGAGGTCTGTGCGACATTTTGATCATTTTTTATGTTATGTAAAAAGGTGTAAAAGTCGCATTTCGGACATTTGGGCGCCATTTCCCGCCGCGGAGGTCACCGCCGGCCGTAACCGTTTTTATATTTTGATAGATCGGGCATTTTGGGACGCGGCGATACCTAATATGTCTGTGATTTTTACTGTTTGTTGTGTTTTATATCCGTTCTAGGGAAAGGGGGGTGATTTGAATTTTTAATATTTTATTTTTTTTATTTTTTAAACTTTTTTTTTCCACTATTTTTTAGACCATCTAGGGTACATTAACCCTAGATGGTCAGATCGCTCCTACCATATACTGCAATACTACAGTATTGCAATATATGGCATTTTTGCAGGTCATACATTACAATGAGCCACTGGCTCATTGTAACGAACCTGCATAAGCCACGTAGCCTCTTGTCAAAAGAAGCCCCGAGGCTACCATGGTAACCAATCGCCGCCCCCCGATGACATTGGGGGGGCATGGCGATCGGAAAAAAGATGGCGGCGCCCGCACGCCGCCGGCGGCGTTTAGAGGGTTAATAGCCGCGATCGGTGCAAAATCCCCACCTCTGTATGAAGAGGACTCAGCCCGTGAGCCCTCTCCATACATCCCTTATACCTCTGCGCCATAGAGCTACGGCGCAGAGCGTTAAGGGGTTAAGTTGAATTTGTATGGAAGTTGAAACTGTATATTTTATAAGTGTAGTTTGACACATTTTTCTTTTTTGCCTCAGTAACAATTGTAGTTTCAACATTTTTTGTTGCAATGGGACAAAGGATTATCAATAAGGCTTCATTACAGACACTTTACAGCTGATCATTGCAGTCTAGGGCTCTCGAAACATCCAGAGACCTTCACGAGAGGTCACAGGGGTCCGTCTGTAACTAGGGGTTGTCTACAAGTCGGGTGTCCTTATGTAGGGGACTGCCTGTACTGACCAAATACATCAATTACACACATTGATTGCTGTGGAACTTTCAGCATGCACACACATAAAACAATGAAGGAGCAGGTCCTCAATATTTCCCAAGAAATGTTTACATTAACTATATGATCATTTAACAGAATTACTATTTAAGGAGCTAGTAGTGCATGCGGTCAAGCTCATACTAGCATTCAGTCTCTGAACCAAAGTCATGCATTGGCCCAATTCCCCCAAAACAACTGACCCGATTCCAGTCTTGCTACAAGACTAATGTCCTGTAACAAAATGATTGAGTACATAGACAAATCTGCAGAGGCCGGAGCCCACAATATAAAAGTCTGGATTTGGCTCAAAACGGATTCTTTGCTTCTATGATGCCTTGATACATCGCATGCATTTTAAAGTATCATTGCAAGTTTATAACAATATGCAATGCTTTATATATGGTCTATAATTTAACATCCTTTGTAGCTACCCAGATTCTATACTAAAGCAACTCCTCTCTCACCCCCCCTTCCCCAAAATACCAAAAAGAACACACCAGTTTTGGCAGCTTCCAATAATAAGCAAAGTCAGTTGTGATGTGATACCAACTGCATGTTCATGATTTATTTTCATATGATAGCCAGTTTTACAATAAAGGAGAAAATTGAAATGGATAGCAGATCATTTTCAACTTTTATAAGATGGCTTCCAACAATTAAAATTACACATTGCTTATATTATGTATTCTGACAAAATTTAAAACACATCTTTTGCCAGTAGCTTCACAATTGTCAATCCAATTAAATCATGAATTTAAGATACCTGCGCGGACAGGAGGGTCACACTGAAAACCTCAGCAGTACTTATGGGCAACAAAGCACCACACAGCATTGTCTGTTGGAGGTATAACACTTACTGGGGTTCAGTTCCTCATGAAAGTTTGAACTGTCAAAAAGGGAATCCCCATACCATTATGTATAATACAGATAAGTTGGGGGAATATATCAAACATTAGTGTCAATGTTTAAAAAAAAAATTATAAAATGGCAAGTTGGGAAGCTTCCCATTAGTTACTGTGAGGAAAATGACCACATCAATCTACTGAACCGCAGAGAACATTCCAATTTCCAGATTACCATTCAGATCACTAAAATTCTAATGAATAATGTAAAAAAACAAATGACAGACAAAAAGGGAAAATATATATCAGCTATGCAAACTTATTAAAAATGTGCATGGCTTTATTCAAACAGGTGATGGGAACAACCAACCATTAACCCCAAAAATGGCAAAAAGTATCACCTTTTGCTGGATAAAATAGAAAAGCGCGTATGTAACTCTTAAAACAGAAATTAAAGACAGAGTTGGAGGTGAAAAAGTCAAGCAATAGCCTAAATCATGTTCTAAACCAAGTCTGTCTGTTTTTTTTTTTTTTTTTTTTATAACTTTTGTTTTTTTTAATAAAATCTCCCCAAACAATCACCCTCACACCCTGACCCCAAAACCCAACAATTTAGTCTTCTGTACTCTGCGCTTCTTCATCAGATGCCTCTTCCCCAGACTTCTCTTGCTGAGGACTGGCAGGTTTCTTCTCTGGGGGTGGTGTCTCGGGCTCATCATCTTCCTCTTCCTCCTCCGCTTTAGGGGATGGAGATTTTTCCTTTGATGCCTTTGCTGCTGCAGGGCGACTCTTTCCTTTGGCCTTCGCTGGACTGGGTGTTACTAAAACGTACAGATAAAAGGTCATTCTATTGAGCGAAACAAGCTTTAAGAGTTTCTTTTTGAAATGGACCTTAAACTTAGAAATTTGAATTATTGACATTGTCTGCATTTTCAAGGTCGACATTTTTCTTCTTCATTCTTAAAGGGGTTGTATGGCCACGGACATTGCTAGCCACAAGGTGCAATAAAGATTTGGCAATCACCAATTTACAGTTATTACGAATAATTCATTATTTGTAAGATAATGTAATTGTTAGTTTGCCAAACCAAAGCTGTTTACACTTACTGATCTCTAAGGTAACGACCAGCGTCTTCCGCCGCGCATGCGTAGAAGGCTCTCTGCAGTGCATGCTGCTCGCACTCACCAGCGTGTGTGCGTGCACGCTGTCCCTGCCTGCTACACAGCCAATTGAAGAAGAGCGTGTGATGTGGGCGTGCACAAAAGTGCTCCTTGGGAGTGTGGTATCCTGGGAACTAATATTATCATGCGGAGCGCGGTGGCCATCTTTAGACATTTCATGCCACCAGCCATAAAAGGTAAAATATGTATTAAAAATTCATTCTAATAACCGGGAAATTGAAAAACGTGGGTGTATTAAATAAGGGAACATAAAAAGGGATGCAATGCTTTTTGATTTTTGGATAGAACGGCTGTATAACCCCTTTAAATCTATTGCAGACAAGTTTGAACCATTACTACCTCAAATACAAAACAAGCTACAAATGGATGTTTCAGCCAAACTAAATGAGGCACTGCTGTTCCATCATTATAAATGGCCATAATTTATAAGAGTGGCAGCGTTCTCACACATCACTGCTGACCTGCAGTTTGAAGGGGTTCCATGAGGTTGGGTGCATTGGTTTATCAAGCAGCAACCTTGTCACTTCATGTTGCAGGGATTGCAGTTTTGGCCCATTCAAGAGATTGTAAAGAAGCTCTACACAATCCATTTGAAAACCAAAAGTAATGCAGAAGGACAAGCTAAGCATTAACCAGTTTACAACATCCTGAGGTGTTGTGGGTCTAATGTTTCCACAGGCCTGGTGATAAAAGATTTGTTACCTGTAGCTTTTAGCCTAGGCTTCGGTACTTTCCTCTCTCTCTTTTCAGGCTTGGATTTTTTCACAATTTTCTTCTTCTTCTTTGATCGACCATAATCACTGTCGTCATCATCTTCAACCATGAAGTCTTCATCACTCCCAGAATCTTCTGAAAATGCAAATAAGCAATTACAAAAAGGAAGACTATAGTCACAAAATACTTACTTTGACATTTATATATCTTTACTCAAAGAAAAAGGGTTGAAACTTCCAAACTGATAGAAACAGCTTGCTCCTTTATTGATCCATTTGTAAATAACATTGAACAATGTTCAATACAAACAGCGGATCTTCATATAGGCGGGGCCTTCAGCTTCCTGGTGGACCATGCCAGGCCTTATATGAAGATCGCAGGAAGGTCTTCTCCCCGGCCCTGTCTATACACTGATGTACAGTGGTGTGAAGTGCCCAGAGGTCAGTTAAATGCAGCACTGTTCAATACATCTACAAATAGATTAATAAAGGACCAAGCTGTTTATGGAGCTGAATGTTTCAACCCTTTTTCTCTGATTTCAATATTGGGTTCTGCTGCAGGACTTTACATCCACAATGAGGACAAAAACAACAAATGGCCAATTGGGCTGGAAAGAATTTTTATAGTGACTGAACATATTAACGTGCCTGAAGATGATATACACATATGCAGGTGGAGAAGTCTGTTAAGATGCAATCTGTCTTCTGCAACTCAAATTTGGATGCCATTACCTTGAACCTCTGGCATCACCTGCCCTGATGCTGCTTTGGTCAATACCTCTAGCTGTTCATACCAAAGTACATTAAGAATTTTAACCTAGTTTTACTTATTTAACAAATCTGCAAACCGCAATGTGATGCATTACCTGCTTGAATGACTATGCAAGCAACTATATGCAACCCTGTTTGTGAAACATCCTCTTCTAGTTAATTGTAATTTGTTTACTTTTTAACTATTAATACTCATAACAGCGAAGATCAGCAGACATGAATGTTAAACCAATGGTAATTAAAACTTACTTTCCAAAAACTGGGCTTCCTCTTCATCCTCCTGCTCCTCCTCTTCACTTCCAGCATCTCCCATTAACATCTCCCTTTGCTTGGAGACAGCCTTGGATGCAGCTTGTCTTTGTTGACGAACATTTTTACGTTGTTCCTTTTCATCATCACTGTCATCTAAAAATAAAGAGTTATGGAAACAATGAAACGGGAACCTGTCAGTTTAAGGCTCTATGTTGTATACATTTTAATTGCAAGCAAGTCTTTTATCTTCAATTTCATCTGAGGTGCAAAAGAGGTACAACATATTTTGAAGCAGTAACTTCTCAAGTATAAAGATCCCTTCTCCATAATGATATCCAGTGATATCCAATGATATCCATAGTGATATCCAGTGAACTGAACCTGGTGTGTTCTATTAGATCTAACACTAGGGTTTAAGTGTTATTTTGTTTTAAATGTGCCCACGACAGTTTTTAAATTGATATTTAGGACACCCAACCACTGGTTTATATATGGGAAGTGTTCTAGGATTTCACAACCTCAATTGTTTTAGAGTCAATGCAGTAAAGGAGGAATTGAGCACCTCCAAGTGCAGTGTGCAGGAAATTTCATTGAAGAACTAGTTCATCCTACAAAAGAAAAGTTTAACACAAAAACTTTTTGCTACCTTGGGCTGATCGCTTCCTTCCTTTGGAAGCACGTCTCTTTTCAGGTGTTGCTTTTTTGCCTTTTTTACTCTTTTTGGGACTCTCATAGTCACTATCTGCTTTTCCATCTCCAGCTGCCAAATCTTCATCACTGCCAAAGTCTTCCTCTGAAACAAAAATAAAGTTATAATATATGGTATTAAATATGGCGATTACTCGCAATCTGTGCCCAGTGTGTAACTGCATCAAATACCATGCATTTTAAAGATCTTATTCTCTGAAAATCTCCTGTATAATCCACTAGTATTTTACATTATGTGCAGGTGTTAGAACAAAAGACTGTGGGTAATATCCTTCAGGCAAGTATGTGGGAGTGAAGCTTCTTGCCCCTTCCACAATCTCAAAAAGGTGCTCACATGATAACCCAGTTTATCGACTGACAACTACCGCACAGAGGATTCTGCTGAGTCAAAATCCCCTAAATTTCAATGCCATCATATGTAATACAAATAAAGAAATTGTCCTTCAAAAGGTGCTGAAACCAGATTAATCCCATCACAACTGCCATACGGCTATATACATCCTATATGTACATGCCTCGTGCAGAAAGGACAATTATAGAGGTCATGACAGTGGCCGACTTCAAATGGCTATATCTCCTGAACTCTGGTACCTTAAAACACAATCTAGGTGTTGTATTAAAAAAAGAAAACCTCACTATATATTTCATATCCTATAATATTTTATATATCACAATTGTGTATGGATGCTTCAGAGAAATGGAGAATATACAAAGTTTTCCAGGATTGGAAAACCACACTTCAATTAGCTACCTTGTAAGGCAGTTCCCTTGACAAGCATGACCTTCAGGAAGTCTTTGACATGAAGCGGGTTTAAAACCAAACCAGTATATCTATTCCAGAAGGAACAGACTCCCAACTGTTTCAACCTGGTTGGGTCTTTTCACTACAGCGTAGGTAACTGGTTTGGCCCAGTGAGGCTTGCGACTTTCGTCGGGAAGTAAGTTCTCCACGGATGCTCCACTTTGCAAACTCTCCCAGAATCCCCAAGTGGAGGGTCCATGGATATAAGAGTTGACACACCTACCTGGCGGCCTTAATTGGCAGTCTCAGTAAGGAGAACTCTTAGTTCGCAACCTCAGAACCACAGAAATCCACGCTTTAAGTTACAGTCAGGATCCCAGAAATGGAAAGCTGTATATAAAATTTTTTTTTTTACTGCAACTTAAATAGTGAAACATCCAAACATTTGAAACATTGGAAAGCTTGGAAAAAAAAAATAATAATTCAAAGTGCAGTGAAATTGAACTGGGAAAAAAAAACCCCAGACATTTATGGCGTTTTGTGTAGGCAGTTTTTTACGCATTTCATTTTACGCTTCAAATGACACTTTTCTTTGGGTCGCTACGATCACAGGGATACCAAATTTATATAGGTTTTAATAGATTTTAAAAAAATCTTTTGTACATTGCGCACAATTTGCGGTATGTGCTGGCGTATTGTGAACAACCGTGGCACTTAACAGGATAACTGCCGCGATCGGTGCCAGCACCAACTGCAGCAGTGACAGGCAGGTGTCAGCTGTATTATACGGATGTAGCTCTCTCCATACCCCATGCAGCACCAGGATTTTATAGTACATCCTGGTGTGCGTAGGGGTTATGAGATGCAAAAACCCTTATGTTTTTAGTGGCATGATATTTAATGAAACAGACATGAAGGGAATTGCGTTATTTGACCTTTATTTTGTCAGGCTTGTGTATCTTTAGGTCTTAGAACTGAATAATTTTCTACACTATTCATTACCTTATTCAGGATTTGGAAATTGAGTCAGCACCCTTGAGCGGCCATTGATTCTGTCCCTCTATTTGAAAATGCACTTTCAGATTTTGGTCACTAATAAGTCTTAATCAGTTTTAATGTTATGCCAAACAAACCTAATGGACGAGCATTTTAGTGTTAAGAAAATGTAATCTTGCAAGTTTACCTGCAGAGTCTCCCTCTTCTTTTTTAGTTTTCTTCACCTCTTTTTCATCAGAATCCTCACTGTTTGAGAGAAAAGCAGTTGAAAAAAAAATGCAAAGTTAAAAGAGCATTTGTACATTCATATTTTAAGATTTCAACCATCATGGCCTGAAGTATGAACAATGCTTGGGCACATTGCCTTTTATCCCCCTAAATTTCTTTTAGACAGAATGGAAGATACCCCGCCCCCCACCTCCGCCCCAAGCAAGTTATAGGTGCACAGGGCAATATGGTATACTGTTCTGTATACGTGGAAAATATAGGACATGTCCAATCTCTCCAGCAGGCCGGACATGTACCCCACGCCCCCTCTAAGGTCTGGTGGGGACACGTTCATTTATCACACGCTAGTGCATGGTAACCCAGTAAAGTATGTGACATTGGCCCCACTGAGATAATGTAAAGTGCAATAATGGCATTTACACACATCATTATGTTAACAGAGGAAGAGTGTTTACTGAGAGCAGGCAACAAGAGGATGATGGGGTTGCTGAGAACTAAGGGCTCATGGGAGTTGTAGTATACTGTGGTGGGCACCTTAGAGATAACTCCACCTACTTTAAAAAGCCGATTACATTTTGTGAATCAAAAGCAAACTGCTCCAATTTGTGATTGACATTAAGTTTTGTTGTATTTTATTAACATTATGGTTTTTTTTTTAATCGGATGTTTTTATATTCCAGAAATGCCCTTTAAAGTCTCTTA
This sequence comes from Engystomops pustulosus, assembly GCF_040894005.1. Classification (NCBI taxonomy): domain Eukaryota; kingdom Metazoa; phylum Chordata; class Amphibia; order Anura; family Leptodactylidae; genus Engystomops; species Engystomops pustulosus. The sequence goes on along the minus strand of NC_092412.1, from coordinate 183,249,119 downwards.
AGTCTTTAAAAGCTTGGATAATGAAGGCTAATCGGATTCGCAGAACTTACCTGTCCTCCTGTGAGTTTTTGCCAGATCTTTTCTCCTTTACCTCCCGAGAAGAGGTCCGAGATTTCTTAGAAGGAGGAGCAGATTCTCTTCCATACTCCTCATCTATTAAAAAAAATATAATATATATATTATACATTCCCATCATTTTCAACAGACATAAGCACAGAATTACTGTATATATAAAAGGCAGATTGCGTAGGTTCATACCGACTTTAAAGGTATCAATAGCCTCTGTTCAAATTGCCAGAAAATATATTGATTCTATGAAATTCAATGTGTTCAGAGCTTCCCCCCCCCCTTCCCACCCGTATAAATCTGCGTACAATAATATGCTTTTCTTTTTATACTTGTGCCTATGGAGATAGAAATATCACCCATTCCATTAATGTGAAAACTGCATGGACTGTACCACATAGCCAGCATTACCATATCAAATAGTTAATATAAAAAGTTATATAGATAGGTATAAAAGATTAAATGTTTGGGTGGTCAAATCTATTTCAATTTTAGAAATTATGATTATGTATATAAAAAAAATGTACATTGTAGTTATGTTGGATCCATAAAATGCCTACATCCTTTCCTATGAATATGACAGTCAGAGACCCTGCTAGAATGTAAGGGCTACAAACTAAATGCAACAATGTCAAAAGATGTTGATGTAGATTTAGAAGACATTTATAGATTCAGAACAGACTACAATCGTCCAAAAAGTTAATGAAAATGCAATGTGAAGTATACATTATGACTAATAATGATTGTAGTACAATGGTTAAAGCCCGGGCTAGGGAGTGCGAGCATTCTGGTGGAGCCAGAATCAAGTTCACCGTTGAATATTTTTCATCAGAATATGGAAAATTATGGAATTTGTTATACACATCTGTACTATTCCAGATTTAATGTTGTACATTTTAATGTATGTTGTACATTTGAATGTGGATGCACTTTTTTTCCTCATGCTCAGCAGTGAAGCTCCTCCCATACAGATCAGAGGGGAAGGAATGTCTGCACTTATCTCAGAACTGCTAGAGTGATGAGGAAAACTGGATGAAGGCAGAATTGTCCAGTGCATGTTCTCTGTATACTACTCTATGCTTTAGTTTGTTTGTAGAGGCGAGTTTCTCTGATGGATTCAAAAAAGTGCTATAGGTACAGAATAAAAGCACTAGCACTGCTATACTGTGCAGCATTATGATGTGAAACACTTTTTGAAAACATTTCCCACAGAGTTTTGCATAATTACAATGAAAGTATTTTTTCTTTTTATTTCCTACATAAATAACTTGGTTATAGTATAGTGAAAAAAAAAAAGGCTGATGACTTAAAGGAAATCTACTATTTGATTTAATGCAACATATATTGGGAATGCTATATCTACACTAATGCAGAAGCATATCTTGTTTAATCCCCGAGCTGGTTTTGCTGAAAAAAAAATTATAAAATACAGGGTAATGAGACGCTCCTGCTCTACTTCAGAGACCGATTTAAATCGCTGTTGTGCCCGACAGGCAGAAGTAATCAACGGCAGCACCATTCCAGCTGCTGTCATTCAGCTCAGGTTGATTAGTCCTGTCTGGACAGTTCAGGAAGATGCGTGTAATGTGTTTATGAACGGCAAGCAGCATGCAACCCAGCTTTCCCAAGGTCCTGAATTTTACAATTGTTTTTTCAACGAAACCACTGAGCTCAGGGATTAAACAAGATATTTTTCTGCATCAGTGTAGCTACAGCATTCTCAAGGTATGTTTGGATGATAATGCATGAAATCAAATGAAAGATGTACTTTAGATGAAATCTACCATCAAAATCCATCATGATAAACCAGGGGTTACTTACTCAGATCCAGGCACACAATCTTTGTTATCCATGGCCACCTTCTAAAAGAAGTTTTAATAATTATGCTAATGAGCCTGAAGTGCTCTTGTGGCTGTTTCAATGAGCACATCAGGTCTCTCCTCCTGCTAGATTACACAGGCAGAAGAGAAAGCGCAGTGTTTTTTGGCGAGACATGTTCTGCTCTTTGTAACAGCTTGTAAATCTACAGCACTTAGAGCTCTGCAGGCTCATTGGCATAATTGTAGGTTTTTTTATAGAAGGAAGGAGGCCATGAATAACAAACATAAGATTACCACGATCATGGTGCCTGGATCTACAAGTATGTGCCCCTGGGTTATTCATGCTTTATTGTGATGATAGCTTTTCTGTAAACATGCCCCATATATGTGGGAGTCGGAGGTATGCGTATACCGGAGGTATACCATCAAAGCCAAGCGTGATACATCAGGGGCACTTATAGATCCAGGCACCATGGCAGTGGTGATACATCTGAAAGTCTAAATTAAACTTAAAATTATGCGAATGAGCCAGAAGGTTTTTGAAGGCGTTGCCGTAGCCCCTTTATTCTGAACCTTCAAAAGGCTGTTAGAATAAGGAGCACTGCCCTCCATGTGTGCGGAAAATCCTCTGCTGTCCTGAGATTACAGGATGCAGGGGATAGAGGTACTAAAGGGATAGGGTGAGAGAGCATAATGTTAAATGCTGATTTTAGAAGGAAGATATCACATAAGATTACCCTAGATAACACATATGATTACTACAGTCACAGTGCCTGGAACTATAAGTGCCCCTTCTCACACCTCCTTAATTCCCGCTTTCCTCTAAGCTACAGGAAACAGAAGTCTATGTGCAGTTTTAAGTGTAATAGTACCTTTGAGGCCACTTTTTATTTTGGTAATGAATAGTGCAAATGATACTGGTTAGCTTTGCAATATACTTTATCAGGGAAAACCACTTCTCTGATGCCCTTTTCTCTACTGCTAGCATGAGCAGCGTTTCTTAAAGTAATTTCATTTATTAGCTTCCTGTACTCATATCTTACATAGAGACTATATCATCAACAATTAAGTTCTGCAAGGACATAGGACAATTAAATAGGTGCTCTATTGTACGGTTCTTTAATCAGAATTTTAAAGAATGTAAACCAAGACATACATCAGCTTCAAATGTAGTTCTACTTAAAGAGGACCTTTTACTACCTCACACATGTGAAGATTAATATACACCCCTGTAGGGCCCGTTAAATAGATCCATGGGCACCATGATTTTCTTTCTAGCCCCCACGGTTGCCAAGATATCAGTCCAAATATCTGACTGTAATCCTCTCTACTGTCAGAGTGGGTGCTGGGAGGGGGGACTGTGTTATGCCAATCTTCTCTGACAAGTAGAACAGTGATTTTCAACTAGTGTGCCGCGACACATGGTCGGGTGTGCCGCGGGGGAAAGTTCCCCAGACTATGGTGCCCCCTGTGTTTTGTTTCCCAGAGAAATGTAAAATGAGAAATACTATAGTCATGAGGCTGGAGTACTACAAGTACCAGCACATATGCTGAGTATATGAGCTGGCACTTGTACTCTGGCCTCATGGCCATAGTACTTCTCATTGTACCCCTTTATTTTGCAGTATATGAGCCACATAATATTCAGCACCATATACTAAAACCAGGGAGAAACTGAGAACTGTTGGGGAAGAGCTTTGTGTGTGTCTTTCCACCATTCCTGCCAGGATATCCCTGTTGTGTTTATCCAAACAGGTCCAGGTTTCACACTGAGTGAGTAAAATAAATTTAGAATCTATATTATTATCTATATGTATAATATGACTGTTTTAGTGTCATTTTGTGCTATTTTGGTTGGTGGTGTGCCCCAGGATTTTCTAAGTATAAAAAGTGTGCCGCGGTTCAAAAAAGGTCGAAAATCACTGAAGTAGAAGATCATAATACACCATAACTGCTCCAGCTCCGCCTATCTGACAAAGGAGAGGATAATGGTCAGATATCTTTACCGATATCTCAACTGTGAGAGCTGGAAAGAAAATTCTAAGTGCCCCTGAATCCTGTACAGTGCTGATGTACATCTCCACATGTATGAGGTGGTGAAAGGTCCTCTAAGTCACAGCAGTACAAATAATAGATAATTTAATAATTCGCATTTACCATATATTTTCAGTATATAAGATAACAGTTTACCATATGCACTACTCCATTTATGCAATATGGTTAAGGAACATCTACCACCTGGATCAAGAATCCAGTAACCACACTGACATACTGGTGTATGCCCCTATGTCAGTATCTGCGCTTCTGTTAGCTTCTCATAACACCTTTCTATGTAAAAAAGGGGGCAAGTATGCAAATGAGTCTGATGGGCTCAGGTTTCCATAGGTGTTAATGGAGCCTGGAGACCCTCAGACATTTGCATAATTTTTGAAGCCAAGGAATAGAAAGCTTGAATAGCAGGTCATGTCATAGGAAGCACATGCATGTATGTCAGTGTGCTTGGCTTACAATCCTTGATCCTGGCGGCAGAAGTCCTTTAAAGCATAACTAAACTTTTAAAGCTCATCATACTGCTATAGGGAGGAGAGGGAGACGGGACAGCAATAATTACTTAAAAGTGCAGGTGAACTTTTACCCAGCACTGCCCTCCAGGCCTCCCTTAACCTCTCTTTAGACTCAAAAAAATGATTTGCCTCTCCAGACCTCTAAACATAATCATGAAAAATTAAGAGGAAATAAACAGGATCTTTAGTTTAATAAAGGATATCAAAAATACAAGAGTTTTTTTTTTTTTTTTTAAAGTACACATTAAAAATAATTACTAGGTCAACATACATACCATCAGAATCCTGGAACTGTGAATAATCAACCACTTTTCTGTTCCTGTAATACATTAAGAGAATTTACCTTCATATCAAGGGGAGTGGCAATCGTTTTATTCCAAAATGTGTTTACAGAAAAAATGGTTCTGTGTGGGTGGAGATTTCACTAGTTTTCGATTAGTCTGACAGCTAGTGGATGCTTCTACACACTATCCAGTCTGGGGGGGCAGGCCTTTCTTAGAAAAGGACTTTCTGGATAAAAAGACATAGCTTTAATGAGAAAGAAGATGAAATGAGACAACCCATTTAATACACATTAAAGTGGTTTTTTTTGGTGCCTAATGACCTATTACACAAACCCTCAAAGCATATCTAATAATTAAACATACTAGAGAAATAAGCAGCGTATTGTGTACATGAGTAACATCACTGTTTTAGTCAAAATGTGACTTGTAATCTTCATTTCAGCAGTTGTCTATGGAGGGTCTCCTGTCTGGAGTTGATGTCTTAAAGCTGCTGGGTGGAGTCACTTGCCCCCCCCCCCCATGATTACATAGTCTCCATGTAATCCAAGACCTCAGTGAACTTCAGCAAGATGGCTACCATATCAAATACAGTTGAAATTTTGAGGGTGTACATTTAAACTAAAATACAGGCTGATTTTAATTAAATCCACTAGAATATATTCTCAAAGATTTTGCTAACATAGACTGGTAAAAAAAAGTGTTAGATCTAATAAGGTATTGTTTATATCTTTCTAACTGAATGTCCCTCGGGCCAATGAGTACAATGATGCCTTATCCACAAGACTGACCTACAACATGAATGGTTTAAGTGCAACATGTGAACATTAGTGGTGGTATTCAGCCTGTGCTTTGGTCACATCTATAGGACTCCCTGGACTAGTGAACCCCCTTTCACATGGGAACTGGTCAGATAAGAGTGATATAGCAAAAAGACCAGGACAGCAAACAAGTACCCCAAAAGAGCAAGGTTTTCATTCAAGAGTATATTCACATATGAAGTTTTATTTTTTAAATTAAAGCTATAATTATAAACGTCACACAAGTCATTACTATGCTCAGTACAAAATCATTCTGTATAAAACGTCTGCACAAAAGGATGCAAGTAGTTACTCAGCCATTAACTACTGACACGTGTGAATATAGCCTGTATGTCCAATCCAAAAAAAAAAAAAAAATCAGCAATAACGCAAGAAGAAAAAAAAAATGAGATTTTTTTTTATACTTTAGAAGTGCATCAGACCCACGGGGAAAGTGCCATTTGGTGGCTACAGGCTTCGATCCCATCCAGCCTTTGTTCAGAAAGAGCAATGTGTAGCAGCCAGTATGTACACACTTTTTGCCCTTCCCCCAGAAACAGCTGCTTGCCCAGCCCTCTGCAACCTAGTCCCCACAAGCCTCAATGTACATGGCCCCCATAGAGCGATCATACGATGTACAGTACATGGCGATCGTACACGTGATTGCTCCGCACACATGCCGGCCCGTACATTACATGAGCGCAGCCATCACAGAGTAGGGAAAACTCAATGAAACCTCGACTCGCGGCAGAGCAAGGCGGCCTTCCCCGCAGAAAGCCGCAGAGGCTGCACACCTGTACAAGTACAAAGCGGTGGCATGGTGTAGCGCTGAGCGCTATGGCTGCCTCCAGCATCGCATCTCCGGCACGCTCACACACACACCACACAATGAGCTCCACAGCCATTGCGCACACACGTGTAACTGGGACAAGCCTCGCAGGCCTCGTACTCACCTGACCGGCCTGGACATGGTTCCTGCGGATACTAAACAGCGACAACAGCCGAGAGAGGTGGGAGATAAGGGGGGCGAGCGGCTTCCTTTGTATGAGACCCCCGGGAGGCCGCTTTATGGAGGGTGGGGGTTGCTAAAGGAGGGGGGTTGGGAGATAAGAGGCCCAGGCGTATGTGTTCTCTTACTACAGATGGGGGGGAGTAAAATCCCAGCTATCCCTTCTTCCCCGGGAAAACCTCACATTAATGGCCGTCTAAGCCAGGAGTGAAAAGAGGCGGGAAAACCGGGGGAGGCGGGGCAGACAGCCTACACTACCAGCAAGCAACGTAATGTACAAACGCTACAACTGCGAGTAACGCTGGCTGGTCACCCCCACCCCCAGGAGATACAAGTACACAGTCCTTAAGGAGAATTAAAATGCAATTTATCGCCGCCTCAGTCCGCGAATCCCCCCCTCCCCAACCGCCGCCTCCAGCCCTTGAGCCAAGGGAACAGCCTAACTCGCTTGGTGCACGCCTCGCAATGCTATTGGGGCGTTCACGACACACATCGCGCTGATTGGATTATTCAAAACATCACTCTTAGAGATAATTTGCTGCGAGGAGGTCTGTGGAGGTGGTGCGGCGGCCCAGGCATGAGTGGGTGTGGTTGAGAGGTCATTTCTCGCACAAAAATGGAAGATGGGTGCTACCTCAGACTGTGAGGGCGGCAGATTCGCCACAATGTCGTGTCCTCTTTCTTTTACGTTCATACCCCTCGCATGGTTGCGGACATACTATAGATCCATTAGGCCCAAGAATACAGAGTCTGTGCGCGGCCGCTTTCTCTACATAGAGAGAATTCATTTCTGCAGATTCGTCATTTAAAAAAAACGAATTAGCAGAAATTAAAAGTAGGGATCGAGAGGGTAAACATTTCTATGAACGTGCTGTTCTAGGAAGACTTGATCCTATAGGAGTAGAATGGAGTCTATTGCTCTGTGAATGGAGATGAGATGGTTTGAAATGGTTGCTGTGATACGTAAGACAATGTATCGCCCGCCACACTCCATAAATCATAAGCATATGAGAAGCCACCAATGAGTAGCCTGGGCACATAAAACTAAGGTCGCAGGGTTTGGACGTGAGACCCAATATTCAGTCATGATTATAATAGACGATATATTCCTCATAACTATACTCTACCACTGTGATATGGTAATTGTAAGAAATCTCAATTTAACAACATCATATTCATATATATGTAAAAGCTAAATATTTACTGGGTAATAATAGCAGGATAGTACAACAAATCATATCCACATGCTGCAATTAAAAATTGTGGTAATTTGCCACGAAAAGGGTAAAAGGAAACTAGCAGAACTTACTATAAGGCTAACACATGTGTTGAAAATTGTACACATTTGTTCAGTCATAGGGGCACATTTACTAAGGACCTTGGCCATTTTTCTATCTGACTTTGCACCTTCTTTCATGTGCAAACATATTGCACATATACAGGCGGTCCCCGGGTTACATACAAGATAGGTTCCTTGGGTTTCCACTTAAGTTGAATCTGTATGTAAGTCGGAACTGTATAATTGTTTTGTCCCAGTTACAATTGGATTTTCAAAATATTTTGTTGTAATGGGACCAAAGATTATCATTAAAACTTCATTACAGACACCTTACAGCTGATCATTGCAGTCTTGGACCAAAGTAAAGCATCCAGAGAGCTTCACCAGAGGTCACAGTGGGCAGAGGGGTCCGTTTGTAACTAGGGGTGATCTGTAAGTCGGGTGCCCTTAATTAGGGGACCACCTGTATTTATATGTGTTGGTGCCACATATGTGGTGCAAGTGACCCATTTGTGTCTCGGGTGCATAATTTTTCACGTGTCACAGATTTCGTCATTGAAATGGGTGCTCCGATGCACAGTCGGACCGTGATAACCCTAATGGTGAACACCCCATGCCCTATATTAAAGGTGCACTCTGTCAAGGCAGTGTAGGTACAACATTCATGCAAAACGGGCGCCTGAATCTGGCACCCTCTACACACTACATAGTGCAGTTTAAAAGTTTTTTAAGATTCCACATATTTTGCTAGAATATTATGATACATATCACCAAAACCCGTATTTAGATGGACCTGCTCAACTTCTAATTGACACTGAGAGGCCTAAATAATAGCAAGGCTCGTAAATGACCCTATTATGGAAACTACACCCCTCATGAAAAACCACTTTTAAGAAGTTTGTTAACCCTTTAGGTGTTTTATAGGGGTTAAAACAAAACGGAGGTGCAGTCTACAAATTGTAATATTTTTTCACAATACACCCATTTTGGGTGGAAAATTAAACATTTTCAATGGATTAAATGAAAAAAGGCTCCACAAAGTTTGATACCCAATTTCTCCCGAGTACACGGATACCCCATATGTGCTGGTAACCTGCTGTGTGGGCGCACGGCCGGGCATAGAAGGGAAGGAGGCGCCATCCAGATCAGATTTGCTATGTCACATTGTACAGGCTATAATTTTTTTTCTTTTTTTAATGTGGACCTATAGAGGCTTATTTCTTTTGCCACATGAGATGCACTTTTCTGGTACTTAATTTTGGGGCATCTATAGGTAATTGGTGAGATTTTATTAACTCTTTGTTGGTGGAGGAAATGTTTTTTTTTTTTGGGCTGTTAACCATACCATAAAAATAGTATATTATTTTTATACTATGGGTTGCCACGATTACCTCAGTTATATATATTTTTATTTTTTTTCCCCAATTTTACTGAATAAAAAGTAATTTGACAAAAATGTAAATTTTAGTATCACCATCTTTCATATGCATAACTTTTTTATTTTTCCCCTCACAAATCTGTTTAAGGGCTTATTTTTTGCCAGAAGGATTGTTCTTTTTAGTGGTCTTATTTTAGAGTGCATAACATTTTTTAAATCACTTTTTTAGAGCATTTCTTATAGGGTAAAAATTATCTTTTTTGGAGCATTTTTTGTTTTTTTTTAATGGGGGTTAACTTTGCGGATCTACTAATGATTCTGTTTTATTATGCAGATTGATACGAACGCATCGATACCAAATATGTGGGGGTTTTGTGTATTTTATTCAATTGTACTGAATAAAAAATATTTGGAGAAAATCTTGTTCATTTTAGCATCACCATCTTTTCATATGCATACAGTTAGGGCCAGAAATATTTGGACAGTGACACAATTTTCACGAGTTGGGCTCTGCATGCCACCACACTGGATTTGAAATGAAACCTCTACAACAGAATTCAAATGCAGATTGTAACGTTTAATTTGAAGGGTTGAACAAAAATATCTTATAGAAAATGTAGGAATTGTACACATTTCTTTACAAACACTCCACATTTTAGGAGCTCAAAAGTAATTGGACAAATAAACATAACCCAAACAAAATATTTTTATTTTCAATATTTTGTTGCAAATCCTTTGGAGGCAATCGCTGCCTTAAGTCTGGAACCCATGGACATCACCAAACGCTGGGTTTCCTCCTTCTTAATGCTTTGCCAGGCCTTTACAGCCGCATTAAAAAATAGTAAAAAACACACAGTCTGCTCACCAGATCTTGCATGTAGAGATGTCCTCCGTGCTGTAGATCCACTCCTGGATTGGAGATTGTTATATCACACTTCGTTGGTTTAGGATCCAGCTACAGGAATTAGGCATCAATCTTTAAAGTTAAAAAACTCCATGACTTTATTGGCGGACCTTGGTCACAAATACAAAAAACTTTTTCTGGCGTAACAGTTTAAAAATACTTCAGCAACGCGTTTCAAACGCACTATGCGTCCTTCCTCATGGCTGTATAGTATACAAAAGACAACTCACGGACTAAATACGATAGGAGGAAGTGGATTACGGTTGGATTATTTCCACCTGTTCATTATTACACCCTTTCCTCCCCGTGTGTTGTCACATGCTTAGAATTAAAATACAAACACATATACACTTTTAAATAAAAAAAAGAAAAAACAAACACAGAAACAAACCGTGTTCCCTACTCGGTTGTATCGCTGGAGATTCTAGTGTTTGAGCACAAATATATTTGTATCAATTTGTCTGTGGACTATATATACATACGGCATCATAAATAAACAAAGAATGGCAATAATACTGTCTTCATATGTGTATCAGAAATAATATAACCCCAATATATTTCGGGATACGATTCCTTAACATACCGTTGATGTCGCGGCCATGATGTTATCTGTATGTGTGCACACGTCTCTAATGAATCTTATATGTCCGTATATCAATCATAAACACACTGCAATCCCAATGGTCGACGAGGCACAACTATGTGACATACCATTAACACCGCAACCACGGCATCGATCCCAAGTGCAAACGTGTCTCCGGTGGGAACCATGCGCCCATCCCGTATATCGCAGATGCCGCAGCCATGGCCTGGCTCACAAGTGTGCACGCGCTCCTAATAGGCATGATATGTCCATCCCGTGCACCATGGACACCCGTCAGCTCTCACGCGCTGCCAGCTGAAGGCAAGACCACATTGCGTGCATGGTAAAAATCTTGTGTCAAATTGCCGATGTATATGAAAAAATAAATGGATTTAACTAAAAGTCCACAGATTGGACGTCTGAAAAAACAGTTGGAAGACAGAAAGTCCACTAACACAAGCAATATATGAGGCCAAAAAAGTGGCATAATAAACTGTTTTGAGTAAGTGTAATCCACTGCAGAATGCAATAAATATAGAGACATAGAAAAAAGTGCACCATAACTGATATCTTATGGGTCCCGTCAATGGCAAACTAAATGACGGACACAGTAAATATCCAACTCCTGTATTAAATATATCCGATAGACCACTATATCATAATTGATAACCGGTGAGTTTTACGGTCAGGGTCCCAACCAGTAAGCCACAATAATAGATTAACATGATCAATAATGAAACATCATTTCATTTTTAAAATTAAGTCCTGCGGGAAATCTGGTGTTGAGATGGAATATCCAAAAGAATTCTCGGTCTCGCAATAATCTTTCTCTGTCCCCACCTCTAGTATTCGTGTACACCTGTTCAATAGCATATACCTCTAAACTATTGGTGTTGCCGTCATGTTTATCGAAGGCATGTCTTGCTACATTGGAGACAACTTTAGTAGATTGACTTGGGTTTGATTCCATACATCTCATTCTTAAATATTTGATATCATTCAAATGTTCTAAGAATCTCTTTTTCAGCTGTCTGATGGTGCTACCGACATACATTAAATTGCACATAGTACATCTGATCACATACACTATAAACGTACTGTTACAGTTAATATATTTCTTTATGTCAAATGTGCGTGTGTTTTCAGTGTTTTCGAACGTCCGGGTAACCCTTGCATACCTGCAGGTTTTGCAAGGGTGACCTCCACATTTAAAGAAACCATTATGGTGCAGCCAAGATCCCGAGTTGTTAGAGGACTTAAAATAGCTAGGTGAAATCCTATTTCCGATTGTGGTGGAACGCCTGGATACTATCTTGCACCCCTCACTCAATATATCACGTAGTTTTTCATCTTCCCATAGTACAGGTATACATTTTTGTATGAGTGATCTTATCTCTGTAAACTGGTCACTGTAATCTAGTACTAAATACGGTGCATTGTTGTTCTTGTTCTTATTTTTGGGGGATTTTCTAGTAAACATCTCATCTCTATTTTTGTGCCCCACAATTGCTTCTGCTCTATCGAGTAACCCCTTAGAATAACCCCTTTTCCTAAGCCTTTGCTTGATTTCGGAGGCTTCTTTTCTGAAGTCCTCCGGGTGGGTACAATTTCTTTTAGAACGCATCAATTCCCCTACAGGGATAGCCCTGATAGTATGTTTGGGATGGGAACTGTTGGCATGTAATATAGTATTACCCGCTGTGCTCTTCCTATGGGTACTGGTCCTAACTTTTTCACCCTCCCGAGCCTGTAGTAACAAATCCAAAAAAACAACTTTGTCCTGACATAAAGAATAAGTGAATTTTAAGTTGATCGAATTGTTGTTGATGTAGGAGACAAATTCTGGTACGGCAGGCACACCCCCCGACCACACAATCAATATGTCGTCGATGTACCTGCCGTACCAGAAGATGTCCCCCGCAAATGGATTGTTCACTGTGTAAATGGTATTCTCCTCCCACCAAGCCATGACCAAATTGGCCAGGGATGGTGAGAACTAGGCCCCCATTGATACTCCAGATATCTGCAAATAATATTTATTATCAAATAAAAAATAATTGTGATTCAGAAGATACCACAATACCTCTTTAATGAATGCCTGTCTGTCCCTATCGTACCCACTGTATTTATTCAAATGGTGCGAAATAGCTTCCATTGCCACGAATTGTGGAATGGAAGTATATAAAGAAGTGACATCACATGTCAACCAAGCATAACTCGATATCCACGTGATGCCACTCATATTTCTCAACACATCTCCCGTGTCCTGCAGGTATCCCGGTATTCTACGTACCAAAGGCTGTAATTGGGTGTCTAGCCATTCGCTCAGGGCCTCATTCACAGAACCTATTCCCGAGACTATCGGACGCATGGGAGGGGGGATTATGCCTTTATGTACCTTAGGAAGTGCATGTAAAATAGGCGTCACTGGATTGGTTTTAATGAGATAGTCAGCCTGCTTCTCTGAGAAAATGCCTATACTTCTAAAAACTCCAAGAGCCAAAACACAAACGGACCCGGCGGGGAAAGAGAAAGAAGAGGGGAGGAAGCTCCGAACAGGAACCTCAGTTAAAACCAATCCAGTGATGCCTATTTTACATGCACTTCCTAAGGTACATAAAGGCATAATCCCCCCTCCCATGCGTCCGATAGTCTCGGGAATAGGTTCTGTGAATGAGGCCCTGAGCGAATGGCTAGACTCCCAATTACAGCCTTTGGTACGTAGAATACCGGGATACCTGCAGGACACGGGAGATGTGTTGAGAAATATGAGTGGCATCACGTGGATATCGAGTTATGCTTGGTTGACATGTGATGTCACTTCTTTATATACTTCCATTCCGCAATTCATGGCAATGGAAGCTATTTCGCACCATTTGAATAAATACAGTGGGTACGATAGGGACAGACAGGCATTCATTAAAGAGGTATTGTGGTATCTTCTGAATCACAATTATTTTTTATTTGATAATAAATATTATTTGCAGATATCTGGAGTATCAATGGGGGCCAAGTTCTCACCATCCCTGGCCAATTTGGTCATGGCTTGGTGGGAGGAGAATACCATTTACACAGTGAACAATCCATTTGCGGGGGACATCTTCTGGTACGGCAGGTACATCGACGACATATTGATTGTGTGGTCGGGGGGTGTGCCTGCCGTACCAGAATTTGTCTCCTACATCAACAACAATTCGATCAACTTAAAATTCACTTATTCTTTATGTCAGGACAAAGTTGTTTTTTTGGATTTGTTACTACAGGCTCGGGAGGGTGAAAAAGTTAGGACCAGTACCCATAGGAAGAGCACAGCGGGTAATACTATATTACATGCCAACAGTTCCCATCCCAAACATACTATCAGGGCTATCCCTGTAGGGGAATTGATGCGTTCTAAAAGAAATTGTACCCACCCGGAGGACTTCAGAAAAGAAGCCTCCGAAATCAAGCAAAGGCTTAGGAAAAGGGGTTATTCTAAGGGGTTACTCGATAGAGCAGAAGCAATTGTGGGGCACAAAAATAGAGATGAGATGTTTACTAGAAAATCCCCCAAAAATAAGAACAAGAACAACAATGCACCGTATTTAGTACTAGATTACAGTGACCAGTTTACAGAGATAAGATCACTCATACAAAAATGTATACCTGTACTATGGGAAGATGAAAAACTACGTGATATATTGAGTGAGGGGTGCAAGATAGTATCCAGGCGTTCCACCACAATCGGAAATAGGATTTCACCTAGCTATTTTAAGTCCTCTAACAACTCGGGATCTTGGCTGCACCATAATGGTTTCTTTAAATGTGGAGGTCACCCTTGCAAAACCTGCAGGTATGCAAGGGTTACCCGGACGTTCGAAAACACTGAAAACACACGCACATTTGACATAAAGAAATATATTAACTGTAACAGTACGTTTATAGTGTATGTGATCAGATGTACTATGTGCAATTTAATGTATGTCGGTAGCACCATCAGACAGCTGAAAAAGAGATTCTTAGAACATTTGAATGATATCAAATATTTAAGAATGAGATGTATGGAATCAAACCCAAGTCAATCTACTAAAGTTGTCTCCAATGTAGCAAGACATGCCTTCGATAAACATGACGGCAACACCAATAGTTTAGAGGTATATGCTATTGAACAGGTGTACACGAATACTAGAGGTGGGGACAGAGAAAGATTATTGCGAGACCGAGAATTCTTTTGGATATTCCATCTCAACACCAGATTTCCCGCAGGACTTAATTTTAAAAATGAAATGATGTTTCATTATTGATCATGTTAATCTATTATTGTGGCTTACTGGTTGGGACCCTGACTGTAAAACTCACCGGTTATCAATTATGATATAGTGGTCTATCGGATATATTTAATACGGGAGTTGGATATTTACTGTGTCCGTCATTTAGTTTGCCATTGACGGGACCCATAAGATATCAGTTATGGTGCACTTTTTTCTATGTCTCTATATTTATTGCATTCTGCAGTGGATTACACTTACTCAAAACAGTTTATTATGCCACTTTTTTGGCCTCATATATTGCTTGTGTTAGTGGACTTTCTGTCTTCCAACTGTTTTTTCAGACGTCCAATCTGTGGACTTTTAGTTAAATCCATTTATTTTTTCATATACATCGGCAATTTGACACAAGATTTTTACCATGCACGCAATGTGGTCTTGCCTTCAGCTGGCAGCGCGTGAGAGCTGACGGGTGTCCATGGTGCACGGGATGGACATATCATGCCTATTAGGAGCGCGTGCACACTTGTGAGCCAGGCCATGGCTGCGGCATCTGCGATATACGGGATGGGCGCATGGTTCCCACCGGAGACACGTGTGCACTTGGGATCGATGCCGTGGTTGCGGTGTTAATGGTATGTCACATAGTTGTGCCTCGTCGACCATTGGGATTGCAGTGTGTTTATGCTTGATATATGGACATATAAGATTCATTAGAGACGTGTGCACACATACAGATAACATCATGGCCGCGACATCAACGGTATGTTAAGGAATCGTATCCCGAAATATATTGGGGTTATATTATATCTGATACAAATATGAAGACAGTATTATTGCCATTCTTTGTTTATTTATGATGCCGTATGTATATATAGTCCACAGACAAATTGATACAAATATATTTGTGCTCAAACACTAGAATCTCCAGCGATACAACCGAGTAGGGAACACGGTTTGTTTCTGTGTTTGTTTTTTCTTTTTTTATTTAAAAGTGTATATGTGTTTGTATTTTAATTCTAAGCATGTGACAACACACGGGGAGGAAAGGGTGTAATAATGAACAGGTGGAAATAATCCAACCGTAATCCACTTCCTCCTATCGTATTTAGTCCGTGAGTTGTCTTTTGTATACTATACAGCCATGAGGAAGGACGCATAGTGCGTTTGAAACGCGTTGCTGAAGTATTTTTAAACTGTTACGCCAGAAAAAGTTTTTTGTATTTGTGACCAAGGTCCGCCAATAAAGTCATGGAGTTTTTTAACTTTAAAGATTGATGCCTAATTCCTGTAGCTGGATCCTTTACAGCCGCAGCCTTCAGGTCTTGCTTGTTTGTGGGTCTTTCCATCTTAAGTCTGGATTTGAGCAAGTGAAATGCATGCTCAATTGGGTTAAGATCTGGTGATTGACTTGGCCATTGCAGAATGTTCCACTTTTTTGTACTCATGAACTCCTGGGTAGCTTTGGCTGTATGCTTGGGGTCATTGTCCATCTGTACTATGAAGCACCGTCCGATCAACTTTGCAGCATTTGGCTGAATCTGGGCTGAAAGTATATCCCGGTACACTTCAGAATTCATCCGGCTCCTCTTGTCTGCTGTTATGTCATCAATAAACACAAGTGACCCAGTGCCATTGAAAGCCATGCATGCCCATGCCATCACGTTGCCTCCACCATGTTTTACAGAGGATGTGGTGTGCCTTGGATCATGTGCCGTTCCCTTTCTTCTCCACACTTTTTTCTTCCCATCATTCTGGTACAGGTTGATCTTTGTCTCATCTGTCCATAGAATACTTTCCCAGAACTGAGCTGGCTTCTTGTGGTGTTTTTCGGCAAATTTAACTCTGGCCTGTCTATTTTTGGAATTGATGAATGGTTTGCATCTAGATGTGAATGAACCCTTTGTATTTACTTTCATGGAGTCTTCTCTTTACTGTTGACTTAGAGACAGATACACCTACTTCACTGAGAGTGTTCTGGACTTCAGTTGATGTTGTGAACGGGTTCTTCTTCACCAAAGAAAGTATGCAGCGATCATCCACCACTGTTGTCATCCGTGGACTCCCAGGCCTTTTTACCAGTCAATTCCTTTTTTCTCAGAATGTACCCGACTGTTGATTTTGCTACTCCAAGCATGTCTGCTATCTCTCTGATGGATTTTTTGCTTTTTTTTCAGCCTCAGGATGTTCTGCTTCACCTCAATTGAGAGTTCCTTTGACCGCATGTTGTCTGGTCACATGTTTCCCAAGGGTGGGGGGGGACTGCTCCTTTGCAGCCCCTCCAATTAGGCAACTGCCTAGTCACACAACAGATGCTAATGAAAGGTACAATATAACATATCTTTTTTTCTGTAAAACCTATTTTTTATACAAAAACACTTTGGCAGTGTATGTACTATGCTCTGTGGGGACTGGGGGAGTGCTAAAAATTGGTCTTCTGGTGACAGGTTCCCTTTAATTTTCCCACACCTGTTTATAAAATGAAAGCTGAGCTCTGATTGGTTTCCATGGGCAACTGGAACAATTTTACCTCAGACACTTCTGATAAATCTACCCTATTGTTTTTATTGTGTGGCAAACGGACCAAAAAAAGATGCTAAAAATCTGAAACCAGAATTGATTATTTTCCTTTCCTCCGCACATTAAACAGTTAATAAAATATCATCAATAAGCTAAAGACCCCTTGAAATGTAAAGTACATCTCATCTTGCAAAAAACAAGCCCTCATATGTCAAAATTGCCCCCCCCCCCAAAAAAAAAGAATTTGTATAACCTATAAAAAGTGCAGGTCCAACTCCAGCACCAGAAAACATTCCCCAAACCATGACCACTTCCTGCACCACATTTCATTGACTTCACACTCTGGGTTCAGTCTTTCCCAGTTTGTCGACAGACTTAATGTTTCCCATCGGGTCAAAATAAATGAAACTTGCTTTCATCACTACAGTGAACTGTAGTGGACCACTTTTCCTTATTCCACACAACATGCTCATCAGCAAAGTTGAGTCTAGCCTTTTGATTCTTTCTGCTAGTGAGAGGTTTGGTCACAGAGTGGGCTTTAACTTCAAATGCTCTTAAACTTTGTGACGTATGACAAATTACCATGTTCAGTGCTGGACTGGTGAGAAATTCCAGGTGCAGTGTTGAAACAATTCCCATGGAGATTCTCCGCATTATCCTGTCCTCTCTTGACTTTGTCTATCTGTGGCATTTAGTCTTCTTGGGGGATGTGATAATATTACTATTCTACAGTTTGTTTGTTTTTTATTTTTTCTTTCTTTTGTGTTGTTTTATTCTGTCCTGTTAGGAGTCATTAGGCTTCATTTGGCCAGAGAAAATGGCTGAAAGGAACATTTCTTTACAACCGGCCAGGAAGAGGCGCTGGGCAGTGTGTCTCCGAACTCCAGGGAGTACTCTGGGAGAAGTGGGAGAATTTACACTTAGGCCAGAGTGTGGTCTAGGAAGGTGGATGAAAGAGACAGCAGACTATGTGGTTTTTCTCTCCAAAACTCAGACAATGGGAAATATCATAGCTGTCCATAAGTGGGGCATAATTCATAATTAAAAAAAAGAATCCCCTATTTATTCATTAAAAAAAGAAAAGAATTATAGTCTGTACAATTTGACAATGCAAATCTGCTCTGAATGGCGCTTCCTTCCCTTCTATGCCCGGCCTTGTGCCCATACAGGATTTTAACAACACATTTTGGGTATCAGTGTACTCAGGAGAAATTGGGTATCAAACTTTGTGGAGCCTTTTGTCATTTAATCTATTGTGAATGTTTAATTTTCCGCTCAAATGAGTGTATTGTCCAAAAATATTACAATTTGTAGACCGAACCTCCATTTTGTTTTAACCCCTATAAAACACCTAAAGGGTTAACAAACTACATAAAAGTACTTTTTTTTATACGCTGAAGGGTGTAGTTTCAATAATTAATGAGTCTTGCTATTATTTAGGCCTCAAAATAGGCTGAGCAGGTCCCTATAAATACAGGTTTTGGCAATTTTGCGAAAAATGGCACCCAAATTCTGAGCCTCATAACATTCTAGTAAAATAAGTGGAGTCTTAAAAAACCATGCCAACATTAAGCAGACATTTGGTAAATGTAACTTATGAATTAATTTGGGTGCTATGACTATCTGCTTCAAAAGTAGAGAATTTAGAACTTTTGCCAAATATTCATTTATTTCAGAACGAAAAGATTTCATCCAAATTTTAAAACTAATTTGAAGTACAATATACCAGAAGAAAAACAAACAAATCTCAAAATCCCCTGGATAAGTTAAAGCGTTTCAATGCTATATCCACTTATAGTGACACAGGGCAGATTTGAAAAATGGGGCTGTGTCTTTAAAGCCCTCAACCCCTTCAGGATTCAGCCTATTTTAGCTTCAAAGATTTGACCAAGCCATTTCACAACATAAAAGGGGACAATATATTACTGTCCCTATGACACTTTTGATAAATCTTCCCCGCTGTGTACTGATTTTATACCCCTAACAACCCAGGGCAAGTTAACCTATATGCCCTAGAGTGCAGGTGATAGTAGTTAAAGGGAACCTGTCATCAGCAATTGGCCTAATAAATCACTACCAGTATATTGTCATGCAGTTTAACACCTAGTCTTTGTTTTTTTGTTTGGTCCAGTATGATGGTATCATCTAGAAAAATTTTGAAGTGACATGTAAATTGGTTGTAGAAAGTCATGGAGGTGGGGAATATAACACTGAAGTCAAGGTGGGAAGCTCTGAACGCCTCCTCCTCTGTGATTGACATCATGCATGGGACTTCAGGAGATCAGGTTTCTGATGAAAAAAGAGCATTATTTCTGTGTTAAAATCTTTATTCAACCAATTTACATCTCACTTCATAGTTGATTTCCTGGATGAGACCACCACACTAGGTCATAAGAGAAACATTATCTGGTCAATTTCTGCTGACAGGTTCCCTTTAAATATAATATTTTTTATTAAAGGGATTGTATCAACTGATGAAGTTATCTAATATCCACAGGATAGGTTATAACAATCTGATCAGTGGGACTCTGACTGCAATGACCCCCACGTCTGTTTTTAACAATGGCTGGAGCTTTCTTACAAACGGTCCCTTTCTTATCCCCATTCACACAACTGTGACACCGCAATAGACGTCCCCCATAGATGGCTATGGCACCTGGGCTTGGTATGGTGACCACGGTAAGAAAGGCTGTGTAGCTCTATTTTCTATGGCGAGAGGAGGGGTGAGCATCCCACCTCCCTTATGCCCGACGGGCGTACATTCATGTGAAGGTGGCATTAGGCTGGTTTGGTCCGTGATCATTGACGAAAGATGTGCTGTGCCACAGACTGATCACTGTGCGGGGGACTGAACTCTGTGCATCATCTTGAGTTTTTGATTCCCCAATAAGTAGCAGCCTGTGCTGCAACTTCACAGGCTGTTAGACTGTCTCATTCTGCCCCTCAGCTCACTCACTTTTAGGGTATTCAATCATTTGTACACCTTTTGTACGGCAGAAAATGTTTGGCATTGTTCGCTGGCATAAACCTTAAGGGGGTTTGCCCATGAAAGAAAATGATCAAATTTCTGTCCCCTGGGGATTGCGTCACACGCATTTGGATTTTGGCGCATTTGCGCCGGCTTTCATGTGAGAGAAATCGGGGGACGGGCTGTCGGACGATTCGGACAAACTGCGGGATTTGACATTAAAATTGTGTCGCAAGCCAAGCACTTACATGCACTGGAAAGAAGAAGGTGAATTTGGCGGACCTGATCGGGGAAGCAACAGATACAGGATATGGGGCGCATGCTAGTGGTGAATCGCGACAGCTGTGCATTCTCGTCAGGGAACGCACCTCGGGGATCCCACAGGGACGGTTAAGTAAATGCCCCTGAATGTGTCTGCCGACCCTAAAGTCAGAAGTTCAAGGGTCCGGTCCAGGGAAACCAAAATTGTATACACCAGGACTGATAGAGACAGGTTGGAATTATATCTGTGAAATGCTGCATTTTTGTTAATAACATTGAACTAGAGAATGTGTTATTTTGTTATACTGAGTACATTTAAGAATCCTGTCTTCGTGGGAATACCCCTTTAAAAGAATTTTCCTGATTTAAAGGAAACCTACCACCACAAATCTACCTATAAAGGTAGATCGGGTGGTAGGTGAATCAATGGGACGTGAGGATAGCCCTTTTAAGGGCTAATCCTCACGTCCCCGCACTTTTTTGTAAACTTTTATTACCCTAATATGTTAATTTTGTTATGCGGCTACTTGGGCGTGGAGTAGCCGCATCTGAGGTTACACGAGGCGGCTCGTAGCTGCGCGCCCTCGTCCGCCGATCCTGCCGTCTGCGCATGCGCAGAACAGCAGGCCCGCGCCTGCGCGGTCACTGCTCCGAAGCCGGTGCTGCACAGGCGCGGGCCTGCTGTTCTGCGCATGCGCAGACGGCAGGATCGGCGGACGAGGGCGCGCAGCTACGCGCAGCTGCGCGCCGAACATGGTGAGTAGGAGGAGAAAAGTGGCTACCGGGGCGTGGAGTAGCCGCCTCGTGTAACCTCAGATGCAGCTACTCCACACCCAAGTAGCCGCATAACAAAATTAACATATTAGGGTAATAAAAGTTTACAAAAAAGTGCGGGGACGTGAGGATTAGCCCTTAAAGGGGCTATCCTCACGTCCCATTGATTCACCTACCACCCGATCTACCTTTATAGGTAGATTTGTGGTGGTAGGTGCCCTTTAATGGTTAGTCCCTATCTTCAGGCACAGAGCTGGGCAAACTCTTGCACTCCCATAGACAATGAATGGAGGTGCAAGATGCATGCTTTACCTGCCCCACCATCATTTAGTGAGAACATTCTCATCTCCTGGTTGTTAAAGTCTTTGTTGGATTAAGGTTCCAATTTATTTTGTGAGCATTACAAAAGATGTCAATACCAAATTGTTATCCCACAGAACTACACTCACCGGCCACTTTATTAGGTACACCTGTCCAACTGCTCGTTAACACTTAATTTCTAATCAGCCAATCACATGGCGGCCAATCACATGGCGACATCACATGCATTTAGGCATGTAGACATGGTCAAGACAATCTCCTGCAGTTCAAACCGAGCATCAGTATGGGGAAGAAAGGTGATTTGAGTGCCTTTGAACGTGGCATGGTTGTTGGTGCCAGAAGGGCTGGTCTGAGTATTTCAGAAACTGATCTACTGGGATTTTCATGCACAACCATCTCTAGGGTTTACAGAGAATGGTCTTAAAAAGAAAAAACATCCAGTGAGCGGCAGTTCTGTGGGCGGAAATGCCTTGTGGATGCCAGAGGAGAATGGGCAGACTGGTTCGAGCTGATAGAAAGGCAACAGTGACTCACATCGCCACCCGTTACAAGCAAGCTAGGCAGAAGAGCATCTCTGAACGCACAGTACGTCGAACTTTGAGGCAGATGGGCTACAGCAGCAGAAGACCACACCAGGTGCCACTCCTTTCAGCTAAGAACAGGAAACTGGGGCTACAATTTGCACAAGCTCATCGAAATTGGACAGTAGAAGATTGGAAAAACGTTGCCTAGTCTGATGAGTCTCGATTTCTGCTGCGACATTCAGATGGTAGGGACAGAATTTGGCGTCAACAACATGAAAGCATGGATCCATCCTGCCTTGTATCAAAGGTTCAGTCTGCTGGTGGTGGTGTCATGGTGTGGGGAATATTTTCTTGGCATTCTTTGGGCCCCTTGGTACCAATTGAGCATCGTTGCAATGCCACAGCCTACCTGAGTATTGTTGCTGACCATGTCCATCCCTTTATGACCACAATGTACCCAACATCTGATGGCTACTTTCAGCAGGATAATGCGCCATGTCATAAAGCTGGAATCATCTCAGACTGGTTTCTTGAACATGACAATGAGTTCACTGTACTCAAATGGCCTCCACAGTCACCAGATCTCAATCCAATAGAGCATCTTTGGGATGTGGTGGAGCGGGAGATTCGCATCATGGATGTGCAGCCGAAAAATCTGCGGCAACTGTGTGATGCCATCATGTCAATATGGACCAAACTCTCTGAGGAATGCTTCCAGCACCTTGTTGAATCTATGCCATGAAGAATTGAGGCAGTTCTGAAGGCAAAAGGGGGTTCAACCCGTTACTAGCATGGTGTACCTAATAAAGTGGCCGGTGAGTGTAGATGGATTATAATGTGTCTGCTTAGAGAGTCCCTGCCCACAGCCTGGAATTTTGCACCTAGCAGCCTAGGGAGAGATAGGAGCTAAAACAGCAATAACACTGAGTACAATTGTAAAGTAAGGGGTCAAAATGATCTTTATAATGTTTACATCACCAGGGGATTGAGATGTGAGAATTTTCTTTGTTGGAAAACCCCTTTAAGCATCATTTTAGATGGCCATCCTAATTCCTCCCCTTCCCCACAGTAAACTACCATCCAACAGCTGCTGGATGCTAAAGTAAGGTGCACGATCACTTTACTTCAATGGGACTGACCTATAAAACAGGCCACATGTCCAATGTCTGGTGCTATACATTGTACTGCAATGAGCTTTGTATGGAGTGTAGATGTCTTCTTTGGGAATGATATTTAGAACCAGGATCAGATTGTGAATGCCCAAACCCAGTACACCCAGCACATATTAATTGATACTAAAGGTAAATCAACAAATATTTGATCTAAAAAAAAAACAAAAACAAACCTCAAGTCAATAATAAATGTAGTCCCTATTAGTACATAATACATTATATAGGGTGGCACGGTGGCTGAGTGAGTAGCACTTCTGCCTTACAGCACTGGGGTCCTGGGTTTGATTCCCACCCAGGTCAACATCTGCAAAGAGTTTGTATGTTCTCTCCGTTTTTTCGTGGGTTTCCTCTGGGTACTCGGTTTCCACCCACACTCCAAAACATACTGTTAGGTTTTTTAGATTGTGAGCCCCATGGGGACAGGGACCAATTTGACATGCTTTGTGCAGCGTTGCATAATGTGTGTGCGCGCTATATAAAGAATTATTATATATATATATAAGTGGTGACAAAACTATAGCACGGGCATCTGATGTGGCTCTCAGAGTCAACTCTGTGGGGAAAAGGACTGTCGCTTCCACACAGATTGTCAGAAGGAATAAAATAAAACTTTATTTATTTATCCTAATGGGAAATTATTTGGACCTCGTGGATCCCAGAAAATTATTACACAGAAAATGAAAGGGGTTTTCCCATCTGGGCATTCACATTTAATTTAATTCATTTGCCACATATAAACATTTCTTCAATTGATTATTATTAAAAAAAAATGTTCCTGTGTGAAGATAATTTCTCATAAATGTAGCCATATTGTCCCTTAGAAACCAGATAGCTTCCTCGGATACGACCACCCCACACTCTTGCAGAGGTGGCCACACATGTGCTATGTAGTCCTGCCTGACCACCAGGATTCAGCAATCATTACCACAGGACAGCCGTGGGACATGTAGTAACTTCCCAGACATTTCATATACCACAACCTTTTGTTTCTTTGGGCAATCACTCCAGCAGAGGTGGCCGTATCCAAGGACACAGTCTTGTTTCTAAGGGACCATATAAATTATCTTCAACGAGGTAAATTTTTTGTAATAACATCCTAAGGAAGAAATGTATATGTATGGAAATTAATCAAACTGAATGTTAATGCCCAGACGAGAATACGTTGTTTCTTTCACCCCAGTCCACAAGCTACCAAATTATTTCCTTATATTATTTGCTGCTGCTGTAGTCAACAATTTCTGAATTATCTGAAATTTTTTTAAGGTGGCAGGAGCTTGAGCTGTGTCCAAAATCTGTATAAAAGTGTAAAAAGAAATGGGCACAGTACCGAGCCTTATGGTCCCCCCCCCCCCCCCATTGCTTACAACTGTATTGCACCATTCCCATTTGTGAAAACTGATCTGTTTTTTTTAAGTTTTCAAAGGGGTATTTCTATTTGAGAAAATTAATGTTATTGTTCATATGAGGAAGAGTTATGCAATTTTCCAATATCCTTTCTGTATCAATTCTTCACAGTTTTCTAGATCTCTGCTGGCTGTCATTCTATTATAAGTTTCCATGTTTATTTCCAGTGGACAGAAATCTGTCCCTAGTCACACAGGTACCCTGCTCGTTACATCACACAGCTCTGATTACTCTCTGTGATACTAACAAGCCGTGCACCTGTGTGACCATGGTCAGGTTTCCCTGGAAGTAAACATAAAAGCTTTCTATGAAATAAAAGCAAGCAGAAATTTGAAAAACTGTGAGGAATTGATACAGAAAGTATATTGGAAAGTTATAACTTTTCATCTTACAAACAATGCTATTAAACTGCTAAAATGGGAATACTCCTTTAGCCCCTTAACCCCGAAGCCACTTTTCACCTTCCTGACACGGCCCATTTTTTTTCAAATCTGCCCTGTACCACTATAAATGGTTATAACTTCGGAATGCTTTAACATATCCAAGTGATTTGGAATAGTTTTCTCGTGACACTTTATACTTAATGTTAGTTAAAATATTTCGGTGGTATGTGTTGCGTCTATTTATGAAAAAAAACAGATATTTGGTGAAAATTTGGAAAAAGTCTTGATTTTTGAAATTGAAAATTTCCATATGTAGTCATAACAGCACAAAAAAAAAACCTTGAAAACTAACATTAACTGCATGTCTGCTTTTTGTCTCCATGTTTTTTTATGTATTCTCTCATTTTTGGAAGAGGTTATGGGGCTTTGAATTTTGAAGAACAAATTTCTCAAATTTTCATAAAAAACACAAAATCAGGCTTTTGCAGGACCTGCTTAGATTTCAAGTCACTTTAAGAGGCCTACATAAAAGTAAAACCCCATGAAATTACCCCAATATAAAAAAACTACACCGCTCAATGTATGTAAAACAACTTTCATGAAGTTTGTTAACCCTTTGATTATTTTACAGGGGATAAAACAAAATCGGATGCAATTTTAAAATTAAAATTTTTTTGTCTAAATGAATGTGTTTTTCAAAAAATGTACAAATTCTCAGTGGATAAAATACCAAAACGCTCCACAAAGTTTGTTACCCAATTTCTCCTCCGTGTAACAATACACTGGTAAACTGTTGTATGGGCACACGTCAGGACATTGAAGGGAAGCTGCGCCATTCAGAGCAGATTATGCATTGTCCCTTTTTATTGGCTGTACAATCTTTATTTTTTTTGGAAATTTGGACAAATAAGGGCTTATTTTTTGCGACATCAGATGCACTTTACAAATACTTCATTTAAGTGGGTTATAAGTTCATTGGTGAGATTTTATTAACTCTTAAAGGGAACCTGTCACCAGGAGACCCATTTTTAGCACTCCCCACAGAGCATAGTACATACACTGCCAAAGTGTTTTTGTATAAAAAATTGGTTTTACAGAAAAAATAAGTTACATTGTACCTTTCATTAGCATCTGCTGTGTGACTAGGCAGTTGCCAAATGGGAGGGGCTGGAAAGGAGCAGTCCCCCCCCCCCTTTGGGAAACATGTGACCTTTTCAAATATATGAATAACTCCCATCACTCGGGATTGGCTGTAGAGGAGCAGGGGGCGTCGCTAAGCCAAGTGATGGGTGTTCATATATTTGAAAAGGTCACATGGCGTAACTGTTCCCCATGGGTGGGGGGGGGGGGGACTGCTCCTTTCCAGCCCCTCCCATTTGGCAACTGCCTAGTCACACAGCACATGCTAATTAAAGGTACAATATAACATATCTTTTTTCCGTAAAACCAATTTTAATACAAAAACACTTTGGCATTGTATGTACTACGCTCTGTGGGGACTGGAGGAGTGCTAAAAATGGATCTCCTGGTGACAGGTTCCCTTGAAATGTATGTAGGAAAAAATATCGTAAATTTTGGTTTCTTTTCTTCTTGTAGCTTTTTGGCGCCGTTCACCATACCATAAAAATAATATTAAATCTTTATTCTATGGATCACTACAGAAAGTACTCAAGTCATCCTCCTACAGTACCAAGGAACGCAGAACGTGCTAGTTCCTATTTTAAATCAACACATCCTAGGCTGCTGGAAGGTTTGTGGTTCCTCGAGAGAAGCTATGATCAATATGAATTTTCCCTCCTTTCTACAATATTGGTTTTCTCAGATGCCAATATTGTTGAAAATTGTCACTGGCAATTCACAATAAACAAATGGGTTTTAGATTGCAGTATGGGTACTCTGGCTCTCAAAGGTTTTCCATCACTGCTCTATGTGCATCTATCTTAGTACATCATAACGATATTAAAAACTAGCAAATATTAAAAAGTTTATTGACCACATTTATGAAATGTAAAAAAACACATTTTATAAAACAAAGGATAAACACAAAGAAAAATACATACTAAGACATGCCTTTATGTCAGGCACATAATGATTCAGACATACATTTGTATTATGCACAGTATTATTAAAGGATTCAAAGCAAATAACAATAACAGATGATTGGATTGACTAAGACTACTGCTGAACTAGCAATGCATACACACAAACATACATATATATACACTATGTAACATTGTAGATGGCCATTATTAGCTGGTGACAGGTTCCAATAGCCTATGCCTTGCTGATATTAAAAATTTGTTTGTCAGCATTTTTAATCATTTCAGTAATAGTTTAATTTACATCACGTGGCTTCCTGACAAGAGCATGTGGCGAGTCCCCAGGGAGAAGCAGCTGCAGCCGGTATGCGCCTGTGTAAGTCTTCTACTTCACACTCATCCACCTCCCTCACCCCTCTCCACGTTCCATAATAGAGGAAGATTGCATGAGGAGACACAGGCACACACTCAACCCCACCAGGTAATGTAAAATAAGTGCTATCACCAGCTAAAAATGACATTCCATGTGACAGGTTTGCTTTAAGGCAGGAAGAATAGAAAAAGGAGAAACCTGCAAGTTTATAACTGAATTATGAGGTTATTCACCAATTTTCCTGTAGTTGAGATATTACCCTGTACATTTGAATAATAATGTCAGCAGCAGCCTGATCCAGACACAGAAATGTCATTTATGTTGATGTATTCCCCCTGTGGTGGGAAAGAGGAACGTCTGGATTCTCTTGTCTCCATCATTCTTTCAATAAGGACTCTGCAACATATATTAGATTATAAGAAACAAAATGGGGTAGATTTATCACAAGAAATATACATATCTTACATGTATAGTCAGGATATTTTTATATTCCATCTTTTAATTCTATTAAAGTACTGTCTTACATATTTTACACTGTCGCTTTGGCACTCAAACGTGATTCACTTGCACTATTTTGTGCGTTTCTTTTTACATCTATTTCCCTTTTTAATTAAATGTACTCATCTACTGTATTCTTGAATTTTCGTTGCCAGATTTTGATTTAAGACGTTGTTGATCCTTATATGTATATACGCTATGTGTGCCTACTATTGGCGATGCTGCCCGACACGCACAGTTAGCCTCTACTATCTGTAACGCTCGAGTCCAACGTGCTTATTAGAGGTATATTACTATTATTGCCCCCGGAGAGGGGCAGAACTATTAGTGTCTGTGTGCTTACTGGGATATACCCCAAAGCCTAAAATGGGAATCGTGTTGGGGAGCATCTCTTGGCCTATTTACTTCATTTGTACGTCTGTCTGCAACTGCATCTTATTTGTGGCTATGTGTATGTCAAGCCCATCAATTAAAAAAAATAAATAAAGATGCATCTATTTCTGCTGTGATTGTGCATTATATAAGCCAATGGCAGCCATGAGCTAGTTGTCATTTTTGTTGCTAGATCACATGCCACATGCTATTTATGGCATGTTTAAAGTAGTCTTCTGCATTCACCAGATGTCTTGCTGTACTTCTCCATACATGCGTACCTGCAACCTGAACACGCAAAGAAATGCTCCATAATATTCCATACTAGTGAGCAGAGCATACTGGCTATATAGTACTTATACATCCAACATAGACTAGCATCAGAAGGGAGAGAATAAAAACATTTATACAGCCACACCATAGTGATGGATTAAATTTCCTTATTCCACATTGCTTGCTCCTGCCAGCTGCGTCAATGTGGGATATTTATCATTGGATTTCCAAGACTTTTTTTGGTATGAAAGGGCCTCATTGATTAAAAGTTTATAATTTTTAGTAAAGAAAATGCTCTGGTCTGGACATTTCATGGAATCATGAAAGAACCCGCACTATCCTACTTGCCCCAGAAATTGCCTGGGTTCCCAAGTTTATTACTTTTTGTTTTTAAATGAACTCTACCATGAAAAATCAAGCATGATAAACCTGGGACACTTACTAATAGATCCAGACACACTGACTATGGTACTTTTAAAAACCAAAGTTTATTTATTTTTTTTACACAATACCAAGTCAGGTCGGGGGGCCGTGGCCGCCATCATACACCGTCACACAAGCGTATCTATGAGCAAGGGACCCTGGCTTTATCATGCTTGATTTTGATTGTAGATTTCCTTTAAAGGTGGATTCACATGTGGCATTAACATTTGCGTTTTCAAACGCAACACAACAGCTGAGACACCGCGTGTACAAAACAAATGTGTCACATGTTGGTAACAGGTTAAACGCTATTCAAAAGTCTTACAATGATGAAGGGCTTCATACACTGGGACAATATACTTATACTCTCCCCTTCCGCCATCGCTTTATGTTACAATAGGGAACATACTCACTTCATTGATTCATTAATGTTTTTATTATCCTTGACCGATGTCTCTGTCCATCCAATAAAGTTATTTTCCTTACTGAATTTATCAATTTGCTCTTTGGTCAATGCCCATGGTGAAAGATCGCACTGAAAAAGACAGAAAAGAACAAATCTTATAGGTTCAGTTTTCTAACTAACACAAGAGAAAAGAAAGTAAGAAAACTTTTTGTAATTGAGGACGCTTCCAAATTAGTGCATTTCTGAATTTTGTGACTAGCATTAGACTAATCCATTGTAGGCCTTTCAGTGTGAAACTTTTCGCATGCTCCAATTTTGCACGGCCAGCGTGTAACAAACGCCCTAAACATATCTGCTCCTTTTTTAGCTTCTCATTCCCTGGTTTTTACAAAAAAAGGATTTAAAAAAAAATTGTAAATTAGCCTGAGGGTCTCCTGGTTTCATAGGTTTTAATGGAGCTTGGAGCCCCTCCGACTCATTTGCATAATTTTTGAAGTCGTTAATTATTACAAGAACATAAGAAGAGCAGATCCTGGGAGAGGGAGCACACACCAGTATGTCAGTGCTTGGTTTACAATCCTTCATCCTGGTGGTAGATTTACTTTAAAGAAAATCTACCATCGGGAATCTCATTTCTGAAGCAGTTCCCATGGAAGGCCCCACCTCCCTACACCATCCATGGCCATAAAACACATGTGTTAAGAAACACGTGTTAACATTGCATTAACATGTTAGCATGTGTTAACACTGTTAGCAATGCGTCACCACATACAATTTGTAAACATCTATGTAGTCAGGCAAATCTCCTCTTCAAAGCTATTTGGAAATGCATGTGTTACTGCCACGTATGAATGCACCCTATGAATGCAGAGGGTGCATGAACTTCTGTAAGCCAAGTCCTTCCTGCAGCTTCTTCTATATTCCGCCTTCAGCTGACAGGCTGGAGGGGGCACACTTCAAACGCCTATATCTCCCTAAGCACGGTACATAGAAACACATCCTTTTTATGCACTGGGCATGTGCAACAAGGACTTACATAGCCGTATGGCAATCGTGAAGTGGTTAAAAACAAACAGACGCTATGGTCACATTTACCCAGGGCATCTGAGTTTAACCCCTTAGCGCTCTGCGCAGTAGCTGTACTGCACCGAGTCCTGCGAATAGCGCTCAGGACAGTACAGCTACTGCGCAGAGACTATCGGGGATCGTGGGATGTCAGCGGTAATCTACCGCTGACATCCCCGGCTAACACCCGCGGTCGGAGTGGGCTCCGATTGCGGGTGTTTAACATGCCTTCCGGGGGACTTTCCCCCACGATTGGTGCCCCCGGGGGCGCTGATCGTTGCTTTGCCATCTGTGGGGTCCGATCGGGACCCCAGAGATGCCTGAAGGCAGTGCCTTTGAACGCCTTCAGTGCCTTTGAAGGCGTTTGTGACGTCATCTTAAAAGGCACAGTGCCAGCCTGCTTGTTCATGTCTCATGGTGCAACAAGAATAAAAAAAATTAAAAAAAAAAGTTTTTCAATAAAAAATAAGTTTACAAATCACTAAAAATGCCCATAAGCCCTAAAACATCTAAAGAGACCTATAACGCTCAAAAGTCTAAATCATAACACAAACCCCACATATATAGTATCACCGCGTCCGTAACAATCCGTAGAATAAAATTAAATTACTATTGAACCCATAAGATGAACGCCGTAAAAAAAACTAAAAAAAAAAAAACTTAAAAACCTGCCAAAAATTATGATTTTTCCTATTGAATCCCACTAAAAACGCAATAAAAAGTGATCAACAAAACATATGTACTCCAGAATGATACCGTTTTAAAGGAAACCTACCACTTGAAGTGGCAGGTTTCCGATGGCAATACAGAGCACCAGCTCAGGGTGAGCTGGTGCCGGAGCTTATTTTAGTTAGTGTTTTAAACCGCTCGGCGCTTACCGTGCACGCGGCTCTCATTCACTTCCTATGTAGCCGCGTGCACGGTAAGCGCCGAGCGCGTACCTGCCTGCGCCGGCTATAAAGTTTAAAAAGTGTTTTAAACCGCGATACCGCGGTTTAAAACACTAACTAAAATAAGCTCCGGCACCAGCTCACCCTGAGCTGGTGCCCGGTATTGCCATCGGAAACCTGCCACTACAAGTGGTAGGTTTCCTTTAAAGAACAACATGTCCCGCAAAAAAACAAGCCATCAACCAGCTCTGTAGCCACAAAAGTAAAAATGTTATGCCACTTGGAAGACGGAGATGCAAAAATGACACATTAGGGTTTTATTTGGCAATTTTAGTAAAACATAAGAAAAAATATTCATGTGTGGTATCCCCTTAATCCTATCGATCCATAGAATAAAGATAACATGATTATTAGTCTATACGGTGAACACGAAAAAAAAAAAAAAAATGAAAAAATCCAGTACAGAATTGATGCTTTTCTACTCGTGACCTCAAAAAAAGTTCCTAAATTTTCAACAATAGGGGATAACAACCCCAAAATGGTAAAACTGGAAAAAGCATCTCATCCCGCAAAAAAAATGCCGTCACATGGCCCCAATAACGAAAAAGCTAAAATTTTATAGCCTACAAAACGGGCCAATGAGGAAACTAAAATCCTGGCAGCTGCAGGGTGCTCCTTCCCTTCTGCGCCTCGCTGTGCGCCCATAAAACAAGTAACGTCCACATGTGGGGGGTCTTTGCACTCAGGAGAAATTTCATAACAAATTGTATGGTGGGTTTTCTCTTTTTATCTTTTTGGAAATGTGTAAATTTTAAGGCTAAATGAACGTATAACCGACAAATTTCACCTCTATTTTGATTCAATTAATATGAAGATCTCAAGGGGTTAACGATCTTCCTAAAAGCTGTTTCTGTAGGCTTGAAGGGTGCAGATTTGAAAATGGGTTGATTATATAGGGGGGTTTTAATGCCAAATATGTAAAATTTCATTTAAAACTGTATTTATCCCCAAAATAGTCAATTCTGAAAATACAGAAAATCGATAAATGAATTTGTAAGCTGCGTGACGTCAAAATAAATTATCCAGACATTTCAAAAATGATGGAAATGTAAAGTAGACATATGGGAAATGTTATTGAGCAATTTATTTAAGTGGCAAATCTATCTGCCTGAAAACGCAATGATTTCGAATTTCACATTTTTCAAAAAAAATCTTTTTTTTTTTTTAAAACACAAAACTTATCATCCAACATTTACCACTAAAATGAAGTACAACATGTGAGGAAAAAAAACTATCTCAGCATTGTTTTGATAAGTAACAGTGTTCATAAATTAATAAATTACAACCATATAAAGCAACTGAGCTTTAAGCTACAAAATGGCTGCGTCCTTAAGGGGTTAAAGGAAATCTACCGTTGGGAAACTACTTATTTAAAGAGTTCCCAATGCATATTGCCTAATGCTGCAGCAACTGCACCCAGTTTTTGGCTCAAAGCTTAACTGTGAAGTTATAATGATTTTACCAAATTATTTTATGTGACTCCCTTTGGAAAGAAAATGAAGAGCAGCACAGAGTAGGCATCGTTCTGTTTTTAAAGTTATGGTATTTTATGTTCTGAAAGTGTTTGACAAAAATCTTTCTCCCCAGAGGTGAAGTGGGCGTAGACTAATGTCTGTCAGTCTATGCCTTCAAGCTGAGGCTAGTTAGCTTGCCCACAGATCCCATGATGCCTTGTGTTCTCTCTCAAAGTAAATTTATCTTCAAATTCATTTAGTTTCCCACAAGTAAATCCACTGAATACTGTATAGTGCACATACAGGATGTTATGGTGACCAGCCTGGCAGCTCTCATCACATGGAGGAGCAGGGAACATGTAACAAGTGGTAGAGATCATATGTAAACCAGTTACATGAAGTCTATAGCCAATGCTGTGTGAGCACCAAGAGTTAAAGGGGTTGTCCAAGTTCTGAAAAAAAAAAACTAAAGGTGGCCGGGAGAGGGCTGCTTAAAAAAAAATAAAAGTCCTACTTACCTTCCGGTGCCCTCCGGTATCCCTCCGGACTCTGCTTCCGGCCGGACCCGACAACCTTCCGGCCCCCATTTACAATGCTGTGAATAGGGACGGATAGGCGTGCCCGGCCACGGCCGGCAACTGAGTCCTGCGCTGCTCCGGCTGCCATGTTTGTTTACATGGCGCCCGGACCGGAGTGACAGCAGTGCTGGATACCGGAGGGCACCGGAAGGTAAGTAGGACTTTATTTTTTTTAAATAGCCCTCTCCCGGCCATCTTTAGTTTTTTAATGGCTTATCTGCACAGAGCTTGTACTGCTGATGATAAGGTGGGGGAGGGGCTGCAGCATGAGACAGAGAAAGTTCTGTAGAATCACAGACTGGGATGGAGAAACTGATAGGACACAGGGGAGATCTTGTACCTTACTATAGCAGCTATTGCAGCACTAAGAATCTGAGGGCTATAGCAAGTAAACGGCTGTATATAGTTAAAGGGGTATTCTGGGAATATGAACGTCTGATACAAAAACCCATGATGATATAAATAAATGAATGTCATTAGTCACAAAATGGAGCTCAATTGGTTTTATTTTACGATTCAGAAAATTTTATGGCCTCTCTAAAGTATGAGTTATCACCAAGATGTATGCCACCGGGGAATCCGATCCCTCCTGCCGCTGCCCGGGGTCCCGACGAGTGACCCGAGGCTGTTGGCTCCTCTTCTCGCCGGGTCCTGCCTTCCTGGCAGGACCCGGCTGTAAGTAACTGAGCATGCGCGGCAAGCTCAGTTACTTACACTTGTATTGCAGTGTATAGTGTATAGCAGTGTAGAGGCTTGAATAAGCGATCGGATGATCGCTTGTTCAAGCCAAAAGGTGGAAAATATGTGAAAGTAAAAAAAAAAAAAAAAAAAAAAAAAAAGATTATTTTATTTAATTATTATAAAATGATTTAAAGTCCCATAATCTCCCCAGTTACACATATAATGCAAATACAGTATATAAAACACAAAAACATGAAAAATGTACATATTTGGTATCACCGTGTCCGTATTAATCTGTACAATAAATCTAAATCAATATTGAACCCGCTCGGTGAACGATGAAAAAAAAAAAAAACTACGAAAAACTTCCCGTAATATACAATTTTCCATCAAACACCATCACAAAAAATGTTCTAAAAAGTGATCAAAAAAAGCTACATTCCCTAATATGATACGACTGAAAAGAACAACTCTTTTCGCAAAAAATAAGCCCTCAACCAGGTCTGACAACATAAAAATACAGAAGTTATGGCCCTAAAAAGTTGTCAATAGTAAAAACAATGCGATATTCTCCAATATTGGTTTTGCTCAGGAAAATTGAGCAAAGATAAGAAAAACTATAAATGAGGTAACACCGCAATCGTAGTGAACCAGAGAATAAAGAGAAAATATTATTTTTACATGAGCAGGGGGAAAAAAATGCTAAAAATCCAAAATAAAAATTGATGATTTTATTTGTGCCCCCCTTGAAATAGTTAATAAAATCTCATGAATAAGCTATGGACCCCCTAAATGAATTATATATACATTGTATCTCATTCCGTAAAAAATAAGCCCTCATATGTTTGCATTACCAAAAAAAATAAAAATGTATAGGTAGTACAATGTGACAATACAAATCTGCAGTGAATGGCGCCTCCATTCATTCTATACTTGGCCGTGCGCCTGTACAGAAGTTTACCACCACATATGGGGTATCAGAGGAATTGGGCATCAAGCGTTGCAGTGCGTTTCATCATTTAATTTATTCGGAAACTGTCAGTTTGGCCTAAATGAATGTATTTTCCCAAAAAATTCCATAGTTTCTAAATCGCAGGTCCATATGGTTTTAACCCATGTGAAACACTTAAAGGGTTAATGGACTTAATAGAAGTTGTTTTACATACGTTGAGGGGTGAAGTTTCTATAGTGGGGTAATTTATGGGGTTTTACTATTATTTAGGCCTTACAAAGTCACTTGGAAGCTGAGTTTTCCCTCAAAATGTGAGTTTTGGCAATTTTCATGAAAATAAGAAAAATCGCACCTAAAGTTCTGCGCCTCATAACATACTAGAAAAATGACCGGAAGCATAAAATATCATCCCAACATAAAGCAGACATTCCGTAAATGTAATTTATCAAGCTTTTTGGTAGTTTTACTTCCTGTCTGGAAAGCAGAACATTTCAAACTTGGAAAATGAAGAATTTTTACAAACTTTTGCCAAATTTTCACTTTTTTTCAGAACGAATCGCAAAACGTATCACTTACATTTTATAACTAACATGAAGTACAATGTATCACGAGAAAACATTCTCAAAATCACCGGGATATGTTAAAGCGTTCCGAAGTTATAACCAATTATCGTGAGGCATGTCAGATTTGAAAAATCGAGTCTGGTCATTGAGCTGAAAACTAGTGTCGGTGATAAGGGGTTAAAGAAAATCTACCTTTGGGAAACCACTTATTTAAATGGGTATTCCCATGAAGACAAGTTTCTAAAATATACTCTGGATAACAAAATAACACATTCTCCAATTCACTGTTATTACAAGATAAGGTCCATAGGTTTGTTCTTAAGTTGAATTTGTATGCAAGTCAAAACTGTTTTATAATTGTAGATTGAGTCAAAAAATTTTTTTGCTGTAATTGGACCAAGGATGATCAATAAAGCTTCATTACAGTCAGTTTACAGTTGATTACTGCAGTCTGGGAATATATTAAAGTATTAAGAGAGCTTAACAAGAGGTTACAATGGGCAGAGGGGTGCCTCTTTAACTAGGGGTTATTTGTAAGTCGGGTGTCCTTAAGTAGGGGACCGCCTGTATAACCAACTAGTCTCTATCAGGCCTGGTGTACACAATTTCAGGTCCCCCTAGACACCACCCTGTAACTTCTGACATGTGGTTGGGGAACCCATCTTGAATTTCTGTGTTATGGCTGAGGAGCTAAGTTTCTCTCTCTGCTCCCTGCACTCTAGCCCCACCCCCTGCAGTCCAGGATGGAGCTCACTCTCTGACACAGACAAGGAGTTCCTGCCGGCAGCAGCATAAGAACTACAAGCTACAGACAGATAAGTTCTTTAATCGGGGGAGGAAGGCACAGCAGATTTAGTGTGTTGTGGAATAGCAGAGATGTAGGAGAGCGGACTGTGTTATTGTGTGCAATAGGCATCCCATGGATCTCATCTCTGTCTGTCTCACCTCTCTTTCTATGTGTCAGATACTAGTAAATGTTCAGAAGCTAAATTAAAGTGTGTATAAACCTGTACACTGATAATCTAACCACATTGTCAGCTCACAGAACTAGATGGATCATAATGTGTCCGCTGAGTGATAGGCGCAGTCTAAAAAAAAAAAAAAAAAAAAATGCAAAATTGTGATGTAAAGGGTTAAAAATTATCTATT
This sequence comes from Engystomops pustulosus, assembly GCF_040894005.1. Taxonomy (NCBI): domain Eukaryota; kingdom Metazoa; phylum Chordata; class Amphibia; order Anura; family Leptodactylidae; genus Engystomops; species Engystomops pustulosus. The sequence continues at coordinate 183,212,085 of NC_092412.1, read as the reverse complement.
GTATAGTAAAACCCCTTTAAGTAGTTAAGGCAACGGATACACTATTAGTCGTTTTCCCCCCACCCCCTCAAATGCAAGTTCAAACTTGTTGCGCGTCTTCGGCATTAACAAAGCTCTGTGCAACCGATGTTGGAAATGTGCCTCTGTATGCTGAGCTCTGCGCTTGTGCAGTAGTTCGTAGACTTCGACAGCTATGCGCATAAGCTCCTCTTGACCCGTCGGCAATGCGCAGAACTCTGTTACTGTTATGCAATTTCTCCAGAGTACAGAGACACCCCATATGTTGACGGTACTTGTTGTAGCAACACACAGCAAGGCGCAGAAGGGAAGGACGGCCATGCATTAGCCATAGAAATTAGTGGTTTTTAGTCGGTTAGTGGCGCTCTTTTTTGAGCTATAAAATATTTATTTTCTGTTAATGTTTCCATGCAAGGCCTTATTTGTAGGATGAGATGCATTTTCCACTAGTACTATTTTGGGGTGGCTTTGCCCTATTGCTCAAAATTTATTAAATTTTTTTGTGGTGAGGGATGGTTGTAGAAAAACCGTCAATGTCAATACTGTAATTGATATTTTTATTTTTTTTTGCTGTTCACCATATACCCCAATGTTAAATTTATTAAACGGGTCAATATACCAAATTTCTATATTTTTGCTTACATTTTACTAATTTTGTACAATAAAACCTTGTGAAAGAAAAATTTATGATTTTCTATTTCCGCTATTACCATGTATTCAGTAATTTGCTGCTCAACAACTGATATTTGGACATACACACTATTGCATTATTAGCTTACCTTGTTTGCCAGTAGCATACATGGTATACAATCACCATTTGGTAGTGTCACTTTGGTGTCCAGGTCATTTTTCCACATTTGACAATTTCTGAATGAATCGGCATTGGTTAGGTCAAACATGATTATACAAGCAGAAGCCTGTTTATAGTAGAGTCTGGTCATAGATGTAAAGCGCTCTTGACCTGTTGATAAGAAAAAGTTATTTACCATATATGCTACATACCAAAAGAAGAAAACACTGTGGGGCAGATTTATCAAGCTGTTTGAAAGTCAGAATATTTCTAGTTGCCCATGGCAACCAATCACAGCTGAGCTTTCATTTTACCAGTGCTCATGAATATTTTAAAGGGGAGCTGTGATTGGTTGCCATGGGCAACTAGAAATATTCTGACTTTCAAACAGCTTGATAAATCTGCCCCTGTATGCCATATTCACTGGATTAAATTGTATATGAAATAAGTATTTTATTTTCATTGAAGTCCCTAGCAGGCAGAAGCAGGAAACTGCTTCCCTTTAAACACACAAAAGCAACGGGTTGTACATTATCTTGCAGTGTCAGCATCTATTTAAATCGTTTATACAGCTTTTAGACTTAAATTGATCAATAAATTTGGGGTGTTTATAGCTAAGACATAGGGCATACTGTATGAGAGATAGGAGTCACAGTTTCTAAGTTATAAGATTATAGCTATCCTATAATTGACAACATACTGTTAGCAGTTTTGTAAATAACTCAATTTTCTTTCATTCATATGCTGCTCACTTTGCAGGTATGGATATCACTTTGAGCAGGTTACAATCTCTAGCCATCACACCACTATGGCATTCCCTAGTAGAGAAAACCAAAGAATACACCGGAGGGGAAAAAACAAAATTGTCCATTCCTCAAAAACATAGAGCACAATGGCTATGATATATATTCAGATTTTCATTTAGAATTATTGGAGATGATTAGGATGTCCCAGTACTGTAAGTCTTAAGAGACCAAGGAAGTCACAATCTCAGTATTTGTTCTCCTTTGCGTTAAATGAAGATTTGAGGAAGCAAACCATGTGTTTATACAGTGCAAAAGGGGAATTGGTTTCCTCCATTAATAAGCCATAAATGAAATCTACCATCAAAATGGAGCATGATAAACCAGGGGTACTTACTCATAGATCCAAGCATCATGACTATGGTAATCTTATTACATTTGTTATTTATGGCCTCCTTCCTTCTAAAATCAACTTTTACAATTATGCCAATGAGACTGACAAGCTACTGGGGTGGTTCCCAGAGCCCCTCCTTGCTGCAGATGGAACTTTCTGTGCTGCAGTGAGATTACATCACACAGTGGTCGTGGTGGTGGGGGGGATGTTCCATGCACACTAACAGCATGAAAGGGCTCTGGGAGCGTCCCAGAAGCCTTTTGGGCTCATTAGCGGAATATTTACAAGCCAGGCAGATTTGTAAAATAATTACAGGAATGTTCCAGTTAGACACAGACATAGAAAGACTTTCATAGGCTACTCGTGAGACTGTAAATTCCCTCTAGGACCATCTTGCTCACATAGCACTTAACCCCTTTATGACCAGGTCATTGTTTTTTGCTCCCCACTGTCAAAAATTCTAAACTGTAGTATTTTTCAATTTACAGAGAGGTATGAAGGCTTGTTTTCAGTGCAACAAATTGTACTAGTGTCAGTATTAAATATTGCACTGTGAAGAGAGAAAGAATTTAAATTCACTGAAAAAAAACCTCACTCCATTTTCTTGTGGGTTTTGTTTTTACGGCTTTTACTGTGCGCTTTCACTGTGACACCTTCCCTTGAATATTTGGGTCGGTACGATCATGTGGATACCAAATTTATATAGACTATTGTTTTTAAATAGATTTTAAAAAAACAAACCTTGTGTACAAAAAAAAAAAAAATCTTAATTTAGTACAATAACTTTTTCATAGTTCAGTGCAGAGACCGCACTACCATTTTTTCAGAAGGGTAAAAACACTCCACTCACCGTCTTTGAGAAGTACTCCTCAACTCCCAGTCTTATACAGTGTAAATACACTCACCGGCCACTTTATTAGGTACACCATACTAGTAACGTGTTGGACCCCCTTTTGTCTTCAGAACTGCCTCAATTCTTCGTGGCATAGATTCAACAAGGTGCTGGAAGCATTCCTCAGAGATTCTGGTCCATATTGACATGATGGCATCACACAGTTGCCGCAGATTTGTTGGCTGCACATCCATGATGCGAATCTTCTGTTCCACCACATCCCAAAGATGCTCTATTGGATTGAGATCTGGTGACTGTGGAGGCCATTTGAGTACAGTGACCTCATTGTCATGTTCAAGAAACCAGTCTGAGATGATTCCAGCTTTATGACATGGCGCATTATCCTGCTGAAAGTAGCCATCAGATGTTGGGTACATTGTGGTCATAAAGGGATGGACATGGTCACCAACAATACTCAGGTAGGCTGTGGCGTTGCAACGATGCTCAATTTGTACTAAGGGGCCCAAAGAGTGCCAAGAAAATATTCCCCACACCATGACACCACCACCACCAGCCTGAACCGTTGATACAAGGCAGGATGGATCCATGCTTTCATGTTGTTGACGCCAAATTCTGACCGTACCATCCGAATGTCGCAGCAGGGGGGGGGGGCATAATGCTTTATTTTTTACTTTTAATTTAAAAAAAAACAACTTTTTTTTTAAATTACAACTTTTAAGGAACAACTTGTGCTGATCAGCAAACACAAAACTACATGATACATACCTGCAATATCCCATAGCTGTAGCCGAACCATTTCAGTATCCGACCAATTTATGACCTTAAGCGCAAAATCAACTAGAAAGCAAAGATATAAAGATTAAAAAAAATGTTTAATAATTCTTGATGTGCTGAATTTTTCCTTTTCAGATCCCCTTTCCAGAAACCAGACCGCTTTAAACATACTAGTCTCAAAAGTGGCTAAAAATGTTTAAAAGCTTTAATAGATGTGGTTCAAAGCTCCCCCAATATGGTTAGTTCAGGAGATGAATAGGATACAGTACTGACAAGTAGAAAACAGAAAAACTGTGGAAAACACACTTTTTATTTTCAAACCCAGGAACATTTTGATATGCTGGTAATACTAAGGTCTTGCTATTTTTTTGTGCAAATTGCACCAAGAATGACATGGAACATTTTTACCACAACTTGTCTCTCAAAACAGTAATAAGCCCTAAGAACTCACGAAGACAGTGATGACGTACCCTTACAAACACATCGCTAGTGTACAGGGCGGGCCTCGGCCTGATCGCATATACGTTTCCATAGACCCGAAAGATCGGTAACCAGAGCATTTTTTTTAGTGCAAGACACTGGGTTCTGGTTACTAATCGCATGGGTTTCCATAGAAACGCATATGCGATCAGACAGAGACCCGCCCTATACGCAAGTGTTTGTAAAAACAGCCATAGCGATATGTGTGACCTCACCCTTATGGGTTTGTATTAGAAATAATCAAAGAGAGGATACCTCAGTAAGCCTGGATGCACAAGACCATGTAATTTTCTTTACAAAATAAAAGATTCTCTTAGGAGAAGTTGGCTCTTGTATGACTATACTCTAAGGCCACCCAGAATTATATTGCTTCTGTATTAACTTGATCTTGACTGCCCACTCTCTCTTGATGAAGGTGGCACGCAAAAAAAAAAAAAGTTATACACCTTAAACCAATATGAACAAAAATTTGCTTAAAATACCTGGGTCAGTAAAGCCTTTTTAGGCCTAGTGACTAAGGGGTTAAAGATCTGAAACCAGGCCCTGTGCATGGAGCCCCACCAGTCCGAAACACTAGCACTGTGCTAGCATTGAGCATTATTTCTAACTGACTGGGTCTAAGGCTACATACACACGATGTATGCCCGCCGTACCGCATAAAGGTACGCTGCGGAGAGGAGCAGGGAATGAGCGCTGTTCACCCCCGCCCCTCTCCATAGGAATACACGGCGCCGCATTACGTAGAAAGATAGGACATGTCCTATCTTTCTACAGGCTACGGTACGGTGTCGCATGAGTGCTGCCCCGTACAGGGCCGTGAGCCCAAAGAAGTGTATGGGGGATGTATAAACGCTGGCCATATATATATGTCCCCCATACGTTTGTGTGAATGCAGCCTAAAGAGTGAGCTTATGATAATTGAATAACCCTTTAAAATAGAAATCTGCCAATAATCTGCAAACTAGTAGGATAGGGGGCAGCTGCACATGACAAATCTGCAGGGTGTGTGCTGAGAACACGGAGGTCAGAGATTTGCCCCACAATTAGCAGCTGCACTACTTTGTTACACCTCCGGTAGTCTCCCGGGCACAGCAATGCCACTCACCTCCCATGGTCATTTTGTAATCCTTGCCAAACACGTCATGGACGTACCTATTTAATAGGGAGGTTTTCCCAACAGAAGAATCCCCCACCACAAGAACCTTAAACAGATAGTCAAAGCTCGCCATAGCGCCGGCACCTGAGCCAGTGCATAGCACTACGTACGCATGGCAGCACACAGCTGGCACCTACTAAACACACAGCTGACTGCCTGCCCCGCCGCACACTCGCTCAGTCATGTGAGCCTCTCTACGTCCTCCTCAACAACTTGGGAGACAGTCTGAAAACTACAAATCCCAGAGATCACAGCGGCGGAAGTGCGTCACTGAGGCGGCAGCCACGTGATAGGCTATTAGTTTGCGTCTGGAATGGAGTTGCTCTTGGCATGCCGTCCATCCAGCAACTCCATTCAGGTGAATGGAGTTGCTGGTGATAGGATCTGCTGAGAGAAACTCCATTCTGTACAGTACAGAACAGAGGAGGCTTACACCAAGTACAAATAGAAATTCTATGAGCCTCATACATAATACAGTGGTGTGTAGGTGGGGAAGATCCTGCAGCTGCTGCAGAACATTTCAAAAAATAATTTAAGTTTGTGTACTGTTATTTTTTTCATTGCTGTTTATTTTTAATCTTTACAGCTTAATTGTAAAACACCGTATCACAGATCCCAAGCTTTCAAAAAATATTGTTTTTTCACTGGTCTTTTTGTGTCATAGTAACACGCGATGACGGAAATGCACCAGAGAGCAAGAAAATAAAAGTTCTTATATTTATTGCACAATTCAGGTGGATTTTTTACTCCCCTTTTAGTCTGTTTATGTGTCAGGCTTCTGGGGTACTGGACCACTGCGGACAATGACGTACACCAACACCTGGGAGTGGAGTCTAAGTGGTACCTGGTTTTCACCAGAGCCCGCCACAAAGCGTGTTGGTCTTGCAGCGGCGTGGTACCACCAGGTCTTTCCCCAAAGTCGTCAAGCAAAATAGTAGTCGTGGACAGGCAGGAGGTCAGAACGTGCAGCACAGGATCAGAGTCAGGAACATAGTAATAGGTCGAGGCAGCGGAGGAGAGTAGTCAGGAATGGAACCAGGGTCACAACGGGAAATCACAATAACAGCAAAGGGCATGTAACACAGCTTTCTCTATGGCACAAGTCAGGCAGAGTCGGCAGGAAGGGGCTGGAATTTAAGTAGAAAGGGCGGCCAGCCAGCACTAATTATTGGCGCGCTGGCCCTTCAAATCTTGGGAAGCTGGTGCATGCGCGCCCTAGGATGCGGGAACGTGCACACCATACCGCCGAGGACAGCGCTGGATCAAGGCGAGGTGAGTGATCTGACGGGGGTGCGGAGCAGCAGAGAGGAGCATGGGTGCGCCTGTGACCCGGGATGTTGATAGAAGGGGCACCTGTGACATAATGCGACACTTAAAAGAGACAAAATTATTTTAGCTGCTTCTCAGAATGGCGCAGCAAAAAATTAACCCCCTAATGAGTAGACCCTTTTTCGTTTTTGCGGTTTCATTTTTCACTCCCCACCATAAAAAATCTATAACTTTTTTTTATTTTTCCATGTAAAGAACTGTGTGAGGGCTTGTTTTCTGCAGAACAAATTGCACTTCATATTCACAGTATTTAAAGGAAACTTTCCACTTGATCCTGGCCGAAATGACCTCCTCACACCACCCTTTCAGCTCCTTACCACTGACCCCAGGAGGAGGTCTTTTTGGCCTGGATCAAGTGGTAGGTTTCCTTTAATATTCCATGCGGTGTACTTGGTAGCAGGAAAATAAAATTTAATCCAGTGAAATTGGTGACAAAACTCATTTGCACCGTTTTATTGTGGGCTTGGATTTTACAGCTTTCACTGTGCACCCCAAATGACATGTCTACTTTATTCTTTGGGTCGGTACAGGGATACCAAATTTGTATAGGTTTTCTGTTCAATGAACTTTATTGAAATTTGTCAAAGACATAGTTGTGAGAAATTAAACAATGGTATTGCCTGATTTCTTCACTCTTCTGCCATGAGTCCATGGCTCACACGGTACAAATCTACACTACTAGAAAATAAACAATCCTCAGTTATAAAAATAAATTCCAGTTACACAAGTATCACCTGTAATAGTAAACTCAGAGATAACAGAAGCATTTGTTATGTAAACCATAAGTGGGGTGCCTCAGCAGTGTAAGAGCCATAGATTTATGTAGATACATGAGGCTATCTCCCACTATGTACATTTGTATAGGTTTTCAATAGAAACAACAAGAAGGACAGGCACTACCAATATGAAACACTAATGAACATGTCCACACATCCCAAACAATTCATATACTAAACACCAGAGAAGATGGATGCGTATGCTGGACTGGAATAACAATACAAATTTTATTTCAAAACAATCATTATACAGCGACAAAGACAAGACACATATAAAGTTAAAAACCCTAGCTCAATCAAATGAAGCACCGACAAAGCACTTCACCAGATCTCTCAGATAGCAGAGTGGTCCATGATACGACTCACATGGGATGGGATGCCCCATCAAATACTAACACCTAGAAAACAGTATGCAGCTATTCACAACAAAGTACAAATGAATAACATAACAATAAATACACAGAGCATCTGCATATCCTCTCTGTATTTATTGTGGTGTTATTAATTTATACTTTGTTGTGAATTGCTGCATACTGTTTTCTAGATGTTAGGCTATGTTTATACTGATGTGTGCTTTCCCAACAGTAGCTTGTGTGTGTACATGGCAGTATGCTGGAGAGAAGGAGTGATGAGTGCTGCTCAACCCTCCCCTTCTCCATAGCGATGCAAGGCGCCCAGCCATAAGCACAGGGAAAGATAGAGCATGTTCTCTCTTTTTCCCATGCAGGGTACTGTACTGTCTCTGGCAGTCCTGGTGTTTACATTTTGGTTGTCCCTTGATACAACCATAAACTCCTGATTATACTTCAGTAGATTCCTGTCACACAAAAAGCTTCCTTTTACTGCAGGGGGTGGGGCAGGAGCACAGAGCACTACAGACAGAGGTACTTCCTGTCCAGCAGCAGCATACAAATAATTATTCTACAAACTACAAACAAAATAAGGTCCTGATCCAAGGGGAGGGAGAGACATAGCAGACCTGACTGTATACTAGGTGAGGTAGCAGTGCTAAGTGTGTTATTGTGTCTTATATCCATCTCTCTTTTACTATGTATAGGATGTTCAGAAGTGAAATTAGAGTGTAGCTAAACCCTGTACCCTGACAATCTAACCACTTTGTCAGCACACAGCATCTTATAGCACAGGGGAATCATGAAGTGTCTGCTCAGCTAGTGCCCACACATAGTTTTATTGCTGTTTTTGGTCTTGACTAAAAACTAAGGGCTTAAAAAGAGCCTGCTATGACAGCCATGAATCTTTCTGTGAGTGTCCTGGCTTTCATAGCGACCAGCCAAAGCCCACTGATGACCTCAGTTAAGGCACTGGTCAGATTTAAGATGGCATACCACCTTTCATGGAGACATTTTAATAGGTTGTCAGGCATTGGCGTTAGATGAATAATGCTGCTAACACACACTCAGCCTATGAGTCTGCTCCATACATCCTTAACAGACATTTATTTTGTACAGATACATCACATGTCATTAAGGTGTTAAAAACCCCCGATTCCAGACAACCCTTCTAAATAGAACCCTTCACCAGCTTTTAAACCAAATCAACAGCCCTTATAGTTACGAACAACAAAGCCTGCAAGAAATTTTCTTTCCCTGCGTAGCAACTGCTCTAGTAGAGTGTGCCCCTAAGGCCCCTTTCACACTTGCGTTTTCCACGCGCTCTTTTGACGCATTGCATTGCACTCTGACCCATTGTAATCAATGGGTCTTTTCAGACTTGTATTTTTTTTTGTCAAAAACGCACCATACAAGTCAACTGCATCAATTGCCATAGAAAAGATAGAGCTCAGTCCTCAGTCCTTTTCACGCGTGAAAAACTGAGACACTGAACAAACTCTGACTGAAAACTGATTGAACTCTGATGCAAAATGTCAGTTTTTCACTGACCAAACCCTGATCGCACCCTGAGCAAACTCTGACGTGATCTGCAACGCAAGTGTGGAAGGGGCCTAACTCTCCAGGACTGGGCATTTCTGTAGCAGAATAGGCTGAGGAAATTGCTGGATTGATCCACCTGGGTATCGTGTTAGGGGATACCTTTCTCCCTTTATTTTTACCCCCATACAGGACCCACACCCAACGTGTGACATACTATTACGTCACATGTCGGGAAGGGGTTAATGGTTTTAAATTGATTATTGTCAAGAAAGACCCATCCGGTTTCTTGACATGGAAAAATGTGGAGTAGAACCCTGTAGAAGCTTTTAGAACTAAATGTTTTACTTCTGATTCTAGCACTATTTGTGCATTGTAATTTGTCATTGAATTGTTTTGAATCCTTGGGGGGGGGGGGGGATAGAAAAGGTAGTTTTAGGCGGATGATACTTAGTACCCAATTATTGTTGGAAATCTTTTCCCATTCAAATATAAAAAAGTGCAAGAGCCTCCCCCCCCCCCCCCCCCCCAGGCCTTCTGGCATCATTATTGACCAGTTTTCTTAGAGGGATCTGGATGATGGTTGAACATGAATCCTCTAGGCTTTTTTGAGGATTTCCAGCCCCCTTCCTTCTTTTCACTGGGTTTTTGAATAGTAGAAAACCTTCTTTTGGAACGAAAGGATCTATTTCTATTTCCTGACCAGTTGAAAACCTATTTTCTTATCAGAAGCTTTATCCAGGATCTAATCTAACATACTTGCAAACAAATATTCACCTTCACAGTGGATAGTACACAGGCGACTTTTGGAAGCCATATCCCTTTTCCAGATTTTCTGCCATATACTGTAGCTCTTCTAGCTAAGGTGGATAAAGTATCTTGCGGAAAGTCTTAAAGGGAACCTACCACCACAAATCTACCTATAAATCTAATCCTCACGTCCCCGCACTTTTTTGGTAACTTTTATTAGACTTGTATGCAAATTTTCCTATGCAGCTACTGGGGCGTGGAGTAGCCGCATCTGAGGTTACATGGCGCGGCTGCTCCACGGCCCGGTAGCCTCTTTTCCCCTCCTACTCACCATCTTCACCATCCGCAGAACAGCAGGCCCGCACCAGTGCAGCCCCGGCTTCGGAGCAGTGACCGCACAGGCCTGCTGTTCTGCGCATGTGCAGACGGCAGGATCGTCGGACGAAGATGGTGAGTAGGAGGGGAAAAGAGGCTACTGGGGCGTGGAGTAGCCGCGCCATGTAACCTCAGATGCGGCTACTCCACGCCCCAGTAGCCGCATAAGAAAATTTGCATACAAGTCTAATAAAAGTTACCAAAAAAGTGCGGGGACATGAGGATTAGCCCTTAAAAGGGCTATCCTCACGTCCCATTGATCCAACTACCACCCGATCTACCTTTATAGGTAGATTTGTGGTGGTAGGTTCCCTTTAAGACTTTCCGCAAGATTCTCAGCTTTATCCACCTTAGCTAGAAGAGCTACAGTTTATGGCTGAAAATCTGGAAAGGGGATATGGCTTCGTGGTAGGTACCCTTTAAGGTGACCACAGATGCATCCGCTAGGAAGGCCAAAGCCTTCTGGGCTGCTGTGACATCTGACAGTAGGGTACCTTCTTTCAACTTGTCTTCCATCTGGGTTAGCTACATAAGGAGCGACCTAGCCATGCAAGTAGATGCAATATTAGGTTTGAAAGCTGTAGATGAAGCCTCCCAGGATCTTTTTTAAAGCCCATCAGCTTTCTTGTCCATAGGATTCTTCAAAATTCCAGCATTGTCAATTTGCAAATTTCATCTGCGCGGTCCGTTGCATACACAGAACAGAAGATGGCCGCTGATTACATGTCCACATCACATGTCCTGCTCCTGCCTGGGCAGGTCATGTGATCACCACTACCTTTGGCTTGCAGTGCATCCAGTATGGCCAGTGTTATGGTGATGGCAGTTACACATCATTACTATGGTAACAGAGCAAGAAAACCTGTTAGATCATTAGAGCATAAGAGGGAGGAGGAGTTACTGAGAACTAAAGGATTTTGGGACTCTTTGTTTCCAGTGGCAGCCATCTTGGTGATAACTTCAGAGAGGCCATAACATTTTGTGAATCATAAAATCTAAAACTACTTAAGCTCCATTTTGTTACTAATGACATTAAGTTTTGTTACATTCATTTAGTTATAGCATTATGGGTTTTTGTATCAGACGTTCATATTCCCGGAATATCCCTTTAAGGGTGAGATGTTTTTATGCAAGGGAAATACACGTTTTTGTTTCTCACCCAGACCCTGAAACATCACGTCCTGGACTAAACGATGTTCTTTTTGTTCTTCAATTTCCATTATGGATCTCACTTGCTTTACTAGATGGTCCGCATCCTCCACTGTGAACAAGGGTCTTCCTGTATCCTCATGTTCTAAATCAGATACGGAACTGCCACTAGAGAAATTAAATTGATCTTCTGAATCCTATACATAAACTTTAGAAGTTCCAGGAGAACAACTAGATAATTTCCTGGATGCCTTTTTCATAGAATTATGGACCTCTTCCCATATGAAGGGATTCCAACATGACTGATGACTCCTGTGCAACTACATTCCTAATGCATGCCTCACAGGTAGATTTCTCAGACGATGATGGCAGACGAACCCCACAAATTCTACAGGCCTTGTTTTTAGACTTTCTAATGGGTTTTCTACTAGTAGCTTTTTCTCTCTGAAAATACAAAGAAGAACAAGAGAAGCCTAATTAAAAAAAAATAAAAAGTTGTAAAGGCTTGGAAAGCCCACACTCATCGCCACCATGAATCAACCTGTATCTCATACCATACTGTTCATCGCCAGATTCTATTGGATTTCTGTTATCCACCTCTTCTCATTATGCAGAAGTATGAAATAAATCAGCGAAATGGTAACGCCAACCACACCAGACATATCAGCACACTAACATATATGTGCATATAATCATACACAGGGTGATAATCAGCACAAGTACAGTCATGGCCAAAACTTTTGAAAATGATACAAATGTTAATTTTTACAAAGTTTACTTCATCAGGTTTTATAATGGCAATTTGCATATACTCCAGAATGTTATAAAGAGTGGTCAGCTTAACAGCAATTAATTTATATTTGCCTAGAAAATGAACTTTTTCTCCAAAAACACATTTCAACTTCATTGCAGGCCTGCCTTTAAAAAGGAGCAGCTAACATCGTTTCAGCGATTGCTCCATTAACACAGGTGTGGGTGTTGATGAGGGCAGGACTGGAGATCAATCTGTCATGATTAAGTAAGTATCACACCACTGGACACTTTAAAAGGATGCTGGTGCTTCTCTTCTGTTAACCATGGTTATCTCTAAAGAAACATGTGCAGTCATCATTGCACTGCACAAAACTGGCCTAACAGGGAAGAGTATCGCAGCTAGAAAGATTGTACCTCAGTCAACAATCGCATCATCAAGGAATTCAAGGAGAGAGGTTCCATTGTTGCCAAAAAGGCTCCAGGGCGCCCAAGAAGGACCAGCAAGCACCAGGACCGTCTCTTAAAAGTGTTTCAGCTTCAGGATCGGGCTACCAGCAGTGCAGAGCTTGCTCAGATATGGCAGCAGGCAGGTGTGAGTGCATCTGCATGCACTGTGAGGCGGAGACTCTTGGAGCAAGGCCTGGTGTCAAGGAGGGCAGCCAAAAAGCCACTTCTCTCCAGAAAAAACATCAGGGACTGATATTCTGCAAAAGGTACAGGGAGTGGACTGCTGAGGACTGGGGTAAAGTCATTTTCTCTGATGAATCCCCTTTCCGATTGTTTGGAACATCTGGAAAACAACTTGTTCGGAGAAGACAAGGTGAGCGATGCCACCAGTCTTGTCTCATGCCAACTGTAAAGCATCCTCCAACCATTCATGTGTGGGGTTGCTTCTCAGCCAAGGGAATCGGCTCTCTCACAGTCTTGCCTAAAAACACATCCATTAATAAAGAATGGTACCAGAATGTCCTCCAAGAGCAACTTCTCCCAACCGTCCAAGAGCAGTTTGGTGATCAACAATGCCTTTTCCAGCATGATGAAGCACTTTGCCATAAAGTAAAGATGATAACTAAATGGTTCAGGGAACAAAACATAGAGATTTTGGGTCAATGGCCTGGGAACTCCCCAGATCTTAATCCCATTGAGAATGATCATCATCAAGAGATGGATGGACAAACAAAAACCTACATATTGTGACAAATGCAAGCATTGATTGTGCAAGAATGGACTGCTATCAGTCAGGATTTGGTCCAGAAGTTGATTGAGAGCTGCCAGGGAGAATTGCAGAGGTCCTGAAGAAGAAGGGTCAACACTGCAAATATTGACTTGCTGCATTAACTCATTCTAACTGTCAATAAAAGCTTTTGTTACTCATAATATGATTGCACTTGTATTTCTGTATGTGATAAAAACATCTGACAAGCACACATAAAAACCAGAGAGCAACAGATCATGTGAAAATATAATATTTGTGTCATTCTCAAAACTTATGGCCAGGACTGTAAACAACATGCTGAGTGGTACAGATGATATAAGGTTTCTCCCGTAGTTGTGGACAAAAAAAGGAATAATTTCTATTGGTATTATTACATGCAATGCACCTTGTATGACCACATTTGAATGAACCATTTGTTTGCACCCCATAGAAATTGGTCTGATTATTAATCGTACAATCTAAGAATAAACTCGGAGATAATACTGAACCAATTGTGGGTGCTTTTCTTGCAGAGAATCTGACACCGTCTCTTAGAACATCAAACATACTTGGATCCTGTTGAAGAATAGATAAGAATTTTGTGACTATTTGTGTAACATTAGAGTTGGAAAAAATTATACTTTTACATAAAGTGAGACAAATAAAACGTGATGCTTTATTAAAAGATCGAAGTGAAGCCTTATTAAAATACAGTGACGGGTATTCTCGTTCTTGAAACCTTTGTTTAAGATGTGTAGCCTCTTGTTCGAAAGCACTATCTATTGTAGATTTTTGGGTTTAAACAAATTAATTCTCCATAAGGGAGATTTGCAACAATGTGCTTTGGATGACAGGTGATATGTATATCTAGGGAAAAAAAATGTTTCGACCACCACAGCAATATGTGAAATGTAAATTCCCCTCGGTCGAATTACAGTATGACAACGTTAATAAAATCAGACTCCGTGTGAAGTGTGATTGTTGGGTCCAAAAAATGGATCTGATGGTCATGAATTTCGTGAGTGAACTTCATGCCTATGGTGTTGTTGTTGTTAACGACAGTTATGAAGTTATGGTCCATCTCACCAGAAGAAAGAAATACATTTTTGGAACTTATTTTCAAGAGATCATAATAATCCAATTTCCGGTGCTCTGGAATACTCGGTTCCAGTGATATCAATATCTCTGTACCATAGCAAATGGGTCAATGGGTTTGGTATCAATGAGAACAAGGGATTCACTCGAGCATATATTAAAGGAGAACTGGTGGCAGCTTCATCAGGGGTGATAATATTCTGTCTCACAGAGGCTGGTGAGAGGGATCTTATAGCCATTCAAGGTTGTGATTTATTGTTGTGCCTTATCTGGAAGTTATGTGGACAACTTTAAATCACTTCCTGCTTCTCTCGTTCTGGGAGTGTCTATAAAAGGATAACAAAGTGACCTTACAAATAAAGGCAAATGACCACTATGAATGATTTCCTTTAAAAATATCTTTGCTTTATATAGTTCTTTTGAAAATATCAGTTACAAAAATACATCAAGTAGAAAAAGTATTATTCTCATAAACAACTTCTGAGGATATACCTCCAGATGCAGTCCTTTGTTTTTTTTTTAAACGAGTTGCGTAAATGCAATTTCCACATTGAGTTTCACTGTACCGTGGCTTGTAGAGACACCTCACAGGTAGTATTTCAGCAGAAAGTCAGGTCATATCTTCAGTCACTTCTTTAGCAGAGATGGCGCTCGCGTGATTTCTGTGACGTTTCAGAGGTCACGCCTCCTTCCTCAGACATACGCATCTCTGTCTCTCCTTCTCATTTATACATAAATCGCCGGAAGCATAACTGCATATAGGTATGTATACGTTTTTTGTTAACACAAGATCACAATTAAACATAGTTCTTGACATACATATTAAAGCATTAGTACATGCAAGAAGAACTTCTTTTCTTTGCACGGAGAGAGGTTCAGTGGACGAATCCTCTGCGTGCAGACAAGGAAGGCTGACAGCAATCAGATACATTTATACTATTTCAAAGAAAAACATTAAAATTACAGTCTTAATTTATTCCATTAAGACTTAATGTTTCAAATGTATAGATCCAATGGACTTCCCGTTGGAGTAGGCGTCTTTTCATACTTTCTTTATCATTGGCTTCTACTTCCTCTAACACAGTCCATTTTAATTCATACATTATATCTATGCTCAAAAAAATGTTTAGCTAGTGAGGTTTCATGATGTTTCTTTCCTTTCTTTTCTATTGTATTCGGAATAAGATTTTTTCCATAGTTTTTAATAGCTGACCTATGTTCATTAATACGAATTTTAATTTGTCTGGACGTTTGTCCTATATATGCTTTACCACATGGACATTTAATCATATAGATCATGTTTTTACTATCACATATGAATCTACTTTTAATATTAATTGCAGTCCATTGACTTGTATGTGAAATCTTATTTCCTTTTATTATTGAGCTGCAGTTCTGACATGCGAGACAAGGAAAAGTTCCAGTTTGTCTCGGATGCAGAAATTCTTTTTTAGAAAGTTTTTTCTTTTTCATATCTGCTCTTACAATATGGTTTGCTATAAATTTACCTTTTTTATACACAAAGCGTGGGAGAACCACAAATAGCTTATTATATTTTTGATCACATTTCAATAAGTTCCAATGTTTTTCTAATCAACTTAGCATGGTTATCATATGTGGAAATAAACATGTGATGTTTCTTTTCTTTATATTTGGGTTTCACAATACGTAATTCTTTATTATCAAGTTTACCAACTTCATTTGCTGTTCTAACTAGATCTGCTCGATTATGTTAAGGAGGTCACACTTGTTTCGGACGCCATCTTGACTACTGTCCGCCATCTTAGATACAGCGGCCATGTTCCCTGACCATTGCCAAGTTAATGTCATGATTCAAACTTCATTTTATGTAACATGTTTGCTCGCCTGTCAGCTAATACCCTTTGACATTTAATTAGAAGCCAGTCTGTCCTCGATTATATTCAAAATATTTTTATTAGATTTTTTATTTTTTTTTCCGATTATAACAACATAGGAAACATATACAATTATACAAAGGAAAGTATTCAGCATGTAATAAGGAAGAGACAAAACCCTGAGTCCGGGGTCGCGCAGGACCACACAGTATATAGACATTGGAGACATATCCTATTTCGGACTCGCAGGTCCGTTCTGAGATATTTGTGGATAGTATATTTGTGAATATGAGGTCAAGCTTGACTCCCGACCTAAAGATTAACAAGAGTTATTGAGGCATTGAAACATGCGGAATATGAAACATTTTTCATTACTAAAGCCATAACGGGGAAATAACATTGTTGTCTAAGTTGTGGGTAGCAGCGGAGGAAGCCATATGTAAAATTGTCATATGGCCCTAGTCATTATGCTGCTTTCTAATGATATTAACCCCCATGGCCTTGATACGCCAACAAATATGTAAGAACTATAAACACACAGTAAAACAACTTTTGGAAAAAGAAAAAGAAAAAAGAAGAGGGAAGAGGAAAGGAAAAAAGAAAGGATAAAGGAGAGGTTTGGGAGAAGGAGAAAAAGAGTGGAGAGAAGGAGGGGGGCAGGGACACACATCCAGGGCTGGGGGTTGACTCAGACAAATACCTAGGCGACATGGATTACGGAATGGCCCAGTCATTAGATGAATAAATTATTATACTCCGGGGTATCTTTGAAAAGGAACCACGGCTGCCATAGTTCCACAAACTTCCCTGTTGTCTGGTTAACTTCTGCGGTGAGTTCCTCCATACGGCATATGTGACTCATCTCCCGCACCCAATCAACAAATGGTGGGGTAAGGGGAGAACTCCAATAGCGTGGAATAACCGAACGGGCCGCAGTCAGAAAAAAGCGCAGAAGCCCCTTTTTTTGGGACCGGAAAGTTCCCGGAAGAATGGACAACAGACCTATCTTAGGAGTTAAAGTGACCGTGCGTTTAGTGATCGCAGTGTAGGTGCTAGATACTCTCTCCCAAAAAGGCTTAATTTTATCACACTCCCACCACACGTGAAGCATGGATCCACCATCATTCCCGCAGCGCCAGCAGACATCTGGAACACTAGGATAGTACCTATGCAGCATCTCAGGTACACGATACCATCGGGTGAGTATTTTGTAGTTTTTTTCTTGTGCAGCACAAGCAACAGAGAGTTTATGTGTGAAGGTGTACATCTTTTCCGTATCTTGGGGAGTAAGCTCTGTATCCAGCTCACGTTCCCACCTGCCGACATACCCCGGGTCGCCTGTGAATCTCTCCGACTGTAATAGGGAATAAATTTGTGAGATAGCGTGGGGCTGGGGAGACTGTGAGCTGAGGAAATCCTCAAAAGGCGTCTTGCTCGAGTCGAATGCACCCCGTTCGCTGTCGACAAACGATCGCAGTTGAGTGTACTCGAACCAGGACAACTGAACACCCGGACATTTGAGCTGCAATGCCTCGAACGTCGGAAGGGAGACGTTCTCAACTATGCTACCCATACGGGGATCATCTGCATAGCGCCAAAGTAAGAAGGAGTCCCTATCCTTTCCCGGGGCGAAAGCGGGGTTGTGCAGAAGTGGTGTGAGGGGACCACGATTACGAGACAAAAGGCCCTTGCGTATAATTTTGTGCCAGGCTTCAATTGCTACACGGGAAAACCTTGCATGTTTTGCTAGGGATTGAAGTGCATGTTTACCTATCCAGGGAAGGTATCCCAGGGGAACTGAAGAGAATTTCTGTTCTAAAGCGACCCACTGCTTTGTCTTGGAATGAAATTGCCAATCCACTAGGCGTTGGAGAGTAACAGCCCAATGGTATATCTGTAGATCCGGGAGGCCTGCCCCCCCAGCCGATTTAGGCCTAGTAAGTACCCGCCACCCTATCCTTGGTCTGCTGGTTCCCCATACAAACCGAGTCATAGCTGATCTCAACTTCTTAAAAAAGGAAGAAGGGGGTGCTATTGGGGTGCCCTGGAAGAGATACAAAAACCTAGGAAGAATATCCATTTTGAGTGCATTTATCCTTCCAAACCAGGATAGCCTCTTTTTATCATAACTATTAAGATCTCGCAGGGTGCGCTCCAATAGGGGGGCGTAGTTAAGATTATATATCTCATCATAGGAAGGGGAGATCTGTATTCCCAAATATGTAATATGGTCGGTACGCCATCAGAATGGGAAGCTATCAGCCACATGTTCATCTGGCGGCAGAGAAATATTTAATGCTTCTGATTTAGTGTAGTTTATCTTGAAGCTACTCAAGTGACCGTACCTTTGAAACTCATGGAGAAGAGCCGGGAGAGTGATTCGTGGCTGTGAGACGTATAATAATAGATCATCGGCGTATAGGGCCGCCTTGTACTGCGCGTCCCCTATGCATGCGCCATGGATGTTCGGGTTCTTCCTTATTGCTACCGCCAGATGTTCCATCACGATGGCGTATAACAAGGGGGATAATGGGCATCCCTGTCTAGTGCCATTGTTAATCAACAAAGGATCCGAAAGAGATCCATTAACCCGAACTCTGGCTGATGGACTAGTATAAAGAGCGGCTACCTTGCCCACAAATCCCGGTCCTAGGCCCATTTGCTTTAGTGCCTCGTTCATGAACCTCCAGTGGACCCTATCAAATGCCTTCTCAGCATCGATAGACAAGAGGCATAATGGGGTTTTAGATGTTTTGGCCCAAGAGATCAGCAAGGCT
This sequence comes from Engystomops pustulosus, assembly GCF_040894005.1. Taxonomy (NCBI): domain Eukaryota; kingdom Metazoa; phylum Chordata; class Amphibia; order Anura; family Leptodactylidae; genus Engystomops; species Engystomops pustulosus. The sequence continues at coordinate 183,192,933 of NC_092412.1, read as the reverse complement.
GTTTTATTGAGATTATCCCGTGCTTCACGCCCAGGCACAAAGCCGACTTGGTCGTTATGTATTACTGATGGCAGAAGTGGGCCTAGTCTGTTGGCCAGGATCTTGGAGTATAATTTGATGTCCACATTTATCAAAGAGATGGGCCTGTAGCTACTAGGGGCCGTAGGGTCTTTGCCCGGCTTTGGTAATACACTTATATGAGCCTCCAATGACTGAGGGGCAAAGGGGGTGCCAGTAGATATAGAGTTAAACACCCTGGTGAGAAAGGGGGTGAGGGATTCTCTCATGAGTTTGTAAAAGGCAGGCGTGAACCCATCTGGCCCAGGACTCTTGCCTGAAGGGGTTTCCCTGATAGCATGATGCACCTCCCCCTCCTCTATAGGTTGCTCCAATGATTCAGTAGACTCACTAGTGATCACCGGTAGCGCGGTATCTGAAATATAATCCTGCATGCGGTCTAGAAGGGCCCCCTCTCCCATATCTGCAAACTGTGGCCGGATGTTGTATAACTCATCATAATAGCTACGAAAGGACTCTACAATCTCCCTTGGGTTATATGTGAGCCCCCCATTAGAGGTCTTTATTTTAGGCATAAATGTTGCTGCGCTGCGCGGATGCAGGAGCCTCGCCAGTGGCCGCCCACATTTGTCGGCATATTCATACAAATAGCGGGAAAATTGAGTCCTATGATGAAGGTGGGCCTGGTCAAGGAGGCCCCTCAATGTCTCCCTCTTCCCTGTAAGTTGCGCCAGGAGGTCATGAGCCAGGGAGGATTTATGGCGGGATTCCAACTCACTGATCTCCTGTGCTAGGGATGTAATTTTTGCAGCCTTTTCCCTCTTCAAACGGGTGCCATGCCTAATGAATACACTGCGAAATTCCCCTTTAAGGGTTTCCCACACCAAGGGAAGAGGTATTGAGTCATCCGAATGTGTTGCTAGAAAATTATCCATAGAGGACTTAAGTTCGGCAACACATAGAGGATCCTTTAGCAAATTATCATTAAGTCGCCAGTTCCAAGAACGGCGCATTGAATTAGGCAGTGACACCGTGAAGAAGATGGGAGCGTGGTCGGAGAAAACTATGTTGCCTATTGTCGCAGTGGGCTGCCATTCCAGCGCTCTGTGGCTAACTAGAAATGCATCAATTCTACTATATGAACCATGAGCAGAGGAGTAAAAAGAGTAGTTTCTGTCTACAGGGTGTAGGATACGCCACACATCTATGAGACGTAGAGCGTGAAGGTCACGTTTCAAGAAGTGCATATGCCTAGCAGAGACATTACTACGCCCCGACGAAGTATCTAAGATGGGATCCATTGGGAAATTAAAGTCTCCCCCTGTAATGAGTGTGCCCTCAGCGAATTCTGACAGACAACGCAGGATAGATCGACAGGCAGGTATGGCCTGGGCGTTTGGCAGATACCAGTTGGCCACTGTGAAAGTCGTATTTTGAATGCCCAATTTAATAAAGACGTACCTCCCGTTGGGGTCTATTCTAGTGTCCACGACTGTGTGCTGAAGAGACCTATGAAGGCCAATTGATACGCCTTTAGAGCGAGCGTCTGGATTGGCACTGTGATACCATCTCGTGAAATACCGGTCGCGCATGGTGGGAATGTGCCCCACTTTAAAGTGGGTCTCCTGAAGGAAGAGCATCTGCACCCGTTGCTTATGCATCCCGTATAAGATTTGCGATCTTTTCTGCGGGACATTGAACCCCCTAACATTGAGGGACCCCACCTTTAATGTAGCCATGCAGTGTTTTTCTACTACCAAGGTATTGGGTCACAAAGGATCACTTGCTACAGAGACAGGAGGATAGAAGGGAGGGAAAGAAAAAAAAAAAGGGGGGGGGGTAAAGTTTGCAAGAAGAGGGAGGGAAAGGGATGAAATAAAGGAGAAAGAGACACAGAGATAAACAGAAGGTAGGGGGAGGGGAAAAGTATAAATCTGCACCTAAGTACAGAGAAATCGGGGTAGCAGTAATTTACGTCACGATCAGACCAGCTGCTCGTAACACCCCTAAGGGACGGTGAGTTTCCACGGAAGGTGCTCCCGGGGCCCAGAAGCCACCAGCCCGTATATCTTGGAAGAACACAGGAAGGAGATAAGTGAGGAAGAAATAATCGTCCCCCCCTCTCCCCCCTTCTTAGTTAGTCATCACCCAAAAATAACCAGGTATCTATACCCAACATCAGTTATTATATATGCAAATCATAAAGACATTTAAAGAGAATAAACACCATCAAATACAAAGGCAGAAATAGAACCTCTCGAGAAGGTATCATCAAAGACAGTCCAATACCCGAAACCCGCCATGGAAGTAAGGAACAGTAGATAAATCAGCCATTAACAACACTGTGAAACAACTTACAACGTCCATAGCTGAAGCAGGATGGGTCATCTGGATGTAGGGGCCAAGAGGCCAGAAGAAAGTAACTCCAACTCTCACCAGAAGAAGCCTCATTTTGGAGGTTGCGGGTCTGGGCCCGCTTGCCGATTATCCCGGTGGTCCATGGATCTCCTACGTTGTCTTCGCCGTGGGTTCCTCTGGGGTCTCGGGGGTGGTGCCCCCAAGGTTTCAACCGGCCAATCTGAAATGTTGACGGGAGGGAGACCCAAGGCCTCAGTAAAAGCCGGCATATCGCTAGGATGGCGAAGAACATGCAGCTGGCCATTATGACGGACTTGTAGGCGAAAGGGGAATCCCCAAGAATATTGAAGTGCTTTCTGTCGGAGAGAGTCCAACACAGGACGCAATGCTTTGCGCTTCATCAAGGTTAGCCTGGATAGATCAGGGAGAAACTGCACCACCGAACCTTTAAAGCGTATTTCCCCTTGTTCCCTGGCACAGTTCATAATGGACTCCTTGAGTTGGTATCGATGGACCCTGCAGATTATGTCCCGTGGTCTATTCGGGTCAGGGGATTTAGGGCCAAGGGACCTGTGTGCACGATCAAGCTCTAATGGTGTATCTGTCGGAACGCCCAGGACCACATTAAAGAGCTCTTGCAAGCTTGAATGTATAGCAGAGGGTTCAATGGATTCGGGTAGACCCCTGATCCTAATATTATTCCTCCGGCCACGATTTTCCAGGTCATCAAGATGGTCAGATAACGCCTGAAGCTGGGATGATTGAGAAGCCAGCTGTGCCGAGTGAGCAGCCAGCCTTTCTTCAACATTACGTTGGGAAGTCTCTGCTGTGGACACTCTTTCTTCAATATGATGTACTTCGTCTCTGAGGGTAGATATTTCAGATCTGTAGGATTGTTCAAGCCTGGAGACATAGGACTCCATGTCCTCTCTAGTAGGTATGGTGCGGATGTGTGCTCGCAGGGCTCTAATGTCAGCCAACACTTCCATATCCAATGAGATTCTCTGAGGATACATATGATGTTGGGACGCTTGATCAATTACAGGAATGCCACACTGTACTGGGGTAGTTGAAATGGAGCCTGCAGCATGCGTTGAGGAAGGGCACGAAGCTGGAGAGGGCAAGGACACCTCATAGTTGGCTTGTTGTCCTGACCACGCAGGAGCCAGCGGGTTCAGTCCCTGAGGTGACATGGGCCACATAGTCGGGGGCACCCCATCCACAGGGGGAGAGAGCGAATCCTGTGAGGATCCCCAGTGGGGTGATAAAGCCAGTGATTGGCATGGTGAGGGTAGCTGCCCAACTGCCCATGGGGAGCACAGTGCTGCGGATGATGTGGCTATCTGCACTGTGTCCCTGGGAGACCTGTCAGAGGTTGCAGCCTCTGTAATAGCCAGGGCTGAGTCTCTTACCCGGCTGCTTGTTGGAGTCTCTCCAGCTCCTCGTGGTGCAGGGGATCGTGCGCCAGCACTCCCGGTCCCATCTTGAGGCGCGCGACTGTCACGCTCTTCTGCGCCTGGTTTAGCGGGCGTTAGCGGCCGTGATCCCCGACCCGGGTTAGGTGAGTCCAGGATGGAGCGTTCCGATTGCGGGGCCTCTGGAGCTCCTGGCCGCACAGTGGTCCCTGTCTCCGATGTGGCCAGATCAATTAGGTCCGCCGCCATAGCCGGGGCGCCGGCAGCAGCTGCAGTGGAGGAGCGGCCCGTCATGTAGGTCGCGATGTGACGAGTCGCTGGCCGGGATAGCGGGATAGAAGCAGCCCTGGCACCTCTCCTCTTAGCACCCATGCAGGAGGTAAGATTTGGGGTGATGTGGGTGGTTTTATGCCGGTTTCTCTGGGCCTAGCGCGGGAGCTCTCAGGAGACACAGCCTCACGCTTCCATGGCCAAACCACGACCCCGTCTGTCCTCGATTATATTGTGATTCTGGAGCCCACTTATCATCTCCTTCTCAGCATTAGTATAAACAATATCTGTGTACAAGGTCTCTGAGAACTGAGCACAATTAATTGTTTTTCCCAGAATGTGCTGATGACCAATAGGTTTGGAGTATACTATTCACGCCCCTTTGATGACTCTGTCTGTTATATATTATGCATTTTCATTATTAAAGAGGAGAAGATCTTGACTAAGAGATTGACGTGTGTGGCTTAGTCTTTATGTTCAATCATGAAAGGGTTAATTAGGACTCACCTTACAAAAGTCAAGAGGGCTGTTGGGGCCCTGCATAAAAATCCCTAACAATATTTGGCGTCCTTTCCTGGGTGGGCTTAGAAGTAAACAACAACAACACCGAGACAGCCTCCGTGAAGAGTCCCCGCCGGCTTGGTGAACAGAACTGACCAGAGAGCTCTCAGGGTAAGAGATTAATTTTTGTTGTCTACCTTGATATGTCACTTCTGGTTCACTGGTTGGACGGACCGGGTAAGACTGTCTCTGTGTTATGTATTTGCCACTGTTGTTCACTGTAACCTAAGCTCATAGTTTTTGGCAAAGAACCACTTTGTAAGGTGATGGACTGACTGGACAGAGACTGGACAGTGACGGATGGTCAGACAGTCTGTGGTGTTATCTGGTTGGAGCTGTGGGACAGGGAAGAGTAACCCTTAGGGGTCCGTAGTGCTAAAGTAGGAGAAATTCTGTTGTGATTGTCATAGTGTCAATGATACAGTTTTGTCATTAAGGGTTGCCCACAGACTTTCTTTGGGAGTCTGAGCGGTCTCGTATGACTAAGAACTAGTCGAGTCTGAAGGAGAGCGACTTGGAGAGTCAGTCTGAGGGCAGTGACTTAGTTTGGCGTCATTCCAGTCAGGCAGTGACTTAGTCTAGGGTCCTTTGTGGAAGACTCAGGTGTCTTGTTTCTTTGGGGTCAGTAAATCGAGGTGTCGACATCCGTTGTGAGACCCTCTTGAGTCTGTGGGGACAGGTTCCTTTGACAGTATTGTGGTTATGGACGCTTATGATGAGTAGTGAATTGGAATAGAGCCAAGTGCATTGCAGGCAAGAAGAAAGATTGTGTCCCACATGAAGGGGAAAGATGCACAGAGACAGAAGGTTGTTGAGTTCAGTAGGACTGATGGAAAAGTGCAAGTTGACATGATCGGACATAAGGGCTGGTAGTTTTGTGTTTGAAGTGAGAAGTAGTATTGAAGGATTTGGGATGTGTCAGATGATCTGATGATTGTACAAGTGAGAAAACTTGATCAGATTTGGAAACAGACACTTATAGCCTCTGACTTTGACGGACGGACCAGGACAGAGTGACAGGAATCCTTCAGAGTGCCCAATGAAGAAAGAGACAGGCTATAAGGGACATTTCAAAGTTTTTGATGTGGAAAGAATTTGAGAAAAAGAGATTTTATTATATTTTCCTTGGAGTGAAAAATGGCCCCTGTAATCCAGCCTCCACCCCTGTATCTGGTGGTTAGAGAAGATGACACGCCCTACCATTCTTCAGTGGCGGCCATCTTAAAACAGTTTATTTCTCAGTGGCGGCCATTTTAAGTTATATTCCCTTCAAGTCCCTGAAAGTTGATTGCTGTTGGCAACCATAAAAGCTGTTGTGGGGCTTTGTAGGAGAACACCTGACCATGTTTCGGGCGTCTGCTAGGGGTCTTGGAGTGAGGGATGTTGTTTGTTTGAGTATTATTAAAATTTATTGATCCCGACAATTAGAGAAAAATTACTATAAAAAGTGTTACAATGTCTCCGGTACCTGCTTTCTGGCATTTAAGGGGTTAACAAAAGGGTGGGGGCTGTTGGAGCTGCGTTTTGTTTTGTGAAGAACTGACATGTGCTGTGTCTGTCTTATCTACGAGAGAGACGATAGTGACCTTGATGTTCACGGAAAACTGAATTTCTCCATATTGAGTTGCTTGGAATCTGTGTTCTGTTATCTCGTGGTTTACAGGCTAGTGAGAACATTTACATTTGGGAGGGGCAGATCGCTGCATTTAGACTTCTCCCTGACAATCTAAAAAAGACTTGAAGGAATTTATTTGATTGTGGAACAAGAATACAGTATGATGTGATGTCCTCCTGTGTACCCCATGAACAGACTAAGCAAGAATGAGCCCCCCAACTGTATTACAGAGCCTATGACTGACTTTTGTTCCTTTTTGATTAAAAACCATCTTAAGTGTACCTGGATTTTATTGAGACGTTGGAGTCTGGCCAGAACTTTATAGGTAGCACAGAACACTGAGCTGGAGATGTGGTGGAGGGACTCTGACACATTGACGTACACAGGGAATAGAGGATGTTTCACAGACCACGCCGAAGTGAGATTGACAACATCTACAGAAGTCTCAACCGACCAACCCAAGTGGGCGTTGCGGGGAGGAGACATTACTGTAGTGAGTGGCGGAGACGGCCCCCACAGGGCAAGACAAGGGGGTGGTTATGGACAAGGATGTCAGCGAGAACAGCCCCCCAAACAGAGTTATCGCCTTGCATTGTAGAACTCTCCTCTGCTAGTCCGATGATGATTTTAGCCCATTTCCGGTCAAGAAAAGACTCAGAAAGAACAGCCGGATACATGTAGGATGGTCCAAGACCTCTAAGCTGCCAATGAGTGTACTGAAGCCCAGTGGTCCCTAGCCCAAACTGGCAGCAGTCCCTGAGAGTGACCTTTTATTCACTGTTATTGATTTGGCAAATGTTTTACTCTCTGTGCCCCTACATGAGGATTGCCAGTACCTATTTGCCTTTACCAGTTCAGTATTCCAGTATACCTGGTGCAGATTCCCACAAGGGGGGTAAAACTCACCCGGCCAATACCCCACGGCCCTACAGGGAGTAGACTGGCAGACTAGCCCCTTAATGGATGTTCTCCTTTTCAGTATGCGAAGGACCTACTTTTTTGTTTGCCAGGATGCATTTATTGACCTTATATGTTTTCTGTTCCAGAAGGGTTGCAAAGTTTCCAAAGACAAACTCCAGTACTGCCAGGAGAAGGTGGTCTTCCTAGGCCACTGCTTCTCAGCCACAGGCAGATACCTGACAGAGGGAAGAAAGCTGGCAGTCCAGAATGTGCCCCTGCCCTGAGGCCCTAAGCCTCTTCACATGATTCTAGGACTGGCCAGCTCCTGCAGGCCTGGGATAAGGTCTGCTGCCTCCAGCCCAATGCTGCCCCTTTCTGACTGAATGGGGAATTGCCTCTTCCCCATTTGCCCTTAGTCAGGAGGCAATTGATGCATTCCATAGCCCTAAGCTGGCAAATCCTGTCTGCCCCGGCCCTAGGCACATGCCACTGAACCAGACCTTTTATTTTATTTTACACTGAGCATCTAGGCCACAGGTGTCTTAGCCCAGGAACGTGGTGGCCTCCCCAGTGGCCCACTATTAGGCCCGGTTAGACTCAGTCTTGAGGGGAGCCCCTCATGTGTCAGTAGCTGCAGCCAGCAGCTGATCCTAGAGCTGATCCTAGACCCTAGATCACTCAGTTACTGTGCAAACCCCACATACCTTGCACAGTGTCCTCACCCAAGTACAGCCCAAGCATGTGAGCCAAGGCCAGACAGCTCAGACTCCAGTGTGCACTCCTGATGCCCCAGGACACACTGATAAGGTGCACAGCCCTGAATCCTGCCGTTCTGTCACCAGTCTTCCAGGATTCAGAGAGGGGGGAGCGAAGGGTGATTAACCCAGATGTTGAGTTTTTTTTTCTCATAGATGGCTCCAGGTCTGCAGGAGAAGACAGACTGTTCTACACTGGATATACAGTGGTCAGTGGCGCACATGAGGTAGTACAAGCAGAACCACTCTCTCCACACAGGTCAGCGCAGGAGGTGAAGTTATGGCACTCAGGGAAGCGCTACAGCTGGTGAAAGGTAAAAGGGCAATCATCAATACTCAAGGTATAGTTCTGGGGTCTAAACACGACTATGAACCCTTATGGAAGGCTAGAGATTTCCTCACCTCTGCAGGGACCCCCTTTAAGCATGGCAAGCTGGTTATAGAGCTCATGGATGCTCTCTTACTTCCACAAGAGGTGGGGATAATAAAAGTTAAACCACACACAATTTGGTAACTCCACAAGCCAAGGGCAAGTATGTGGCTGACGGGATGGCGAAGGCAGCTGAACAGATGGAGCCCGGAGACTGTCCTGAAGTCTCAGCGGTGAGTTCTGAGCTAAAAGTTTGATCCACAAGTGTTCCAGTCCCTGGTGGCCCGAGGGTCATCAGAAGTGAAGGAAGTGTGGAGGAAAGCTGGAGCCCAGATGCTGATGGGACCTGGATGCTGGGAGATAGGGTGTGCCTGCCCTGCACCCGACAGTAAGTCAAGTATCCCACGGACACACACACATATCCAAAATGGCCATGCTAGTGCTCATAAACCGCAAGTGGTTTGCCCGGGCATTACTACCCCTGTCACTAGACTAGTGAAAGCCTTTATAGTCTGTGGCCGCCACAACCCGGGTAAGGTGGAAAAGACCCCACAGAAGGTGACACCCAAGCTGCTGTATCCCTTCCAGAGACTGCAGATGGATTTTATCCAGCTACCAAAAAATGGTACGTAGGAATACGTGCCTGTGTGCATTGATCTCTTTCCAGGGTGGCCAGCCTTCTCCCATGACCAAGGCTACTGCCAGAGCTGAGGCAAAGAAGTTGGTGAGTGAGATTTTTCTGCAGGTTTGGACTTCCAGAGACCATAGAGTCCGGTCGCAGAACCCACTTCACTGGACAGGTAAAGACCTGAAGCCTTGTCCCTCCTGGGTGTAGAACAGGCCCTGCACACCCCATACCCTTCCCAAGTTGGTGGTGCGTTTGAGATACTTTAAACTGCACTGTTAAGTTAGAGATCCAGGAGGCCATGGAAGAAACAGGGAAACCATGGCACGAGTGCTTTCCTGCTGCCCACCATTCAGTTAGGACCACACCCAACAGAAAGATGGGATTGTCCCCCTTTGAAGTACTTTTTGGCTGTGCACCCAGACTAGGCCCCTACTTCCCACAGACCCTAGAGATGATGGCAGGAAATCAGGTGGAACATGCCACACAGTTGAGCCAGGCCTTGAAAAAGGTCGGCAAAAGTGTTTCTGATTCCTTTTTCAGACGCAGACAGAGACCTCAGGATGCATAACCTGAAGCCTGGAGACTACGGGTGGTGAAGAGACACCAAAGAGAGAGTCTGGAGCCTCGCTACGATGGTCCTTTCCAAGTCCTGCTGACCAGTGCCACGTCTGTGAAGCTAGAGGGAAGTCTGCACGCTTCCACGCTTTCTATTCCATGCTTACTTATTCTTCTTGCTAACTGGTCCCTTCTGACTGACTGTATGTTCAGGGACACCCCAACCATGACTATCACTGTATCTATAGGGGTGACCAAGATGCCCCCAGGGTAGGAGACTTTACCTACGGTTGGTGCAACACGACAATGACCTTCTTTAACATTGACAGCACAGGTATTAGCAGTGTCTGATGTGTACAGGATTTGTGGGGATAGGAGAGTCAGGTCAGGCCTAGAGGCTGGGAAGGTGAGTGTATGGTGATAACACTTGTGTATTCCTTCCTCGTGATTCCCAGGGATAAGTTTGATCAGACACATAAGAAAAGGTAGAGAATCCCAAAGGATTCTGAAGGTCTGAGAGAGAAACACCTAGATGACAACGTTTATATGGATACAATGGGAGCACCAAGGGGGGTCCCAGATGAGTACAAGGCCCACAATCAGATATGGGCAGGTCTAGAGTCCATTATTCCCCAGATAGATATGAGCAAAGATGTTGGTTGGGTATCTGTTTTTTTATTGTTATCAACAGAGATTTGTGAATTATATCGGAGATGCTTCCCAGAACCGCATGGCTTTGGAACATGACCCTTGCTGAGAAGGGAGGAGTCTGTAAGATGGTGGGAGTGGCTTGTCGCATATACATCCCAGATGACATCGCCCCCTATGGATCCATTACCCATGCTCGTGAAAAGATTCAAGGACTGTCCAGGGAACTCAAGAGAAACTCTGGGGTGGACACTTTGTCCTTCATTTTGTGGTTGGGGGATTGGAAGGGTTTCCTTTAAGTGGGGGTAATATTGGGGATTGTGATTTTGCTCTTGTCACTTATAGTGTGCTGTGTGGTCCCCCTCATCGAGTCCACCATGTCCCAGATGTCCATCCAGGCGGTAAGAACCAGGACAGGAGAAGTGCCCGGAGCGGAGGATGATGCTGCCTGTTTACAAACCTATGGACTATGGGGACTCAGTGATGTGATTTGAGTGTGCGGGCCTGTAACCCCTGAGTGACCAGCCTCCAGGGGATCTGGTGAAGAGGTAACAAGTCCAGCAGGTAAGGGCTTAGCCTACCTGTGGGTACCTGGAGCTTGAGGAGGTCGCTCAGGATGGAGTTACAGGCCAGCAAAGCTCAAAAGGGGGGAATTGTTAAGGAGGTCACACTTGTTTCGGACGCCATCTTGACTACTGTCCGCCATCTTAGATACAGCGGCCATGTTCCCTGACCATTGTCAAGTTAATGTCATGATTCAAACTTCATTTTATGTAACATGTTTGCTCGCCTGTCAGCTAATACCCTTTGACATTTAATTAGAAGCCAGTCTGTCCTCGATTATATTGTGATTCTGGAGCCCACTTATCATCTCCTTCTCAACATTAGTATAAACAATATCTGTGTACAAGGTCTCTGAGAACTGAGCACAATTAATTAATTGTTTTTCCCAGAATGTGCTGATGACCAATAGGTTTGGAGTATACTATTCACGCCCCTTTGATGACTCTGTCTGTTATATATTATGCATTTTCATTATTAAAGAGGAGAAGATCTTGACTAAGAGATTGACGTGTGTGGCTTAGTCTTTATGTTCAATCATGAAAGGGTTAATTAGGACTCACCTTACAAAAGTCAAGAGGGCTGTTGGGGCCCTGCATAAAAATCCCTAACAATTATATCCCTTTGCTTCAAATGTATCTATTAATCCCTCTTCATGTTTCTCGTATTCACTATCTTTATCGCAAATGCGCCTCACTCGTGTGAATAGTCCTCTAGGGATACAATTGAAAACTTTGGGATTGTGAAAACTTTTTCGGTCGAGCAAATTATTCTTATCTGTCTTTTTTGTAAATAACGTTGTTGTGATATTATTTGTGTCTGTTCTTTGTACTAACACGTCTAAAAAACTTATTTCGTTCTGATTAACTTCACATGTGAATTCGATCAATCTATGTTGGTTATTGAGGAAAGAAATCCATTCTTTCAACTCACATTCTGTGCCTCCCCATGCAACAAACACGTCATCCACGTATCTGAGCCATAGTTTAACGTGGCGACTGTGCTGGTGAACAGGGAGGTACAGATCTTCAAAGACAGACATAAAAATATTAGCCAGACTTGGTGCAACAGGAGACCCCATTGAGGTCCCCTGTAGTTGTAAAAAGATATCTGAATCAAATCTAAAGTAATTCTTTTTCAAGACCATTTCTAATAATCCTATCAAAAATTTGATTTTCATATTTGAAAGTTTTGCTTCTTCACAAAGTTTTTCACAAATTATTTCAATACACTCTACTGTAGGAATATTCGTATACAGACTTTTAATATCCATTGTACACAATAGAGTAACTTCATCTAATTCAAGAGACTGAATACTTCTTAAGAAATCGCTAGTATCTGTCAGACAACGCGGTAGTTTTTTAACCATAGGTTGGAGGAAGCTATCAATATATGTAGCAAGGGGACTAAATAAAGAATTTACCCCAGAGACAATAGGATGCCCAGGGGAAGTTTTAGCATTTCTATGTATCTTGGGAAGTAGATACAGTAAGGGAGTTCTAGGGGAATCATTAATTAGACACTTTGCAATGGTTTTATCAATAATGTTTAATGTCAATGCTTCCTCTATTAGTTCATCTATCGCTCGTTTAAATATATCAGTGGAATCTCCTTGTAATTTCCTATAAACCTGTGTGTCAGACAATTGTGATAGCGCCTCCTTAATGTAAATGTAATAAAAGCTATTATCTAGAATCACCGTTGCACCGCCTTCATCGGCTTTTTTAATTATAATACTATCATCAGCTGACAGATTCTGCAATGCCTTGTATTCGTCTCTAGTCAGATTAGATATTTTCTTAATACTCTGCGTTTGATTCCACTTCTCTGTAACCTCTTTAATAACAATTTGTTGGAAACTTTCCAACATAACAGATGATATAGTGGGATCAAACGAACTACGATTACAAGATTTAAGTGCAGTAGTATGCATCTGACTAGGTCTACTGTTATCTCCATCAAAAAAAACCAATTCTTAGTCTTATACTACCACAAAACCTATAAAAATCCAAAACAAAATCAAAAGTATAATTTTCATGAGTCGGGACAAAATTAAGTCCTTTGTTTAATACTTGGCATTCAATTTCTGTAAGTTCCCGTGAAGATAAATTCACTACTAGGTTTTGTTTTTGGACTTGTTGCGTTTTATTTTTAAGTTGGTTTCTTTGTCTGTATCCGTTTGTGAGTCAGTTGTATCTGCAGTGTTGTTCTTTTTCCTTTCTAAAAAATCTTTACTATTTGTGTTTTTTTTGTGAGGATCGCAAAGTCATGCATTCTTTATTTTTAGGATCAGTAACATTTTCAGTAGACGTAGAATCAGATGTAGAAATGTCTCTTTTTTTTGTAGTTTTTTTTGTATGTTTCTTCTTTACTCTGCCCAAGTGTATACATTATTATGTTGATAGTATCTGTAAAACGTATACATACCTATATGCAGTTATGCTTCTGGCGATTTAGGTATAAATGAGAAGGAGAGACAGAGATGCGCACGTCTGAGGAAGGAGGCGTGACCTCAGAAACGTCACAGAAGTCATGCGAGCGCCATCTCTGCTAAAGAAGTGACTGACGATATGACCTGACTTTCTGCTGAAATACTACCTGTGAGGTGTAGAAAAGTTGAAAGAGTCCAGCTCACCTCACGCCAAACAGGAGAATCCAATGAAGCACGGACTGCCCCACTGCAAGGGCTGCAACAGGTGACTATAATGCTTTACTGTACGATCGCGAAGCCTATTGGATATTCACGTTGGACTCTCGCCATCCACTAGGTCTCAATATGAAAAATGATCTCCTCTATCACTATACAGCTTAAGTGTGTGTAAAACATATACTCTCTTACCAAATTCGCTAGCATCTTCCTCTCCTCCCCATGCCCCTTTTGTCCTTCTGACAGTCCATGAAGCATTTATTTTAAAATAACGACTGATTGTTCTTATGCATTTCTTTCCCTTTTTTTTTCCAGACTTCCCCCCCTCTTTCTTCTCTTCTTTCAAGGTGTTAGGGCCAACTTGATTGCTTCTGTCGCTGCATTTATCAGCAAACTATAAACTCATTGGTTTTCATGCCTTTATATAAAATTTTTTTTTTTTTTTGCCCTGCGATGTATCCCTAACTCTTGAAACTAACAATATTGACATGTGTCTTCTTTAAAATGTATTTCATGTATTGTTAACTTATTGTTAACTTATTGTTAACTTATCTCTAGCATGTTGTGATGTACTTCTAATTTTTGAAACTAACAATTCTGACATGTGTCTCTCTTAAAATGTATATCATCTATTGTCAACTTACTTCCAGCATGTCTTTTTGAATTTGCATGTTATCCCACATTGTTGTCTGTTCATATTCACTTTTCTCTTTTTAATGTTAACATGCATTTGTTTACGAACTTGACACTCTGGTCTGTTTCTTCCTCCAATGACGATGTTCGAGGATTCCAGGAAGTGACACATACGGCATCATCAGTTTGGGGGTGTGTCTGTCTAAGCATATGCTTTTTAGTTTGTTTGTATCATTCAGTTTGTTTAAGCCATGATTAAGAGCGGTCTGCCCGCTTGAAACATGTTGGCCATGTAACACTCTGGAATTTTAACAATTATGCCCTAATAAAAGTGTGGATTATCTTGGATGAAGCTGGACACGGAATCCTTTTTTCCTACGTCTGTTTACCTGTGAGGTGTCTCTACAAGCCACGGTACAGTGAAACTCAATGTGGGAATTGCATTTACGCAACCCGTTTTAAAAAAAAAACAAAGGACTGCATCTGGAGGTATATCCTCAGAAGAAGTTTATGAGAATAGAAAAAGTATTATTTGATGTATTTTTGTAACTGATATTTTGATAAGAACTATATAAAGCAAAGATATTTTTAAAGGAAATCATTCATAGTGGTCATTTTGCCTTTATTTGTATCGATATTCCTGGACAATTCAGGGAGTCCAGTGTGTTCCACTATTTTTCAAATAGTTTCCACTTAATATTTATATAAATAACCAAGTGACCTTGCCTACCCTTCAGGGGTCTGAAACATTGCGGTTTCCTTCACATCTGTCTTTAAGGGGTTAAAAGGAAATCTACCATTTGGTTCACAATACATAAAAACAAACATATTACCTCTATTCGGACCATCCGCTGACTTTTGACTTCAGCAGACACAGGTCCCAAGTCTGCAGCGTCGTCTCTAGGCGTCGCTGCAGTTTTCTGCTGCTCCCACGCTTGCCGCTGGAGCAGGACCCGGTGTCATAGACAACTGGAGATACTAGGGAGAAGGGAGATGCGGTTTGTTATCGCTTCTCCCTTCCTCACAGCATTGTGCTGAATGAGCGCAATGCATAGAGGAGCAGAGCCGGCAGCCGACGTGACTGCTGGGTTTTTAAAGAGGTTAACCAGAGTTGCCAAGTCTAATTAGAGCCAGTCCAGCTGTGATCAGAATCCCCACTCACAGCTGGTCATTTCCCCTGTAACCGAGGTTCTTATAGATGCCTCAGTTACAGGGGAAAACTTGTAAAAGGAAAAAAGGTTTATAAAAATAAAAAAAAAAATAAAAAAAAATAAAAAGGAATATGTCCCACAGAGGTCTTTTATGACCTCATAGGGGACATAAAGTAAAAAAAAAAACAAAAAAATATTAATAAATATTCATAAGAAAATCCCCCACTACACTACAAAAAAAGCATTGCCATAGTTACCCCGTTTGCCCGAGACTATATACATCACAATTACTGAAACAAAATTGGGAATTAATTATGTACATTGAAAATGAAAAAAAAAATACTATTAAAATTACAAAAAAAAAGCACCTTTTTTCCCCATTTTTAACCCGAAAAAAAAAAAAAGTTAAAATTTTTATTACCTTTTAAACTAGCTCTACGTGTCCCGAAAAAAAACACAGCAAAAAAAAGATGGAATTAGTCTTACCTGTAATTCGGTTTCCACTAGTGACCATGACGGCCCCCACCTGGAGGTTGCTCCTTATATCCTGTAGGGACAGGAAGTCACAAAAGTTTAAAAGGCTCCTCCCTAGCACCCCACACCAGTGTCTACCAAAGTACCACCTGGAAGGATGTAAGTGCATACACCTTTGGACCCGTTACCAAGAAGGAAGGAAGGGAGGGAAATAATGGGGGGCCATCATGGTCACTAGTGGAAACCGAATTACCGGTAAGACTAATTCCATCTTTTCCACCACGTTCCCATGACGGCCCCCACCTGGAGACTTACCAGATTACCCATTATTTGGGAGGGACCACTGCCTGGAGAATCTTTCTGCCAAACAACAGATCGCTCTGAGAGGCAATGTCCAGGCGGTAGTGCTTTGCGAATGTAGAGGAGCTTGACCACGTGGCTGCGCGGCAGATCTGGTCTAAGGATGCGCCTCTTTTTTCTGCCCATGAAGTTGCTATGGCTCTAGTAGAATGAGCTTTAATACTTTCTGGTAGGGAAGTGTTAGCTGATTTATAACAAAGTATGATGGTAGATTTAATCCACCTGGCTAGTGTTGCTTTAGAGGCTTTACAGCCTTTGTTTTTACCCCCAAAATTTATTAATAGGTTAGAATCTTTCCTCCAACTTTGTGTAGCTTCTAGATACAGAAGCACAGTCCTCCTAACATCTAAGGTCTGCCATTTCTTTTCACCGTCTGTTTTAGGGTTAGGATAGAAAGAGGGAAGAATAATCTCTTGTTTGCGATGGAAGTTAGAGACCACTTTTGGGAGAAATAAGGGGTCTAGTTTAAGGACTATTCTATCCTCTAGGACTCTTAAGAAGGGATCTTTACATGAAAGGGCCTGAATTTCTCCTAATCTACGAGCTGTAGTGATGGCTATAAGAAAGGCTGTTTTTAGTGTAAGGCTTTTTATGTTTTTTGCCTCTAGAGGTTCAAAGGAAGGCCCTGTAAGATGGTCTAACACTAAGGAAAGATCCCAAGGAGGAGTTTGGTTTTTAATGTAAGGTCTAATACGGGAACACCCCTTGATAAATCTTTTGACCCACTGATGGTTGGCCAGGGGAAAATCAAGAAAAACACTAAGTGCAGAAATCTGGACCTTGAGTGTGCTTGGCCTAAGACCCAAGGAAAACCCTGACTGTAGGAAGTCTAACACTTGAGCTAGGTTTGGGGTTCCCAGAGAGGGAGGACGGTCTCCGCACCAGGAGCAGAATTTCTTCCAGATCTTTTGATAGATGGCATTTGTTACTGGTTTCCTGCTTGCTTTTATGGTGCTGATCACTTCACTAGAGAGTCCTCTGGCTGCTAAGAACGACCTCTCAGGATCCAGGCTGTCAGATTTAATTGTTTTAGGTTTTGATGATATAATGGCCCCTGTGTGAGAAGGTCCTGACGGTAGGGAAGATGATATGGATTGTCTATTGACAGTCTTTGAACAGCCGGGAACCAGCTTCTTTTCGGCCAAAATGGAGCAATGAGTATTAGAAAAATCTTTTCGGATCTCAGTTTCTGCAGCACTTTTGGAATCAAAGATATAGGGGGAAAGGCATAGACTAGACCTGTTCCCCATGACTGGCTGAGAGCATCTAGGCCTGATGGAGAGCCCCTGGGATCCAGAGAGAAAAATAGGGTCGTCTTTTTGTTTTGGAAGGTGGCAAACAGATCCAGAGTTGGAGTTACCCACAGGTGGCAAATCTCCAAAAAGGTTTCTGGATGTAGAAATCATTCGTTTGAGTCCAGTGTGACTCTGCTCAAAAAATCTGCTTCTGTATTCTCTATCCCTTTTAAGTGGATTGCTGAGAGGGAGAGGAGGTGAGATTCTGCCCATCTGAAAATTTGGCAACATAGATTCGTCAGGCTCTTTGATTTCGTTTCCCCCTTGCCTGCGAAGGTAAGCGACCGTAGTCGTATTGTCGGAGAGGATTTTGATATGTTGACCTTCTATGGATTTGTGTGCAGCTTTTAGCGTTTCTAAGACCGCTTTCAGCTCTCTGAAGTTTGAGGACATGGATCGGGATAGATTGTCCCACTGTCCTTGAAGATGTAGGTCTGGGAGAACTGCCCCCCAACCTTGCAGGCTTGGGTCTGTCTGTATTGTGAGAACCGGGGAGGGATTCCACCAGACCCCCTTCCTTAAATTTTGGGGATTTTTCCACCAATTTAACGAGTGTTTTACTAGATAAGGGATTTTTACCTTGTGATCTAGATGTAGTGGATTTTTGTCTCAGATTCGGATCGTCCAGGCCTGCATGATTCTCGTATGACTTTGTGCCCAGGCCACGCACTGGATACAGGAGGTCAGGAGTCCCAGTAGACTTAGAGCTGCTCGGATGCTGCAAAAGATTTTCTCCTGAAAGAGACTTACAGATTGTTTTAATTTTTTGCACTTCTCTTGTGGCAAGAAGGAACTCTGTTTCATTGAGTCCAGTACTACCCCTAGAAATATCTTTATTTTTTCTGGAGAGAAATTGGATTTCTCCTGGTTTATTACCCAGCCTAAATCCTGAAGGAGAAGTAGAGATGTCTGTAGGTGACTTTTTAATTCTACTTCTGTTCTGGCCACTAAGAGCAGGTCGTCTAAGTAGGGTACTATTACAATATTTTTCTTTCTCAAGTAGGCTACCACTTCTACCATAATCTTGGTGAATATGCATGGAGCTGATGAAATTCCAAACGGTAGTGCCCTGAACTGGAAATGAAGGATTTTCCCCTGAGGGGATTGAATCGCAAACCTCAGATATTTCTGATGGTTTTGGAAAATTGGGACGTGATAGTACGTGTCTTTGAGATCCACTGTACATAGAAAATAATTTTGACCTATGAGAGGTACTGTAGATCTTATTGACTCCATCTTGAAATGTTTGGTTACAATAAATTTGTTCAATTTTTTTAGATTTATGATTAAACGGTACGTGCCGTTCGGTTTTTTTACTAAAAATAGAGGGGAGTAGAATCCTTTACCTTCTTCTGACTTCTGTACTGGGACAATCACATTCATGTGACACAGCTGCTGAATGTTGGCCCATAACTGAAGATTTTGAGTCTTGGTAAATTTGGGAGAAATCTGGAAGTTTTGAGGGGGGGAATGGAGAAATTCTATCCTGTAACCTGATTTTATAATTTGCCGAATCCAAGGACTCGGGGAAACTTCCTCCCATTTTGTTACAAAATAAGAAAGCCTCCCCCCCCCCCCCACCTGTAAGTCATTGTCTTTGTTTTTGGTCAGGGTTAAAGAGGTACCCGCGACCTGCTCCGCCTTTTGCGTAGCTCCACCTGCCAGTCTTTCCCTTTCCTCTATATTGGGTTTTATTTTCCCTAGAGGGGCGAAAGGAAAAAGAGGGTCTTTTGGGGGAAGGTTTGTTAACTGGAAACCCCTTTTTTCTGTCCGCAGCTTTTTCCAGGATAGAATCCAGTTCGCTGCCAAATACGAATTCTCCCTGAAATGGAATTCCACATAACATGGTCTTTGATTTAACATCACAGCCCCACTGTTTTACCCATAATGACCTACGGACTGAGTTAGTCAGGGCCGCTTCTTTAGCCGAGAATCTTAAGGCTTCAGCAGATGCATCGGCAAGGAATGCGGTAGCGGATTTTAAGAGGGGCATGGACTCTATGATGGATTCTCTAGGGGTTTTATTTATAAGGTGGTTTTCTAATTCTGAGAGCCACAAAAAGAGGGTTCTAGCTACAGAAGTGGACGCAATGTTTGTTTTTATGTTTAGGGAGGATGCTTCCCACGCTTTTTTCAAAAGGGCATCAGCCTTCCTATCTAAAGGGTCTTTAAGCTGTGCAATATCCTCAAAGGGAAGGTCAGTTTTTTTAACCACTTTGGTGACCTGAACATCTATTTTAGGTATAGAGTCCCATAAAGCATTATCTTCAAACAGTAATCTATTGCGAAATTCTTTAGAAACTGATATTCTCTTCTCTGGGGCTTTCCACTCCTCTAGAACTAGATCTTTTAATGTGTCTACCACTGGAAAGACCCGTTTCTTTTTATATTTTAGTCTTCCGAAGAGTTCAGACTGAACCGAGGATGGTTCAACCACGTCCTCGATATCTAGAGTATTTTTTAATGCTTTTAATAGATTATCCAGTTCCTCTGAGGAAAATAGATATTTTGCTTGATTTAGATCTCTAGGTTGAGTCTCTTCAAGGTCATCCTCCACTTTTTCACTAAAGGATCCTGAGGGAAAATCCGAATCCTCTTCAGAAGAGGATGTTTGGATATATTTAGTTTTTTTCTTAGGGGGTTCAGGTAAGTGGGCCGCAATAGATGAGGATACTTCCTCTTTAATCACTGATCTTAATTCATCTATTAAAGAAGATCTTTCCTCTTTGAGGATTTTATTTAAGCAGTCTGGACATACTCTTTTTATAATCCTCTGCCATTTTTGCATTACACAGCCCACAACGTTTGGAAGGCTTTTTAACTGGTTTTTCCCTCTCTCTTGGCTCCTTTTCTCTGGGCTCTTTCTGATCCTTGCCCTGAGAAGGTACACATAATAACAGCCATTAATACATAGAAAAGCTGAAATGTGACACAGAGGAAGCCCAGGGCTTGTACTTACAGGTACCAGGACCTGGAACACGTTAATCGCTTCATCTGCCATGTGGGAGATGGAGACGCTGGAGCCAACTTAGTGTTTGTCTGAGACCAACGCCATATGCCTGAGGCTTGGCGGTTTTATGTCTGGGCTCCTCCCCCACCCCCTCCGGAGAGACCCGGAAGTGTTACCTGATTGGATGTCCGGACCGGAAGTTCCACGTGATGCGCCAGAAATTTCGCGCCACAATGACTCGATGCCGGAACGTGCGACAGATTTTCCCCGAGGTAGGCAGCTTCCAATTTTCCTCTTCCCCGGAGCGGAGGACCAACTTTTGGCCGCCGGCCCGGCAGGTAACTTTTCTGCCCCTGTACTCTATTCTCCTTTCCCCTTGCTGAACCCAGCATTAGCCGCGCGGGACCGTTGGATAGGTTCTAGCAGGGGAGAGTACAGGGGACGGGGGTGTTTTTAGGTCTTTTCCCAGCACTTAAGAAAGTGTGGGAGCGGACTGGTTCCTGAGAACCTTACCATTTGTGTTCCTCAGATAGGAAACTCTTGCGACTTGTATCCCCTAGGGACAGGAAGACACTGGTGTGGGGTGCTAGGGAGGAGCCTTTTAAACTTTTGTGACTTCCTGTCCCTACAGGATATAAGGAGCAACCTCCAGGTGGAGGCCATCATGGGAACGTGGTGGAAATTAAGTTAACATGCAAAATTAAAAAAAAAAAAAAAAAAAGTTGTGGCCCTTAAACCGGCGCTTACGAAAATTTGCTTAGAATGCTTGGTCACTAGAACCTTTTCAGGCCGTGTCACTAAGAAGTTAAGAATGTTGTAGCTACGCTGATGCAGAAACATAACCTTGGTTAATCCCGGATCTTCGTGGTTTTGCTCAAAAACCAATCACAAAATTCAGGACCTTGGGAAAGTTGGTTGCCTACATAAAACACATTTCACACAGAGCTTCCCGAACTCCGAACAACCCTAGCTGGATGACTCATACACAGAAGCTGCGGGATGGTGCAGAGATTGATTACTTCTGTCTGTCATGGACTACACAGTGATGACTAATAATTAGGGTAAGAGGAGAAGCGCCGGAACCAGCCACAGGAGCGACAGAACCTCGTTATCATAAATTTATAAAATAGTTTTTTCAGAAAACCACTCAATTCAGGGATTAAACAAGATATGTTTCTGCATCCGTGTAGCTACAGAATTCTTAAACTGTTAATGCTGTCACGGCAGTCCTGAGGTCTGATCAGGACCCCAGCACTGCCCTCAGAGACTAGGTAAGTACATAATCCAAACAAAACAAGAGAAAGGTGGGATGCGTACACAAGGCTAGACAGAAATAACAAAAAGGTGTTTAAAATCGTTACTTATCCAATAAACAATCAAGACGGGACAACAATAAATATAAAAACACTTAAAACTACACCAGAGGGGTGTACAAAGCTGCCAAGGGCCAAGTTGGCCTAGAAACCCTGTACTGCCAAGAGTAGAACTACAGTAACCATAAGGAACAGGATATGAATAACCATAAAGTGCAAAAATTATGCATGAAAAGTGCAATTTGAACAATGTAACAAAGCTCTGATACATTGATCCCTACATGCCCAACATATACAATACCATGTTGTCGTAGGGAGAGCGGGAGAGACCCACACGTATTGTCACCTATTCGGTGATTGTTCATAGATTTATTACACTTATCACGCTTGGTCACTAGAGGGAGCTTCATCTTTGTTTTGTGCATCACATAGTACAGATTTTCTACTTGCTTCTTCCCTTTTTGTTAGACGCTCAAGGTGGTGTAAACAGCAAGAAATCAAAGATCAGTCTTAAATTTATCCAGAAAATAGTGTAAAAGAAGGGTGACTAAAGTAAACTGCACATAAATATGGAATTAGCAGATTTCATATTCGTCTTAGGCCTCATTCAGACGCCCGTTTGTGGGGATGTGTATGCGGGCACAAATTGCAGCCGCATATACATCCCCATAGAGGGCAATGGCGGCGGTAAGGTGCCACACATGTGGCACCCATCCGCACCATACACAGGGGAAAAGATACAGCATGCTCTTTCCTCTTATCTGCAGCCATGCGCCGTTTTCTATGGATGGAGGAGGGCTCACCTCTCCAGAGCACAGCTTTATGCCCACCGGCAAGCATACTGCCGTGGAAATGTACTGCAGCAGAGGAACTGCCAATGGGAGGGGAGTGCACACTAGATACAGGGAGGGGCTATGGTAGAGAAAGTGTACCACAGTGGATTTTTTATTTATTTTTTCTCCTCTGAACTGTGCACCATTGGACATGGCGATCTGGACGGCTTTAGATTGTGGTCAGTGCAATCTTTAAAATACCCTGAAATAGGTTGTAGAAGGAAAAAAAAAAAAAAAAAAACACACAACACACCATCTAGTTCTAGCAAAACAGACCATGTAACCTTTCAACAAAAGACAGAAGAGAGCTGTATTTAAATATTATTTTATTAAATATCTTTATTTCCATAAACAAATAATTTAAATCAGTTTCAATAGAGCAACCCAATATTTTATGCAAATGAAATGCGACTGCCAGGATTCTAGAGGCAGTAGCTTTCTAAAAAGGAAGAATGCAATCCTAAATGTAGTCATTAGATTTAACTTCTTATTGTAACTTACACTGACAGATTACGACATGATTCAATAGAACCAGATTGCACATATGAAACTACAAATGAATTTGATTAATAAAAAAGTTTCCATTAAGAAGGTGCTTTGATAACATTGTAGCACCCAAATAATCCATGATGACTGATATAGTGAACAAAGTATTAAAGGGCCCCCCCACCCACTTATCAAACTTATGAAGAGAGTCAGTCAAGCATGCTTACAGCAGCTCTATTCCCCTCTATAGGTTGTATGAATGTGTCTGAATGTATCCCCGACCAATGCTACATTCAAAAGGTACATAGGTCTCCTATTCTAGTGATAAATTGGGGTCCCAACAGTGACCGCCGACAGATATTTAAACTTTTGTTTATGGGAGAAAAGTTACAAAAAGCTACAGTCCGAGCAATTTCCTTTAAATGGTGCCTGTTCTAGTTTACCTGTTGTGTGCATTATCAGGATATCACAAAAAGTATGGAAAATACTCTGCATTTCCAATTGTAAGACATGTGTTTCATGGGCAATAAATCAGGTTACAAAATTTCATCTAAAAGCCAACTAAACTATTCTAGCAAATGATCCAGTTATCCAGGCAAAGTGCAATACACAAACATACAGGAACAGCCAGAAAATGTAGTTACTGTGAAAACAAAAATGCTGCAAAGACAAGTCAGTAAAGTGGAAGGTGGCAATTTATGTCAGGAGAGTAAAAACTCACAAAATTCTGATGACCATTGATACAAGAGTAACAAGGACTCCTCATCATAGAGAGGGAAGCTGCTAGAAAATTAGCAGAAATTGGAAGCCATGGCTGTGCCCACAGCAAAGCTTTGGAAAGAGTGTTGGTGATCAGAGACAAACGTGTGCAGCACATTCTTTGCAGCATGGTCATTTCCATAAACTTTTCAGAATGATAAATGGGCTGGACAAAATCTAAGACAGTAAATGGTGTATAATGTGCTATAATGGATCTTCATAAAAAAAGATGCACAACATACAAATTTGATATCCAGGGTACTCGATCTATAGATGACCTCATTTTGGGTTACCTCTGTCAATGTTTGAACGGAGCTAGCTGACTGACTGGCTAGTGTAATAGCAGTCATGGATTTTGCATAGTAAGGAAGGAACTGGCTTACTTATTACACCAGCCATTCAGGCAGGCAGCCCTGGTTTACATGCTGGACAGAAAAGGTTGTGATGAGCCACATCAAACTATGCAAGACATCTTGTGATTTTATCCAGGTTTTAAATGGTATAGGTGATATCAAGAGATTAGACTACTTTAATGCACTCCCTGGACAGCAATTATTTTGTGTGTCAATAAAAGTAGATGTAGCCTTATCCCAAGTTCTCTCACCTCAGACACACCAAGGGCCGAGAGTGCATCCAGGTATGTTCCCATGCATCTGCAGTGAGAAGAGCCAAATTCTTTTAATGGCTTTTGATTCTTTTTTGGTGCGACTATGTTTTTATCCTAAATTATTTGGGAACCTGCAGACCATCATCTCTGGTGTGAACGGAGCCAAAAAAATAAAATATACTTTACAGATATCACATAGGTGGTTTAAGCTCCTAGTGTATTGACTATACTTTTAACACACAGTGCCCCCAGGTGGCAGGTAGTGTAAACAATTGGGTGATCACATGGCTGGTAGAGCCTGTAAGCAACAGGCAATATTTGTTCTAGGGAGTCAAGCATACAGGGTGATCACAGTAAATATACATTAAAGAACAGGCATACAGACATATAGCTCTACCTTATTCAAGAGTTTGCTTGCATTAAATGGATAGAGTCATAGGTCTGTTACAGGATTATGCTACAAATTATCCTCCATGTGCAATAACCCGATACCACAAAACCCAACATTCTGAACTGCCTGCAATATTACAAGGAACCTAGCGGGCCTCACACTGGGAGTAGCACGTAGAGTTCATAAAAGCACCACTGTCATGGGAAAAAGATATATTGCAAATTACATTTTTTTTTTCTATTGACATATATGCATAGTATCAATTGTGCACATGGATTATAAATATACACAATTGTTCCCCTTAAGCGGTAAAGACAAAACTTTTATACATATTTGTAAAGCCAGCTGCATACAGGAAACGGACCTGTGTGCTGGACACATCCCACGGACCAAGCAAAGGGACTTGTGAAGATGGACATCTATGGCCGAATCTATAATACTTGATGCAACATTACTGGTCTATTAGCAGAAGCGTCTGGTGTCTATCTATAAATTATTATAAAAAAAAAAAAAAAAGCCATAGGAACAGGTTTAAAGTGATCATTGGCTCCACCTGCTAGGACCACGGAGGCAGATTATTCCCTGTGTACACTGAATATTTTCAGCAGTCAAACAGGGGTACAAGGGCACCCAGTTCTCATTGAAATATCTAACACCCAATGACACAGTGGTTAGACTCCCACCTCATTCCCTATCCTGTTGACAATATATACATTCACATTGATGGACATCACCTTTATTCAGTAGGTATGCTCGTCACTGAATAAATGCATAAATACTTCAATGATTAAAATACTGAAATACGAGAACCTAGCTTTATCCAAGAGAACTGATCCCTGTAAATCTGTGCTTTAAGAGGTGCAAAAAACCCAGAGACAAGTGTCTTATACCAAACATTAGTGGTGGCGCTCTTGCAGTCTTCCCAATCTTTTTTTCCCCAGTGACATTCAGACATGTAAACATCTAAGGAATCGATGGTCTGCTGTTCCCCCTTTACACTCAAAAAAAAAAAAAAAAAAAAAGACACAACATACTTCTGGAAGACAACTAGCGCCTTATACATGCATATGAAGCACAAGAGAAGGGGCTCAGAAGCAGGTCCAGCTGCACATATGGGGGGAACCAATACAAAGCGGCTCAAAGTAATCTAGCATGTATTTAACTTGTGTTACTGTGCACAACGTTTACGGGGGGGAAAAAATTGCACTTTGTAGTCAATTTTCAGTTGAATCATCCAGGCCATATTATGGTCCCTACAATGTGTACTTCAAGTGGGTCATTATTCAGTCTCCCACATCAGAGTCACGGTCTCCTATTAGCCAAAGTACATGGAAACTAAGAGCTAGCAGTCCAGTGCCCAGAAGATCCCCTAGAGCAGTCAGATAGGGAATTGAAAAGTTGTCAGGATCCATCCCTCTGCTCCACATCCAATGAACCATCCAGTCTGCAATATACAGAAGAACCAGAACCTGCATGACAAACACAAGAAAGAATATCAACCAGTGAAATAAGGTGTGAACATGCGGGGGAGCACGTAATTTAACTTCACATAAAGCGAGCAGCTGGAGCAGTAAACTGGGTCTTGGAAGTCCGACAAAAATATGCAAGTTATGAGTTACACACCCCTAATCTTGGGTCAAACTATCAGATTTTGGGGCTTTTCTTACTTGCCTTGCAAAAATACCCTCCATACTAAAAATACTCATCTCTTGTATACAACCAACATTGTACAAGACAAGAAGTATGTTTTAAAATTGCTGTATACCAGCAATTAATTAGTTCAGACAATGTGTGATTGACAGTTTTGGCAGCACAGATCTTATCTAATTATTCAGCGGAACTAAAAATTATAGTACCAGGTTTTCATATGATGTCTGGGGAGATCAATTTACACATATAGATAGGAAATGCTAATTTCTATGTCGTTTACTGTTGATTTATGTCATGGATGGGTAAAGAGTTTTAATGAAAAACAAAAAATTAGTTAGGTGGCACCAACCTGAAGCAACGCTGCCAACATGTAGAAGACCATGAAAATTAGGGTCATTGTTGTATGTCCACCCTTCATGGAGTTGATGGTGTATAGAAACACCAAATGACCTGGCACCACCAAGAGAAACAACACGCGGGATGATCGCGAATTCACATCTGGACAATGACAAAAAGGAAAGGGATTACATTAGATAAATTTGTTATTACACAATACATGGCTGTTGGGAAACTTTCCATTCCCATGATAATCCATTAAAAAGCATTGAATCGGCACAGACTATTTCCACTGTCACAGTGGACAGGATTCCTTGCTTGCATCATACTGAAATATGATCCACTGTGTACCAGCAAAATAGTAGGGTATCCTTGCATCATATTTCACCATGCTACTTGGCACGGACATGCCTGGCAATAATGTATTTCCAGTGCACTGGCTACACAGAGCATTTGCCTCAAGGGAAAGAATTGTCAGAAAATACAGAATTAGGTAAAGAAAATCATTAGCTAACCATATCAAAACACATACGGCGTTACAAACTGCACACAATTTTGCATGTGGAGGAGATGGAATGAAGATCCAAAACAAGTCCTCACATGAATAAGGAATCCAAATGCAATATAGTCGAGGATTTACATAGCAATTTTCCTCTGGAGGATATTATTTGTAGTTTTAAATGATTGGTTTGGTTACAGATCACTTTCAAAAATGACCACTTTTTGATACATTTACATAGGAGTATCTCATCAATGAGGTGGCCCAGAAATACATCAGATTTGAGCACATTATAGTCTAGCATCCATAGTGTTCAGTGACATAGGTTTGAAATAACCATTCCATTTCTAGGCAGTACAGCACACATTGGTATGTGACCCTCTGCTTTCCCTTAGCAGATTATGCAATGCATGAGGCTGTAAATAGTAGCCATGTGTCTTTGAAGACTGCAGACAGCAATCATAAGCGCAATTCTTCCAACCAAGGTCAGCCTACAAGTTAGGTCACGTGTTGGATCTATTAAAGTGCAACCCAGTTTTAATAAAATTGCATAAATCAAGACAAGAGCAGATAATAGAGAATGTGGTCACATGCTTAAAGGAAACCTACCACTTGCAGTGGCAGGTTTCAGAAGAAAACACCGAGCACCAGCTCAGGCTGAGCTGGTGCCGGTGCTTATTTTTGTTAGTGTTTTAAACACTACATAGGAAGTGAATGAGATCCGCGCGCATGGTAAGCGCCGAGCGCGTACCTCCCTGCGCTGGCTATACAGTTTAAAAAGTGTTTTAAACCGCGATACCTGAGCTGGTGCTCGGTGTTTTCTTTTGAAACCTGCCACTTCAAGTGGTAGGTTTCCTTTAAACCTAATAAGTTGCAGCCTTATGTAGTATTTGTTTGTTTTTGTTTTTTTTAACAGGAAACTGTTATTGTCTCGGTCATCCACCTCTGTCCCCTGCCTGCTCAATGAACAATGCTCATGGCTTTCTTAGGATATTATACTTCTATATTTGTTCATACCAGGTAGGACCTGGCAGAGATTTCATTTGGGTGCTGGTCCTGCATCTACCGTATGAAGTAATCCTAGTTCTGATGCTTTGCAAAGTTTGAGCTCTGCCCCAGCCGCCACAGAATTGTGGCTGTATCTTTGGAAACAAGCCGCTCGCTTGATGTTTTTTTTTTTTCCACATCAGGGTTTCATTGATTTTTCACCGAAGCCCTCATTTGCACCCCCATGTGCAAGAGTAAACTTATCTGCTAAGTAGCCATTCACACAGGGGTGTCCTCTACATGCCCACAAGCTGCAAATGGCAGTGCGAATTTGCCCATAGAATACACAGTCCAATCAGAATGCTGTTGAGCTGCGGCCAGCTAGACGGAAATTATTTATGGACGGTCATGTGCCGATAACGTGCACGGAAGTAAGGAGAGAGGGTGATGACTCTCTCATTACAGAAGAAAGGAACAAAAAAAATAAAATTGTAATAAAAATAATATAATATAATATAATATATACACACACACACACACACACAATGAAGTTTTTCTTAGTGACATGCCCAAGTTTACACCTGCTCTATTGATTTAAGAAGAAGAAAAAAAAAAAAAAGTTTGTTTAAAAACCAAAGAAATCTTCTCCAATTCAGTACAATCACATAAGAGATTTTATACACATGGGAAAAAAACAAACATTGTACCAGAGCTGAAAAATGTTCGACAAGGACTGGGGCATTTACGAGACCCAAGACCGATGTCATCACCCGGTGTTCCCATCATGTGAAGGTATGTGGATATACGGCTGGCCTGCACGGCAACCAGGTTCCCACCAACACCTAGTGATAATAAAATAAGAACCATTTTAGTTTTCAAGTCAAATACAATCATTGAAAGTGAATGCAAAACAATGGAAAATAGTTGAATAGCACTTATAGAACTAGTCCCCGTAAACCCCCCCCCTCGAGAAAAACAGGCTGCTCAAAAATAACTTTAAAACTTTCTTTTTATTGTTCCGTTTATTAAAGCGCCTTATTGGATTCACACTTTGAAGTTTGTGGCTTCACTATTCGACACGTGATTTAAAAAAGGACCGAAGAGTTTAAGGTTACATGCTTACCATTTATGACAGGTGTGAAAACTGCTATTCCAGCAAAGTTTGGATCAGACACAGTTTTATCCAAAATCAATCCCCCAATACTAAAAGAAAAGAAAAAAATAGCAAAATAAAAATCAGTGAGCACATCACACACATCTGGCACATTCAAAGACTGATCAAAACTATGCTGAATATGGAAAACTCCCAGAAGGTCAGGGTCAGAATAAAAATACTTACCCTACTCAGATATTCTTTGTTGCTATAGTACTTATAGAAACCCTTTATAAAATCCTTTAATAACCAGTAATAACCTGACTGTCAGCAGTAATCTAATACTAAATACCAGAAGATTGATATCCCACCTGCTGATGGCCATAGCAATGATGACAGGCTCCCATCCAGTTGCCAGCACCTGCCTTGTTGTTGGATTTTTCCTTGCGATTATAAACCATACAGGGAGCAGAGCTATAAACAGCAGGCACACAATAAGGTTGACAAACGCATTGATTTCTGCATGGGGAAGAATAAGAGAAAGAATAAAAAAAAAAAAAAAAAAAAGAAAAACCA
Organism: Engystomops pustulosus; assembly: GCF_040894005.1. Lineage (NCBI taxonomy): Eukaryota > Metazoa > Chordata > Amphibia > Anura > Leptodactylidae > Engystomops > Engystomops pustulosus. The sequence goes on along the minus strand of NC_092412.1, from coordinate 183,163,239 downwards.
CACTATTAGCAATAATTGTGCACACCAATATTCTTTGTTCCAAGTGGCAAAGGGCAAAAATATAAAAGGGTAAAATGTCATATTTATTGTACAAGGTTATTAAAGCGGACATATTGATAGCTTTAACAAAATATTTTCTAACCAATGTATATGCCAGGCTTATGACTTGTGTAGCCTGTAATGTAGATATAAAAAAAAAAACAAACAAAAAAAAAACCTTATCTATTAAACCGGAATGAAAACAGAGCTTAAAGGACATCTACCACCGGGATGAAAGACTGTTTGTAAATGATCCTGAGGGGCTCCAGGCTCCATAGGTGTTTGTATGCAAATGAGCCTGGGGGGTTCCAGGCTCCACTAACACCTATGGAGCCCCTCAGACTCATTTGCATACAGTCCTTCATCCTGGTGGTAGATGCACTCTAAACCTATCATTAATGAAGCGCGGGTCAAAATACTCATCACTTACTCATTTCTTTGTAGAGGCCCCAGCTAATACCAGATAGCAATGCCAAAGTAACCAGGTCTCCAAGGCTGGCAGCAATAGGTGTAGCCACATTGTCCGGATTAATACCAAGCTTTTTAGAACCCAGGATTACCCCAATCATAACCAAACCTACCAAAAAGAAAAATGCATCAGTACTGTAAAAATCAAGTCTGTAGTTTCTGTAGGCCAATGTTTGCGATGGAATTATTCAGTTATTGTTTTAGAAATTATTCTCCAGAGGTACACTGGGAGATGCTATGTGTGGACATACCCTCAAAAGAAACTTAAGTGTGCTCACCCAGAATCAGAGAAGCAATGAATGCAGTAGAGACACTGCTTGCACATAACAGCACAGCATGTTCCATAAGGAAATGGCCATCTGGGATCCAGCCAAAAATAACAGCAGCAATAGAAGCCAGGAAACCCACAACTGTTGCTTGCACCTAGGATGAGGAAAACATAACACATTATAATCCAGCATTAATGTCTGGAATGAAATAGACTAGATGGGTAACATTTCACATTGTAGAGGCCGATCATGACACAAGAGACTCTAGACAGCTTTAGTCTGGGTCTAACCCTAATCCATTTGGTTCAAACCCATTTTTGAACCAATTGAAAAATGGACTACAGTAGATTTCTAACAAATCACATTTTAATAAACTTTAAATCAATTGATGTCCATACACATTTATTATAGATATAATAAATCTAATAATATAGCTAATAGAATATAGAGATGATAATCTTCTTTAGGATGGGTTTCAGGCAGCCAAATTAAGTATAACTGTGCATGTGGCTCTATAAGACAAGGTCTACAGTCCTTACAGAGCAAGTTTTTTTTATACAATTGTAATCTCTTAAAAAAAAAAAAAACCACACAAGAACAAAACCCTCCATTTCTTTCTCTTATTAGCCTACTCCTGACTGCATGTCCATATGTCAAACAGGATCAATAGAAAGAGAATAGATTACAAAATGTCTTATAGTCACTTGAACTAGGGTTGCGCAGGAAAAAGTAAAAAAGTAAAACTTTTTGGGTATTGTCATACTCAATACAAAATATCAATGTAATATCTAAACATTGTGTGTTGCGAAGGTTGATTTCTGCACAAACATCCGCAGGTATTAGCAACATGACATGAATGTGATAAGGATATTCCCCCGATTTTTTTTACTGCAATGTGTACAATGTGGACATATCTCCCACACTACATTGCTACTGTATTTTTTGTAAAGGACCCCTCTACTGAAGCATTCCAAATTTTCCAGTATTGAAAAGTGACAAAGTTTCGATGCATCATACAACTATCTGGAGCTGTCCGTTTTATAGAAATTATATTCCCGTTTCAAATCCTAAAAGCCCCCAAAAGGCTACAATAATTATAAATTAGAATACATGCATAAAGGTTTGTGGTCTAATAGAATACTAGCAGTTACATCCTCTACACACTTTATACCACAATGAAAAACAAACATTTTTAAATAAACTGTCAGCATCCATTTTTCCTGCTCCTCTTAACCCAGTGTTAGGATGGATTCACACGTGATATTTAATGCATGCGTTTCATAATGCAATACAACAGCTGAAGAGAGATCTGCACAATTAAACATTGGGGCACATTTACTTACCCGGCCGACCGAGTTCCCAAAATACAGAGCATCCGACAATCATGCACTCTGGACCGGTTCACAAAGATCGTGCGCCCGATTTCCTGCGTGTGTCGCTTCCCCGCTCAGGTCTGACGGAGTTCACCATCTTCTTCCCGCTGCATGTAAGTGCATTGGTTGCGAAACAATTTTAATCTTAAATCCCACGCTCAGTCCGAATCCGTTGGAACGTCCGACGGCCCGCCCCCCGATTTCCCAGTTAAATATCTGTCACAGTGGCGCAAATGCCTAAGATTTCTAAAAATCTAACAAAAGTGCGGCTGCTGGACCCTTGGTAAATAAGCCCCACTATGTTCACAATTGTGTTTAAAAAAAATGAAACAGTTAACACAATGTTAAAATTAATTAGGCAAATCTCTCTTCAGCTTTTACACTGCATTTTGAAATGCATGTGTTAGTGCTCCCCCAGGTCTCTGTACACAAACATATATTAGGGCCAAGAGCTAGCAGTCTTTCAGAAGTTAGTACACGGCCCCTTTACTGTATATGGGCTCATGCCCAAAGTCGGTGCATCCACAATGCCATGATGAAACCCACTGCTTTTGCTGGATCACTCTCCCTGGTTTGCGGCCCACATAGTAAACTTATTTGTGAGCATGAAGCCTCTCCATTACACAAAAATTAGCGAAGACTTGTATAGGAGTGGCCCAAATCCAGTCCAAAAATCAGTATTCCTGCAGAAAAATGGAAGGTATCAAGAGGAAGTAACATCTGTCACCTCTTCTCCGGTTTATTATTGGAAGTCTTTATCCAGAAAATTACCAATATAAGCAAACATTAAAATAGTATACCAAAGCTCACCTGTATTAGTGCCATATTACCAACAATCATCGTCCACTTCTCTTTGGAAGTTTCCATTTGTCCAATGTTGGCCTACATACAAAAAAAAATAAAAAAAAAATGTAATCAGAATTTACAGTATAGCTATGACCTATACAACTTTCCAATACGCTTTCCATATAATTTCTTATTAGTTTTCCAGATGACCACTTTTTTTTTTTTTTTTTTTTTTTTTATGGAAAGCATCACAATGATAGATCATTTTTTAGACTCTCTCGGCAACATTAACCCCAGATGGTCTTACAATTCCTACCATATACTACATGGTGTATAAATAGGAGCTGCAGAAGCCATACAAAGACCCGCAGTTGTCATGGTGACGTCCATGCTCCAGCGGCAATCAAGGTGTTAACACCCGCTATCGATGCATTCAGCAATATGCAGCAAACCACATGCCTGTATCCCATGAGCCGTTTTCATACATCCTTAACAGCTCCCCCAACTAATGTATCCATCAGTGAGTGTTAAGGAGTTAAAAATTATGCAATGAGCCGGAGGGGCTCCAGGCTCTGTAAAGACTAATGGAGCCTGGAGCCACTTGCACAAAGATTCTTTTTTTTTTTTTTTTAAATCAGGACATTATAAGCTAAAAGAAGAGCAGACCTTGCCAGTGGGGGCACACACCAGTATGTAAGAGTACTTGGATACTTCATCCTGGTGGTAGATTTCCTTTAAGGGATTTCCTAGTTTCAGTGCTCCCACTGATTTGACTGTACTTGCCTCTTGAATGAAGGAGAAAAGCCTGCTCCTTAAAGAGGTGGGACTCTCACCTCTGGGTCTTTACGACCCATCTCATCTAACAAAAAAAAAAAAAAAAAAAAAAAAAAAAAAAAGGATTGCAGAATTTCTTTACCAGAACTTTGTTGAAACCTGGTATAAAGCACTATAGGCCAAACATTTACAGCTTTCATCAGTAAAGGAGACAAGAAATGTATGGTAGGTCTACAGTTTCCTTGGCAAGCATTATGAAGACTCTGGCCAGGCTAATCTCAAATGGTGGGCTCACCACAGAGTTCAGAGTAGTACAAAACTGTTTAGTGGAAAAACCCTTAATTAAAACTAATAGTGGAGGATTATAAAATTATAATTTCTCCTGCTGTGCTGTAACCATTTGACCTCCTAAATGCCTTCAGGTTACACTGTACTTTTAAAAGGACATGGTGACCTGGTCACTGTTTGTACCATTAAGCCATGTCTAGTACCCTGCCAAGTGGTAAACATCAGATTGAGGAAATGTCCAAAAGGCAAATCACTCATTATTACTGACCAGGAGTCTGCATTAGAAAACAGCTGGAGGTGACCAATGACCTTTTCTGAAGCAAATTCTTCAGTCTCCTTGTAAAATCACAAAACTGTATTTAGTGGTTACCGTTACATATACAGGACATTCCTTGTGTTGGTACAAAGTGGTCGATGCAATCTAATTTTGGCGAGATCTGCTGCCCGGTGTGATCACGAAATTAGACTATGTTCATATTGGCCATTCCATTTATAAATTAAGCCAATTATAACTTCTGTTATGATGGATACAATAAAATTCTTTAATCTGATGACAGATCTTGAAGACAATAAGTTACATAATGAACAGAAACACTATTATTCTTCAAGGGGTATTCCAGCAATCAGCATAATTCATATACAAATGGGTCCTTAAAATATAAGCTTATATGTAATTAGTTATTTAAAATTTTGCTCCCATTAGCAGAAAAATGCTGGCGAAATAGACTTATGAAGAATTAAAATGCTACTGGCCCTTTAATCAGTCCGTTAATTTCCTCCGTGCGGTCCATTGCAGAGCATCGACAGGATAGAAGATGGCTGCTGGTCACATGTCCACATCACATGTCCTGCTCCTGCACTATGTTTGGCTGTAGTCTGTTGCAGTGTTTTGGTGATGGCAGTTGCACATCATAACTATGGTAGCAGAGCAAGAAAACCTGTTACATCATCACTGGGAGCAGAGCATAAGAGGTAGGAGAAGTTACTGAGAACTAAGGGATCTTGGGGCTTGTAGTTTCAAGTGGCAGCCATCTTGGATATAACTTTGTAGAGGCCATAAAATTTTGTGAATCAAAGTCTAAAACTATTTAAGCTCCATTTTGTGACTAATGACATTAAGTTTTGTTACATTCATTTATTTATAGCTTTATAGGTTTTTTGTATCAGACGTTCATATTCCCAGAATACCCCTTTCATGTACAGGCACCAAACTACCGATTGCTGCAGCCCCTATACCACATGGTTGGCATTTTACCATTGCGAGGTCATAGACAATGTACCAGTGACACATGACTGAGTGAAGTAAAAGCAGAAGCACTTTAGCAAAAATTTACAGAAAGGTGCATATAATTTTTGAGATACTCTGCCAGAATAAAAATCATTGGCTATTTATATGCTTTCAGGAAGCTACAGGATACTCACCGCAGTTGAGAGGCGAGATGCCAAAGTCATTTCCAGATTTCCTTTAAGGCCAAGGAGAGCAGGCACCAAGATGAAGACTTCTGTAACGTTGGTGAAGACATCCCAGTGCTAAAAATACAGGAATGTAGGTGTGGAATAGGGAGATAAAACAAAAAACAAACAAAAACATTTTAATATAAAAAGAGATATGAATGTAATTGTGTATGAGAAAAAAAAAAAAAAAAGAAGTGTAAATGTGGGACATCTGAGAGAACCATTATCTTTTAATATAGCAAAAAGTATCGGAGTCTGGTGCATCTGATCAGCAAATTGCAGTTTGATAAAGGTTTGCAACAAAGTGCAACACACCACCTCAACCTGACAGGTCTTCTTTAAAGTTGAATTTGTATGCAGGTCAGAACCCAGACTTACAGACAACCCCTAGTTAAAACGCCCCTGTGGAGGTGTGTAGTTTACTGTACTTCAGCCCTAGGCTACAATGATCAGCTTTAAGAGTTATCAAAAGGTTTCTGCAATTAAAGAGGACCTGTCATCGGAATAATAAGGAGCGACTTATTAAAGTTAACAGCTCCCTAGCCCCACCCCAGTCATAGCAGTTTTAAATCGCTACATTCAGCAGAACATACCGTTAAGATAGCGAACACTGTACAACATAGCCCTCCAAATGCTGGACCAAGCTTAAAGCAATCCAGGGTATTCATCCCTCTCCTTAGCTTTTTCCCCGGAGCCACACTCCCACACCACACGCCAGCCGTGACTGCCAGGCTTCAAACTGCAGTTACCTCCTCCTCGGACCACCCCCTCAAAAATATGCCGCACTGCTTTAAGGTTGGTCCAGCATTCGGAGGGCTATGTACTGCAGTTTTTGCTAGCTTTATCAGTATGTTCCAATAAGCTAACAATTTAATACTGCTATTATTGCGGAAGAGCAAGGGAGCCATTTACTTTACTCCTAGAGAGATTTTTTCTGGGCGACAGGTCTGCTTTAAGATTTATTGTTTATCCTGGCTTGTATGACAACCCAAAAAAAGTTTTAAAATCCAAATGTCAGAGAGACTTTTTTGGCTGGGGTTACAATTCTAACAAAATACAGTTCCAACTTACATGCAAACTGAACATAAAAACAAACCTACAGCACTCATCTTGTACATAACCCAGGGACTGCCTGTATTCTGTAGGTTGTAACTCCAGAAAATTGGGAACAAAAACACACACACCACACACATCACTGTGACCATTGGATTTTCAAAATTGTGTTGTGACTGGAAAAAGATTAACGCTTCCTTGCAGACACTGTACAAATTATAATTGCAGCCTTTGACTAAAGTTCAGTAAATTACCAGCAACTAGAGAGCATCGAGAGCGGTCTCAGTGGCCAGAGGTCCGTCTAACTACAAGTCATATGCAAGTTGGGGACAACACGTAGAAGGAAGGAGATCTATTGACAAGATTTTCTACTTTGAGGGAGCGTTCACATTGGCACGTTTGTCAGAATCTTTTGTAGAAAAGGTCAGATCATTAAGGAACATTGTGCAGAGCAAATATAAATTCCATTCTGACGATAGTCTCGTCAAAACATTTTGAAGCCTTAATTATGCCTATTTTTGGATTTGGCACAGACATAGATCCTGAAAACACCCTCATCCTCAAACACTGAAGAGTTGCAGGCCAAAGCAAGGCTCAACCATACAGATTACTGCAAAACATTCAATATGAGCTTACGTTGTCTACATAGAAAAAAGTACGCTTCATATCTTTACTTGACAGTTCTGTAAATAAGCATCTCAAGACAGGCTATTATTTAAACAAAAAAGTAGAAAAATGTAGGATTACATTTTTTTTGTTTCAGAAATAATCAAGTGATCTACATTGGTGAACATTCAAAAGGCGTTTTGTAAGGGGTACACCATGCTACTAGAATTGCTGAGTGAGTGAAGAACACAAGGAAGAAACCACATTTTATTGAAGGTGGTTCTGATATATGAATGCAAGGTCCAATTCCTACTGCATAAACAGTACCCAAACCATGATGACATTTCCTCCACCACCCTTGACAACCGTGGGAAAGACCAAACCCAGGCACGGACCAGCGATATGGTGATGCAGGACCCCAGAGTGACAGGTGTGGTGAGTCAGCTTTCTTTTTTTTCCAAGCTTAACTTAATTGTGCACTTTAAAATTTATACAATTATGAAATAAGCTTAAAATACTGCAATTTTGATTTCCAGTGTATATGCAAAGCTCACAGTAAATTGCCCAAAAATGTGTCACAACAAATCCACACCATTAGATCACAAGAGTCTGGATTACCTATAACAGTGGTGGCGAACCTATGGCACGGGTGCCAGAGGTGGCACTCAGAGCCATCACCCCAGGGCAGGGTTCACCAGACAGGACTCAAGACCTCTTGCAGTCCCAGGCAGCCCAGGACCCTAGAAGGAAGCTACAATGATAATCCAAACTTCTACTTCTTTCTACTGTATTGTTGTCCTCAGGTGCCTATACAATTTAAACCTATGAAAGAGCAGGGAGTAATAAGTTACTGCTTAAATTCTTGCATTGGCAACTTGTGGGTTTTGGTTGTAGTTTGGGCACTCAGTGTGTAAAAGGTTTGCCATCACTGACCTATAAGAAAGTTGTCAGGCTTGGAAAATATTGGAAGGCTGTACTGCCTACATTTGGGGATACAGGACAACACTGAATAAGAATCTGAAAACACACAGCGCTTAACAGTCTGTTTATGGTAAAAGTGTTATAAAGGATTTCCTTCATCATAGCGCTAGAAGCTCCATTCACACCTAAACAATTGCATTTTATTTATACACCACACACTTGAAGTTAAGCCTGCTACACTGAAAACACTTCAACATTTATACACCACACACAAAAAGCACCACACAGACACACACCCTTTAAATTACTACAGGTTTGCTAAAAAGCACAGAATATTTTATTTTATCCAGCCTGCATTACAGATGGACCTTTAATTCCCAGTGCTACACATCTAATTTTTTTTTTTTTTCTTAAACACCCCATTAACAGGAAAAGAATGTCAAAGTTTAGTAGTCATCTTTAATAAGAATTCCTATAAGACGTGGAAGGGAAACACAAAAATGTACTCGCATGTCATGGAATAGGTCACATTGGGGCATCACATGGACAGCTAGTCCTAACTGGCCTGCCAAGAGGTGGTAATGTTATACCATGAATGTTTAAACATGGCTACAAGCAGCTACTATAAAAAGGAGGACAACGATATGATGTCTGCTTGAAGAACAATTGCATATGTTCAATGGTTTGTGATAGGTGTATAGCTGTTTTTGTACCACTTAATACCCCCTTTTTTTATATAGTCCTCACATACAGCTCATACATCTGCTGAGGCTTGTTTGCCTGATCAAAGACCATTTCAAAGCTACTTTTCAAAATGCATAGTGTGTGTAGCATTTACATTTTACACTGGCACAACTCCCCCGCAGTATACCATATATACCCCCCACATCAGTGTGTATGCCGCCATTGGCACATACTAGGATGTCAGCAAACAGCTGAATTCATGATATATGCAACGGCAGTGCACAGGAACCTGAAGACTGAGCCGGAGCTTCAGAAGACAGAAGGGGACGAGCAAGGCGTGTCGGAAAGGAAAGTACACAATTTTCTTTTTGAATAGGCTGGGCCTTCGGTGCCTCGGCTTATACTTGAGTATATATAGTAAATAGTTTCCATGCATTTTATATTTTAACCTCCTTGAAGTGGATTTCAGCCCATGCATTGCAAAAGTTTGATATCTACAATAATAATCGGCAACAAAAATTGTCACTTGGCTCTGCAGATACTTCATATGGAACATGGAAGGGATACACCAAGATGCCACAGGTTACCACTAGCAAATTTACAGCAGATAACCCATTGTAATAAAATTGTGTGCGCACTGCCCAAATGAAAAGGGGTGTCACACACACACCATTTGTGACACTTGTTCTGATGACATGCAGATCTATATTTCTGGTCCAGATGTCTTGGACAAGCAGAACCAACAATCCCTCCCAAAAAACACGATGAGATCCAGATAACACAGGACTCTACTATTACATACAAAGGACTGCTATATCTCACCTATAACACATACCGTCAGATCTGCTGTCCTTCCCCCTCCCCTGGATAAAGATCTTATATGTCTGTAGCTTTACTTTCTGCACACAGAACCGGAACTCAGTGTGCGTGTGTCCTTGTCTTTGAATGCAAGGGTAAGGGCTAGAGGGAGAGAACAGCTCAGCATCACACAGAAGAGCAAGATGTCTGCCAACCCCAAACTCAGAAAATCCAGGTTCAGGGACACCTCAAATTGTGTATACCAGGACTGATACAAACAGAGGGGAATTATATATGTGAAATGCTGCATATTTGTTAACATTAAATTAGAGAATGTGTTATTTTGTTATGCTGACATTTAAGAAAATTGTCTTCCTGGGAATATCCTTTAAAAGGGAACTTGTCATCAGAAATTGGCCTACTAAACCACTACCAGTATATAATCAAGCAGTTGAACAGCTTCTAGATCAAGTTTCTCTCATGCCTCAGTGTGATGGCACAACTTTGAAGGGAGATGCAAGTTAGATGTAGAGAGTCAAGAGGCGCAGATTTAAACACTGAAGTCAAGCTCCCCATACCTTGACGCATCTCCTCATGCACCAGAGATCAGATCACTGTAATTGATGGTCCGGCATCCAGGGAAATCATTGAAGTGAGCGTTTATAGGGCAGGGAAAGTTTAACTTCAGTGTTAAACTTTCCCCCTCCTTGACTTTATAAAACAAATTTACATCTCACTCCAAAAAGTTGATTTTCTGGATGATGCCACCACACCAGGTCATGAAAGAAGCCTCGTCAAGCAGCTGAGCAGTTTCTGGATAACATACCGGTAGTGGTTTATTAGGCAAATTTCTGATAACAGGTTTTCTTTAAGCTTGGCACCTAGTCCCTTACTACAACCTGCCGCTTCCATCTCAAGAACATCTCACATCGAATCCTTCCTCAGTCTGGAGTATACAAAATTGCTAGTCAATGCCCTCATCACCCGCTTCTTCTCGGTGATCTCCTAGCCAGCCAAAAGCCCCCCGCCCCCCCCCCCCACGCGTCTATTCTTTGTCAATGTACAACACCTAAATGTTATTGAACCATAAAAATAAAATGAAAACAACCTTTACACAGCCTGATCCTTAGAGAAGCTGTTCAAAACAAGCTTGATTTTCAAGGGGGGAGGTCCAGAGAAGAAATTATTCCCCTCCATGTATAGGCAGCACATGTTTCTGAAAGGACACAGAGCCAACTGTCCCTGTCATGTAACGTAGCAGCATGGGTCTTATTTCACCCAAGGGTGGAGGGGAGCTCCAGGAAGGCACAGATCTCAATCATCTCATCCTAGGATTTAAGTGCAAAGCTGTTGCCAATAAAGCTTAGCCTGGCTTAACAAGTAAGATACACAGCGGAGCATTCATAGAAAGATGCGTTCAGAACTAGTATTTCTATAGTATCATAGTTTAAATTTCCAGTTAACCATCAGATTGACAGAAACTAGAAAAATGGTGCAAAGTACTGACATCCACACTTTAAAAGTTCACAATTTTCTCCATACATCGTTTTCTTGGTGCAGAATAAGAGCGAAGATGGTTTGTATACATAACTACCTCTAAAAATGTACAGCTCTATACAGAAAGACAGCATAGAAATTTTAATCTTCTGCTATCCGGGGGCGCGTTCACATGATCTGTTGCATTTTTTATTGCGTTTAACGCATTCCAAAGGCTTCAACCTTGATCACATGCTGCAGTAACATTGTGTTTTAGCAAATCCAAATGGAAACTCAAAGTTACCTGAGCATGCGATCCAGGCTATGCAACACATAGTGTGAATGCGTGTGAAGGCCAAAGAATGTAAAATGTACTGGGTTACCGATACTGGGTTGGCGATTGCAATCGCCAACAGAAAGCAAGGCCGGCAGGTAGACTTCGCACCCTCAATAAGCAGGTAGGTTCTCACTGCAACAAAAATGCATGCATTTTTGCAAGTTACCATTCGTTTGGCTGGTTGAATCTGTTTTTCTTAATACTGCTGCTTACTCTTCCAGAAATTAACATTTTCACAGCAGCATAAACCATCCAAATGCATGATAAACAGGCAAAAGCGCATGAGTTGTGTTTAAAAAATGCACCAAGAACGCACAATGTGGCTATACCCCAAGGGTGGTGTCACACGTGGTGTTTTGAACCAATTTTTAGTCATGCGGTTTCACACATTTCACATTCTATGGAAACACTTGTGATCGGCAACCAGAACACGGTGTCTTACTTTTTTTTTTTTAATGCAAGACACCGGGTTATGGTTGAAGATCTCATGCATTTCCACAGGGCCAAAGCCCACCCTAATACCCTACCGTTGCATTTCTAACGAAAAGCACCCTAAAAGGTGCGGTCACATGGTGTTTTCTTTTTTAAAAGCACTGAAAACGCATGCGTTTTGCTAGTTTACCAGGGTTTGGCCTCTTTGAATCTGTTTTTCTTCATTTGTGGAGGCAGCTGTGAAAATGTTATACAGGATTCAAACAAGCCAAACACATGGTAAACATGAAAAAAAAACGCACCAAGAACACACCATTTGACAGCACCCTAAAGCCCCTTTCACACTTGCGTTGTTCAAAAGCACCTTTGTCAGCACTCTGAATCATTTCAGTACTTTATACAAGTTTAATTCCGATTACCTGGCTCCCTGAGAGCCGTGTGTGAAGAGTCCCGGGAATGGGGAGCTGCAGCCTGTGTGTACATGATTATTTTGTTCTGCTCACCACAAAGAGCTAGCTCTTCGGGTACCTGAACGGCTCCCTATGCAATTACATAGAGAAAGCAGCCAGCCAACCATCCACTCCACCTTTAAACCACAATGGTTTGTGGTAAAAAGGGGCCCCGGTCACAGAATACAGTCCCTGTCACAGCTAGAAATGACATTCCAGGTGACAGGTACACTTTAATGTTGAGGTAAATCACCAGCCACAACCCATGAACAGAATGTTTTTTGAAGAATGTAGGTATATCAGGTATACCATTCTAATCCTGGATGACTACTTTTGATAAAAGTTAGTCTAATATTGCCACTAACCATATTTTATGTTTACAAAGCCAGCACAACAGGGGAGATTTTACAAATCTTATCCACATGCTGCAACGAAAACCCACAGCTCAAAATGACTTAATTTAGTTTTAAGCCTGTCAATCAAAGCCTTGACAGCGGCTGGGAGCCCATATAGAATCCTGTAGGTACAGGAACAGAATGCACCTGTTGGGACTGCAAAGTCCCACATAACCGCACGGATTAAGATAATCACTAAAAAGTTCAAATAATAAGGAGACCTGAATGGCTAAAAATTATTTGTAATGCGCATGTATGGTCCAACTATTAAACATCCAGCCATACATCACACCGTGGGCAGAATCCTTCTAGAGAACATATTTAGTTAATGTTCATCCGGTAACACCAAATAAAAATAAAAAGGATGTTGACAAGAAAAAAAACAACACATACCTCATTATATTAGCTTTATATTAAAGCATAACTCCAAGTTACCTGTCCAAAATAGTTTTAGAATAGTTGGAGAGAGCCTTTGCCAACAATCCCATAAACACACACAACGTCACATCTCACACACATCTACGTACAGTTACACAGATAGCCCTATAATCTAATACAGCCTTGTGACTACTATACACACACTACCTGCTATAATCGATGTGTCCGACATGCTGTTCAGCAGATTCAATCACTATACCCCCTTTCCAGGCCGGTGGGGATGGGAATTGCAGAGAACGGAGGAGACATAGCACACAAGTGAAATGAGGGAGCTGCTGCTGCTGCTTCCTTTATTAACTGAGTAGAGATCAGAACTATCACCCCAGCCCTCACCCTTCTGTGACCCCTTAATCCATACAAGGCATTTTCTGTTCCCTTCTCTTCCCTTAGCAAGCAGAATGCCAAGCCAATGGGAGAGAGCTGAAACAGCTACAATAAGGTATAGGAAGTATTTTGGAAAAAAATGTTTGTTTTCAGTGTTAGAAAGAACCTTACAGTTGATCTTTAAGCTTACTGCACATAGCTCACCTGCACAATGTCAAGAACCATCCCTGCAGCAACAGTACCAAATCCAGCCAACAAGAAAGGAAACAGAACTTGGAGTCCAATAGAAAAAGAGGTTTCTTTTAATGGTACCACAGCCTCACACAAAGGCTCTATATTTGGTTCTTCACTCTCGGTACTCTGGCTACCATTCTCTAGTAAGGCATCCTCCTCTTGTACCCCTTTGGTATTGGCACGAGAACCTAGGACTTCAACTTCTGTTTCCAAAAAAAGTGGGCTCACCATGAGCGGATTGTTATCAATGTCTAGGATTTGTTGGTTCTCCAGAGCAGGATGGACAATGTTAGTGGCAGGCCCATCATCTTGGTGTTCAGGAACAGGTGGCATTTTTGTGACTTCTAATGTTGTATATAGTCCAGACAATCCGTATATCCCAAGGGTGACACTCGCCCACACTCTGGGGAGAGCCCTTTAAAATAGTCTTCGCCCGCTACGGCTTTCAAAGCTGAAGAGATACAGTCGCTCCCCATTAATCACTTAGGTATAATAAGGTGAAAGGAAAAAAGGCGACTCCCTAGCATACAACCCAAAAAGGCCAAAGCACAGAGTTAGTTCTACTAGCTTGTCAAAATGACAACCCAAGTAGTGATTTCAGAGGAAGAAGCTTACAATTTGTTGCAGAAACCGGGTACAAAAAAGAAAAAAATGTGGGTGTTGTCAAAATGAGCAGGGATGGGTAACTGGTTAGCCCAGGACAAGAATGCAGACGTCACACAGAACTCATCTCTTATTCCACCATGGCTTCTTCATTCTGAGAAAAGAAAGAAAAACACCATTATACACAGAGTAACAAAACCATCTTAAAGAGTTTGTACACAGCTCATGTAAAAGGTGTGACATAGTTTCTGAAGAGATATTGTAATTATGTCATAATGTATGTCATAATATTCTTAAATATTGATAACACCTTTAAACAAGACTTCATTATTGACATATACAAGAACTTTCAAATGACCCTTGAAGTTTCTAGACACTGGTAAATCAGTGGATACAAATAATTGCCTTCCTAAATTTCTAATATTACCATATTTAAGAGACCATAAACAGAATTGGTGAGAAAAAAAATAAAATAAAAATATAAATAATAGAACATTAAGCAGCTTGGGCCTGTAGTAACAAATGACCCTGCTGCAAGTTAAGCAGGTCCACCAAGCATTGGTTTGAGCTGTTGTATCCACTTAGTATGGAGAAAATATAGTTGCAATTTATTCCTGTGTGCCAGAAAATGTGACTTTATCAAGGCTTGGACACTTCCAACACATGTGCCACAGATGTTTTTTTTGCAGGCTGTGAGAGACAGACACTTGTGTGCTTATTGTAAACCAAAACAGGTTTGCAGAATACACAGAGGAGGTATAATAGAAACATTTGCGCTTGTGTGTCCAACACCTCCCGGTTTTTAATCACTATAAAGCTTCACATCAGCCTGATCCCACGGACTGCACACCATGAACAGGATGGGACTTCTTGCATTATAACAACTTCCCTTCTGGTGGTAGAAATGCAGGGTCAACAACAGTCAATACTGTACATTGCCGGGATTGCAGTTGTTACTGCTGGTGTGAAATGGCAAGAGTTTAGCTTAAGAAACAAGAACATTACGGTATCAAGCCCTGCCCCACACTACTGTATGCTGGCAGCCGCTTCATAAGCAGTTACTGATACCTATAATTGTAGACAATTTGATGAGATAGAACCCTGCTGATAACTAAACTTTACTACTAAAGTGGAAACAATGCACAATGCAAAACAATCTAGCCACACAGTCTAACATATCTGGAGTAACCATCTCCTGTTGTCTGGAGTAGACACAATAAGGTGGTGTGTGGGATTCTTTCAAGCTTGAGCCTCCACTCCTTCAAAGGGAGACATTTTTAAATTACTCTATTGATATCAGAAGGTTTAACTGCATTGACAATGGTCCAGCAGAACTCTTTATGCACTACCAAAGGGATTATGTACAGCAATGTTTGTCATGGGAAGTGAAGAGACCCCCTTCTTACCGAGATTGCACGAATGGTTGGTACACTTCGGAAGCCACTATAAATATGTGGTAGCCACTGGTAGGGCTGGGTATTTTTTATAAATAACCCAAATCTATGAACAATATGTGCTAGTTTATCAAGCACAACATTTGTTTAAGCCAGTCTAAAGTCAATAAGTTAAAGGTACTCTTCAGAAGGTTACCATTTGACGACCGTTCTTTATTGCAAGTCATCTGTATCATGAAACACGAATATCATTCAACTTAAAGCACCCAATTGGTTGTTATCACTGACGAATAGGAAACCTCTACACTAACAACTCCTGTTGGCTTGTTATGATGCCATTTTGAATCTAGAGAAGCAGGACGAACCTCATTATGTAACTATGGGAGAAGGTGCTCCAGACCAGATTCACAGAAGGGGAATTAGAGGTACTCCTGAAAAACTAATGGGTTTTCGAGATGCACCAGGGTCAAAGTTAATCACTATGATATAGTGACTAGATGGTATAAGACTTTGGTCTGGTTGAATAAAATAAAGAGATTACCAAAACATGTTGGAGATGTGGAGGAGATCAGGGGGACATACACCATATTTGGTGGACATGTCCGGTCCTAGAAGATTTATTGGACGTAGGGACAGGGAAAATCTGCTCCATGGTTATCCCGAGATCTCCAAAAGCTATATTACTTGATATCCCAGAATTGTGGTTCTCCGTGAACTGCAGAAGTCTACATAACAGAAAATTGTCATGCTTATGCATTGGCGGTCCAACCCCCTTTCTTTACTCCCCTTGCACCCACCCCCCCTGGGGTAAACAAGCTGACTTTGTATAAAGTACCTAATAAAAAAAAAAAAAAAAAAAACCACACACCTCTTAAAACAAACAACTTCACCCCCTGCAAGCGACAATTTACGGGAGTTGTAGTGTAACAGAACAAGCACAAACTTGCAGTATCTGAGCTTACAGCGCCTATGACGGCCACTACAAAGATTTAGGAGCTGTGCTAGGTCGTATGTAAAACAGCGTGTGTCAGGAGATGGACCCATTCATAGCCCAAGTCCTCAAAAGGAAAGTCCTAGACAACCCCTTCAACTTCTAAGATCCACCAAATCGATCACATACTGTGCAACATGGTGACAAACTCTGACCGCCCCAATGGGAGAGTATACTTATAACATTAGTGATCCATCATAAAATATGACCCTTTACAAACTGCAGATGGATGTCAAAGGGCAATTCCAGGTAGCCCTACAGGTCAGATAAATCACAACCGAGATGCACTTTTCAGATATACATTTTTGGCAGATTAGAAGTTAGTAGATTTCCTCCAGCACTTGCCTATATACATGTAGTATTATTACGGTGCTTGTCAATATGTTTTTACTAAGCCACTGGGGGAAGGAAGAGGGGACGCGCAGTCTCCAGGGGGTGTTCCTGGAATGTCCAAAACAGATGGAATAGAAGTGATAAATTCCCATGGATCCAGATGAAACCAATGCGGCTCTGTACCACATGACTACCAGCCCATGTTACCATCCTGCAGACATGGCACCAGTAGGTTTTGGGAGTTGTTCACATGGCTGCAGGATAGACGCTGCAGTAGTAGTAAGAGGTGGTGATGCCAGAAGCGCAGGGCGCCGCTGCCCACATCAGACACCTTCGTCTGGGCATCTTCATTACCCAGGATGTCAGGGCATTCACATTCTCGGATACATCTCACAGACACAAGCGAGAAGCGGCGATCCCCGCTGCAGGAGGCCCGGGCACTGCTCCCGGCAAATGACTGCCCGTCACCCGGTACCACCATCCACATAACCGCACGGGATGCGAACCGCAGGCAGCCCGGTCCTGTACACACTGAGCGCTGCCCAAACGCTGCTAACGGTGCACATCACCAGTGTACGTGTATGACATCACAGCTTGTAACCTACCCTTGCTGCGCTACACACCGCCAGCCCGGAGCACTCACCTCCCTCCCAGCAGTCCGCAGCTCCGCTACTGCAACACTTCACTTTATCAGCAGCACTTTAACTTCCCCGTGACGTCACACCCCTGCTGCCGCCCCAGCCAATGGGCTTTGGAATTGTGTGGAAAGCTCATGGGTGATTGGCTGAAGTCAGGGCATGTAGGCGGAGACTTCAGGGCGTGAGATTGACACCAGCCTGAGGCAATCAGATTTCGGCACAGGAGACTCGTGTCTTGATTGGCTGCGGAGCCTTTTCATGAGGCGTCTGACGTTTGTGGAACTTTATAGTGAGGCCGCGGGTAGACAGCGCGGTCTTATCCCTCACATCGTATACGTCGTCAGTCAGAGCACACAGAGGGGCGTGCTGCTTCCTCCTCAGACACTACTTCATTGTGCGAGCCCTCATCCAAACTGTACTAAAGCTTCGTCACCATATATTTTTTTCCATTTATCTTTTTCTGTTAATGGACGATTTTTTTCATTCTTGTGGACCCAGCTTTTCACCAGGGATTAAAAAGGGACATAAAAAAAATTTGGAAAAAAAATACAATTTTGAAATTAGATTTATTGGATATTTTAAACTTTTGTAAAAAAAAATTATAAACTGAGAAGTGGGGCGTGCAATATTATTCGGCCCGCTTAATGGGCATTCTGGGCATTCACATTTAATTTAAAGGAAACCTACCACTTCTGAAGGTAGGTATGAGATGTAAACACCGGGCACCAGCTCAGGGTGAGCTGGTGCCGGAGCTTACCTTAGCTATATCGCGGTTTAAACACATTTTGATTTACAGCCCCGAGGTAGCTTTGGAGCTGCGCACGGCCGTGCGCGCCTGACGCCTCCGGCACTTCCTATGGAGGGCCGCGTGCAGCGCCGAAGCTACCTTGGGGCAAAATGTGTAAACCGCGATATAGCTAAGGTAAGCTCTGGCACCAGCTCACCCTGAGCTAATGCCCGCTGTTTACATCTCATACCTACCTTCTGAAGTGGTAGATTTCCTTTAATTCATTTGCCATATGTAAACATTTCTTAATTTGGATGTTAATAAAAAATGTTCCTGTAGGACCTGCAGTAACTAACTCCTGGACATTTCATACACAAAATCCTCTTGTTTCTTTGTGCAACCACCCCAGCAGAGGTGGCTGTATCCAAGGACACAGTCTTGTTTCTAAGGGACCATATCACTACATTTATGAGAAATTATCTTCACACAACTAAAAAAAATTAATATCTAATTGAAGAAATATATATATATATATATAGCAGATTACTGAAACTGAATGTGAAAGCCCAGATGAGAATCCACCTTTAAGTTAATTCTTCGTAGCTCCACCTTTACTGCGATTATAGCTGCAAGTCGCAGTTTTGCACTCTGAAATTCTTGCCTTGGAAAACATTTCGACCTCAGTGAGGTTGGATGGAGAGCGTTTGTGAACAGCAGTTGTCAGCTCTTTCCACAGATTCTCAATTGGATTCAGGTCTGGATTGTACTTGGCCATTCTAACACCTGGATACGTTTATTTGTGAACCATTCCATTGTAGATTTTGCTTTATGTTTGGGATCATTGTCTTGTTGGAAGATAAATCTCCATCCCAGTCTCAGGTCTTTTGCAGACTCTAACAGGTTTTCTTCCAGATTGGTCCTGTATTTGGCTCCATCCACTTTCCCATTAATGTTAACCATTTTCCCTGTCCCTGCTGAAGAAAAGCCCAAACCTTGATGATGCCACTACCATGTTTAACAATGGGGATGGTGTGTTCAGGCTGATGAGCTGTGTTGCTTTCACGCCAAACATATCCTTTTGCATTGTGACCAAAAAGTTCAATTTTGGTTTCATCTGACCAGAGCACCTTCTTCCACATGTTTGGTGTCTCCCAGGTGGCTTGTGGCAAACTGTAAACAAGACTTTTTATGGATATCTTTGAAAAATAGCTTTCTTCTTGCCACTCTTCCATAAAGGCCAGATCTGTGCAGTGTACAACTGATTGTTGTCCTATGGACAGACTCTCTCACCTCAGCGGTTGATCTCTGCAGTTCATCCAGAGTGATCATGGCCTCTTGGCTGCATCTCTGATCAGTCTTCTCCTTGTCCGAGATGAAAGTTTAGAGGAACAGCCGGGTCTTGGTAGATTTGCAGTGGTCTAATACTCCTTCCATTACAATATGATCACAATGATTACAATTAAAGTTTGTGAAATCTTTTTGTATTCAAATCCGGCTTTAAACTTCTCCAAGTATCATGGACCTACTGCACTCCACAAATACTTGGTACCTTGTGATACACATAAAATATTAATAAAATATATTTAATTTGGGAGTAGCATGGTTTAAAAATGATGAAATGTTAAGGGTGGTTCACGAGTGGCATTTGGATTGCGCCTACGAACGTAATACAAATGTCCAGGGACATCTTGGCAAAATCGTTTCCAGTGAACCACATCCGGTCAGTAAACAGCGCCTGGTGTTTTGCATGCACACAATAGGTATCTTGATAGATAAGTAGCCCCAGCATTTACCCCTAGCAGATATGTAGCCTCAGCAGATAGTTAGTTATAGCAAAAAAAAAAAAAAATACTCACCTACCTGCACTCCCTGCAGCCGAGTCCATGTCACTCCTGCTCTATGATCCAGGCGCCCCCGCCACCTTTGTTGCTTAGGCGACAACACCTGGGTCATAGAGTGGACGCTGGGTGCCGGCAGGACACAGTTCAAATACAACTTGTGTAGATGTATATAGTGCACCAATTGCACATAAACAGACAAAACAGTTAACTCCCAATATAATAATAAGCCAAACCATAAAATCTGGGGAAATACATTAATAACAACAAAGACATATGTTGAATAAAATTCAATCTTTATTAGTAAATTCTAAAATTACAATCTAAAATTCATATATAAAGAAAGGAAAGTGACTAGCACATAGGGTGTAAACCAAATATATGGCTCAACTGGAAGGGATCCCACATACACCCATCCTGCATGATATAATGCTGGGAATAGGGACGGGTGGGTGTGGCCAGCTGGAAGCTGAACGCAGCATGGCTTCCATTCCCCTTCTTATTTACATGGGGCACGGACCAGAGAGATTGCAGCTTTGGACACCGGGAAGGACCACTGAAGTAAGTACATGTTTATTTTGTTAAACCCGGCGCATCCCAGCCATCCTAGGGGTTTTTTTTTTTATACCCTCGGACAACCCCTTTAATCTTTTACTTCACATATTATACCAAATTATACTTTTGCAATAAACAGTTACAACAATTTTACAGATTTTTGTCTCCGTATGTACAAAAAAACCCTGAAGGTTTAACATTGCTTTGAAAACATCACAGAAAACGGATCAGTGAAAATACAAGCCAATGTGAAAACACCCATTTAAAACAATGGGGCACATATACTAATGTCCGTGCGCTAGTTTTCTGTCAGACTTTGCAGGTTCTTTCATGTGCAAACTGCATGCACAGGTATTTAAGAAGTGTCCGCGTCACAAATGCGTTGCATGCATCCCTTTTGTGTCACGGCTGCACTATTTTTCACCGCGTTCCGGTGCACATTTGGACCATGCGCCACATTTACCATGCAAAGTCCGACAGAATTGTGTCGCACAACCCATGTTAAAGATGCACCAAGAAAAAAAGTTGAAGCACTCTGTAGAGGCAGCCCAGGGAGCACTAGATTCATGAAAAACGGGTGGCACAATTCATGAATCTGGTGCCCTCTGCACTATACACAGGCAAACCGCAGATAGTACAGACTGCACTGTTTTTAGTAGATGTGCCCCAATGGCTTTGTAAGGTAATCACCAAACCACGGACATGAAAAACAAACAAAGCCCATGTGAAACAGCCCCTATATTGGCCTGAGATTTTGCTGCATCTTATCCACTTACCTAGGGCTATAATGCAATTCCACATAGGCAAACCTGTGGCAGATTTGCTAAAGTAATTTTGACACTTTTCAGTGCTTACCTATCACTAACATTGCAAGTCAGCTAAACAAATTGATTGGAGGCCAATGTCAGGTTGTTCTATGTATTTAGCAGATTGTTGATGCTTTAACAAATGTAATGATTAAACTTACTGAGAAAAGTTGTCCAAGAGCCATAGACACCCTAGGGAAAGCTTCCCTTCCTTGGTAGAACTTGATGGACCTGTGTCTTTTTTCAAACGTATAAACTATGATACAATATCAGCAGGGACAGTAAGTAATGCACCCATGGTCTTTATGAACACTTACCAAGCAAGACTCCATTGCTGAATAAAAACCATCATTCAGACTTATTTAAACAACATTTGAGCAAGTCTGTGAAACACTGGGAGAATACAGTATATTCAAGTCTGATGAGGTCAAAATTGAACTCTATGGGTTAGAGTTGTTATTTAAAAGTTTGCTCCCCTTTGCAGAAAAATGCTGCTGACATACACTCCAATGAAGAATTAAAATGCTACTGGCCCTTTAATCAGTCCATTAATTTCCTCCACGTGGAGGAGACACAGGACAGAAGATGGCCGCTGGTCACATGTCCACCTCACATGTCCTGCACCTGCCTGGGCAGGTCATGTGAGCACCACTAAGTTAGACAGTTGGTTGCAGTGCATCCAGTGTGGCCAGTGTTGTGGTGATGGCAGTTACACATCATAACTATGGTAACAGAGCAAGAAAACCTGTTAGATCATAACTGGGAGCAGAGCATAAGAGGGAGGAGGAGTTACTGAGTACTAAAGGATCATGGAACTTGTAGTTTCCATCTTGATGATAACTCCTACTTTAGAGAGGCTATAAAATTTTGTGAATCATAAAATCAAACGATTTAAGCTTGATTTTGTGAAAGATGACATTGAGTTATGTTACATTCATTTATTTATAGCATCATGGGTTTTTGTATCAGACATTTATATTCCCGGAATACCCCTTTAAGTTCACATCTGTTAGACCTGTTATATCACAGCAGTCATCAACTTTTTTCACTTTAAATAACAGAGGGTAATGGAAGGTCTACTGAAGTCTATGGGGAGTGGAAGGTGAATTGTGTTCTCCTAAAATGGAGAGTGTAATGGACACCTTGGACTTAAGGGGAACCTGTCAACACATTTTTCACAAATGCAAACAGTGATAGGTTCCCATAGAGCCCTATTAACTAAATGCTACTCTTCTTTTAGCTAAAAATTGTTTCCCGCATATCCACATAAAATTTACTTTGTTATCTTATCTGGCATCAGAGATAGTATGTCCTGCTTCGCTGGCCAGCATTTAACTTCATGTTACCAGGGTGATGTAATCTTAGGTCCTTTACCCAGTAAAATTTGTAACGTCTACCCGATGTTTGTATTATACTCCTCCCTATGCCTCCATGGAGAGATGATATGATTTCATGTGATCAAATACATAAATGGGGTAGATTTTGAAAATGTTGGGTAAAGAATCTTAGATGGCATCACCCTGGTCACAGGACATAAAGTGCTGAATGCAAAGGAGGCATATGGCATGGGAAAGAGTAGATGAGAGGGGCCAGCCGAGCAGGTCACACCACCTAGATGCCAGATAAGATAACAATGTTGATTTTATGTTAATATGAGGGAAACAATTTTTAGTTAAAAAAAGTGAATTAGTCTTACCGGTATTTCCTTTAGTCCACCATGACGGCCCCACCTGGAGGATGACCCTTCACCTCTGTTGGGACATGAAGCAGAGAAGTTAAAATGCACCACCCCGGCATCCGTACTCCAGTGTCTACCAAATTACTACACCGGCTTGGATGCAACCAGATTTATTGCCTGTTATTTTTCACAAAAAATGTAATAAAATTAAATTATTAGAACTAGTAATACAATACTTAGGGGAGGGAGAAAATATATGGGCCATCATGGTGGGCTAAAGGAAATGGAATTACTGGTAAAACTAATTCACTTTTTCTCTTAAGTCCCGCATGATGGCCCCACCTGGAGATATACCAGATGAGTATTTTCTTAGGGAGGGATTACAGCCTGTAATATTTTCCTCCCGAAGGAAAGAACCAATTGATTTGAATTGTCCAGTCTATAGTGCTTCACAAAGGTGAGAGGTGAAACAAAGTAGCTGCTTTTCATATTTGTTCTTCCGGGGTTTTGGCTACTATAAGCAAATCATCCAGATAAAGAATTACTAGAACACTCGGGGTTCTCAGGAAGGCTATAACTTCTATAATTATCTTGGAAAATCCCCTGATGAAATCCCCAAAGGTAGAGCCTTGTACTGGAAACAAAGGTGTTCCCCTTCTGGAGAAAGTATTGCAAATATCAGGAATTTTTGTGATGGCAGGTAAATTGGCACGTGGAAGTACGCATCCTTTAGGTCTATTGAGCACATATATGCTCCTTGATGGATTAAGGTTGCTGCTGATTTTTCTGACTCCATCTTGAACTTTCGGTACAGAAGATGAAGGTTTAGTTCTTTGAGATTGCAGATCATCCTGTTAGTCCCATTGGCTTTCTGGATGAGAAATAGAAGAGAAAAATGACCATTTTCCCATTTCCCCTTGGGAACCAGAGAGATTACGTCCATCTGGAGAAGTTTTTGAACTTCCTGAAAAATTAGGCCAGAAAATTTCTGGGAAGGTAGCTTGGTAAGATTGAATTTGAAAGGAAGTGAGGCAAGTTCTAGTTTGTAGCCTTGTCTTATTATTTCCAGGATCCAAGACTTGGATGTTATGCTGGTCCACTGGGCATAAAACCGTAGCAACCTTCCTCCCACTCTGGTGTCATTGCTTTCTAAAAAGGTACAGTGTTACTGGGACTGAGGAGGAAACCTCTACCTCTTCCTCCTTTTGGATAACTCCAGCGGCCTTGCTTACCCTTCCCTCTGTAGGCATTCTTCCTATCTTTATAGGTTGTTTTTTTAGCACATTTTTAACTTCAGGAAAACCCTTCTTTTTATCTGTCACTTTCTCTAAGATGCAATTTGGTTCAGGGCCAAAAACGAACTCGCCATCAAAGGGAATGTTGCATAATTTGGATTTTGATCTGACATCGCCTCCCCATTGTCTTAACCATAAAGAACGTCTGGTGACAATAGATAAAGCACTTTCCTTTGCAGAGAATCTGACTGATTCACCTGAAGCGTCAGCAATGAAAGCGGTTGCAGATTTTAAAGTTGGTAATGTCTCCAGGAGAAGTTCTCTAGGGGGTCTGTTCCTAATATGGTTCTCTAATTCCGAAAGACAGAAGTGCATTGTATGAGCTATCGGGGTTGTGGCTACATTAGCCTTTAGGTTTAGCACGGTGGTCTCCCAAACCTTTTTGAGCAAACTATCTGCCTTTTTATCCATAGGATCTATAAGTAGGATAGCGCCCTCAAAAGGCAGGTCCATGGCTTGGTCAGTTTAGTAACTTGGATATCCACTTTTGGCTAGGAATTCCAGAATCTAGTTTCGCTTTAATAAACAATAGATGATTTCTAAATTCTTTAGATACCGAAATTCTTTTTCACTATCCCTCCATTCTTCCCGAATAAGTTGTTTAATTGTGTCATTAATAGGGAACACTCTTTTCTTCTGGGCTCTAAGAATACTGAACAGTTCATCCTGAATAGACTTAGATTCCTCTACCTCCTCAATTTTTTAAGGTATCACGTACCGTTTTAAGTAACTGATCCAGATCCTCAGAAGAGAAGAGGTATCTGGATTCCATCTTTGAGGCCGAAAGGGAGGTAGGAGGATCAACGGTCCTCCTCCAGGTGGAGCCTTCATGGGGGACATAAGGGAAGAGAGTGGTATTTAGTTAATAAGGTCACATGACATGAATGATGTAACAGAAATCTCTCTCAACTTTCCAGCAAGGCACTGGGGCACATTTACTTACCCGTCCCTGCCCGATCCCCACATTTGACACAGAATTTCCTATCCCTAATGATAAGTAAACGGAGCTGTATATCTCTATAGTTGAATATAGACAGTCCCAATGTACTAGTTCCATACAGCTGCATGTCTTAGCAGTGAGACTTGTCAATCAGGAACATGGCAACCCTAGTAAAATGTATTTAAAGGAAGCCTACCACATGATATGGTAGGTGTAAGATGGAAATACAGAGCACCAGTTCAGGGTGAGCGGGTGCCGGAGCTTATTTTTGTTAGTGTCCTAAACCGCTGTATTGCGGTTTAAAACACTTTTTAATCTTTATAGCCGAAGCTGTTTCGGCGCACCAAGCGCGCGGCTCTCCTTCCTATGTAGGCGCGCGCACGGAAGCAGATTCGGCTAAAAGTCGAATCATTAGCATTAGAGTCATTAGCATATTCAAGCTGTCCAGCTTATTCATGAGTGGGAGGCACAGCCACACCCCCAGTGCTTGACTGACAGCTGCTCCTTGTGCTGGCTGGTGGCTACGCCTCCTGCAGCCTCTGTGTGCATGTGTGTGTGTGTATGTGTATGTGAAAGATACAACAGCTCCAGGATGCAGCCATGTTATAGCAGGTCAGGTACTT
The DNA here is from genome assembly GCF_040894005.1 of Engystomops pustulosus. Classification (NCBI taxonomy): domain Eukaryota; kingdom Metazoa; phylum Chordata; class Amphibia; order Anura; family Leptodactylidae; genus Engystomops; species Engystomops pustulosus. Next base: position 183,137,219 of record NC_092412.1, on the reverse strand, counting down.
GTGTAGCTGATGTCTGTGTTTCTCACATATGTATAGCAGAACATGTCAGGTACTTGTGTAGCTGATGTCTGATGTCACATACGTATGTATAGGAGGATGCAGCATGTCGGCAGGTGCAGCACACACACTAGCAATGCTATACTATACATTACACACAGACATGAGCAGAGGGAGGAGAGGGGAGGGGTAACAGGGGTGACATCACTGCCTCTAACCATGTGACCAGCCTCATTTACATAATAAAGAATAGATGATTTTATAATGATTAATGCATGAAATAACTAGATAAAGGCTGGGATGGGATCCTTGTGACCTGCTCCAAAAGGTAGTAGTGACAGGACAAGTCACACAGACCTGATGACAGGTGTCCTTTAAGTGTTTCACTGTCTAATTGTTATAGGTCAGTTATATGTACCGGGTCTTGGTTCGATTTCTGCTTACAGGTTCCACTTAAGGTATCTAAAAGGATATTACTAGGGTATTATTATGGCTATTGTTATTTAGTTCATTGTTGCATTTTAGCACCCTCTAGTGTGATATTACATTATATTCAGTTCATGTTGTGTTCAATTCTATTCTTACTATAATAAAATATTAAACCTGACAATACAATAGATATTAGACAATTTGTTTACTCTTTGTTAGAATACAGTATACTGACTATCCCTTGTCACATAAATATAGATATCAAAAGGGCTTAAAGAGACCCTGTCAGACAAAATAAATCCTCTAGTAGCTCTAACTAAAGTTAGCCCTACACCAGTTATAGCAGCGGTCCGATATTCATGAGGGGGTAGTTCGGGGTGCCTCAGATTCTGCCTCGGACCAATACTCCCACACCTAATGCTGGGGGTAACTGCCTGGCCCCATCACTGCCTCCTCAAGAATACACCGGATCGCGGTAAGCTTGGTCCAACGTCCAGTCCGCTATGAATTGCAGTGTTTCCTAGCTTATCGGTATGTTCCAATAAAGCTAGCGATTTTACACTGCTATAACTGGAGAAGGAATAGGGAGTTGCCAACTAGTGGGTTTGCTAAGTGCTGATAGTAGATTTATTTCACCTGACAGATTCTCTTAAGTTATGAAACTGATTGTGATTAAAAAAAAAAAAAAAAAAAAAAGAATTTCTTTGAAAATTTTCATTCAATGTTTGAACCAGTAAAGGGCACTTCTACGTTCATTAGTTTTAAGCATTACGCTTATCAGGCATTTTAGGGTGACATACAGACACTTTCTTGCCCCCCCCTCATAATACTATACTACTATATAATACCTCCAGACATCTATAAATGTGGATTCCAAAAAATCCAGATGCTATCCACAGTGGGTATGTAAAGTATGCAGACCCCTTTAAATTTTTCACTCATTGTTTCATTGCAGCCAATTGTTTTTTTCTGCTCCCCATCTTCATAGAAAAAAAAACGAAATATAGATAATTTTGCTAATTTATTAAACAAGAAAAACTGAAATATAACATAAGTCATAAGTATTCACACCCTTTGTCATATTTAACTCACTGTCTGTCCATTTTCTTCTGATCCTCATTCAGATGGCTCTACTCCTTCACTGGAGTCCAGCTGTGTTTAATTAATTGGACCTATCGATATAATACCTTATAGCTCATTGTGTATGTCAATGAGCACATGAGAATCAAAAGGTCTAAGGTACTGCCCAAAAAGGAGACAGAATTGAGGCCTGGCACAGATCTAGCCTAGGTTACAAATGAATTTCTGCAGCACTCAAGGTTCCCAAGAGCACAGTAGCCTCCATAATCCTTAAATGGAAGAAGTTTGAGACGACCACAACTTTTCCTCGACATGGCCATCCAGCCAAACGAAGCAGTCGTGGGAGAAGAGCCTTGGTGAGAGAGGTAAAAAAAGAACCCCAAAATCACTGTGGCTGAGCTTCAAAGATGCTTTAGGGAGATGGGAGAAAGTTCCAAAATGTCACCTATCACTGCAGCCCTCCACCTGTCAGGTCTTTATGGCAGAGTGTGCCGACGGAAGCCTTTATGAAAAATATCAGAAATAAGATTTTCTGGTCTTAGACGAAGATTGAACGTTTTGGTGTTAATTCTAAGTGGTATGTGTGTATAAAACCAGGCACTGCTCATCACCTGCCAAATACATTCCCAACAGTGACACATGGTGGTGGCAGCATCATGCTATGGGGGTATTTTTCAGCTGCAGGGACAGGACAACTGGTTGCAATTGAAGGAAAGATGTACAAGTAGAAGAGATATCCTGGATGAAAACCTCTTCTAGAGTGCTCTGGACTTCAGAGTGGGCCAAAGGTTCACCTTCCAACAAGACAATGATCCTAAGCACACAGCTAAAATAACAAAGCAGTGGCTTCAGAAAAAGTCTGCAACCATTCTTGACTGGTCCAGGTGTGAAAAACTTGTTGCATTATTCCCAAGAAGACTCATGGCTGTACCAGCTTGAAAGGTGCTTCTTCTCAATACTGAGCAAAGGGTGTGAATACTTATGACCAGGTCACATTTCAGTTTTTCTTGTTTAATTAGCAAAAATATCTACATTTCAGTATTTGGCCAGATGGGGAGAAGGGTTTACATTAATGAGAAATAAAGAACTTTGTTTCATTGCAGTCAATTGGTAAGATCTATAAAAGAGTGAAGGGTCTGAATACTTTCCGTACCCGCTACATGCTGCATCCAACATGGCCATACCTCTATAATCACCTTATAGAAAGCAGCTGTTAACTACAGTAAATTGTAAGATAAAACAAACAGTAAGACAGAATATTAACAAACCACATTTAAACACCAATAAAGGCTTTCTGAAACAGTGTTTCATAGCAATTGAAAATGACAATTTAAAATTAAAAATGCATTTTTTGCCTATAGTAAGTTATTTTCGAAGGGAACACTTAATTATACTGCCATACAAGAATGCATATAATATTGGTCTTCATTTATATACAGTGCCTACAAGTAGTATTCCACCCCCTGCAGATTTAGCAGGTTTGATAAGAAGCAAATAAGTTAGAGCCTTCAAACTTCAAACAAGAGCAGGATTTATTAACAGATGCATAAATCTTACAAACCAGAAAGTTATGTTGCTTAGTTATATTTTATAAATTTTAAACATAAAAGTGAGGGGTCAATTATTATTCAATCCCTAGGTTTAATATTTTGTGGAATAACCCTTGTTTGCAATTACAGCTAATAATCGTATTTTATAAGACCTGATCAGGCCGTCACAGGTCTCTGGAGTTATCTTGGCCCACTCCTCCATGCAGATCCTCTCCAAGTTATCTAGGTTCTTTGGGTGTCTCATGTGGACTTTAATCTTGAGCTCCTTCCACAAGTTTTCAATTGGGTTAAGGTCAAGAGACTGACTAGGCCACTGCAACACCTTGATTTTTTCCCTCTTGAACCAGGCCTTGGTTTTCTTGGCTGTGTGCTTTGGGTCGTTGTCTTGATGATGGCCAGGCCCCTTGGATGAGAAGCAGCCCCACAGCATGATGCTGCCACCACCATATTGGATTGTAGGGATGGTATTCTTGGGGTCGTATGCAGTGCCATCCAGTCTCCAAACGTCACGTGTGTGGTTGGCACCAAAGATCTCAATCTTGGTCTCATCAGACCAAAGAACCTTGAACCAGTCTGTCTCAGAGTCCTCCAAGTGATCATGAGCAAACTGTAAACAAGCCTTGACATGACGCATTGAAAGTAAAGGTACCTTACGTGCTTGTCTGGAACGGAGACCATTGCGGTGGAGTACGTTACTTATGGTATTGACTGAAACCACTGCCATGAGATCTTCCCGGAACTCCTTCCTTGTTGTCCTTGGGTTAGCCTTGACTCTTCGGACAAGCCTGGCCTCGGCACGGGAGGAAACTTTCAAAGGCTGTCCAGGCCTTGGAAGGCTAACAGTAGTTCCATAAGCCTTCCACTTCCGGATGATGCTCCCAACAGTGGAGACAGGTAGGCCCAACTCCTTGGAAAGGGTTTTGTACCCCTTGCCAGCCTTGTGACCCTCCACGATCCTGTCTCTAATGGCCTTGGAATGTTCCTTTGTCTTTCCCATGTTGACTATGTATGAGTGCTGTTCACAAGTTTGGGGAGGGTCTTAAATAGTCAAAAAAGGCTGGAACAACAGATAATTAATCCAAAACATGTGAAGCTCATTGTTCATTGTGCCTGAACTACTTCTTAATACTTTAGGGGAACCAAACAGAATTCTGGTGGTTTGAGGGGTTGAATAATAATTGACCCATACTTTTATGTTTAAAATGTATTAAAATTTAAATGAGCAACATAACTTTTTGGTTTGTAAGATTTATGCATCTGTTAATAAATCCTGCTCTTGTTTGAAGTTTGAAGGCTCTAACTTATTTGCTTCTTATCAAACCTGCTAAATCTGCAGGGGGTTGAATACTACTTGTAGGCACTGTATACTCCTTAATGGGTATTCTAAATTCTTCATCCTGTTTTCTCGTCCTCCGTCTGTTCCTCCTCTTTTTTTCTCTCCATGTATTTTAATTTTTGTTTTAACCTTTCCTTAATTTTACACCTTTTCCCACTAATATTATGTTTTGTATTGCTCCTTAATATATTCATACATTCCTACACACTCGTAGGAAGTACAGACTACATAGTCCTTATCAACATAACCTGTCTCTTCACACAGTCCGTGTCATACCGACTTCATCCTGCAGATATAAACTCCCTTGCATTTCACAGTGAGCCGTGAGCTGCCAGTTTTTTACTGTGTCTGACATATTGGTAGGGGCTTCTCTCCACATACATAATTTCCCTAATCAGTCCTTCCTCCTAAGCTCTATACAGTAGTTTCTATTTCCTTTTGGACCATTATACATCATACCCACATTGCAAGTACTTGATATCCAGTGCTGATCACCATCTTCATAGTTATCATTGATACAGATAGTTTTCATTTTGGCTAATGATACATTGTGACTTTGTGCCCCCCCAATACAGTGCCCTCTTCAGCTACATAGTCATCATATCTTACATATGCGCACACACACACACACACACACACACACACACACACACACACACACACACACACATATGCAATGCTTAAAACAATTGTCCTACAAAGGCCTAACACCAGTTAAAGTAAATCTACCATTTGATTTCATGCATCATGAACCAAAACATTCCTTGAGTATGCTGTAGCTACGCTGAATCGGAATCATATCTTGCTTAATCCCTGAGCTGAGTGGTTTTGCTGAAAAAACAATTATAAAAATTCTGGATAATGAGTCTCTGATGCTCCTTTGCCCAGCTCAGTATTTTTCCTCTAACACTGTTTAGGAGAATGATGTAAATCGCTGACAGGCAGAAGTAATCAATTGCTGCACCATCCCCCAGCTGCTGAGTATTAGTGATCCCGCTCAGGTTGATTAGTCCTGCCTGGACCAATGCAGACAACGCCTGTAATGTGTTTATGTACTGCAAGAAGCATGCAATCCAGCTTTCCCAAGGTCTTGAAAGTCAATTGTTTTTTTAGCAAAACCACTCATCTCAGGGATTAAACAAGATATGCTGCTGCAACAGTGTAGCTACAGCATTCTGAACGTATGTTTGGTTCATAATGCGTGAAATCAAATGGTAGATTTCCTTTAAGGGTTAATAGTGAATATTACAGATCTTCTTTGATACAGGCTCAGCACAATGGGGGGCAGAGGTGCAGAGAATAACAGTAGAGAAATTAGAGAATTAGAGGCGTCAACATCTAGCAGGAACAGTTTCTCGGTCAGGCCGGGTGAGAACGGGAGCAGATGAAAAGGCAGATTTTAGCTTCGTGAAAGCGTCTTCGGCCGCCGGAGGCCAGTGCCTAGGGTTGGCGTTCTTCTTGGTCAGCCCCACAATGTGAGATACCTGGGAGGAAAAATGTTAGAATAAACTGCCGGTAGTAATTAGCGGATCCCAGGAATCTCTGGATAGCTCGTAGTCCCACTGGACGCGGCCAGTGAAGTACTGCAGACACCTTGGCAGGATCCATCTGTCCCTTGTCTGAAATAATGTATCCAAGGAACAGGAGACTCTTCTGATGGAATTGGCACTTCTCGAGCTTGGCATATAGGCGATTGGCCCTTAGGCGCCTGAGAACCTGCCGTACATGGGGCTGATGGGATTCAATGTCTGCAGAGAACACCAGTATGTCGTCCAGGTAGACCTTGACACACGTATAGAGTAAGTCTCTGAATATGTGGTTGACAAATTCCTGGAACACTGCCGGTGCATTACAGAGACCAAAGGGCATAACAAGGTACTCGAAGTTGCCATCTTGAGTATTGAAGGCGGTCTTCCATTCAACACCTTCTCGTATGCGAATGAGGTTATATGCCTCTCGCAAGTCCTTCCACTCGGTGAAAACCTTGGCACCACGTAGACAAAGAGTTCAGTGATCAGGGGAAATGGGTAGCGATTTTTCACTGTGACTTTATTGAGGCTGCGGTAATCGATGTGTCCAAGATGGAGAAACCTATCCTTCTTGGACACAAAGAAAAATCCTGCAGGAGACGAAGACTTGCGTATAAAGCCCTTCTGCAGGTTCTCCTTTATGTAAGCCGATGGTGGCCGCGGTTTCAGGAAGACAGGGGGTACACTCGACCCCGTGGAGGAGATGCACCCAGTCTACGGGACAGTCATAGGATTGGTCTCTGCTTACTTTTCCCGAAAAAACATCTGCAAAGCAGACTTGGAGGAACCCGGAAGTGAAATGGCTGAGATGGGACAAGGTGGATCCAAACAACGCCAGTGACACTCCAGTCCCCAACGGAGAACTTCATCCGTCTGCCAGTGGAGCACCTGTGCGTGGCGCTGCAACCACGGAATACCCAGAAGGCCTTAGTTGTGCAGCAAGTTAACACAAAAGGAAAGTCTCTCCTTGTAGGCATAGGAGTTCAGTGCGGTACCAGATCGGTTTCTTGAGAATCTGCCCACTGACTGACGAGATGATGGTACTGAGAGACCAAGGCAACATCTACAAAGTTTCCTCCTGAGACGGAATCCAGGAAGGCAGAGGCAGAAAAAGGGTCAACCTTACCGGAGCTGAGTAAGACCGGTATGTACAGAAGTGGAGAAGCTTTGTTTTCACCTAGGGATGCTTCTCCCAAGAACCCTAGGTGCGTGCATTTCCAGGACGCTGAGGGCGGGGTGGACAGGTCTGAAGGAAGTCTCCATGCTGGCACAATAGGGAGAGGTTCTCCTGAAGTCGCCTAGATCATTCCTGGGAAGACAGCTGAGCTCGGTCCACCTGCATAGGCTTATCTGCAGATGGTACGGCCAAAAGCTGGAGCGGCCTTTGGAAAGCAGGAGCAAAGCAAGGTAGACGTCGTGGACGGATTTGGGGTTGCTCGTGACATAACTCCTCGGTACGTTGAAAATGGCACTTTTTTGCCATTATAAAATATTCTATAAAAAGTGATCAAAAGGTTGTACAGTCCTAAAAATTATAGCATTCAAAACGTAATCAAAGAATGACAGCACGCACAGCTCTGTACACCAGTTCAAAAAAGTTATTAGCGGCAGAAAATGGATAAAAAAAACTGGAGGTTTTAATTTTTGCAAATGTATGAAAATATTATAAAACCTATACAAATTTGGTATCCCTGCAATCGTAGCGACCCAAAGAATATAGACATGTCATTTGGGGAGTACACCGAAATCTGTAAAATGCGACCCCACAAGAAAACAGCGCTAATGTGTTCTTTCACCAATTTCACTGCATTTGGATTTTTTTCCCGCTTTCCAGTACACGGCATGGAATATTAATGTAATGAAGTGCAATTTGTTATGCAGAAAACAAGCCATCACACACCTCTGTACATGGAAAAATAATAAAAAAAAAAGTTATAGGTTTTTGAATGTGGGGAGTGAAAAATGAAAACGCAAAAACTAAAATGGGCTGTGGCGGGAAGATGTTAACCTCTTTCTACTGATAACATTAATTTTCAAATTAATTTTAAATGGAAAAAGTCTATTGTTTTTATGATGAAATGTTATACAATTTTCTAATATACTATCAACTCCTCACAGTTTTCTAGAGATGTGTTTGCTGTCATTCTGTAGAAAGCCGCTTTGTTTACTTCCTGTGGATAGAAATGTGACCATGGTCACACAGGTGCACCTGTGTGACCATGGTCAGATTCCTGTACATGGTTAGTAAACATAGAAGCTTTCTGGTGCAGGACAGCAAGCAGAGATCTAGAAAACCATTAGGTATTGATACAGAAAGTATATTGGAAAATTGTATAACTTTTTATCATAAAAACAGTGACATTTCTGTTTTTCACTCAATCTTTAAAAATTCCTAACTTTTTTCTTTTTCTCTGTACAGAGCTGTATGAGCGCTTATTTTCTGTGTAACAAATTATATTTCCTAGGCGACAGCATTTAGTGCTGTGCACTGGAAAAAATACCAAGTGTTTTAAAATTGGCAAATAAATACATTCGCACAATTTTGTTGTGTGATTTGAGGATACCAAATTTATATAGGTTTTGAAAGATTTTAAAAAATGTTAACTTTTTGGGACTGTATGACCTTCAAATCACTTTCTCTTAAAATTTGTGTGTGAATTGACAAAAAAAAAAAACAAAAAAAAAAACCTTTTTGATGAAAACTTATTATTTGATATATATCACCATATATATATATATAAAAGCTTTATAAAGGTTAAAAGCATTACAAGAGTTTTTTTTATTGCGGGATTGAATCCGTTTTTTTGATAGATAAAGAAGCACTTAAATTGCAATTTTAAATGTTTTTTTTTTCTTTTTTAATGCAATGAACTGTACTGGAAGAGTAATGTAATATCTTTTTTGCTACGGACTTGGTTAGTGTTTCACTGACAGTTTATCTATTAGACCCATCATTCGGCTGGGCCTAATAGGCCACTGTACATGGCAGTCACAAAGGTCTTGTTCAGGCTTCCAATTGCCATGGCAAACCTCAACACCCTGCTGCATGCAAAAAAAAGGGAAGGCTCTTCCCGCTGTCTGGCCGCTTACCTGCCACCATTGTGCTTGATTGCAAGAGTTAAGAGGTCAAAATGCACTGCAGGGCCAGGCTGTGTGTTACAGCCGGTCTCCGGCTGCTAATCAGGCTGGTACCCTGCTGGACGGGCATGCTATATTTATTAGAATTTTACAATATAAAACAGAATCCTGTGGTAGGGTAAGGTAAAAGCAGGGGCAGGAGGAAAGGGAAGGAAGGATGACTGAAAATTTTTAAAAGTTGAAGCTGTAAAAATAACAAAAAGTGCTTGTACAAAAACAGGCCAATTACTAAAGAAACAAAGAAAACACAATAGGTAAAGACATTAGTTTTTTTTAATTAAATAGATTTCTCTTTCAGATTAAAAAAATATAAAAAAAAAAAAAAAAAAATTCACAAAACCATTTGAAAAGCTTTAACCAAACATATGCATTGCATTACAAATGCAATGTTAAAAATGGCCAGAACTTAAGTGCAAATAAATGTTAAGATAGTTTACCAGGTAAGGCCAAGGTCACATCTGCCTTGTGCTTTTATTTATGCTTTGCCATCAGAAGAGAAAAGTAAAAAAAAAAAAAAAAATATAAGCATACCTCTCAACCTTTTTATTGGAGAAAGAGGGAGGGAGAATTTTTTTTTACCCAAAACCACAACTTGCTCTGCCCCTCACTCCACTCCCTCACAGTATAATTCCCTCTAAGTGTTGCCCATCTTACCCTCTCATTGCCCCCACCAGCTTTGTATTACACTGTTGCCCCCTCCTCCCCCTCACACCATGGCCCACTGATATTGTACTCTCTCAGCAGCTCCCTCTTATATTATGCCCCTCAATATTGGGGGCCCCTCATATTGTGGCCCTGCAGCAGCTCCCCCTCATATTGTGGCCCTGCAGCAGCTCCCCCTCATATTGTGGCCCTGCAGCAGCTCCCCCTCATATTGTGGCCCTGCAGCAGCTCCCCCTCATATTGTGGCCCTGCAGCAGCTCCCCCTCATATTGTGGCCCTGCAGCAGCTCCCCCTCATATTGTGGCCCTGCAGCAGCTCCCCCTCATATTGTGGCCCTGCAGCAGCTCCCCCTCATATTGTGGCCCTGCAGCAGCTCCCCCTCATATTGTGGCCCTGCAGCAGCTCCCCCTCATATTGTGGCCCTGCAGCAGCTCCCCCTCATATTGTGGCCCTGCAGCAGCTCCCCCTCATATTGTGGCCCTGCAGCAGCTCCCCATCATATTGTGGCCCCTTACACCCTCTCCTTGTTGCTGCTTAAGGTGGTAGGCGGGATGACTTCATATTATCATGCCTGCCAGCCCCCACTTCACACAGTATGCATTACTGTATTCAACTATAAAGTTCATGTCCCTGGATATACCTGCAGCCTCCCAGAAAAGAGCCCATAATCTGGGACTGTACCGCTGGATCTGGCACAGTTGGGAGGTATGTAATAAGTCTGTTAACTGCATAAAGCTGTCTATAAGGTTTCAGTTTTTTATACAAACGAAAAAAAAAAAAAAAAAAAAGATTCCTGAAAGCACAATAATCGATAACAACTAATGCATTTATACACCTATTGAAAAATCTGTTTTTCTCTTCCTCTTACAAGCACAATGCAGATGAAGTAATGTATTATTATAAATAATCTTAGTAGCTGCCTTTATACATTAAAATAAAGTAATTCTTGGTATTTATCACAAATATTATAAAAACACAGATTATGAATTTTCATATAAATTATTTCTTATTTTGGCAGCAAGAAATACACAGTATATTCTCAAAGCAGTTAATGCTTAACCCCTGCCTGTGATTCCAGGCCTGGAATTGTTGCTAACCTTCTAAGCCTATATGCACATGTTACAGATTAGGTGCCAATTTACAACAACATTAAAGTGAATGGGATTTGGAAAAAGTAATTTAGGTGAGGAATTGTTTTTCTGCGGCTTTGGTGTGTGTTTGTTTGCATTGAAGTCTATGGGCTTGTGAACTTCTGCATCAAATCACCGTCATGTTGATTTCAAGCAGATTTTTGCTTGAAATGAACTCAAATGAGCTGTAAAAAGGAAGCAAAATATGCAATAAGACAAATCCACACAAAAATAACAAATATTTGATGCAGATTTAAAGTTTTTTTCATCCGTAATGTGTGCACATAGGGCTTCTTAGGCAATCAGAAAAAACGTGCTCATACTGTGAAGCATTGGGAACAAAAGTTATATTTGTTACCATCTTTAATGGACAACCCCTTTAAATATTCAAGTTTTAAAATTCATTTAATCAAGCAAATAAAACTTAAAAAAAACATCTACCTCCAGGATGAAGGAATGTAAAACCAAGAACACTGACATACTGGTGTGCGCTCCCTCTGCTCTTCTTTAAGCTATGTCCTTGAAAAAAAAGGGCTTTAAAATTATGCAAATGAGCTCACTTGCATAATCGTAAAAGCCTTTTTTGTAATAACAGAAGAGCAGGTCCTGCCATAGGTGACACACATCAATATGTCAGTGTGATTGGTTTACAGTCCTCCATCCTGGTAGTAGATGTCCATTAAACCCTTTATTATAGTTCATGGGTGGCTCGATGTGCAACAGGAACTTTCTCAGAGTCAGCATTCTGGAGCAATTGACAGTAGAACTGGGTAAGACGTTCTAAGCCCTCCAAAGAAATACGCTCATTTAGCCCATGGATCCTGAAAGACAAATAGCAAGTCATAGTTATACTAATGCACACTAAAGAATTAGTTACATTCACTTACACTTGAGAGAGTCACCAAAAGTTTAGTACTTTTCATTTCAAGTACTGTATAAATTTTTTTAAAATCATATATTTTTTTAAAGGAATGTATAGATCTTTTGATTTCCACTTTGGCCATTAGGTCTAAAATCTTAGAGCTTATTCCCACAGGAGTGTCCATAGCAGATCCATTAACCCCTTCCCGCTCTGCGTCCGATATATCAGACGCTGAGCGCAGGGACTTAGCGCTCAGCATCCGATATATTGGACGCAGAGCTGATGCGGGTTCAGCTCAAGATCGGAGCCGAATCGGTATTCGGATACATGGGGTGCCGGCTGTAACTAATGGCCGACAACTCAGTGTAACACCTGCGGTCAGAGTGGGCTCCGATCGCGGGTGTTTAACCCCTGTGACGTTATCTTAAAGGCACAGTGTCAGCCTATGCATGTGCATAGGCTGACACTGTAATGCCCTGCAATACATCAGTATTGCAGAGTATTATTATGAACAAGAAATCAGATGATTGCTTGTTCATATCCCATGGCGGAAATAGCAAAAAAGTAAAAAAAAAAAAAAAAGTTAATAAAAAATAAAATAATAAACCAATGAAAATGCCCATAATGTCTAAATCATTACACAAACCCCATATATATAGTATCACCATGTCCTTAAAAACCGTAAAATAAAAGTAAACAATTATTGAACCCGCAAGATGAACACCGTTCCAAAAAAAAAAAAAAAAAAAAAAAAGAACTCTTCTTAAAAGCCTGCCAAAAATTATGTTTTTTTACACTCTGCGAGTCCCAGACCCCCTTGCAACTTTCTCAAAATCAGTGTTGGTTTAGATATCCTGGGGGGAGTGGAGGACCAGATAAATTTGTTTAGGAGGCTCGATAGTTTCTGGAAGAACATTTTGGGAAGGGCCAGGGGGATCGTTTGAAACAGGTATAACAACCTGGTAGTAGAGTCATTTTGATACAATTAACTACCTACCCAGGAAATTTGTTTAGATGACCAGTTCGTTAAGTCTCTTTTGCGGGTTGCAGGAATGTGTCAAGATTCAGGGCATATGTGGATTTAAGGTCAGAAGGGATTTGGATCCCTAAGTAAGTAATAGCCTTCTGCTGCCAGGAGAAGGGGTATAGCAAACGCAAGTCACGTATCTCTGCGTCTCGATGGCCCAGGCTCATCACCACACTTTTGGATACATTTACTTTGTGGTTGCTGAAGTGATCAAATGTTTCTAGAACTGTCATGAGCGGGGGTAGAGATGTGCCTGGATTTGTAAGGTATACAAGAACGTCATCTGCGAAGGCTGAACATTTGTAGTCACGATCATCTCACCGCACAAAGGAAAGCCACACTGTAACATGGGGCCCTTGGTTGGACTTTATGCGCTCTCCCTCCTACTGCACTATACAAGAATGAGAAAACTTCTCTCCCTTCAAAACTAACCTAAACTCTTTCTACTCCCCCACATTCCTTTCTCATTCACACAGTTTTAACCTGTTTCTCCTTTCCCCTCTTTGCTCCAAAACAGATAAACACTATGATCCAACTTTAGATTATACAAGTTTGTTCAAAATTCTTCAATGTTCATCTGTACTTCACACATTGAAATGTCATCAAGTCCATATATTGCATACTGTAAAGTTATAATTAAGCATTAATATTTTTCAAATTAAATGTGTTGAATTCAACATTATAAAGTAAAAAAACACTTAAAAAATTATGTTTTTTACCTATTCAATCCCACAAAAAAAAATGCAATAAAAAGTGATCAAAAAAACATTTGTACTCCAGAATGATGTGACCATAGCCAAAAAATGTAAAAAAATGTTATGCCACTTGGAAGACTGCAATGCAAAATTAATAGATTTTACCCACATTAGGCTTATATTTGACAAATTTAGTAAAACTTAAGAAAAAATATTCAAGTATGGTATCCCCGTAATCGTATCGACCCACAGAATAAAGATAATATGATTATTAGGCTGTACGGTGAACACCAAAAAAAATAAAAATCCAGTACAGAATTGATGCTTTTCTATTCCTGCCCTCAAAAAAAAAGTTCATAAATTTTCAACAATAGGGGATACCAACCCAAAAATGGTAACACTGGAAAAAGCATCTCATTCTGCAAAAAAAAAAAAATCACTTGGCCCCAATAACGAAAAAGCAAAAATTTTATAGCCTACAAAAGGGGCCAATGAGGAAACTGAAATCCTGGCAGCTGCAGGGCTGTCCTTCCCTTCTGCACCCCGCTGTGTGCCCATAAAACAAGTAACGTCCACATGTGGGGGGTCTCTGTACTCGGGAGAAATTGCATAACAAAATGCAAGATGAGTTTTCTCTTTTTATCTTTTGGAAATGTGTAAATTTTAGGGCTAAATGAACGTATAATTGACAAAATTTGACCATTGTAAATTTCACCTCCATTTTGATTTAATTACTATGAAGATCAAGGGGTTAACAATCTTCCTAAAAGATGTTTATGATATGTCAGAATACAAAAAAATGGGGCTGAGCCTTAAGCTGTAAAATGGCTGCGTCGTTAAGGGGTTATAAACAGAGCAGTTTGTCTTTGTTTTATATCCACATCCAGAAGTCCCAATGCAAAAATGCATATAGTGTCACTGTGCAGTGAGGCATGGTGAATGCACGGTGTCTCACCACACTGTGAGTAAGTCCTATTTCTGACCTGGTCTGTGGCGTGGTTGCTTATTACCATTGGACATGGCCACGGTTATCACTTTCCGCTGTTTGCGCCCACACTGAACACACAATTGTGTGCATGAAGCCTAATACAGACTGTTCCTGGTAATCAGGAGATTAGGCAGAGTAGTGGAGGTAAGTGGATAAAGGCATGAGGAAAATCTCAAACTAGAAGAAGCTTGCAAATTTGGTATTGTATAAAGCAGTGGTATTCCAAAACCGGATACTCGCCTCCGGCACGCCTCTTCATCCACGGCTCCTGCTTCTTTTCATCGCAGAATCCAGACAGAGCGAGCAGAGGCAGATCTATGCGGACATAGAGCATAGACGTGCCTCTGCCCACACTTCCGTGAATCTAAAGAGAGATTAAGTCGGAGCCGCGGGATGAAGAGCTGGTGGTGAGTGAATTCTTTTGTTGCTTTTTTTTTGTGGGGGTGGAGGGGGGCACGTCCCCTGTTATTGAGGGGGGGAGGGCCCCGCTGCGTGGACATGTTATTAGTGTTGAGGGGGGGAGGGCCCCGCTGCGTGGACATGTTATTAGTGTTGAGGGGGGGAGGGCCCCGCTGCGTGGACATGTTATTAGTGTTGAGGGGGGGAGGGCCCCGCTGCGTGGACATGTTATTAGTGTTGAGGGGGGGAGGGCCCCTCTGCGTGGACATGTTATTAGTGTTGAGGGGGGGAGGGCCCCTCTGCGTGGACATGTTATTAGTGTTGAGGGGGGGAGGGCCCCGCTGCGTGGACATGTTATTAGTGTTGAGGGGGGGGAGGGCCCCGCTGCGTGGACATGTTATTAGTGTTGAGGGGGGGGAGGGCCCCGCTGCGTGGACATGTTATTAGTGTTGAGGGGGGGGAGGGCCCCGCTGCGTGGACATGTTATTAGTGTTGAGGGGGGGAGGGCCCCGCTGCGTGGACATGTTATTAGTGTTGAGGGGGGGGAGGGCCCCGCTGCGTGGACATGTTATTAGTGTTGAGGGGGGGGAGGGCCCCGCTGCGTGGACATGTTATTAGTGTTGAGGGGGGGGAGGGCCCCGCTGCGTGGACATGTTATTAGTGTTGAGGGGGGGAGGGCCCCGCTGCGTGGACATGTTATTAGTGTTGAGGGGGGGAGGGCCCCGCTGCGTGGACATGTTATTAGTGTTGAGGGGGGGAGGACCCCGCTGCGTGGACATGTTATTAGTGTTGGGGGGTGGAGGGCCCCGCTGCGTGGACATGTTATTAGTGAGGGGGGGAGGGCCCCGCTGCGTGGACATGTTATTAGTGAGGGGGGGGAGGGCCCCGCTGCGTGGACATGTTATTAGTGAGGGGGGGGGGGCCCCCGCTGCGTGGACATGTTATTAGTGAAGGGTGGTCACTATTAAAAGGTAGCATCTGCATTTCATAACTTGTGCCTATACTCCAGGCCAAGTTTTCCCAGTTTTGTGGTAAAATTAGGTATCGTATATATTCAAGTATAAGCCGGCCCGAGTATAAGCCGAGACCCCTAATTTTACCACAGAAAACTGAGAAAACCTATTGACTCAAGCATAAGCCGAGAATGTAGTATACAGCCAGCCCGCCCCCAAGTGGTATACAGCCAGCCAGCCCCCCGCAGTTTGCCAAACAGAAAAAAATAAATAAACGGCTCCCGATCCCCGTCGCAGCTCCTTCTATCTTCTCTAGCCAGCAGAGCCGCGTCCATGCGATCTGCCGGCCGCCGCACACTACCATGCGACACTGTCGCCACTATCTGCGGCGACAGCGTTGCATCATGGTGTGCGACGGCCGGCAGGTCGCATGGACGCGACTCTGCCGGATAGAGAAGATAGAAGAGGAGACATGGGGAGCCGCGACGAACATCGGGGACACCGGAGGGTGAGTATTACGTTTATTTTTAAAAAAAATTGACTCGTGTATAAGCATTTTTTGTGCTCAAATACTCAGCTTATACACGAGTATATACGGTACCTCTGTTTACACTTAGGGCAGCTTATACTTGCGTATATATGATATGATATGATAACTATATATTTTTTTATGATGAAAAGCCCAAAGACAAGGGGACATTATAGGTATTTTAAAAGGGGTATTAAAATATCCTCTTTTCTGTAGCAGTCTTCTTATTTAAATATAAAAAAGGGGAATACATAAAAAAGGGCAGCTGCAAGAAAAGTGGTATTTTAATGCTGGGGCTGCAGTAAATGGCACATAATGTGTTTTGGGATTAAATACTGACTATTTATGGGGCACACAATTTTATTTTCCAGGGACCATAGTAAGAGGGTTACCCAGGCCGGTTCATGGTATTAAAAAAAAAAAAAAAAAATTGGCAGCCCATCCCCAAATACAAAAAGGTTTGGGAACACTAGTAGAAAGGAAAACGCATAAAACGATTTTATGGCAAGGTTTGTATGTTTATTTTTGTAAATTATGTTTGTATAATTATTATTTACCGTGTTAAAAGTGTCCATGGCTTTTAGATATCTCCAATGCTTAACCCCTTAATGACCGCCCTATCGGGTTTTTACGGCGGTCATTAAGGGTACTTCTTCTGATGCGACGCCTTTCTACGGCGGCGCATCAGAAGTAGTTTTCGGGACACCGGGTCTCGCTGGTGCCGGTGTCGGGCTGTGATATCACAGCCCAGACCCGGCACTAACACCTGGGATCGGAAAAACTCTGATCCCGGGTGTTTAACCCCTTGCACGCCGCGGTCAAGCATGACCGCGGCGTGCAAGTGTGTCCCCCGTGGATCGGACCCCCCCGGTGTGCTTACCGGGGGATCCGATCCCTCCTGCCGCTGCCCCGGGTTCCGACGAGTGACCCGGGGCTGTCGGCTCCTCTTCTCACCGGGTCCTGCCTTCCTGGCAGGACCCGGCTGTAAGTAACTGAGCATGCGCAGCATGCTCAGTTACTTTCACTATACACTGCAATACAAGTGTATTGCAGTGTAAAGGCTTGAATAAGCGATCGGATGATCGCTTATTCAAGCCAAGAAGTAGAAAATGTAAAAAAGTAAAAAAAAAAAAAAAAAATTAAATCTTTTTATAATATAATTAAATAAATAAAATAAAAGTCCCATAATCTCCCCTGTAACACATAAAATGCAAATAAAGTAAATAAAACACAAAAACATACATATTTGGTATCACCGCGTCCGTATTAAATCTGTACAATAAATCTAAATCAATATTGAACCCGCTCGGTGAACTACGTAAAAAAAAAAACTCGAAAAACTTCCCATAATATACAATTTTTCATCAAACACCATCACAAAAAATGTTCAAAAAAAGTTACGTTACCTAATATGATAGGACTGAAAAGAACAACTGTTTTCGCAAAAAATAAGCCCTCAACCAGATCTGACAACAGAAAAATACAGAAGTTATGGCCCTGAAAAGTTGTCAATAGTAAAAACAATGCGATTTTCTCCAATATTGGTTTTGCTCAGGAAAATTGAGCAAAAATAAGAAAAACTATATAAATGAGGTAACACCGCAATCGTAGTGAACCAGAGAATAAAGATAAAATATTATTTTTACGTTACAGTGAGCGGGGGGAAAAAAAATGCTAACAAGCCAAGATAAAAATTGATGATTTTGTTTGTGTCCCCCTTGAAATAGTTAATAAAATCTCATGAATTAGCTTTAGACTCCCAAAATAAATTATTTATACATTGTATCTCGTCCCATAAAAAATAAGCCCTCATATGATCGCATTACCAAAAAAAAAAAAAATTTATAGGTCGTACAATGTGACAATACAAATCTGCTGTGAATGGCGCCTTTCATCATTTAATTTATTCTGAAAATGTCAGTTTTGGCCTAAATGAATGTATTTCCAAAAAAATTCTAGTTTCTAAATCGCAGGTCCATATTTTTTAACCCATGTGAAACACTTAAAGGGTTAATGGACTTAATAGAAGTTGTTTTACATACGTTGAGGGGTGAAGTTTCTATAGTGGGGTAATTTATGGGGTTTTACTATTATTTAGGCCTCTCAAAGTCACTTGGAAGCTGAGTTTTCCCTCAAAATGTGAGTTTTGGCAATTTTCATGAAAATAAGAAAAATGGCACCTAAAGTTCTGCAACTCATAACATCCTAGAAAAGTGACCGGAAGCATAAAATATCATCCCAACATAAAGCAGATATTCTGTAAATGTTAATTATCAAACTTTTTGGGTAGTTTTACTTCCTGTCTGTAAACCAGAACATTTCAAACTTGGAAAATGAAGAATTTTTACAAACTTTTGCCAAATTTTCACTTTTTTTCAGAACGAAACGCAAAACTTATCACTTAAATTTTATAACTAACATGAAGTACAATGTGTCACGAGAAAACATTCTCAAAATCACCAGGATATTTTAAAGCGCTCCGAAGTTATAACCAATTATCGTGAGACATGTCAGATTTGAAAAATCGAGTCTGGTCATTGAGCTGAAAACTAGTGTCGGTGATAAGGGGTTAAACAACCCCTGCATCATTTTGTTTATATGTGTGATACGATTACAAATGTTAAGTATTCAGCTTGCAAAGTGAACATATTATAGAACAATTACAATTATTTCCTACCTGCTCAGATCTTCAGATTTCATTTTGAAAGGACTAAAACGGTAGATGCTGTCAGTCAGGTTGACAAAATGACGGCTGTCAGTATTTCCAATGCAGACCCCTAATAAAATAAATTAGGTAAAGATTTGTTCTGCACCATTTTGAGTACAATGCATGACACATTGTATTCTAGTCAAATATTTGAATTTTTTGGTCACGTCACAACTTTTTTTTTCTGCAGTATATTCGATAACTGTTCTATTTTTATTCTTTATTAAACCTTTTTTTGATAGGCTGAGACTTTTTCAGGACATTTCTGCATAATATATTACAAACACATTTATACCTGGGGCAACAGGGGCTGCGGAGAAGACAGAATGAATTGTTCGCTGTAGAGTCTGGTAACCAAAGTTGGATTCATCAAAGGGGCTTATAGGGAGAGGATCAAATGAGTTGAGAACTGAAATTTCCACTCTTTCATCACTTATGGTGTTCCGCACTATGTCCAACACCTGAAAAATTAAAAAATGGCTGATGGATTACCAAACTTAAAGCGCAACTTTAAAGTTACAAAACAAATTGTTTTGGCATAGCTGGACAGAGATTTTGATAACAATTCTAACGATACCTGTATCATGCTCCTGGTTTCTTCCTATCCTGAAATATAGCCTTCTATATCCATCATCCCTTCTTATAAAATCATATTCAGCTTCTCCTGAAGTGGGCGGCAATTTCTGGTTGGGACATTAGTTAAGGGCACTGAGGCCAGCATTTTTGTAATTGGCTGACCTGAAGTATGTGATAAGTTTCCTCTCTTTTCCAGCCGTCCTGTGTGGTTTACCATGGTTACCAGAAAGCATGACAAATGGAGTGTAACCTAGGAGGGACAGGGTAAAACCCCTGCTATCAGCAATTAGAGAATTGCTTATTTTTATTAAGAGCAAAGTTAAGCAAGATTTTATACTTTACAGTTTTCTTATCACAATATCATCACACTGGAAGGGGTTTGCCCATGAAAGAAAATTCTCAAATTTCCATTCCCTAGTGAGTTTTTTTTTACTGTTTTAGCTGCTATCACTTCCTATGCTGGTCAGTGTAAAAGTGTGGACAGGGACTCATAATGATCCCTTTAGTGCTGCGAGATGCTGTGTGTTGCCAATGTGCTTATATTATTAGGGTACAGGTTTATCTACACTTTCATTTAGCTTCTGAACATTCACTAGTATCTGACACAGAAAAAGAGATGAGACAGATGAGAGATGATGAGATCCATGAGATGCATGTAACACATGACATTCTCAGCTCTGCTATAACATACACTGTCGGCTCTGCTATAAGAGCTACCCCCTCCCCCCCCCCCCCCGCATAAAGACCTTATCTGCCTGTAGCTCTCACAGCACATGTACTCTCCTCACGCTGCTTGCTGGCAGGAAGTCTGTGTATGTGTGAGCATGTCTTGGAATGCAAGTATGGGGGCTGGAGACAGAGAGGACCTCGTTACAGTGTCAGACAGGAGAATAGTATGTCCTTCCAAACCCTAGACTTCCGATTTAGGGTCGGATCCGCAGGCAACCAAAATTGTACACACCAGTACAGATAGAGACAGGTTGGAATTATCTGTGAAATTCTGTATTTTTGTTAACAACAGCAAGTTATCCTGAGCATATTTAAAGAATATTGCCTTAGTGGAAATACCTCTTTAAGCTTTGTCCAAGATTACTCTCATTTATATTGTTATGTTAAAATGGTATTTCTATTTTGGGCAGTTATGGCAGAGCTGCATATATAAGGCGCTACGCCCCTGCCACAAGTACAGGTACAAGGGAGTTGAGATAGGAAGATGCACACAAGAAAGCATTTATACAGGACTGTATGAATATTATCTAAGCATCTTAGAAAAGAAACAAGAAAATTTGTCTTTACTTTCCAGGATAATTCTATGACATCCTTCTTGAAAAAGACCATATTAAAACATTGGTATTTACATTTCCAAAGATCCTAAAACAAAAGCTGCAAGCCACAAATGTATTCAAAAATATACAATTCACAAAGTCAAAAGCTCCTTTTCTGTCAAAGTAATTTTTTTTCAGAAAGCACAGCCTACAATGCAAAAATAACTGTTTATGTAATAAAAAAAATAAAAAAAACCTTCCTGAAACTTTACAGCAACAGTAATAAAATGAAAAAATTACTTAAAAATATGTAAAAATCCAGACTACTTATATACATAAATGTACTTTCTTAAAACAGGATCTGAGGGGTTCATACATATCTCACATGTGCATATTCACCAAAATATGCAGCAAAAATGTAAGTTCTAGATTAAAGATGAGGTATTGATCCAGAGATTTACTCATACTGCCATATGTGATTTTGAAAAGAAATTTGAGGCAATTGGTTTCTTCTTCATGCAAGTGTTTTTTTTTTTTGTTTTCTCAAAATCAAAAATGTTAGTATTATAGGATGGACTCCTTTTCAACCTTATTTACTATGTTGCTGTGTGAATGGACATTCCTCTATATTCACGTATACAGAAAACGGAGAAGTTTCTTACCTCAGTAACGGTTTGACCTGGGTGAATACGGAAGTTGACCGTAGCTCTTGCCATGCGAGGGATCACATTGGACTGAATAAATACACATATACATGGGCTATTAATTGGATGAAACATATATGTGGGTTCCATAAATAAGAGACTTACAAATCAATAAAAATAAAACCCCAAAAAATATAGAATTAGACTCACCGGTAATTCACTTTCCATCTAGTCCTCCATGACGGCCCACTTGGAGGATGCCCCTTGACCTCTGTAGGGACAGGAAGCAGAGAGGTTAAAAGCCTCCCACCCGCATCCTCCCGCCAGTGTCTACCAAATAACTACACCGGTGGAAGGTACAACAAAATTTTATTTTGTATGTTAAACATTCACATACATACAGAATAAGTCAGGGAGGGAATATATATAGGCCGTCATGGAGGACTAGATGGAAAGTGAATTACCGGTGAGTCTAATTCTATATTTCCAATACGTCCCCCATGACGGCCCACTTGGAGATCTACCAGATAAGTAGAAATTTTTAGGGTGGGATGACAGCTTGTAGAACTTTCCTGCCAAAGGAAAGATCTTGAGAACAAGGCAAATCCAGTCTGTAGTGTTTTATGAAGGTGGATGATGAGGCCCAGGTAGCGGCCTTGCAAATCTGCTCTAATGATGCACCTCTTTTTTCAGCCCAGGAAGTGGACATAGCCCTGGTGGAATGGGCTTTTAGGTCCGTTGGGGTCTCCTTCCCTTGTTGCGTATAACAGGTGGAGATAGCTAACTTTAGCCATCTTGCTATTGATGTCTTTGAGGCCTTTCTCCCTTTGTTTTTTCCCTGGAATTGAATAAACAAGTTATTGTCTAAACGCCAGGACTCCGTAGCTTTTATATAAGCTAGTACAATTCTTCTTACGTCTAGAAGGTGCCACGAAGCTTCCCTACTAGTGGAGGGATTTTCGCAAAAAGATGGTAGTGTGATTTCTTGAGCTCTGTGAAATCTGGATGTCACCTTGGGAATGAAGCCTGGATCTAAAGTAAGAATTATACGATCAGACAGAACTCGCATATAAGGCTCTTTGATTGAAATAGCCTGAATTTCACCCAATCTTCTAGCTGTAGTGACAGCAACAAGAAGGGTAGTTTTTAACGTTAAGTTCTTTATGTTGGCGCTATCCAGAGGTTCAAATGGTGGTCTGGAAAGTGCGTCTAGAACCAGTTTTAGGTCCCATGTAGGAACTCTCCTGAGAATCTGGGGTCTGATTCTGGAGGAGGCTAGGATAAACCTTTTGACCCACCTGTGCTCCGCCAGTGGACGATCGCAGAAGGCGCCAAGGGCCGAGACCTGGACCTTTAAGGTGCTAGTAGAAAGGCCCTGTTCCAGGCCTTTCTGTAGAAAGTCCAAAATCTGTAAGATATTGGGGTTAGATTGAGATGGAGGATTATCTCCACAAAATGTTACAAATTTTTTCCAAATTTTATGATAAATTGCGAACGTAACCTTCTTCCTACTTGCCTTAAGAGTTGTTACTACAGCCATTGAAAGTCCCCGCGATGTCAGGAATTCGGACTCAGGATCCAAGCTGTTAGCTGAAGCCGTCCCGGGTCGGGATGTAGAATCGGTCCCTGGTGTAACAGGTCTCTCCGTGAGGGTAGTATCACTGGTTGCTGCTGGGTCAGGGATGTCAACAGAGGATACCAGTTCTTCTTTGGCCAATTTGGACAGATCAGTATCACCCTTGCCTGGTCCGTAAGGATTTTTCTGAGGACCCTTGCCACTAAGGGAATAGGGGGAAAGGCATAGGAAAGAGGTTCGACCCATCGGTGGCTGAAAGCATCCAGTCGATCCTTCGGTGCTCCTGCCTCCAGAGTGTAGTATCGATGGCATACCGTATTCTTCTTTGTGGCGAAGAGATCGATTTGAGGAATTCCCCACAGACTTGTCAAATGGATGAAGACCTCTGGATTGATGCTCCATTCGTTGGGAGAAATCTGTTCCCTGCTGAGGTAGTCTGCCTCTTTGTTTAGAACTCCTCTCAGGTGAGTTGCGGAGAGGGAGAGCACGTTCTCCTCTGCCCAGGAGAAGATCGTATGTGTTAAGGTGGAAAGAGTCGTCGATCTTGTCCCCCCCTGTCTTCTTAAGTAAGACACCGCTGTGGTGTTGTCTGATAAAATGTGTACATGGTTGTTTTTCAGGAGAGGTGTATTTTGCCTTAGGGCTTCCCAGATGGCCCGTAGCTCTCGATAGTTTGATGGCTTCCGGGATTGGGAAGGCGTCCATAGACCTTGGGCGTAATGGGAAGGGAAGACCGCTCCCCAGCCCACACTGCTTGCGTCGGTTGCAATTGTGAGACGCAGAAGACAATGCCAGTGGACCCCGTTCTCCAGGTTCTTCCTCTGTAACCACCACTGTAAACTTCTTTTTACTGAGGATGGGATGATGACCTTCTTGTCCAAACCTGAGGGTCTTCGATCCCAACTGCTCAGAATCCAATTCTGTAGGATGCGAGAATGATTTTGACTCCAGGCCACTGATGGGAGACAGGCTGTAAGGAGTCCCAAGATCTTCATGGCTCCTCGGATTGATATAGAAATCTTCATTCTGAAGGAGCGAACGTGTTGTCTCAGATCTTCCGCTTTTCCCTGAGGAAGAAAGGACATCAGATGAGTGGAATCTAACATTACACCAAGGAATTTCTTGAGGGTGGAGGGAGAAAGATCTGACTTTGGGGTGTTTATTAACCATCCCAACTCTGAAAGCTTGTGTATCGTAAGATCTCTTGCTATAATGAGATCTGGACTGTCTTTTCCCACAATCAGCAGGTCGTCTAAATAAGGGACGATAGATACTCGCTGAAGTCTCAGAAAAGCAACCACCTCCACCATGATCTTTGTAAACACTCTTGGAGCTGATGAAATCCCAAAAGGGGAGAGCCCGAAACTGAAAGTGTAGGACAGAACCCTCTGGAGAGAGGACAGAAAATCTTAAGAATTTTTGAGATGATGGGTGAATTGGGACGTGATAATAGGCGTCTTGCAGATCTATTGTGCACATGCAGTAACCTGTGTAAATGATTTGGGTCGCAGATCTTACCGATTCCATGTGGAAACGTCTGTAAGTGATGAACTTGTTCAAGGCCTTTAAGTTTATTATCATCCGGTTTGACCCGTTTGGTTTTTTGACCAGGAAGAGGGGAGAATAGAAGCCCGTCTTTTCTTGATCTTGAGGGACCCGGGAGATCACTCCTGCGAGAATGAGAGATGAGACTTCCTGCCAGATGAGAGAATGGGTAGAGGAAGAGGTAGATAATAAGGGAGGCATAAATCTTGATGGTGGGGGGGTAGTGAATTCTATCCTGTATCCCGAGTTGATAATATTCAGGACCCAAGGGTTTGAGGTAATACAAGACCATTGGTTGACAAACCCTAGAAGACGCCCCCCCACTCTGGCGTCATTGTCTCTTCCCTCCGGAGTTGTCAGGGGAATTTGAGAATAGAAACCCCCGACCTCTGCCGCCTTTAGGGTAACTCCAGCGACCCTGTTTACCTTTGCCCCGAAAGGTCTCCTTGGTGTTCCTGAAGGGACGAAATGAAGGTTTCTTGGAAGGTGCTTTGTTCTCCGGAAACCCCTTCTTCTTATCAGAGGCTCTTTCTAATATGGCGTCCAACTCTGGACCGAAGACGAAATCTCCAGTAAACGGGATGCTGCATAGCTTCGTTTTAGAACGAATGTCACCGCCCCATTGTTTTAACCACAAGGCTCTCCTTGTGGCATTTGTTAGAGCCCCTTCTTTGGCCGCAAAACGGACGCCTTCAGCTGAAGCATCAGCTAGAAAGGCAGTGGCAGATTTAAGAAGAGGAATACTTCCTAACAGAGAAGCTCTAGGGGTGCCTTCTTTGATGTGGGATTCCAATTGGTTTAACCAGAAGAAGAGGGTTCTGGCAACTGAGGTAGCCGATAGATTTGACTTTAGGCTTGTCATGGATGTTTCCCAGGCCTTTTTAAGAAGGGCATCTGCCTTTCGGTCCATAGGGTCTTTGAGTTGCGCCGAGTCTTCAAACGGCAAGTCTGTTTTCTTGACAACCTTTGTCACCTGCACATCCATTTTAGGAACAGAGTCCCAAACTTTGGAGACTTCCTGATCAAAGACTAGACGTCGTCTAAACCCCTTGGAAGTTGTGATCTTCTTCTCTGGGTCCTTCCATTCTTCTGTAATTAACCCCAAAAGGGTATCGTTAACTGGGAAAACGCGTTGTTTTTTGGCTCTCAGTCCTCCAAACAATTCGTCCTCTCTAGATGTGCAGGGGACTTCCTCTTCGATGTCTAGAGTTTCGCGAATGGCCTTCAGTAGATTATCTAACTCATCCAACTGAAAGAGATGACGTGGGTCAGTCTTTTGACCTACATCCTGGGAATCGATTTCTTCTGTGTCCCCCAAGGAGTAGGAAGGGACTTCAGAATCATAATTTTCCTCCTCAGAGGAGGAGATGTCCGCTAATCTTGGTTTTTTTGGAGGGGGTTCCTTCTGTGTTGCCGAAGCCACTGAAGCCACTACTTTCTCCTCAATAAACGATTTTAGTTCATCCATAAATGAAGTTTTTTCCTCTCGCATAAACTCTTCTATACAGGTTTTACAAATGGGCTTCTGGTAAGCCTCGGGCATAGTGCGAAAACACATATTGCATTTCTTAGCAGTACTTCTGCTCTTAGCAGGTTTGCTAGCTTTTTCAGATTTTTCAGATCTGTCCTCTTTTCCTTTCCCCTTAGTCCCTTGATCCTTATCCTAAGGGAGAAAGGTAAGGAGTAACTAACTTGGAGTTCTAATATGATACACTACTAGAACATGCCATACAGCACCACTTACGTAACCAGGAGGGTGGAGTAGGCCCAAGTCTGCCTCATCAGCCATGTCAAAAAGATGTCTGGGACGGCCAGGCCACCAAACGCTATATGCTCCAAACAGACACCATTTCTCTGATAGAGCTCCATTTTTATACCTTAACGGGGAGCCCATCCCCCTAGCTGGTGGCTCTGCTGCGCTCGTTCGCTCCGAGGCGCGTCTGACGTCACTTCCGGTCGCGGCCGGAAGTCGTCATCGGCCGCAAAGAACTCTTGGGAACGGAGCTTTCCGCGCGGCCTCGCGTAGGCCCCATTCGGCTGCTGGAGAGGCCGCTGTCCGGATCATCGAGGGACCAGGGAGGGAAGACCCGGCCGCGGACCCGATCCGGAGGGGAACTACGACCTGCAATAGGCCGGCGTAACCCCGGTAAGTTTTTTCTCTAAAAAGAGAACATGCGTCCCCCCCCCCCCTTAGGAGGAGAGGAGCCTCTCTGACCTATCCCCTGTAGGGACAGGAAGACACTGGCGGGAGGATGCGGGTGGGAGGCTTTTAACCTCTCTGCTTCCTGTCCCTACAGAGGTCAAGGGGCATCCTCCAAGTGGGCCGTCATGGGGGACGTATTGGAAACAAAAGATTAGAGAATGTGTCCTATGAAATAAAATGTTTTCAAAACTGCTGTACAAGGAGCAAAAAAAAAAGAGTGACACCAGTTGTATGCCTATCATTTATTCATCCAGTTTAACAACTTGGTTAATAAGCGCCTTCCCGATACATTTCCCCCCTCAAAGTCTGACAGTTTTATTTAATGCCTTAACATATTTAGGTGGCGCATGTGCTGACAACTGTGAGGTTAACTGGTAGTGACGTTGGGCAGTCCAGACCTCTGGGAAGCCATAACAACAATCTGATTTCCCTCCCCTCCTCCCCCCCCAGAAAAAGCAGGGAGCCCCCAGAGTCTGCTGTGTGCCCCCTCTGGCAGGATCCACTCTTCTTTAAGCTTCCTATGCCCTTGTTTTTAATTAAAAAAGGCTTTCCAAATTATGCAAATTAGCCCGAGGGGCTCCAGACTAATAACACATATGGACCCTGGAGCCCTACATGCTCATTTGCATAATTTACATTGTTTTTTGTACAAACCAGAAAACCAGGGCATAAGAAGCTAAAAGAAGAGCAGAGCCTGCCAGAGGGGACACCGCCTAGTGGTAGATGTCCTTTAGATGTTGGGAAATAATTATGCTATGATCAATAGTGAGGCTACTGAGTTTGGAGAATTGTGTAGAAAGAGTTGTGCCTGAGAAATTAGAATAATAGAAACATTTAGTACACAGAATCTTCTGAAAAAAGGACTTTATTTTAATGCCCTTCACTACAAAACATATTTTGCAAAACATTTCTGAAACATCCCTGAAACATCTTGTATTTTGTAGAATATTAAAATAAAAGCTGAAAATTTATGCCGAATTTTCTGTGCACCAAATCATGTGGGTTTATACAGTTCATCCATAATTCTGGCATATGGACTCGAGTATAATCCTAGTTTTTCAGCACCAAAAAAAAATGTGCTGAAAACCTAAACTCGGCTTATACTTGATTAAAAAAAATATAGGTTTTACCAGGTTTTTGTGGTAAAATTAGGGGCCTCGGCTTATACTTGGGTCGGCTTATACTAGAGTATATACAGTAATAAAAATAGGGACCGTAAAATTAACATTTCTGCTTCCTAACAATATCCCTGTTGCCCAAGCACTACCTGCCACAACAGAGGTCACTATAACATGAATGAGCTTACAACAACTAAGTGACACAAGTTTTCCTATTAACAGAATCTAATTGCATTTCTGATAAAACAGTCTGTATGCATATGTGTTAGGAACATTACACAGCGCACTACCTTTACTCCAGCATTAAAGATGGTTATTGCAGTTGTTGTCCGCACTATAGCATTGCTTGATGGGGTTCGCTCCAGCACTCTAGAAAATATGCCAAATTGTATATACTACATTAATACAAATACAGTATATGATGCATACATTTACAGAAAAGGATCTTCTTTTGAGGAATTATATGATACACGTGAAGTCCCTACTTTCAAAAAAGTGCCCAGGTCTCCTTACCTATAGCCTTTGTGAGACTTTATAGACCTGGAATTTATACTTAAAGGAAATCTACCACAGATAAACCGAGGACATGTACTCATTGATCCACGACTGGTAATCTTCTCGTCTATGGTCTCCTTCCTAAGGCTGGGTTCACGTTTTTTTTTTGTTTTGTATATGCAACATCCCCCACCGGGGCCTAGCCTTTGAGGTGAGGCCTGGAGACAGCCGGGGCCCGCGGTACCGGAGTGGCTGGCGGTTGCGGCCTAAGCACGCTATTGTCACGGTGCTTGGTACGGGGTAACCGGAGGGCTGTCCTACAGCCTGGCAGGTCTCCAGCAGGGTGGTGTTGGCAAGAAATGATGAGGGAGAGGCTGCTATAGCGGATCTCCCTGGGGCAACCCCTTAATGTCCCGAGTGTGAGTCTCTGGAGTGCTGGACAGGGTGCCGGTGATGAAGGCAGCCGTATTAGCAGGGACCAGACGGAGACAGAAGTTGAAGAAAACAACTTACAGTTCTTTATTTGAACCGCAGGAACCGCAGCAAACGTGCCTTTAACAAGATGGTGGAGTACTGGAGAGGTATTTGGAGGGAGCCACAGGATGTATTTCACCAGCCTGGATGTATAGGGCAGGCTGGGAGGCAGCTGTGTCCTAGAGGATGCTTCAGCTCAGTCCTGGATCTCTTCAGGTATCACCCTTGAAGGTAGGATGACACCCCTTTCCTCACTACACTAACTCTAGTCTTATCTTCCACTTCAGGCAGGGGCTAGGCTCTTCCTGCACTGGTCTGGTATGCTAGAGACTCTGAGCTACTGCTCAGCTAACTACTCTCTGCTTGCGTCCTGCAGACCCAGAGGGCCTGACTAGGACCGGTCTCTTCTCCCTTCTGGGAGAGACCGCTCTCCTCTCTCTCCTGAGAGAGACTTCTCTCTAAGAGCCCTAGAACATTCCTGGCCAGGGGGTTTTATTACCTCCCTTTGGTCAGGTGGTGGCTGCTCCTCCAATTACCTCTCAGTTCACAGAGACAGGAGGTAACACATATCATTGGATACTGGACTTTTACATCATATACAGATTTAACTTCTGCCTTGCCAGGCAGGATTAACCACTGCAATTTCCCTTTGTGATGTGGTGACATTGTTATGGGGCTTATTCGCAAGCACCCACTCGCCATTGCATCGGCGAGGGTGTTGCATATACACCAAGTGTATACAGCAGAAAAGCACCCGACGTATACACATAGCATATATATAGAAAAATAGTAATGGAGGCATAGTTGTTATCTTCATTTGGCCACTATGCAGTGTGATATTCTACTTCTCAGACAGCTCACGACTCCGGGCGACTTCTCAACTCCATATTAGAGGCGGGTATAGCTGTGATTCCAAAACCTAGAAAGGATCCAGCTAAACCATACCGACTTATTTCCCTCCTTCCATTGGATGTTCCAAACTGGGTTTATGCAGAGAGATCTAACTCAATAAATCTTTGAAGGCTTTTTCTGAACCTTCAGCTTTCAGAGGGCGTTTTTTTCGGGATGGACTAAATACACACCACTGAGGTAGAACACTACTTTTCCTGAACTTAAAAAGCATGGAGAAGCAGGCGTACAGATAGCAGAAGGGGTTCTAAACGTAGACCAGAACAGTTGCAGCAGCCGCTCCATTCATCAAGATCTTCAATTACGGCACGCTTGCTTTACACAATTTAAAGATGATACTAAAGGGGTTCTCCGGTGACAAAGATTGACCTCACTTATCTCTCCACACTTATCACTTCCCTCATTCAGTGTTATTAAATCTTCTGCCCCCTTTTCATAAAATAAAAGTCATCCCTGTGCACTGGCAGCTCCTGCTACACTTAGGCTGGATTCACACGACCGGTGCCCGCCGTACCGTAACACGGCGGGCACACGGCAGCGTGCGGGGAGAAGAGGAGGGGGAGAGCGCTGCTCACCCCGCCCCTCTCCATAGGGATACATGGCGCACGGCGCCGTATGCCATGAAAAAATAGGACATGTCCTATTTTTTCATGGGGTATGGAGCGGTACGGTGCCACACGCTCCCGTAGGGTGCCGCGCGCCCATTGCCGTCTATGGGGGACGTATATTGCCGTATATACATCCCCCTTGCGGTAGTGTGAATGCAGCCTTACAGTTTCCAAAGAAATGACCTGTATACTTTCTCTGCTCTCCAGTCCATGTGCAGCCAGCTCCTTGTTCCCTGCTGTAGGGTTGTGGCTGCACCTTCCTCTGAAGAAGCTGTGCTGACCCGGGGGATTGTGGGAGATAAAATATTTTAGTAGAATGGGGTCAGCCATCTTGGAGTGATGCACAGCAGTGAGCTGTGAAGTGACAAGTGAAAGAAAACAAAAGTATACAGCCCAGGGTGGTGAGCTAAAGGTGTGTAACTATAATAAATGAACTGGACCTTTTTATTATTGGGGCTACTTGGATATTCTGGGGGGCTCATATTAGTTAAAATGTCTAGTTGGCTATCCCATTTAGGGTACATAGCTGAGATTATCTATCAATATTACAAATCCCCCATCCTGAAAACAATAGGTGCGTGGGATACAGGGAATTGCCCTGCAGGGTAGATGACTTTGACTTAATACATATATTTTGGGTACGTGTTAAGCTAGGGCTCTATGGGAAGGTCCAATGACGCTCACTGTTGCACACATTTTATATCAAGCACGCAAACTCATTGCATCACAGGGGGGATTCATCCTAATGTCCACACCATCAGAGAACTGCATAGCAGATTGAACAACTATAAAAGATTGGTGCAGGTGGTATACAAATAAAGGGGGTACTCAGGAAGAAGCTGGATGACAGGTCTCCCGTCTGGGGCTTTATTCAGGATGCAATGTATAAGGTAATGTAAAATGTTTTAGGCTGAATGTACTCCATCATTTGGTCAAGTGGTCAGAGGTCAATTCTTGCCGCACGAATGCTTCCCTTACCCCGGGTTGTATCTTGTTCTGTCTTTTTTGTAAGGTTTGTACACTGCATTTGTGAATGATGCTTCATTCAGCCACGTTTAATGAGATGTGTGTTATCATTTACTGTTATGAAAATTGAAAATGGTTTGGCGGTTAATAATAATTATCCGATTAAAAAAAAAAAGTTTTATGATACATGCATTTAAAAAAAAAAAAAGAAGAAAAGAAATGAATGAGGTTTCTTACCTACTGATGATTGGAGAGAAGAGCCACAGGTTTGCCATCATGACATTAAGAGGGAAAGCAAACTATAAAACAGAATGACATTAATGGCAGAATGACTATAAAACAGTGTACACACATCAGTCACATAGAGAAGGGTCTATTTAAGAACTTCGGTGTTACTTGGTAGCATGGAGAGGAGGTGGAAAACCCCAAACTACAAGAAAGGACCCTCATATCTGATCACACAAGCATGAGACATGTGCACTCAAGCAATTTATGGGGCAACCTGTTACTAGCTCAAACAACTCTGGAAAAAGGGATCCCTCTCCTGGTTCTACATGGTCTCAGCTGTTCACTAACCTTTTTCACATCTAAAATTAAAACTATGGACTGGACTGGAGAGTGAACAACTGGGGTCACATTGTGTGACAGAATAGTGATCAGACAACCTCCCATGAAGGAAGTCCAAAATGCAAGACACAAGTGAATGCTGATTGGGAGCACTGCTTCTTCCAGAGATCAAGAGTCCTCCAAAGGAGGGAGATACGGGAGCCTCTCCTGAGAAAGCCAGAACCCATGTTAGATGCCATCCTATGAAGGACACTAGGTTTAAGAGGCAAATGCAGGACATGGAGTGGTACTTCTGGATTTGACAATACAAATGCTGGCCTTGTTCTGAATTAGAGATATAGCCTTCGACAAGATATCATCCAGTTATGGAAGGCGTAACTACAGCCCTACTACACCACTCCCCAGATGTCTCTGTTTTGCCATCTAAATGGAAGAAAATACAATCAAGAAAGTCCAGCAAAGCCTTCAGACAATAAGCTAAAACTGATTAGCACTGCAGGAGGGGTATAGCAGACTACATTTTTATGGCCTAGAGTCCATAGCAGACTACATTTTTATGGCCTAGAGTCCACCTCCAAGCCAAGGTGTTTTTTCCAGCAGTGACATGAGCGAGACCCTTTTTAGGTACCATAAGGTAATCATAATTCTTACCTCCCCTGCCAGCTGCTCAAACATTGAAGCCTCAGGACCTACACCAAACATATTTGGCAAAGGATTTCTCTCCAACCTATTCAACAACATAACAACATTATCAGTTACATTAGTATAGTAGATTAGATTAGCTCCATCAAGTCCAACATATAATACTACAGCATTGATCCAAAGAGGTAAAACAAAACCGACGGTAGCCTCTATTGGGGGAAAAGGTCTCCCAGGCATCCAGATGGAAAAAACGTCATTTATAAAAATAATGCATTAACTTAGTCCTAAAAATTTCCCATTCACAATGGCTTAAAAACGAAAATTCAATGCTCAATTTGGCAATTTCTCCTGAATATGGCTGTAAACAACAGAATTGGCACACAGGAGCGCACAGAAGGGAAGCAGCTCCACTGGCTCAGGACAATGGGAGCCTCTTTTTTTCCTTTGTCTGCAAACACTGTTGTAGGTCCATTTTTACATGGTGTTTTCCACACATTTTTAGCTTGTTTGCTCCTTCCTCGTTCACAAAAACAGTCTATGTCATCGGTTTTCCTGGATCCACAAAAATGGGATGTTGACTTAAATAAAGGCAAGAAGCCAATGATATAATTTAACCCCTTAAGGAAGCAGTTTTTTTTTCCGCTCATTTCTTGCTCTGCACCTTCAAAAATCCATAACTTTTTAATTTTTCTGTGTGAGGGCTTATTTTGTGTGTAACAAATTTTACTTTCCCGTTACGTTATGTATTATAACATGCCGTGTACTTGGAAGCAGGAAAAAAATTCCAAATGTGGGAAAATTGAAAAATACATTCTTGTGGGCTCAGTTTTTTTACGACTTTTCACTCTGCGCTCCAAATAAAACCTCTACTTTATTCTTTGGTTTGGTGCGATCGCGGTGATGCCAAATTTATACAGGTTTTATTGCGTTTTAATTCATTTTTAAAAATTAAATGAATGTGTATGAAAAAGGGAAAACATTTTTGCCATCTGCTGACGCTAATAACTTTTTCATACTTCAAACAATACGGAGCTGTGTGAGGGGTCATTTTTTGCAAAATGAGCCGACGTTTTCATTGCTACCATTTTGAGGACTATGCAACATTTTAATCAATTTTCATTACATTTTTTAAGTCATGTAAAAAGGTGTAAAAGTCGCATTTTGGACATTTGGACACCATTTCCCGTCTCGGAGGTCACCGCCGGTTTTATATTTTTATACGCATTTCGGGACGCGGCGATACCTAATGTGTTTGTGATTTTAACTGTTTATTATATTTTATATCAATTCTAGGGAAAGGGGGGTGATTTGAATTTTAATATTTTATAAATTTTTTGACATTTTTTAAACTTTTTTTTTTTTGTTTTCACAATTTCGAACCTATGGCACTGGTGCCATTGGCGGCACTCTGAGCCCTTTCTGTGGGCACCCAGGCCATCACCCCAGAAAGAAGTTCACCAGACAGAACTCAAAGAATCTGCCTGCAGAATCTTCCTTCAATGATGGATGAATTTGCCCTCCTCCTTTCAACTGCATTGGTGTCCTTGGGAGGCTGAAAGATTGAAAATTGTCAATGAACAAGGAGAAATACATTACTGCTTACATTGCTGTTTGGGCACTGAGGCTCTAAAAGGTTCGCCATCACTGATCTAGGGTATTAATGTACCCTAGATGGTCTAAGAAATTGTGAAAAAAAAAAAGGATGGTCAGATCGTTCCTAACATATACCGCAATACGGTGTCAAAGAAGAGGTTAACACCCGCGATCGGTGCAAGCAGCGACTGCGGGTGTTAGCGATGGGTCTTTGCTGCAATATGCGTGAGCCCTCTTCATAGAACCTTCATAGCTCTGCGGCGGATATACCTACCATTTGATTTGATGCATTATGAAGCAAACATACCTTGAGAATGCTGTAGCTACACTGTTGCAGGATCATAGCTTGGTTAATCCCTGTGCCGAGAGGTTTTGCTGATAAAACATATATAACATTATGATAATAAAGCTGTCTAGCTACTGTGGATGGTTCAGCGCTTGTCCTAGCATGTCAGTTATTCACCGCAGGAGAGGGTGATGTAATCCCTGGGTTGTGCCTGAATGCAGAATAATCAATTGCTGCACCATCCCCCAGCTGCTGTGTTTGAGTGATCCAGCTCAGGTTGATTAGTCATGTCTAGACTAACCTCAATTTGTAATTACAAGCTCCGTGTCTAATGCGTCTATCTAGGCAGCCAGCCTGACCCAGCTTTCCCAAGGTCCTGAATGTTATAATAGTTTTTTCAGCAAAACCACTCAGCTCAGGGATTAACCAAGATATGATCCTGCATCAGTGTAGCTACAGCAATCCCATGTTTGCTACATAATGCATCAAATCAAATGGTAGGTTTCCTTTAACTTGGCCATATGAGGATTTTAATAACACAAAAACAGTCTGCAAAAATGTGTAAACCTGAATGCATTCCGCAAAAACTTAAGACCCATAGACTTCAATAGGAAGGCACTAGACACAAAAAAAACTAAAAATAGGACAGGATCGGTGATTACAGCCATGCAAACACTGCAACCATGTAGCTGAATTGGTCATTACCTGGACACAGCTGCTGACAGGATTCCTATGCTAGTCTCTTCAGGAGGCATTGATGAATGCCCAGGAGGTTGGTTTACAGTCAAGTTCAAAGTAATAGATCCTTTCTCCGTGGTTCCAATCCTGTAAAAAAAGGACTCCTCTTTATCCACCTTTCTCAAGCCATTAAAGGATATCCATTTCCCTGCTTCCAGAGAAAGTTCATCATATTGTATATGTTACCCATTGGTGCAATCTAATCAATGATGCCAATAAACCAGAGGAAAACAGGAACAACATTGGATCAGTGGACAAAAACTTTTGTGTGAAAAGGCATACTGCAAAGGTTGGTTAAGTTAAAAAAAACAAAATCACTGAAGCCAGGAAGAGAAAACAAATCTGTATGGCCCACATTTATCAATAGTAGTGCAAAACTGCTCTTGGTGCAGTTTGCCTATGAAGTCTGCAGGGTGCGCCAGGTTCATGATTTGTGGCGACCCTTCACGAATCTGACACCCCCTGCACAAAGTGCATCAACATTTTTTGATCCACCTTTAACATAGGACACACATATGTCTGACTTTGCATGTGGCATAAAATACTGCGGACTGTGCACCGGAACGCTCCTTTCAGTGCAGAAATTTGTAACCTCAGCAATAGGGAAGCCATTTCTTAAATACATGTGCAAACAGTTTGCACGAAAAAGAATATGCAAAGCCTGACAGAAAGGCTTCAGTGAAAAATCACAGATATGAAAAATACACCAATGTGAAAGAGCCTTTACATGCAGTGGAGATACAGTTTAAAATGCATAGGGAGCATTCACATGTTGCAGTTCAAACTACATTGTAAAGAGCTACATTATTATCCACCGTTTGCTAGGTAATGGGCTACAAGTTTGGACTTCTTCGAGCTTTTATAAATTTTATGTCAAAGTCCTGAACAGTAAACATTATGTGTGTGCAAATACAGGCAGTCCATGGGTTTCAAAGCAGATAGGTCCGGTAGGTTTGTTCCTACAGTTGGAACATATTCCATGGAGGACCAGCGCCAGCACTGGGCATACCTGGGCAGGACTCATAGCCTCTGAAGGGGCCCATATAAGTCTGTACATAAGGAATCCATGGGGATGAAAGAGCCTGTATCTAATAAACCCATTGGGTGTGTGGGGGGCTTATATAAAATAACCATATGCGGGCTGTTTGGGCTAATAAGCAAGGGAATATTTTAGGGAACAGGCATACCAGTGAAGTGCTCAGCAGGTGGCTACTGTATGCAATTTTGCCCAAATTGCTGCAATGCTGTGGGACCTGACACTCTCAGTCACACTACACAGTGACATTGAGCTGGGGCCTATGTATCATTGCAGCCTGAGCTAAAGTACTGTAAGTTAACAGCATCCACAGAGCAGAGGTCATAGTGTGCCAAAATCCACCTGCATTTACTTCAATTTGTCCCCTTGAGGGTAAATATAAAGTAACATGTAGATTCAACTGAACATATAGGACATGTTAGTCACAATCCACATCAAATGACAGCGTGTGAACAAGCGTTAGAAAAGAAAAGGATTGTGGATTTGTGTAATAACTTACAGTGCCACGGGCCTCTTTACTCCTTGAATTACCCCATCTAGGACTGCCAACCCTTCATCTAACACAAACAACAACTTCACTCCACGAGACTGCAGCCTCTCCACAATTTTCATGGCTCCATTGTGTCCGGACACCTAAAAACCATAAAAATGTCAAAAGGAGAAAAAAAAAAAAAAATCAAATGTTTCTTATCCCATAAAATCCCCAGAGGGTCTAATATTAGTGGCATAATGAACCCATCAATCAATGAATGAAATAGGAAAATGAAGTCCCCATTTTAGCAGGTGACCATACATTTCCATAAGCCTTAAAGAATATGTCATACACAGCCATAGGGAAAATATTACAAATCATTTGAACAGGGTGGTAAGAGTCCCATACATTTTCTGTAAAATACTTTCAAAATAGATTCTGCCAAAAGTTTTCTGCCATTTACCTCTTCATCATGTCCTAGTCCAATATAGAAAGATCGTTTGGGTTTGTAGCCTCTTTTTAGCATTAATTCAAGGGCTTGCAGAACTCCCTGGAGAAGAGAACAGAGATACAAGCTAAGAATTCGTGTTTTCTAAACACGTAGTTAACATTAGTTAATTTGAATTTAGTTCTGAAACACAATTAACATGCAACACATAGGAGAAATTCCCATTCACAGACCCTTTAAACCTGTAGCCAAGTGATCAGGAATGAGCACCAAGTGTTTTGCATTGTCCACATGCAAAGCATGTAGTGCTTTTACCTGATCATTTGTGTTTAGGAGTAAACGCATGTGATCAGGAGGTGTTAACCATTTAAATGCAGCCAGCAAAGCTGCCATCTTGTATTCACCTAAACTCCAAGACTTGTAATTCAGCCTGATCTCTAACCATCTTTAATCGCCAGACAGAGATGAGTAGCAAATCCCCATATACAGGCAGTCCCTGGGTTACATACAAGATAGGGTCTGTAGGTTTGTTCTTAAGTTGAGTTTGTATGTAAGTCGGAACTGTATATTTTATCATTGTAATCCCAGCCAGAACTTTTTTGGTCTCTGTGACAATTGGATTTTAAAAATGTTGGGTTGTCATAAGAACCAGGATTAACACTAAAGCTTCATTACAGACACCTGTGATAACTGTTATAGCTGTTTATTGTAGCTTAGGACTAAAGTAAAATAAATTACCAATATCCAGAGGTCCGTTTGTAACTATGGGTCGTATGTAAGTCGAGTGTTCTTAAGTAGGGGACCGCCTGTACTGCAATACAGTAGTTATGCAGTATATTGTAGAAGCTACCAGATTGGCTATGGTACAAGTACTTATGGAGGGCGAAAAAGTAAAAAAAAAAAATATATAAATAAAAACCTATAAAATCACTCCCCCTCTGCTAAAACTCATACAAAAAGATTCATAACCATGTTAGCTATCACTGCTTCCAAAATATAAAAATGATGATTACTCCCGGTGGTGAATCCCCAAACTTTTTTGCCATTTATAAAAATTGATCACACAAGGTCATACAATCCCCAAAATGGTAGCAATGAAAACATCAGCACATCCTGCAAAAAATTACTGTTACAGAAAGTCCCCAGGTTACGTACAAGATAGGTTCGTTCTTAAGTTGAATTTGTATGTAAATAGGAACTGTGTATTTTATAATTGTAGCTCCAGACAATTTTTTTTGTCCCATTGTCAATTGGATTTTCAATTTTTCAATTTAACGGGAAGGATTAACAATAAAACTTCATTACAGACACCTTACAGCTTATCAATGCAGCCTTGGACTAAAAGTAAAGCAACCAGAGAACATCAGCAGAGGTCATAGTGGGCAGAGAGGTCCGTCTGTAAGTTGGGTGTCCTTAAAGGAAAC
Organism: Engystomops pustulosus; assembly: GCF_040894005.1. Lineage (NCBI taxonomy): Eukaryota > Metazoa > Chordata > Amphibia > Anura > Leptodactylidae > Engystomops > Engystomops pustulosus. The sequence continues at coordinate 183,098,622 of NC_092412.1, read as the reverse complement.
CTACCATTTCAAATGGTAGGTGTAAGCTGTAAACACCGAGCACCAGCTCAGGGTGAGCTGGTGCCGGTGCTTACTTTCGTTAGTGTTAAAACCGCGGTATCGCGGTTTTAACACTTTTTAAACTTTATAACAGAAGCCGCTTTGGCGCTGCGCGCGACCGTGCGCGCGCATCACCTGCGGCATTTCCTATGTAGGCGCGCGCACGATCGTGTGCACGCAGCGCCGAAGCAGTTTATGCTATAAAGTTTAAAAAGTGTTAAAACCGCGATACCGCGGTTTTAACACTAACGAAACTAAGCACCGGCACCAGCTCACCCTGAGCTGGTGCTCGGTGTTTACAGCTTAAACCTACCATTTGAAATGGTAGGTTTCCTTTAAGTAGGAGACCGCTTGTATTGGTGTTAGAACACGATGGGTTTTTTTTTTTTTTTTGTACAAATGTATTGTAAGAAAATCAAAACTGTATAAATTTGGTATCCCTGCAATTGTGACCCAAAGAATAAAGGTATAGTGAAAGCCATAAAAACAGAGCCCACAAGAAAATGGGGCACATGCTTTTATTCATCAATTTTACTGCATTTGGAATTTTTTCCAATGCAACATTAAATATTTACACCAAGAAGTACAATTTGTTACAGCTCTGTGCATGTAAAAAGATATAGATTTTTGAAGGTGGTGGTTCAGTACCCTATCCCTCATGTTATTGGTTTAAGAGGGAGAAAGGGTCGGAATCATTTTTGAATACAGTTTGTCAGTGTCTACAAACACGCTGACAGAACACCTTCTGTTAATTAGTTATATCCTGAGGTTATAGGTCGATGCTATAACATTTTTTGTTCTGATGATTAAAAGTGACCTTTGAAATATTCTTGAAGATATCATGATTACTGTGCTAACTTATATGACAGATAACATGATGAAGAAGAATATATTCTCTATAGTGGCATTACTGTCTCTGGATAAACAAAGTCAGTAATTATTCCAAGATTCTGCAAATTTGAGACAAGGTCAAGATGGATGTTTTCATTCTGAGGAAGGACCATATTTTAAGTGTCATTAGAGAAGAAGTACAAACCATTTGAAAGTGTTTTGAGACTCACAATCACACAACTTTTGTCATCTAGGGTTCCTCTTCCATATATATAACCATCACGTTCTTCTCCAGAGAAAGGTGGGACGTCCCAACCTTCAGGAGGGGCTGGTACAACATCCAGGTGCGCAAGGATCATGTAGGGCTTTAAACTTTGGTCTGCGCCTTGGACTGTGAAAAGGTGGCTGAATTCTGCCACCACTTCATGTTTAATAATGCTCGAGGAGAACACTCTGGGGAAAACTAATTTAGAAAAGAAAAAGTTAAAATGGTCACAAAATTTTTACATAAAATGTATTTATTTGTATACAAAGTAACTTAAATTTATTCAACAGAGAAAAGTGCTTACTTGGCTCCCATACCTTACACACAAACTTTCAGGACAAGAGTGGAGTGAGCAAGAGCTGAGTCACCACAGCTAAGCCTCCACCCCATAGCTCATGGAGAAATGAGAGCCTGCATAGAAACTGCCAATACTGAAGAATACAAGTCACATAATTTTCAGAAATATATTATAACCCCCTCATGTATATACTATGGACTACAAATCTGCCCAATCTATGTTTATTGTAATATATCTGCACATAAAGTAGCCCACAGTTGATGATAACGTGCCCCAGAGCCACAATGTAATACTTAACCAGGGGTGGTTTTGCCATAGAGATGGAGCTACTTGTAAGATTTTACTATGGTGTTTCCACTGTATCCACTTTGTGTAAGTTAATATTAAAAGGTGCTGAAGCATTTTGCTCCACATTATGGTTTGGTAGGGTCACAGAGGACTGACCACATAAACAGATAAAAATAGCCACCACTTTCGAAGTTAGAAAAGAACCCTAAAAAAATGCAGATTTATTGGAATTTGCAAGTATACACGTTCCATCAAAGACAATTATCCAGAACACCGGTATCCAGACCATGAGAACAAGGGTCACATACACCTACTAACCTCGCCTGTTGTCTACCAATACACTGCACTCCAATCCCCTAGGACAGTGATGGCTAACCTATGGCACTGGTGCCAGAGGTGGCACTCGGAGCCCTTTCTGTGGGCACTCAGGCCATCACCAGAGAGGACTCCAGGTATCTTCCTGCAGTCCCAGACAGCCCAGGACTTGCTGTGCACAGAGCTATTTTAAAGTGACAGCTCTACCTGGGACTATTTTCTGCTTTATTGGGTGTTCAGGGGCTGGTATCAATGAAAACTGTGACAGAGAAGGGAGTATAAATCACAAATTAAATTTCTGTGTTGGCACTTTGCGATAAATAAGCGGGTCTTTGTTGAAGTTTGGGCACTCAGTCTCTAAAAGGTTCGCCATCACTGCCCTAGGACAACTTGTTGATCACCATTTTCACCAACCTGTTGGTCCCAGTGGACACTTTAGTGAATATTGTACACATAAAGCTCAAGCATTTTCTAATATTCTTTACGTTTCAATTCCACATTCCACAAAATATTTAAAGAGGACCTGTCACCTAAATTTTCAGCACTGGGAGCTGCTTACTAAAGTAAGCAGCTCCTAGTGCTTGATCAAACGCCGCAGTGTTATAGTGATAGCGTTACCGGAAACCTTCGGTAACGCTATCTAAAACTGTGGCGGGGTACAGTGTAATCATGAGGGGGCGGTCCGAGGCGCTGCCTCTTCCCTGGACCGCCCCTAGCCACGCCCAACCCCGCCCACTCATGAATATGTCAGACAGCTTTGCGAGCTGTCCGACAATTACATCCTACCCCGCCGCAGTGTTTGATAGCGTTACCGGAGGTTTCTGGTAACGCTATCACTCTAACACTGGGGCGTTTGATCGAGTACTAGGAGCTGCTTACTTTAGTAAGCAGCTCCTAGTGCCGATAAATTGGGTGACAGGTCCTCTTTAATAAAGTGGGAACTCCGGATGGCAGACATATACCTTTTCTAATGTATTCTCCAAACTCAGCCAGAGCTGTATAATTCTGCTCCTCTTCAGAGACGGAAACAGTTGGAATGCGAACGGCACCTGATATGAAATAAGCAGATTAGATACATAAGTTGGCACACGTATCTATTTAAGCACATATGATATCTTACTACAGGCCTTATAATGAATGGCACAGACCACATTTAAGAGAACCTGCCAGGGGAATACAGACATTATGGCAAATCACACAATTTGTTGCAGTTCAGGAGGGAGTCATGCTCACGTGACACAGTGGGGACACGTCTGAGGAGTCATGATTTGCAACATTGACTACATGAAGCTCCTGGACAGGTCATCAATATTATTATAGCCGGCGCATGCAGGTACGCGCCCGGCGCTTACCATGCGGGCGGCTCTCCTTCACTTCCTATGTGGTCGCGCGCATGGTATGCGCCGAGCGCGTACCTGCCTGCGCCGGCTATAAAGTTTAAAAAGTGTTTTAAACCGCGATACCGCGGTTTAAAACACTAACGAAAATAAGCTCCGGCACCAGCTCACCCTGAGCTGGTGCTCGGTATTGCCATCGGAAACCTTCCACTTCAAGTGGTAGGTTTCCTTTAAGTTATCTAGAAGTAAACCTGCTGATACAGAAAGGTGACATTGTCTATAGATAGGTTGTGTGCCAGGGTGGCATGGGGGAGCCCAAGTTTGTTGAACAGCCCAGGGTCTATGGTTTATTTAAACCGCCACAGAGTTTGGTTTATATTTTTCACGATAGTCTATGGGGGAGTTTATCATTAGGCGGCTCCTTGTGACAGGTCTATGTCTGTCTTTGGAGTTCTGCTGCCATCAGATTCTTTATAGTGTTGATTTTGTCCTATCTGTAGGCAGTAACTTATACCATGGGGGTTGTTTGTGATAGTGGTATCAAAAGTCGCAAAATACTTATTAACAGCAGGTCAAGGGTTAATCTATCAATCCCAGCGATGATACTATAGCTGCTGTCAGACACTGCTACACATGGTACCTGACCTGGTGCACAGGTGCTGCAGCCTCCTATCTGCCTGACCCCGGGCTGCCCTGCCCCTCAGTGTGGAAGAAGAGGGGGAGGGGGGGGGGGCAGTGAGCTACAGGGACAGGAGCACCACTCTGGGGTGCAGTGCTATCACCTGGCCTTCTCACGCGCCCTGCACACATACCACACATGTGGGGTGCACAGGACACTATGTGTGGTGTAGCCCGGGCACTCACCCACTAATGCTCTTTTCAGCAGCTGCCTCTCCTCAGATGTAAACACGACCTCTGCCACCGCCGGCCCCTGCCATATGACTCGGTTGCTGGGCAGTGTGAATGTCCTCAGCAGAAGGGCCGCCACTAGTATGCCCACTCCGCAGAGCAGCAGCCCGAGGAAGGCTCCCCCTGCCCCTCTCCAGCAGCGGGCTCTGGACATCCCGAGCAGTCAGCCAGCTTCACTGCACACTGACTGCAAAGCATGCCGGGGAGAGGGAGACCTGCGCAGCACGTGACGGGTGTGCTGCCTGTGCACAATCATGACATAAATGGCTAGACGTGTAGATGGAAGCTTCCACAGGGGGCTCAATCAAAGCCAATGAGAAATCAGCGCTGAACAGTCCTGTGTTGTGGGAGATAACAGCTGGGATCTGATTGGTTGTATCAAATAATCTTGTTCAGTCTTAACCCTTTAAGGATCAGACACTTTTTTAGCCTTACTATTTTTCATTCTTATTATCTGAGGCAGAATTTTAAAGTGACGCTTTTTAGTATTCTACGGAAAGCTGGACAATAATATGCCTTTCATTCTTTGTCTCAGGCAGGGGCATAACTGGAGGGGGTGCAGAGGTTGCGATCGCACCTGGGCCCTATTACTATAAACCAGTGGTGGCGAACCTATGGCACGGGTGCCAGAGGCGGCACTCGGAGCCCTTTCTGTGGGCACCCGGCCATCGGCCCAGCACACCAGACAGGACTCAAAAATTCTTCCTGCGGTTCCAAGCAACTTAAAAGATTCTGCTTTCAGTCATATATTAAAGTGATACTTACAGTATTTCACTACTTGGGACTGTAGGAAGAGGGAGAAGGTGTAGACAGGATCTAATTATCTTTGGAGGACCTTCTGCTGGCCCCTACAGATCTACAGAGGGACACTGGAAAGAAGCTAAAATAATGCAAATCCATCTTGTCCTCAGGAGGCCAATATGATTGAAAGTTGAAGAACAGGGAACAATAAGTTACTGCTTTAATTTTTGGTCGGCACCTCACAATAAATATGGGGGTTTTGGGTTGCAGTTTGGGCACTTGGCCGCTAAAAGGTTCGCCATCACTGCTATAAACCATACATTATGGAGCCTGGCACAGACTTTGCACTGGGGGCCATCAGCTTCTACTTACTAGTCTCAGGACAACCACAGACATTTGTTTGCATTGCCAAATTCAAACTTTTGATGCTTCTGAATATGGAGCTATGTAAGGGTCCAGTTTTGCAGGATGAGCTGTCATTTTCATTGAGACAATTTAGGCAGGGTTCACATTAGGTTCACAATAGGCCCCTATACGTCACACAGCAGGAGGGATGGAAAGACGTAGCCTGCCTTTTTCGCTGGATGCAATGTATATTGGTCAGACGAACACAACAAATATGCCTCCATCTGCCAGTCTATGCAACACCCCTGCCAACGTGTAGGAAAGGGAGTGGTTGTGAATAATAAGGCCCACAACCTGTCAGGATCCATCTAGTGAGTCTGATCAACTCACCCAGGGGATAATGCAGGGAGATCACAGCTGTAGATTCTGCCTGAACAGGCAATAGTTAAGTGGGTGTAAGATGTTTTCCAATTATGTGGCTGTGTTGTAAACTGGAGTGTGATTGGAGAGGTGCTACCACTAGAGATGAGCGAACATACTCGTCCGAGCTTGATGCTCGTTCGAGCATTAGCGTACTCGAAACTGCTCGTTGCTCGGACGAATACTTCGCCCGCTCGAGAAAATGGCAGCTCCCGCCGTTTTGCTTTTTGGTGGCCAGAAACAGAGCCAATCACAAGCTAGGAGACTCTGCACTCCACCCAGCATGACATGGTACCCTTACACGTCGATAGCAGTGGTTGGCTGGCCAGATCAGGTGACCCTGGGATAGACTAGCCGCTGCCCGCGCTGCTCGGATCATTCTCTGTCTGGATGCCGCTAGGGAGAGAGCTGCTGCTGGTCAGGGAAAGCGTTAGGGTGTTCTATTAGCTTACTGTTAGGCAGGAGTGATTCAACAAGAACCCAAAAGCCCTTCTTAGGGCTACAATAACATTATACTTTTTTTTTTTTTATTTGCAGCTAGTACCATATTGTGAGGAATTAGCAGGGGGACTTGCTACCGTTGTGTTTAGCTCTTAGTGACACACATATCCACCTCAAACACCAAAGTGGGAAAATTTATTAGGGTTTTGATTTCAATTAGGCACAGTCTGCCATTTACTTTTTATTTTACGTTTATTTTTTCATAACTCAGCGTCATCTCATCTTGCATAGCAGTGTGCTTTCATACTTGGCTAGAAAATAGCCAAAGGAGAATCCAAACGGCTTGCTTACGCCTACAATAGCGTTATATATATTTTATTTCTGGTTGATCTGCTGGTGGCTGTCCTTGCTGCAGTGCATCTACTACCAAATTGTGAGGAATTTGTAGTGAGACTTGCGACCGCTGTGTTTAGCGCTTAGTGACGCACATATCCATCACAAAGACCGAAGTGGGAAAATTTATTAGGGGTTGGATTTCAATTAGGCACAGTCTGCCAGTTTCTTTTTATTTTACGTTTATTTTTTCATAACTCAGCGTCATCTCATCAGTGTGCTTTCATACTTGGCTAGAAAATAGCCAAAGGAGAATCCAAACGGCTTACTTACGCCTACAATAGCGTTATATATATTTTATTTCTGGTTGATCTGCTGGTGGCTGTCCTTGCTGCAGTGCATCTACTACCAAATTGTGAGGAATTTGTAGTGAGACTTGCGACCGCTGTGTTTAGCGCTTAGTGACGCACATATCCATCACAAAGACCGAAGTGGGAAAATTTATTAGGGGTTGGATTTCAATTAGGCACAGTCTGGCAGTTTCTTTTTATTTTACGTTTATTTTTTCATAACTCAGCGTCATCTCATCAGTGTGCTTTCATACTTGGCTAGAAAATAGCCAAAGGAGAATCCAAACGGCTTACTTACGCCTACAATAGCGTTATATATATTTTATTTCTGGTTGATCTGCTGGTGGCTGTCCTTGCTGCAGTGCATCTACTACCAAATTGTGAGGAATTTGTAGTGAGACTTGCGACCGCTGTGTTTAGCGCTTAGTGACGCACATATCCATCGCAAAGACCGAAGTGGGAAAATTTATTAGGGGTTGGATTTCAATTAGGCACAGTCTGCCATTTCCTTTTTATTTTACGTTTATTTTTTCATAACTCAGCGTCATCTCATCTGGCATACCAGTGTGCTTTCATACTTGGATAGAAAATAGCCATAGCAATAGGATAGCATCGTTGGTTTTAAAAACTAAAAAACACACCAAAAAAAAAAACACAAAAAAACACAAAAAAAAGTTAAAAAAAAATTAAAGTTATAACTTTCATTTTCAAAATGTTTAACCCGAGGGCTAGGGGTAGAGGACGAGGGCGGGGACGTGGGCGTCCAACTACTGAAGGGGTCAGAGGCCGTGGTCCTGGGCGGGGTGAGACACCACCTGCTGATGAGGGAGCAGGGGAACGCCGCAGAGCTACACTCCCTAGGTTCATGTCTGAAGTTACTGGGACTCGTGGTAGAGCACTGTTGAGGCCAGAACAGTGCGAACAGGTGATGTCGTGGATTGCCGACAATGCTTCGAGCAATTTGTCCACCAGTCAGTCTTCCACGCAGTCCACCCATGTCACCGAAATCGGCACTCCTCCAGCTCCTGCACCTCAGCCTCCTCCCCCCCAGTCTGCCCCCTCCCAGGAAAATTTGGCATTTGAACCGGCATACTCTGAGGAACTGTTTTCTGGACCCTTCCCACAGTCACAAACCACTTGTTCGGTTGCTGCTGAGCAATTTTCCGATGCCCAGGTTTTCCACCAGTCGCAGTCTGTGGGTGATGATGACCTTCTTGACGTAGTGGAAGAAGTGTGTAAAGAGGTGTCCGACGATGAGGAGACACGGTTGTCAGACAGTGGTGAAGTTGTTGTCAGGGCAGGAAGTCCGAGGGGGGAGCAGACTGAGGGATCGGAGGATGATGAGGTGACAGACCCAAGCTGGGTTGAGAGGCCGGGTGAACACAGTGCTTCTGAGACGGAGGAGAGTCCTCGACCAGAACAGGTTGGAAGAGGCAGTGGTGGGGCCAGACGGAGAGGCAGGGCCAGAGCAGGTGCATCAGCGCCGAATGTGTCACGTAGTGAAGCTCCCGTGGCGAGGGCTCCCGCGGCGAGGGCTAGATTTTCAGAAGTCTGGAGGTTCTTTAAGGAAACACCGGATGACCGACGGACTGTGGTGTGCAACCTTTGCCAAACCAGGATCAGCAGGGGTTCCACCACTACTAGCTTAACTACCACCAGTATGCGCAGGCATATGAATGCTAAACACCCCACTCAGTGGCACCAAGCCCGTTCACCTCCGGCCGTGCACACCACTGCTCCTTCCCCTGTGTCAGCTGATAGTCAGCCCCCTGCCCAGGACCCTGACACAAAAACCCCATCGTCGCCTCCACGATCCTCCACAGCATCCACCAGCGTTCAGCTCTCCATACCCCAGACGCTGGAGCGGAAACGGAAATATAGTGCAACCCACCCACACGCCCAAGCCCTTAATGTCCACATCTCCAGATTGCTTAGCCTGGAGATGCTGCCCTATAGGCTAGTAGAGACCGAGGCCTTTCGCAACCTCATGGCGGCGGCCGCCCCTCGGTATTCGGTCCCCAGCCGCCACTACTTTTCCCGATGTGCCGTCCCAGCCCTGCACCAGCACGTGTCAGACAACATCATCCGTGCCCTGACCAACGCCGTTTCTGACAAGGTCCACCTGACCACGGACACGTGGACGAGTGCTGCCGGGCAGGGCCACTATATATCGCTGACGGCACATTGGGTTAACTTGGTGGAGGCTGGGACCGAGTCTGACCCTGCGGCTGGTCATATACTGCCGACGCCGAGGATTGCGGGGCCTACCTCGGTCCAGGTCTTTCAGGCATACTATGCCTCCTCCTCCTCCCACCCCTCCTCCACCTCCTCCTCCGAACTACCATCCGTGGGCATGTCGCCATCAGTCGCTAGCTCTAGGCACAGCAGCAGTGCCGTCGCTAAGCGACAGCAGGCGGTGCTCAAACTGCTGAGCCTAGGCGATAAAAGGCACACTGCCCAAGAACTATTACAGGGCATCACGGCGCAGACTGATCTGTGGCTGGCACCGCTGAACCTGAAGCCAGGCATGGTTGTGTGTGACAACGCCCGTAACCTGGTGGCGGCTCTGCAACTCGGCAGACTGACACATGTGCCATGCCTGGCCCATGTGTTAAATCTGATAGTTCAGGGTTTCCTCAAGACATACCCCAATCTGTCTGATTTGCTCACGAAGGTGCGCCGCATCTGTGCGCATTTCAGGAAGTCAAGCACAGATGCTGCCACTCTCAGGGCAGCGCAGCGCCGCCTCCAACTGCCCGCTCACCGACTGTTGTGCGACGTGCCCACGAGGTGGAATTCAACATTAACCATGTTATCCAGAGTTTACCAGCAGCGCAGAGCGATTGTAGACTGCCAGATGTCAACTTCCACCAGAACTGGTAGTCAGGTCAGTCAGCTTCCTCAAGTCTACAATGAGGAGTGGACGTGGATGTCTGATATCTGTCAGGTGCTGAGTAACTTCGAGGAGTCAACACAGATGGTCAGTGGCGATGCCGCCATCATCAGCCTCACCATCCCGCTGCTTGGCCTGTTGAAAAACTCTCTGATCAGCATGAAGTCGGAAGCTTTGCGCTCGTCACAAGAGACGGGGGAAGAAGATTCCCTTGTTGATAGCCAAAGCACCCTTAGGTCTGTTTCTCAGCGCATATCGGAGGAGGTGGAGGAGGATGAGGAGGAAGAGGAGGAGAATGTTGGCGAGACACAAGAGGGGACCATTGTTGAGTCCTTCACTGTTCAGCGTGTATGGGCAGAAGAAGAGGAGTTGGAGGAGTTGGAGGAGGAGGAAATGGACAGTCAGACCAGTGAGGGGAGTGAATTCTTACGCGTTGGTACTCTGGCGCATATGGCAGATTTCATGCTAGGCTGCCTATCCCGTGACCCTCGCGTTCAAAGAATTTATTCCAGCACCGATTACTGGGTATTCACTCTCCTGGACCCACGGTACAAGCAAAATCTTTCCACTCTCATTCCTGGAGAGGAAAGGAGTGTGAGAATGCATGAATACCAGCAGGCCCTGGTGCACAAGCTGAAACAGTATTTCCCTTCTGACAGCGCTAGCGGCAGAGTGCGTAGTTCTGCGGGACAAGTAGCGAGGGAGAGTAGGCGAGCGGGCAGCTTGTCCAGCACTGGCAAGGGTACGCTTTACAAGGCTTTTGCCTGCTTTATGTCACCCCAGCAAGACACTGTCACCTGTCCCCAGTCTCGGCAGAGTAGGGCTGATCGACTGACAGCGCTGACAGGCTGACGCTTATTAAGATGAATAAAGCTTGGATTTCTCATAATTTCCAATCTCCACCAGGTGAAGGAAGCTCAACCTGAATAATTTATGCACTCCTCCTCCTCCTCATTTTCCTCCTTCTTCTCCTCTTTGTACACTAAAGCAGAGGAAACTGGCTATTTTTTGACAGGGCCCACTGGCTCTAGCTATAGTACTTTATGCATTTAATTTTTCTGTAGGGCCACCTACCCGGTCCTCTGTTTTAAACAATGTTTGGGAGTGCCACATACAGGCACTTAATCTATTCAATTTTTCTGGAGGGCCACCTACCTGCTCCTCTGGTTTGAAAACTTTTTTGTACTGCCACATACAGGCACTCAATCTATTTCATTTTTCTGGAGGGCCACCTACCTGCTCCTCTGGTTTGAAAACTTTTTTGGACTGCCACATACAGGCACTCAATCTATTTCATTTTTCTGGAGGGCCACCTACCTGCTCCTCTGGTTTGAAAACTTTTTTGGACTGCCACATACAGGCACTATCCAAATTAAATTGTCTCCATAGCAGCCTCCACACGTTGTCTCCATTGCTACCTCCAAAAGTTGTCCATATAGCTGCCTCCATACATCGTCCCCTTATCAAACGAGGTGTGTCAGGCAGAAATTTGGGTTGTTTTCATGGATTCCACATCAAAGTTGTTAACTTTGTCGCCACCCTGCTGTGTTATCCACAAAATATACTGGCAAACTTTTACCATTTAGGGATATTATTTCAGCGCTTCTTGCGCATCTGTTTACATTCCCCTCACCCGCCATATCCCAAACTTATAAGAACGCTACTACACTTAACTTGGTGCAGGCTGGGACCGAGTCTGACCCTGGGGCTGGTCATATACTGCCGACGCAGAGGATTGCGGGGCCTACCTCGGTCCAGGTCTCAAAGGCCTACTATACCTCCTCCTCCTCCCACCCCTCCTCCACCTCCTCCTCCTCCGAATTACCATCCGTGGCCATGGCGCCATCAGTCGGTAGCTCTAGGCACAGCAGCAGTGCCGTCGCTAAGCGACAGCAGGCGGTGCTCAAACTGCTGAGCCTAGGCGATAAAAGGCACACCGCCCAAGAGCTATTACAGGGCATTCCACATCAAACTTGTTAACTTTGTCGCCACCCTGCTGTGTAATCCACAAAATATACTGGCAAACTTTTATCATTTACCGATATTATTTCAGCGCTTCTTGCGCATCTGTTTACATTCCCCTCACCCGCCATATCCCAAACTTATAAGAACGCTACTACACTTGATCTTATACAAAAGGTTCTTAGAAGTGCTGTTTGGGGAGTAGCCTAGAGACAGGGGCTTGGATTGGCGAAAGCTCGCCTGGAAGCGGAGTGCCAGCTCCATCCCAAGATCCAACTAACATAGTTTTAACTGCAGCACCTTTAATCTACTACTAGTTCACTGCCTCCATAATAATAATAATAATAATCTTTATTTATATAGCGCCATCATATTCCGTAGCGCTTTACAAATCATAGGAAACAAATACAAATGTAATGTAACAGAGCACAACATTTGTATGGAACAACAGGAGTGAGGTCCCTGCTCGCCAGAGCTTACGGTTTATGAAGATGATGGGGTAACACGAGGTAAAAGAATATTTAATGGTCAAGCCATTCTTCTTAGGGAATAGAACAAAATATAATAAATGGAATTGCTGTCGCTTGAACCACTCAGCCGTCATCTTATATACCAGGTCCAGGGTGAATGGGACTGCAGAGAAGTCTGGTGCCTGTTGGTTGCTGGATAACAGATGGGAGGACGACACAGGACGGGTTAGTAGAAGAGTTAAAACTTCATGCAGTTAATGAGTGTTATAGGCTTGCCTAAAGAAATGGGTTTTAAGAGCACGTTTGAAACTTTGGAGGTTAGGTATTAGTCTGATAGTCCGGGGCAGAGCATTCCATAGAATTGGTGCAGCTCTAGAGAAGTCTTGGAGACGCGAGTGGGAGGTCCGCACTAGGGTAGAGGTTAATCTAAGATCACTGGCGGATCTAAGAGCACGGGTTGGGCGATAGACTGAGATAAGAGAGGAGAGGTAGGGGGGTGCAGCATTATACAGAGCTTTATGGATGAGGGTTATTATTTTAAACTGTATTCGAAAGGAGACTGGCAGCCAGTGCAGCGACTGGCATGAACTGTAGGCATACATGGTCCCCTTATCAAACGAGCTGTGTCAGGCAGAATTTTGGGTTGTTTTCATGGCTTCCACAACAAACTTGTTAACTTTGTCGCCACCCTGCTGTGTAATCCACAAAATATACTGGCAAAATTTTATCATTTACCAATATTATTTCTGCGCTTCTTGCGCATCTGTTTACATTCCCCTCACCCGCCATATCCTAAACTTATAAGAACGCTACTACACTTGAGCTTATACAAAAGGTTCTAAGAAGTGCTGTTTGGGGAGTAGCCTAGAGACAGGGGCTTGGATTGGCGAAAACTCGCCTGGCAGCGGAGCGCCAGCTCCATGCCAAGATCCAGCTAACATAGTTTTAACTGCAGCACCTTTAATCTACTACTAGTTCACTGCCTCCATACATGGTCCCCTTATCAAACGAGCTGTGTCAGGCAGAATTTTGGGTTGTTTTCATGGCTTCCATGTTAACTTTGTGGCCACCCTGCTGTGTAATCCACAAAATATACTGGCAAACTTTTATCATGTACCGATATTATTTGAGCGCTTCTTGCTCACCTCCTTTGGTTCCTCTCTGCCACCCATTGGTTTGAAGCCTGAGTCCATTTAGGGTATGTCGCCATGCCACTCTCTAGCCTGCCGCTGCTGCCGCTGCCTCTGCATGCCGTCCCCTATAGTGTCAGGGTCAATTATTGGATGTTTTAGATGCTATCTAGCTTCATTCTGTCACTCTGTCATGGCCATGCTGTTGCCCATAATTTTGGCATAATGGTGCGATTAAGCAGCCTCAGAGGCATCCATGCATGCTGCCCCTGCTGTTTCCTGTCCATTTCCGTGGTGTTTCCATCCTTTTCTGAGGTTCCCAGGTGTTTGGCCAAGCTTCCCTGTGCAGAGCCTTGGTCCCCTTGAAAAATGCTCGAGTCTCCCATTGACTTCAATGGGGCTCGTTATTCGAGACGAGCACTCGAGCATCGGGAAAAGTTCATCTCGAATAACGAGTACCCGAGCATTTTAGTGCTCGCTTATCTCTAGCTACCACCTGACCAGGGGTAGTAATAAAATCCGTGTGCAGTGGGAGCACAGGCCTCTTTACCAGCAGACCCCTAGATGGTCTGGCTACAGAGACAGTGAACAGGGAGAGAAGTGTCAGTACACCTTCAGTACTGAAACTTAACCTAATCCCATCTATAGATGTTGCATATACACTCACTGGCCACTTTATTAGGTACACCATGCTAGTAACGGGTTGAACCCCCTTTTGCCTTCAGAACTGCCTCAATTCTTCGTGGCATAGATTCAACAAGGTGCTGGAAGCATTCCTCAGAGATTTTGGTCCATATTGACATGATGGTATCACACAGTTGCCACAGATTTGTCGGCTGCACATCCATGATGCGAATCTCCCATTCCACCACATCCCAAAGATGCTCTATTGGATTGAGATCTGGTGGCTGTGGAGGCCATTTGAGTACAGTGAACTCATTGTCATGTTCAAGAAACCAGTCTGAGATTATTCCAGCTTCATGACATGGCACATTATCCTGCTGAAAGTAGCCATCAAATGTTGGGTACATTGTGGTCATAAAGGGATGGACATGGTCAGCAACAATACTCAGGTAGGCTGTGGCGTTGCAACGATGCTCAATTGGTACCAAGGGGCCCAAAGAGTGCCAAGAAAATATTCCCCACACCATGACACCACCACCACCAGCCTGAACCGTTGATACAAGGCAGGATGGATCCATTCTTTCATGTTGTTGATGCCAAATTCTGACCTTACCATCCGAATGTCGCAGCAGAAATCGAGACTCATCAGACCAGGCAACGTTTTTCCAATCTTCTACTGTCCAATTTCGATGAGCTTGTGCAAATTGTAGCCTCTGTTTCCTGTTCTTAGCTGAAAGGAGTGGCACCCGGTGTGGTCTTCTGCTGTTGTAGCCCATCTGCCTCAAAGTTCGACGTACTGTGTGTTCAGAGATGCTCTTCTGCCTACCTTGGTTGTAACGGGTGGCGATGTGAGTCACTGTTGCCTTTCTATCAGCTCGAACCAGTCTGCCCATTCTCCTCTGACCTCTGGCATCAACAAGGCATTTCCGGCCAAAGATCTGCTGCTCACTGGATGTTTTTTCTTTTTCGGACCATTCTCTGTAAACCCTAGAGATGGTTGTGTGTGAAAATCCCAGTAGATCAGCAGTTTCTGAAATACTCAGACCAGCCCTTGTGGCACCAACAACCATGCCACGTTCAGAGGCACTCAAATCACCTTTCTTCCCCATACTGATGCTCGGTTTGAACTGCAGGAGATTGTCTTGACCATGTCTACATGCCTAAATGCACTGAGTTGCTGCCATGTGATTGGCTGATTAGAAATTAAGTGTTAACGAGCAGTTGGACAGGTGTACCTAATAAAGTATACACTCAGCCACAGGTCGCATTAGCACCTCACCACGCATCATAGACGCATGATGAGGCACAATTACCCACAAAATAATTGCCATGCGTAAAAGTACGCTTGGCAATTATTCCCAATAGTGTGCAGGCTGAGCGGCCTATGGCTCAGCAGGACACGTGATGCAGTGATCTGTGGGAGCGATGTGAGCGCCGGTCCCGGGGGAGACTGCTGCTTCTTGTTGTGTTCCAGCTCTCCCTGCTGCAGGACTGTGTGCCAGGGCAGCAACAGCCAGTGTCTATGTGATCCCAACGGGAACCCGAGAGCAGTGCCAGGTGAGTATGAGCCCCAGCCAGATAGTACACCGCCCACACTGTGCTCAGGTAGTGAGTGTGCTGAATGTGGTGAGTGTGTGTGCAGAGTATATGGTGTGTGCTGAGTGTCACACGGACAACCTGATCCTTTACTGTGACAGGGGTCCGATACCATACAGTCCCCTAAAACAGCAGCCCCTGAACTGAGCGCTGTGCATGCAGAGGGATCCTGTTATGTCTGTATACAGATCACTAATAACAGTGATCCTATGGGATGTTACCATAAGATCACTGTTACATGTGAGCTGTATAAAGAACAGTCCCTAAAAACACATCACAATTACAAACACACAAATTCAAAAAAAATGTAAAGAAATGAAAGCATTACCCCCCCCCCCCCCACACATTTTAATTAAAAAAAACAATTTTAAAAAAGCTCTTTTAACACAGCAGCCATCTGGGGGGGGGGGGGGGGGGAGTCATTGGCATAGTCTGGTCTGGTGGAGGCATGAGCCACAGTTTGGCTTGGGGGTGGGGTAGGGGGTCGCTGGTTGGCGTTGCCAGCCACAGCCTGGTCTGTGGTGTTTGGTGGCATCAGCCACAACTTTCTGAGAAGACGAAAAAAAAAAGTTGTGTACCCCTTGTTTACTGCAGGATGTATGGCTGCGAGTTAATTATTTGTATTACTGAAAATTTCATACTCCTCCAAAATACTCCCCAAAAATAGTAAGAGTATTATTATTACCCTTCTGAAAATATGCTAGTGCGACCTCTGAACTCGGCATACACAGAAAGAGTGATGTGAACCTAGCAATAGGGAAATACACAAACTTTTAATTTTCATTATTTTACTTGATCGGATACACATTTATCATGCAAAGTCTGACAGAAATGTGTCGCACGCCCTTTTATAAAAGTGCACCAAGAAAGGTTGGTGCACTCTGTCGGAGCAGTGCAGGGAACGCCAGAGTAAAGACTGTAGCTTCTCTTATTATATTTGCAATGCAGCAGTGATTTTATACTTTGAATTTTTCACCCATGTCACAACCTCTTGCATAGCTTTGGTTTCTCACGGCTGTCCCGCCATCCTGGATGGTTGGGAGATTGTCCTAGCTTTCCCCACTGTGTCCCGCATATCTCCGATGGATCTCACCTCCTGGTCCTGACAAGAAGTACTCATTGGGACAAGGAGGCGGAACGCAGAGAGAAGAGAAGTGCTGCACACAGCTTCTTCCTCCCACAGTGCCCCAAGTACTGCTACCAGCACCTCCTGAATTGTGGCTTAAGCCATTCCCCTCCTCCCTGAGACACACTGGAAGCTGCTGAAGGTAAGAGGCCAAATAAGAAGGGCAGCTGATGGAGGAATAACATGAGGGGTGGCGGTGGGCTGGGAAGATAACACCAGATGGGCGTGCTAGGAGGATAACATGAGGTGGGGGTGCTGGAGAGATATCATGAGGGGGTGCTAGATGGATAACATGAGAGGGGGAGCTGGGAAGATAACATGAGGGTGGTTGCTGAGAGGATTACATGAGAGGGGGTGCTGGGAGGATAACATGAGAGGAGGGTGCTGAGAGGATTACATGAGAGGAGGGTGCTGGGAGGATTACATGAGGGGGGGGGGGGGTGGTGGAGGCTACTACGGAAGTTAACGTGTCCCCAGGCAGGCTCATCACGACTGAATGCTAAGGGGGCCCAAGAGGGGTGGTGGAGTCCCTTTATGTCCCTGCTGCCCATCCCTACGCCTGCCTCACCTGGCCAATGCACCTCTGTGTTTGTGTGCCAGGGCGGCAGGCCGTCCTATCTTCTTCCTGCCTGAGGTAATGTGATGTCACATGACACATCCCGATGCTGTGTGGAGGTCCAGGTTGCCAACTCACAGAGGATACATCTTTTGTTAGGTATAAACTGTTTATATGTGTTTATAGTGTGTATATGCTGTAGGTGTGTGTTTATGTATATGATGTATGAGTGTATATGGTATGTATATGATGTATGGTATCTATATAGTGTATGTTTGATGTCTGTATACTATATGTATGTATATGCAGTATGTGTGTATATGGTGTTTTTATACTTTATGTATCAGTACATTTAGTGTGCATCTTCTGTATGTCTAAGCATATGATGTATATGTACTATTTGGGGGTCATTTATCACATGCTTGTGTGCCGGTGTATGATAACCCCGCCAAGCATTCGGCACAGATTTATACCCCCCACTGTGTTTATAATGTGTATGTACTATACAGAATGTGTGTATATGACTATGAGGGGAATTTGCACCTGCTTCTACGCTAGTTTTTGAGTGCCAGAGTATGACAAATATGACAAATTTATATGTGTATAAATATATGGACATGTACATACTGTGTGTACATACTGTGTGTATGTACGTATGAGTGTATAAATATATATGTACATAAATGTGTGAGTATGAGTTAATACATATTTGTAGAACTTTATGTGTGTGATTGTAGAAATTTGTGTGTAATAACGTTCAGTTACCTCGATTGACCAACAGAGGACAGTAGAAACTGAGAAATTACTCCATCTAATATTTAACATGACCAACGTGCTACATTAAGTTCTACCACTTTTTTATTTTTAAAATGCTAACATACCGTAATTTTTTTTTTTTAATCGTGTTTATTGAATAATATACTTGATATACAATAAAATCCTTGTGGTCAATAAAGCATTGTTATGACATATCATCTTGACAATCATTCATTATTAGCCAATAGTACTACAGTGTGTTACCATACAATGCTACACAATAGCATAGTGAATAATACGTACAGTATCCAACTCGTCTCCTAACTTTAATAACGTCAAAGAAAACATGCACGCTTAAACAAAAGGGTAAAGAAAGCATAGTCTTAAAGAGAAAATAGACAGGATCTGCTTGTGAGGGGAGTTTGGAGGTCAGACAAGCAGAATCTCCTTTCAGTTACCCAGGTAAGAGGACATAGTTTTAGCGAATATTTCGTTGCAGTTCGGCAGAGCTGTATGAAGTCAGTGGGAGTCAAACTTTTTGGCCCAAACTTTATGAAATATGTCTGGACATTCTCTATTTTGTATATTATCTTTTCATAAGAGATAATTTGGTTGACAACCTATTCCATTGGGAGTGGATGGGGGGTGGCTCAGGTGGGGAGGGTTAAAACACTGTGGGTACGGTAGCCTACCCATTTTGTGTAAACAAAGATACGTCAGGTAACTCTGATGTATTGTATTTATTTGTTATTTATGGATGGGGAAACATATAGATGCGACTTCAAAACATTGTCGATATGATACCCCCTGGTTCTTGAGATCTCACAACACTGATTAGGGTGCTCACCGTTTCTAGCCATGGCCGCAAAAAAGATAGCGTACGCTCTATCTTCGGCCGTGAGAACAGCCGTGCGCCATTATTTTCTACGGAAAGGGGTTACCCCTCCTCCCATCCAGCGTATGCTGCCCGTATGCTGACCGGTTACTACCGGATGGATATACGTCCATGTGAATGTAGCCTTAGGCTGAGAGGCAGGCTGTTCTTCCTCTTTCAGCAGATTACTGGCTTCCTCTGCTGGTCCCTGTCTGCTAGTGTGAACTCTCCTAAAACTGATTGCTGTTTTGATCTTTTAAATTTCCTGATTTCGAATGTGGGCAATTTCAACTTTTTTTAGTTGTGACTTTGAACATTCTCTTGGTTAGTGATTTTGATCTTCATCCTGGTATTGACAAGGCTCGCTAACACTTGTTGTCCTTTCACATTCACATTTCTGAATGAAGGGGACATAACTAAGTTAGGGGATATTCAAGAAGTTGAATATGAACATTAAATATTCAAGAAGTACATCAAGCGTGTTACCATAGTTCTTAAAAGAGAGAAAATCGCAGTTTCCACCACTTACTTCTGGTTGGACTTTTCTGTGATGATCTATTTGAAGGCTGTTTCATTGCAGATTATTGTAGTTTATTTCTACAGCATGTTACAATGTTTTGATATAACTTTGCCAAATTATAGAGAAACAGAGATGGCACACTACCAACTAAACCTGTTGACTTCCCCCACACCCATTGTCATAACAATATTGATTTGCAGTGGGTTTAAGTCCTTACATAAAAATGTCTTGTTAAGCAAACTTTCAGTCAGGTGTGCCCAAACATTTTACATTGTGCTGGTTTGTGCTGCCCAAATTTTTGTTTGTGCTGCTTTTGTTTTGAATATATGAACAAAAAATGAGAGTTCAAAAGTTCAAGCAGCAAAAATTATCTATTTAGCGACACAAACGAAAATTTCTGCTGCACAAACCAGAATAAACGTAGCACAAACGTTTGACACCAATTTTGTTTGATTTGAACAAGGTGGGGGGCCAACTTCACTCAGGTGTAATTGCCTCAAAAGGTTGTGCAACTAAATATTACGTTTAGGGAGCCATCATTTCTGTCCAGGTCCATTTCATGGGATTTTTTTTTTTATTCTGTTGAAGCATGATTGAAAAGCAATGTCTGCCGTTTATTTGTTCATTTTCACAGAAATTATGGGGGGAGATTTATTATTACGGTAAGTAGGATTTTGAGCAGATGTCTATGTGTTAGACTGGCGGGTTTCCACCAGTCTGATTTATAGTCCGGTTAGTATGTCTAGTGTATGTGACCGTGTGTGCTGTGTGGGAATAGACTGCACCAGTCGCACAGATGTTTAACAGCTGCTCATTTTCTGCCTTTTTGCTATGTTTTTGCACAGAAAATTTGCAGATACCTCAGTACCTAAAATTGAGCAAAAAAGTTGAGCAAGTTTGAGACAATTGAACGTGAAGAGAGACAGGAAAAAGGCAATTGAAAATAAAATTTAAACCCTGAGGTAAAAATCCCACACAGACCAGACTGTAAATTGTAAACCACCAACATGTGCTGACAGAGTGCAATTGGAAGCATACATGCATTAAATTGTGCCGGAGAGACAGTCAGTCCCAAATATTGGATTGTAAGGATTGTAAACCAAGCACACTGATATGCTTGTGTGTGCCCCCTCTGGCTGGATCTGCTCTTTTTTAACCTCTTAACGCTCAGCGTCCGATATATCGGACGCTGAGCGCAGTGACTTAGCGCTCAGCGTCCGATATATCGGACGCTGAGCTGATGCCGGTTCAGCTCAAGATCTGAGCCGAACCGGCATCGGGAAAGACGGGGTGCCGGCTGTGACTGATAGCCGGCACCCCAGTGTAACACCCGCGATCGGAGTTGTCTCCGATCGCGGGTGCTTAACCCGTTAAATGCCGCGGTCAGCGCGACCGCGGCATCTAACATGTATCTGGGGGATCTTTCCCCCACGATCGGCCCCCCCGAACCGTTTTCGGGGTGCGCCGATCGTTGCTATAGTAACTCTGGGGTCCGATCTGGACCCCAGAGTTACCTGCAAGAATTGCCAGTAAGATGGCGTCTGTGACGTCATCTTACTGGCACAGTGCCAGCCTATGCAAGTGCATAGGCTGACACTGATAATACTCTGCAATACATGAGTATTGCAGAATATTATCATGAAGAAGCAATCAGATGATTGCTTCTTCATGTCCCATGGTATAAAAGTGAAAAAGTAAAAAAAAAAGTTATTCAATAAAAAAATAAAGTCATAAATCACTAAAAATGCCCCAAACCCCCAAAACATATAAAGAGACATATAACTCAAAAAAAAGTCTAAATCATAACACAAACCCCACATATATAGTATCACCGCGTCCGTAACAACCCGTAGAATAAAAGTAAATCATTATTGAACCCGCACGATAAACGCCGTAAAAAAAAACTGTTATAAACCCTCCAAAAATTATGATTTTTACCTTTTCAATCCCACAAAAAATGCTATAAAAATATGTACTGCGACATGATACTGGTGC
This sequence comes from Engystomops pustulosus, assembly GCF_040894005.1. Taxonomy (NCBI): domain Eukaryota; kingdom Metazoa; phylum Chordata; class Amphibia; order Anura; family Leptodactylidae; genus Engystomops; species Engystomops pustulosus. The sequence goes on along the minus strand of NC_092412.1, from coordinate 183,077,208 downwards.
AATGTACAACATGTCCCGCAAAAAACAAGCCATCAACCAGCTCCGTAGCCAAAAAAGTAACAAAGTTATGCCAGTTGGAAGACGGCAATACATAAATGATAGATTTTTCCCCACATTAGGGTTTTGTTTGACAAATTTAGTAAAACGTAAGAAAATATATTCATGTTTGGTATCCCCGTAATCGTATCGACCCATAGAATAAAGATAACATGATTATTAGTCTATACGGTGAACACCAAAAAAAAAAGAAGTAAAAAATCCAGTACAGAATTGATGCTTTTCTACTCCTGTCCTCAAAAAACGTTCCTAAATTTTCAACAATAGGTGATACAAACCCCAAAATGGTAACATTGGAAAAAGCATCTCATCCCGCAAAAAAAATGGCATCACATGGCCCCAATAACGAAAAAGCGAAAATTTTATAGCCTTCAAAAGGGGCCAATGAGGAAACTAAAATCCTGGCAGCTGCAGCGCCCTCCTTCCCTTCTGCGCCTCGCTGTGCCCCCATAACACAAGTCACAGCCACATGTGGGGGGTCTTTGTACTCAGGAGAAATTGCAGAACAAATTGTATGGTGGGTTTTCTCTTTTTATCTTTTGGAAATGTGTAAATTTTAGGGCTAAATGAACGTACAGGCAGTCCCCGGGTTACGTACAAGATAGGGACCGGGGGTTTGTTCTTAAGTTGAATTTGTATGTAAGTCGAAACTGTATATTTTATAATTGAAGTTCTAGACAATTTTTTTTTTTTGCCCCATTGACAATTGGAGTTTCAAAATTTTAGCTGTAATTGGACCAAGGATTAACAATAAAGCTAGTCTGGGACTATAGTAAAGCATCCAGAGAGCTTCACCAGAGGTCACAGTGGGCAGAGGGGTCCGTCTGTAACTATGGGTTGTCTGTAAGTCGGGTGTCCTTAAGTAGGGGACCGCCTGTATAAGGGAACAATATGACCATTCTAAATTTCACCTCCATTTTGATTCAATTTCTATGAAGATCTCAAGGGGTTAACAATCTTCGTAAAAGCTGTTTCTGATAGTTTGAGGGGTGCAGATTTGAAAATGGGTTGGTTATATAGGGGGTTTTGATGCTAAATATGTAAAATTTCATTCCAAACTGTATTTATCCCCAAAATAGTCAATTCTGAAAATCCGGAAAAGCGATATTCTTTTTGTAAGCCGCGTGACATCAAAATAAATTATCCAGACATTTCAGAAATTATGAAAATGTAAAGTAGACAAATGGGAAATGTTATTCAGCAACTTATTTAGGTGGTAAATCGATCTGCCTGAAAACGCAATGATTTTGAATTTCGAAAATGGCAAATTTTTCCAAAAATTTATCATATTTTCTTTTTTTTTGTAAATAAATGCAAAACTTATCTGCCAAAATTTACCACTAAAATGAAGTACAACATGTGGGGAAAAAACAATCTCAGAATCGCTTTGATAAGTAACAGTGTTCAAAAGTTATAACCGTATAAAGAGACGCAAGTCAGAATCCAAAAAATCGGGCTGAGCCTTAAGCTACAAAATGGCTGCGTCCTTAAGGGGTTAATGAAAGTCTACCATTTGATTTCATACATTATGAACCACACATACCTTTAGAATGCTGAACCCCACAGTGATGAACCCTCCGATAAAGCTAGCAGACACTGCAGGGCCATACACTGCGGTTCGGTGTATTTATGATGGGGCGGGACTAGGAGACAGTGACTGCCACATGAAGCCTGACAGTCACTGCCGGCCTATGGCATGAGAGGGGCGGTCCGAGGCAGAAGCAGCGCCCCGAGGCATGAGTTCCACCCTATATCAGCCAGATACAAAAAAGCAGCAGTCTGCCATTAGTGAGCTTCCCAGCAATTCCAGCGCAACAATAACAGCCTGCAGCCGCCCCACTACATGACCATCTATAGGTACTGGTTTCTCCGCGGGCCTTCCCGACAACCCTATGGGGGGGGGGGGTACCGGGGTAATAGTATTGGCATTAGTGTGAATTTCTCCCCAAAAAGGCGAACACTAAGGCCAGCCCTTAGTACTGAGCACCATCAACTAGATAGCACCACTACCATGGCAAACTATGTAGAGTGTCGTGAAGAAAACTAACATATATATAATTAATTAACATATTGAACATTTTATTGAAACAAAAATACTGTGTAAGGCTGCTTAGAGTAGGGGCATTTTAGTGCCAGCATAAGCACAAGTTTAAAAAACACTTAAAATAAATCAGACAAACACAAGGAAAAAACAAACGGACGGACAGATAGATGCAGTGCAATGGCAGAAAAATTGCTCAATTTCAAAGTTTTTGCTCAATTTTGATGTTTTTGCTCAATTTTATGTTTTGAGGTATCTTAGAATTTCCTGTGCAAAAACATTCCAAAAAGGCAGAAATTGAGCAGATGTTAAACATATGTGCGACTAGTGCAGTCTATTCCCACACAGCACACACATCAGAAGGGAATTAACACTGCACTTGTGGACGCTGAGAGCGGAGAGTACAAGGAGGAGATTTCATGGAGGACGGGTGAGGATACGGGAAGAAGAAGATTACAGAGACAGGGGATGAAAAACACAGAAGCACTTCACTACAGCATGGCCAGCCAGCCGCGCACGCCAGAAACGTCCGCCAGAAATCCTGAATCTGACGCCCCCTGCTCACTTTACAGGCAAACTGCTCTGTTCTTAGTAAATGTGCCCCAATGTGTGCACAGGTCTCCAGACTTGCCCTACACATCCACAGCAACACACAGCATTATCCAAACAAAACAACATGAAGTTAGAATTGCTGGCCTGGGACAGCGCTCATGCTCCATAAGCCTGCTCAGAGTAGGTGTATTTTAGCGCCAGCATAAGCGCAAGTTTTAAAAAATGCTGAAAATAAATTGCGCAAACACAAGTAAAAAACCAACAGATGGGAAGATAGATGCAGCGCAAAGGAGAAAACCAAGCTTGCGGCAGAAAAACAACAGCACCAAAAAAAACCCCGCAAAAATATGAGCAAGTAAAAGTATGAGCACGCTCAAGTAAGTTTATATATGCCTCTGTGGTGTATTTTTTAAAGTTGCTTTTTTTTCGCTAAAAAACCCCTGCAAAAACAATGTTTGCGCAAGAATTGGTGATAATTATACGCCAAGAAGCTACATAGAACTAATGATAAATCTCCCCCTATGTCTGCAAAAGTCTTCATCACACTTTTCATCATTACATGCACATATATAAATGTATGTTTGTTACAAAGTATCAAATACTTGTGAAGTGTAAAGAAAATGATATGCGCTAAAGATGTCTGTTAATTTTGCAAATTAAAAAACTGAAAAGTGTGCCATCTAGAAACTGAAATTTTAGTCCATACTTATGTGCAAAAACGCTTCGTCAGGTTGGTCAGAGAATGTTTATGCACAGCTATTTTCACGTTAAGCCACAGATTTTCAATGGAGATATGTTCACAACCTGCTGCACGTTACAATTTAAATTTGATTTTAGCATCAGCTGTAGGTTTAGAATTGTTATCTTTAAGACGAACCTTTGCCCCAGTCTAAAGTCTGTTGTAGGCTCTAACAGGTTTTCTTCCAGTTTAGCCCTGTGCTTGGCTCTTTCATCTTCACGTAAACTCTTAACACCTATCCATACAATAAAGAGAGGCTAAACCAAAGGTAAACAAAAATAATACAAAGGTAAACAAAAATGGCACATTCCTCCATGCAGATGTCCTCTAGAGCAGTGATGTTTTGGGGGTTGTCGTTGGGCAACACAGACTTATAACTCCCTCTAAAAGTTTTCTGTGCGGTGGAGATCTGGAGACCACTCCTGGACCTTGAAATACATCTTATGAAGCCACTATTTTGCCCTGGCTGTGTGCTTGGGATCATTGTTATGCTGAAATACCCAGTCACGTTTCATCTTCCATGACCTTGCTAATCGAAGGAGGTTTGCACTCAAAATCTCATGCTACATTGCCCCATTCATTCTTTCATGTACACGGAACAGTCGTCCTGGTCCCTTTGTAGAGAAACAGCCTCAAAGCATGATGTTGCCATCTCTATTCTTCACAGTAGGTATGGTGTTCTATGAATGCAACTCAGCATTCACTTGCCTCCAAACACGACGAGTTGTGTTTCTACCAAACAGTTCTAACATCCAAATGCTTTCTAGCAAATTTTAGACCCGAGCGGATACGTACTGGCTTAAGCCAGATTGTGATTTGTTTTCACATGTTGTCTCTAATAGTTGAGGTTCACCTATGATGTCAATTAAAGGCCTCTCTACTCTTTTTAAGTGAGAGAACTTGCATAATTTGTGTAAATATTTTCTCGCAAATGTATTTGGGCAAGTGTTTAGGCCAAAAAAATTTACATTTTTCTCTCATTTAATTAAAACACCTTGTTGTATATGTCCCTGAATTGCTTTTAACCCCATAGCGCAATAAGACGTACCCTTACGTCTTACTGCGCATGGGGGAGTATGAAGAGGGCTCACGGGCTGAGCCCTCTTCATACTCACCGGGCATTTGCTTCATAATGAAGCAAACGCCCGTCGCTAACACCCGCGATCGGTGCTTGCACCGATCGCGGGTGTTAACCCTTGACGTCACCGGGGAGCGGCGATCCGTTGCCATGACAGCCTGGGATCACACAAAGATCCAAGGCTGTCATGATCGAGGCTATCTATTACAATGTGCGATCTGCACATTGTAATAGATGGTATGCAAAATCCCCATATACTGCCATACTGCAGTATGGCAGTATATGGTAGGATCAATCAGACAACCTAGGGTTAAAGTACCCTAGGGAGTCTGAAAAATAGTAAAAAAAATAAATAAAAAAAAGTAAAAAAAAAAAAAATTATATTAAAAAAACATAAAAACTGATCTGGAGATCTGGAGACCACTCCTGGACCTTGAAATACATCTTATGAAGCCACTATTTTGCCCTGGCTGTGTGCTTGGGATCATTGTTATGCTGAAAATGCTACTTCTCTTGGAGAAAGAACTGTGTATAGTTTTTGGAGATTTCTAGGACCTATCTGAACGCACCAATCGAGGGTAAACCAGAAAGAGCCTTGCTATCCATATTGCCTGGCGAGATCGGGAAACAAAAGCGTAGCTTGCTCACATTCTCTTTAATGGCAGTACGCTCAGTCATCCCCCGAAAGTGGCGCTCCTCTGTACCTCCCTCTATCTCTAATTAGGCCCAGGAAATGCTCCAGATTTTCTGCATGGAAGAAATAAAGGCGGAGATAAATGGCACATCAGTAAAGTTCCTCAAACGTTGGGAACCCTGGGTGGTGTTCCGGGAGACCTCAACCTTCAGGGAACTGCTGGAGCCTGGGTAGACGTTTTGTGGTGGTGGTGGTGGTGGGGGGGAACACCAGCTTGCACACTAATTCTCTTCCTATCTGCTTCCCAGGATAGCTCTCTAACCATTCCATTCTTTTCTTCTCCCCTTCATTTTCTTCCCCTTCTTTCTATTCCCCAATGCCCCTTGACATTATGACTGTTTTGTTTTTGCTCCATGCTGTGCACATATTATCTAATAAGAGTACCAAGTAGGGACCATAATGAGATCAATCGCGTAAGAGAAGCTCTATTCCTCAGTATGCACTCACCAGGCTGAGTATCTCTGAGATACTTCCACAGCTGGAAGTTCACGAACATCGCTCTCCGATTGACACAGGGCCCACCATGCTGAGGCTCCGGCTTACACCGAGCCAACAGGGCCCAGCACACCCACAATCCCTTATGGCCTAAAGGTCTCTTTTACTTATCAATATCATAGCATTGGTCTCAAGTTGATTTGCTCGCCTCAAATACGAAAATAATTTTATATTGGAACTGTGCTTTGTTGGGTGACAACATGAGTCAAAAAGACCAGTCACCCGGAGTAAAGGTATCCAATACTACAGTAGTCACATCAAATATCCAGCTGGGGAGGGCTGGTCAAGCAGTTTTCTGTTGTTTTTGGTATAGACGATAGCATTTCTCAACCTGGGGGTCGAACGACCAAAACACAGGGGTCGCGATCCTATTAAGTTTTTGCTGCGATTCGCGGCAAAAACGGAGTATAACGTGTGATAACTCACTGCTTGAGGACCTTCCTGCTGTATACAGGGGAAGCTTGAGGACCTGTGGTGATGTCATCATCACATGACCCTCTGGCTCCTCCTCTATACAGACTCCCGCGGAACAGACTGCTCTGCTCACAGTGAGTAGAACCTGAAGCAGCAGGAGGGGAATCACCAGAACTGGGGGCAGGAGAAGGGGCAAAACTGGAGACAGGAGGAGGGACACACCAAAACTGGGGGCAGGAGGGGAAGCACTAGAACTGGGGGCAGGAGAAGGGGCAAAACTGGAGGCAGGGGGACACACACCAAAACTGGGGGCAGGAGGGGAAGCACTAGAATGGGGGCAGGAGAAGGGGCAAAACTGGAAACAGGATGGGGGGGGGGCTAGAATTGGGGGCAGGAGGGGGGCCCTACAACTGGGGCAGCAAATGGAGGAACCAAAACTGGGGGAGGGGGACAGTATTATAGTAGTTATAGTCTTGTACATAGGGGGCAGTATTATAGTAGTTATATTCTTGTACATAGGGGCAGTATTATAGTAGTTATATTCTTGTACATAGGGGCAGTATTATAGTAGTTATATTCTTGTACATAGGGGACAGCATTATAGTAGTTATATTCTTGTACATAGGGGGCAGTATTATAGTAGTTATATTCTTGTACATAGGGGGCAGTATTATAGTCGTTATATTCCTATACATAGGGGGCAGTATTATAGTAGTTATATTCTTGTACATAGGGGCAGTATTATAGTAGTTATATTCCTGTACATAGGAGGCAGTATCATAGTAGTTATAGTCTTGTACATGGGAGGCAGTATTATAGTAGTTATATTCTTGTACATAGGGGGCCGTATTATAGTAGTTATATTCTTGTACATAGGGGGCAGTATTATAGTAGTTATATCCCTGTACATAGGGGGCAGTATTATAGTCGTTATAGTCTTGTACATATGGGGCAGTATTATAGTAGTTATATTCTTGTACATAGGGGACAGTATTATAGGCGTTATAGTCTTGTACATATGGGGCAGTATTATAGTAGTTATATTCCTGTACATAGGGGGCAGTATTATATTCGTTATAGTCTCGTACATGGTTTGGGGTCACCGCAAAATAAGGAACTGTATTGCGGGGTCACAGCATTAGAAAGGTTGAGAACCACTGGTATAGACCAATGATCAGTGCTTGTCCCCAATGATTGCCTTGTGTAAACTTGTGTAACACTCACCTTCTTTGCTTCTTGCATCTTTTATTTCAATGTTTTTTTTTGTCAACAGCAGTTCTTGACAGGTTAACAGGGTAAATGCTTGTTATAGTACTGCAAAGGAAGGATCAGGATCAAAAGATTAAAAGTAATGAATGAATTAGGAATGCTAACACTCTGCACCGGAGCCGAGCCAGCATCGGGGGTCGCGGGGTGTCAGTGGTAATCTACAGCTGACATCCCCAGGTAACACTCGGTTCTTTCACTACCTGAAAGATGGCATCTATGACATCATCTTAAAGGCACAGTGTCAGCCTATGTATGTGCATAGGCTGACACTGCTAATACCCTGCAATACATAAGTTTTGCAGAGTATTATCATCAATCAGATGATAGCTTGTTCGTGTCCCATGGTGGAAATAGTAAAAAAATTATGTTTTTCAATAAAAAATAAAGTAATAAATGAATAAAAATGTCCATAAGCCCCAAAACATATAAAGAGACATATAATGCTTAAAAAAGTCTAAATCATAACACAAGCCCCACATATATAGTATCACCGCATCCATAACAACCCATATAATAAAATTAAATGATTATTGAATCCGTATGATGAACGGCATAAGAAAATGTCAAAAATCTGCCAGAAATTATGGTTTTTACCCATTTAATCCCACAAAAAATGTAAAAAAAAAATGATCAAAAAAACATATGTACTCCAGAATGATGCTGTTGCAAAGTACATGTCCTGCAAAAACAAGCCATCAACCAGCTCTGTAGCCAAAAAGTAAAAATGTTATGACATTTGGAAGACGGCGATGCAAAAATGATAGATTATTTCCCACATTAGGGTTTTATTTGGCAAATTTAGTAAAACATTAATAAAAACCCCATTCAAGTATGGTATCCCGTAATTGTATCGACCCATAGAATAAAGATAACATGATTATTATGCTATACAGTCAACAGCAAAAAAAGAAAACATAAAAAATGCAGTACAGAATAGATGCTTTTCTACTCCTAACCTCAAAAAAAGTTCATAAATTTTCAACAATAGGGGATACCAACCCCAAAATGGAAACAATGGAAAAAGCATCTAGTCCCACAAAAAAAAAATGCCATCACATGGCTCCAATAACGAAAAAGCAAAAATTTGATCGAGGAGCTGCGCGCCGAAGATTACCTGGTATGCAGAGTAACATGGCTACTGGGGCGTGGAGTAGCCGCAACTAGTAGCCTCATGTCCTGCTACTCCACGCCCCAGTAGCCGCATAAAAAAATCTACATATGCCTGCAATAAAGTTTTCTAAAAGACACCCGGGACGTGAGGATTAGCCCAAAAAAGTGCTATCCTCACGTCCCATTCATCCACCTACCACCCCTTCTACCTTTATAGGTAGAATCGGGGTGGTAGGTTCCCTTTAAGCTGTAAAATGGCTGCATCCTTAAGGGGTTAATTGTAGTTTTGAAGTATTTATTTTGGGTGGGTTAATTTCAATGGCAGGTTCTCTTTAAGTACAAATCTAAAGAAAGCAAAAAATCTTCATTTTAAAGGAAATCTAACATCAAAATTAAGAAAGGTAAACAAGTGACACTTACACACAGATCTATGCACTGTGACTGATAATCTTCTTATATTTGGTTAACCATGGCCTCCTTCCTTCTAAAATCAATGTTTAAAATTATACTTATGAGCCTGCAGGGCTCTGGGGGATGTTTACAGTGTGGATTGGATGGGCTGAAACCTATAAATCTGAAATCTATTTCCATAGAGAATTGGTTTTCACTACTTATTTTACCCTGTGTAAATGAATTGTAATTTTGACAATATTTAGTATTTAAATGCAGTCTCACAGTTTATTTTTTGCATTGTCAGTGGTGTGGCTTCTTGTTCATGAACATTTCCAGGGTTGGCTATGATGTTGTTATGTCTCTGGTCACTGAGAATAGCAGCCAGGATCCACTTTTCACAGTTTTTTTTAATTTCCTTGTTTGGTCCTAAAAAGAAACATTATTTAATATCTTGACAGAAAACAATTTGATAACCTTTAGTTTTGATCACATACTATCATAGACTATAATGAACATGAATATGTCTGAGTATACATGTAATGGCACACTGGATAGGCCATTAATAAATTTGTTCAACTTTCTGGCCAGTTAATGGAGTGCAGCCATCTCTATTGCGCTAATGTTATGAGTTTTAACAATTAACACAGGAAATCCTCTTTATCTGCGGTCCTTTTCTGCCATCTTAAGGCACCAAGTGGTATTACACTTATAAGATCCTATGCCTGTGTACTAGAGGGTTAATTTGTGATGTTGATATTAAATGTTACAATCTGTTATCTTTTTGCAGCGCAAGGCTGGTGGTTTGCTGGAGCCCTTGGAAATCCCCAGATCTAGAAGTTTATAAATATTCCCTCTGGCTGGATTTCTGGGCAGTGGAGAAAACTGTTGGTCTAATGCTGCATTCACATGACCGTGTGCCTGCACACAGAAGAGCCCGGGAGAGGAGGAAGGGCTGAGCGCTGCTCACCCCGCCCTTCTCCATAGAGAAACATGGCGCACAGCACCATATTACCGGGAAAGATAGGACATGTCTTATCTTTTCCCCAGCTATGGTACAGTACGGTGCTGCATGTGGACTGCACCACACCGTGCGCCGCCGTGCACCCATTGCCAACCTTTAGGGGATGTATATGCCACGTATATATGTTGGCCGTATATACGTCCCCCAACGGCCATGTGAATGCAGCCTTAGTTAGAAGTCTTTCTGTAGACGTCTTTCTCCCAGCTCCTGTCAGGCGACAGTTAATATTAGAAGAAACTCGGCACTCCTCTCTTGTTAAGTTCGCATGATATATTTTATTCAAATGAATCGGCAATCCAAAATAAATGCAATGTTTCGGTCTTACAACATCAGACCTTCATCAGGCACGCATTGCTAGGCATATAGAAGCAGAAGTAGCGGTACTATGACCGTGAGGTACTGTGGTGTGTGAAGAGCGGGAGACCCAGCGACAGGAAGGCTGTCGCAGGGACAGGACCAGGTCTGTCTTTCCCATGAGAGACCAGCAGCTCTGTGAGATAACACCACAGAGACTACCATTCAGATTGCTGCCAAAGCAGCAGCTCCCTTCTTGGCTCCTTCTAGCCAGCACCTGACCACTGGACCAAACTACGAATCCACAGCCAAACAATCCACCACTTTGTGGGAGTCTGCATAAAGGAATGTTTACAGCTTGTCACCTGCAGCTTTGTTAGACTGTGTGCCAAAGAGAATGTGTATTTTTGTTTAAGATTTTTGTCTCATGTGATCCCTGACCAGCTGCGTCTAATACCATGGGCCTCCCCTTCACCATCTGGCCGTGGATCTATTACAACACACACTGGGTGTGCCACATGGGGATCCTTCACCACAGTGAGACCTCCCCCTCTTCCGTTCTCCTGGACCAAGTCCTGTTTTCCTGGCCCAAGCCACCCATGACATATCCTGGTGCTGGGTGTCACGGGTGGACCCGCGACCCACATCATGGGTCGCGGGCTCACCCGTGCCTCTCGCTCCCCGCAGGCGCCGCGCCAGCGCGTCTCACCTCTCCCCGCTCCCGAGTCCCGGCCTCGTTCCGTGTGCACGCGGTCCCACGCTTTAGGGCGCGCACACGGCACTTCCAGGAAATTTAAAGGGCCAGTGCGCCATTAATTGGCGCTGGCCATATTGCCCAAATCTATATAAGCCTGCCTCTTCTTGCAAGCCCTGCCGGATCTTTGTGCCTCACAGCCTTAGAGAAAGCTCTGTTGCGATTTGCCTGCATTCCAGTGTCTCCTGCGTTCCAGTGTCTCCTGCGTTCCTGTGTCTCCTGCGTGCCTGACTCCCTCCGTGTTGTCGTGTACCAGTGTCCCTCCGTATTGCTGTCGTGAGTTCTGTGTTCCCGTACCCTTCTGCTTGGACCTCCTGTTGCTGACCCCGGTTTGGATTCTGACGTGGCATCTCTGCCGCCTGCCCTGACCCTGTGTCTGGACTGTGACCTCGAGCTTGACTGCTGTTTCTGTACCTCAACCTTGGCCGCCACTGCAGACAAGTCACGCCTGAGGAACGACCTGGTGGTACCACGCCGCAGCTTGTCTAACCCGCTTTGCAGCGGGCTCTGGTGAAAACCGGGTACCACTTAGACTCCGGTCCCAGGTAGTAGCTTGAGTCATCATCTGCAGTGGTCCAGCGGATCCACATCCCGTAAGCCTGACACTGGGCTGCATTACAAGCCAGCCATGCAGGTCCCAGGGAATCCAGCTGCCCCCACACTGTGGTCAGGCCCCCGGTGGGTGGACATTCGATATGCCCACTAATGGCCCTGAGAATTATATTCATTCAGTGTTGGACTAGGATACCTAGGACTCACCTGTAGAATAAATATTACATCCAATCACAACTTCTGAAAATGTAGCTTAGGTCAGTTACACACAACCAAGTGTCAAATTGTATGATTTTGGTCACAGTTCAGTCGTAGTGCCAGCCTAGTGTTTTCCTAACGATCACATTCTTTTGAAGTCCCAGTGTCATCCTAGTTGTCTCAGATTTTCACAGCTCTGAGCTACTTTCTTGAAACACATGCTTGTCGGTTTTTCTTCAAGCATCAGTTGGAACTTGGAGTAGGGCATGGTGCATTTTTCTCTAATTTGTTCAACAGTGAAAAACAACCGACATATGTATAGCTCAATAGACCATCAGTCACAGTTCTGTCCGAGTGCTTCCCTGTGTAGATTCAGACAGTAGTTGTGTGAGAAAACCGTTTATGGGCAAGGGACCCATTATTGCCTACATAATGAGGCAGGTTCATCATCACCATTATAGCCTATATACTAAGTTAGTTTAAGCTTAAGCCGGTATTGAACTAAACTGGAAAGCCAAGGTGAGGTTCATTCCCATCTTGTGGTGCATTTGTTGAAATTCATGTGTACAGTAAATGTTTGAAAATGAACAATATATAATTCCCAACAATATTGTGACCAATAGTTTAATGCATAAGATTTACAGTAGCATACACAGGGATCAACATCCATGTGAAATAAATAACAGAACATGTATAACTCATCTCTTCCAATATATACATTAGAAACATGTGCATATTATATTGTATCTTGTCTGCTGCAAACACTGTTAATAGTGCTGCATCTGTAGTGGTAGAGTTGAAGCGTATTGGCCATTGACATCCACGGTGCTGCATGAAGTTCTAGTACAAGATGCTGTGGATCTGTGGATGATAATAATATTTGTAACCTGCTAGCAATCTCCTGCTGCAGGAAGAAAGTTTCAGACTTTAATTTCTCATAAATTGTTTGATTTTAATTACTGGCATAAATATTAAGTCTGTACATTCATAGCTTGATTTGCAGAAAGCAGCATAAAATAATTAATTCTTACTTTGCTCTTGTTTGCAAAGGAAACATTGGTCCAAAGAATGTAATTTTTTTTTTATACACTGTCATTGTCACCAATATATGTTCTGGTATAAACACAGGTGATTTTATTGAAACATATATATATATATATTAAAAAGTATATATTATAGTGAGGATTCCATTTGATCTCTTCATTTATAAGATATCCATGGGAGACATGGGTGCAGTCTTCATCTGCAACATTTAACGTTATGAAGACTGAGGTACCAGCAGGAATTCACTGTCCAAGCAGCTATCAGTATCTGAACATGAAACCATATCATGTCACCTGAGTCAGTTTGTTCCTTTCCTGGCTGTAAAGCAGCAGGCACTGCTGTCCCAGAGACAATGAGGAAGGGTTTTCTTGTTTGAGTGGGTTTCAGCAACTGTGCCTTAAAGACCCCTGTCATCAACCAATGGTTTTAGATGGAATGGAACATCATTTTATTCCGCTTTTCAAGGCAATCTTCACAATGCAGTTTGAATTTCAGCCTGGAACATACTACCAAACATTGCCTGAAAATAGAAGAAGAGTGATAAAGTAAAAAAATCTAGATACCATAAACATATTTCATAATTTTTTTACTACAATCACAAAGAGAAAAGGCTCCAAAGTTTCCAGCCAGGTGAATTATAAGTATCATAAAATAAAAACTACAACTCCAGAGTTCCCAAAAGAATTAACCAAAAACAAACAGTGTGAGTACAATACATGATATAAAGGGTTGTACAAACTTTTATGAAAACACTTTTTTATTTTTTATTCTGTTACTGACTTCTGAATTCTTGCTAGGGAGGAGATAAACAACAATTGTAATAAATATGGGAGGTTGCACAGTTCTGGAGGAGGAGGACAGAGTATTCTAGAGATGAAGGACAGAGTAGTCTGGAGGAAGAGGACAACGGGTTCTGGAGGAGGGGAAAGGAGGGATCTGGACAAGGAGGACAGAGGGGTCTGGAGGAGGAGAACAGAAAGGTCTGGAGGAGAGGGACAAAGGAATCTGGAAGAGGAGGACAGAGGAGTCTGGAGAAGGAGGACAGAGGAGTCTGGAGAAGGAGGACAGAGGAGGAGGACAGAAGAGTCTAGAGGAGGAGTCTGGAGATGGAGGACAGAGGAGTCTGAAGGAGGAGGACAGAGGAGTCTGGAGAAGGAGGACAGAGGGGTCTGGCGGAGAAGGATAAAGGAGTCTGCAGGTGGAGGACAGAGGAGTCTGGAGGAGGAGTCTGGAGATGGAGGACAGAGGAGTCTGAAGGAGGAGGACAGAGGAGTATGAAGGTGGAGGACAGAGGAGTCTGGAGAAGGAGGACAGAGGGGTCTGGCGGAGAAGGATAAAGGAGTCTGCAGGTGGAGGACAGGGGAGTGTGGAGGAGGAGAACAGAGGGGTCTGGAGGAGGAGGACAGAGGAAGACAGAGGGGTCTGACATCTGAGGAAAAATCTGAGGAAGATATAATAACACAATTAAAGGACATCTACCATCAGTATGAAGGGTTGTAACCACCTCTGGCAGGATCTGCTCTTTTAAAAACAAGGGCATAAGAAAGGGATTAAAGAAGAGCAGATCCTTTCAGAGGGGCCACACACCAGTATGTCAGTGTGCATGCTTTACAATCCTTCATCCTTATGGTATATGTCCTTTAATTAAAATGGGCGTTATATAAACTATATATGTATATATGTAAACTATAGAGGGGTTATATAACAGTTTATTTGTAAGGGCACCGTATAAGGATGAGAGGGGGCATTATATAGGCAAAATAATTTATTGGAGAGGGCTACATGCCCCTCAACTATCAGTACAGTAATATTTTTTTTCAGGGGCTAAACCATATGTTGAAATATATTTAGGAGTTGCAGTGTAATATTGGACATATACAGGGGGCACATTGTGGAAGCACAGGAAACCGGGGTAAGGCTGCATTTACATGGAGGTGTGCTCGCTCGGCCGTAGCCTGGACGAGCACATGTCGACACGCTGCATAGGAAATTGAAACGCCCAGCCATTCTTATGGAAAAAGATAAAAAAGCTCTATCTTTTGTGTGGCCATGGCATGGAATGGTAGGCACATGTAGTGCTCACTGTACCGAGCCCGGGCGCCATAGCCATTTATGAGGGGGGCGTATATCTGGCCACAAAATTGCAGCCGGATATACATGTCCCCGTTGCTTATGTGAATATACCCTAACACTTTTACCATCCCCCAACATTAATGCCCTACATATGGTTACTGCAACCTCAGTTTACAAACAGAGAGCCGTGCACTGGAAGAGAGGGAAAGAGAATTCTGTATTAGTTAATTCACTGCCTCTCTACTAGTGTCTAAAAATTCCTTGATCTCAGACTCTTTCATTATAGGTAATGTATCTATGTAGCAGGAGGGTGTGCCCCCCAGAATCAATTTCTGTTGCCTAGGCACCCCAGTCTGACCATGCCTCCAGATCCTGATTTTATAAACTTTGAAATTTATATAACTAGTTTCAAAGTAAATTTTTTGGATGATGCCACAACACAGTGACATGAAAACAACTAAATTTGAAATGTTCTTGACAACATACTGGTAGAGGAATTATTAAGTAATTTTCTGCCGACAGGTTCCCTTTACTAAAGCCACTGGGTAGATGACTGACATAATAATTTTTGATCTTTTGATGATTTAAGTAGTTTTTTTTCTCCAAAGTAGGTAGTCGCTACATATTATTTTACAGGCTGTATACTAACCAGAGCATCTCTATAAACTATACAGTAAAGCAATAGAAAGCTTTTGAAAACTGATATTAGCAGTCAGATTAAATACAACAGTATCCTCTATTGAGATCATTTTCACTCACCTCTTCAAGATTTGGATAATCCTCATTGATTTCATCTTGTGTGTCCTGCACACAAACCTCTGTGTCACCAGAACCCTGAAATAGATGCTGGTGTTATTATTGATGTATTGTACCATGTTGGCAGAGCAATTTAATTGAGGGGAAATGTGATACCAGTAGAATATAAATATAAGTAGCTTACCAAGAATGACAAAAGATGGAAATAAAGGTTTTCTTTTTCTTACACGAGGTTGCAAGTTAATTAAGAGGACACAGAAATAATAGATTCTACATGAACATAGTTATTTCAGTATATTCTCACAGAAGTTATACTTTTCCTTTGATACAATGCCCAAACACATTTCAGTTTCTTTTGAACAGCTTAAAAGCGTGCTGCCAAAACACATGAATTTACCACAAATTCCAACAATCTAGCAATGTAATTTTAAGCAAAAAAAAGTTTATGTAACCCTGCAAACTACATTTCCTTATAGGGGTTTGCCCATGCAAGAAAATACTCAAATTTTAATCCCCTAGTGATGTTTACAATATAAAGATAATTGTAAACCCCTTTACTTTACAATTTTACTCTGTATAGCTGTTTTAGTTCCTATCACTCAGTGATGGTCAGCGTAATATTCCAGGGTGTGGTCGGAGACTCCCTAAGCAGACACTTCATGATTCCTCTGTGCTATGAGACTGACAATGTGCTTAGATTATCAGGGGCCATTTAGCTTTTGAAGATTCACTAGTATCTGACACATAGAAAAAGAGAGATGAGACTGATCAGAGATATTAGATGATGAGATCCATGAGAGGGATATAAAACACAATGACACGATCAATGTCTGAGCTCCTCTTGTAATGCAGGGGGGAGGGGCAGACAGCATGCTGCATCCTGCAGACAGGAGAAGCTATTCATGAGAAGAGTCTGCCCTTCCCGACCATAGAAGATAGATGATTTACGGTCGGATCCTGGGGCAACCAATATTGTGTACATCAGGACTAATAGAGACAAGGTGGAAATATATCTGTGAAATGCTGTATATTTGTAAATAACAGGGAATTAGAGAATGTGTTACTTTGTTATCCTGAGTATATTTAAGAAACTTTTCTTTGTGGGAATACCCCTTTAAGAAAGTTGGCGTTTATGCAACAAAGACTAGAGAAATTCCTAAGTTGGTTGGATACTGGATTCCGATATAGCACAAAGTGTGACTGTAAATAATTCCCGGCTATCAACATATTAAACTGCCTTACTTTAATCAGCTTTGATATGAAGTCTAATAATAGGGAAAACGATAGAATTTCGATTTTCTTTTGAAAAATATTGTGTAACCACTTAGTACCAGATTACATTATTGATCTTAAAGGTGTTTGCATTGAATTTGTACACTGAGTGGGCATATGCAAGTACAGATTAATCACTAGTGTGAAAGGTGCAGAACTCTCAAAGCATACATTTTGTTTATCAATTTTCACTTAAATAAATGGAAATATTTTTGTTTATATTCACTATACAGACCTTTCTTAGACCCCTTTAAGGGGGCACTATTCTAATATATATTTGCTATTAGTATATGTATGACAAATCTAGGAGTGAAACATAGAGAAACAGTTTTTTAAATTAATATTTCATATTTTGCCACCATATGTTGATTATAGGGTTGTCCAGAATTAGACATACACAGAAGCAGAATCACATTGATCCAAATGTTGTTTGTGACCATGCATAGGAATGGAAATGAAAAGTATATGGTTAGAATTCTGGAGCACTTTCTTGTTATTTTTAATTGAACTGTATGAATAAATTGACTGTTGTGAGTTACCATTGGCAGTATATTACAAAACACTCACAAATTGTTGGGCTGTTCACTAGTCTATATGTGCAGGCCTGCGTTAGGGGCGGCAGACTGGGCATTTGCCCTGGGCCCCCTGCATGTGGACTTTTGTGGGCAGAGGATATTTTAATACCCATTGGTTGAATGCCCAGGTGAAGATTAGCTTAGCTTTTATCTCCTGTCTTATGTATCATCTATTCTGTCTAGTTATCTATTTATCTCCTATAATTTGTCTATTTCCTATCTTCCTATATATGTCTATCTAACCATTTATCAATCTAGCTTTTTGTCTATTTATCGTTATATCTTCTATCTACCTATCTAACTCCTATCTATTATCTATTCATCCCTCTTCTACTGTATCTATCTATCTATCTATCTAGCGATCTATATATAATCTACTTTATATTTATGCATCTATAAATCCATCCATACTACTGTTTGTAAACTACAAAGTGTTATTATTGTGCAGTGCTCACTCTTCATAAAATATTTTTATTTTGGGGCCCCACTTTTATTTTTGCCCATGGCCCCATTTTGTCTAAAACCCTGCACATGTGAATGTTGTTCAATTATTAACCCCTTAATGACGCGCACCCTTATAGCCAGTAAGTCTTTGCTGCTTATTATCCCTTCAATTATTTTGTCGGCTTCAAAAGAATGGCAGCACCCTGTGACGTCATTGGGGAGTGGCGATCAATCAACATGGCAGCGTCGGGTCTTCCGAAAAATAATTTTTAAAAGTAAAAATATAAAATAGTTTAAAAAAATTATAATAAAAAAACTAAAAATTCAAATCACCCACCTTTCCCTAGAACTGATATAAATATACATAAACAGTAAAAATCATAAACACATTAGGTATCGACGCGTCCGAAAATGCCCGATCTATCAAAATATAATAATGCTTTTTCAATGTGTTTAGCTCTGTAACGGAAAATAGCCATTTTGAAAAATATAAAAAATTCATTAAAAAGTGATTAGAAGGTCATACAATCCAAAAAATGGTAGCTTTGAAAATGACATCAAAAGTCGGAAAAAATTACACACAGCTCCGTACACCAAGGATAAAAAAGATATTGGCGCCAGAAGATGGCAAATTCCCCCCATATTTCTTGTACAGGAGGTTTTAATTTTTGTAAATGTATGAAAACATTATAAAACCTATACAAATTTGGTATCCCCGTGATCGCACCGACCCAAAGAATAAAGTAAAGATGTCATTTGGGGCACACAGTGAAAGAAGTAAAATCCAAGCCCACAAGAAAATGGTGCAAATGTGTTTTTTCACGATTTTCACTGTATTTGGAATGTTTTCCCGCTTTCCAGTGCATGACATGGAATATGTCAAATATATGTAAAAGTAAAAAAGTTAAAGTATTTGAAGGTGGGGAGTGAAAAATGGAAATGAAAAAACAAAAAAGGGCCAGGTCATTAAGGGTTAAAAAATTGGGGTATAGCAAATGAAATGGAATAACACACTTTAATAGATTCAATTTAATACTGAATAGATTCTGTGGCATCTGTTCAGTCAGAAGTGGAGTCCTTCCTACAACTCTCAGTTGGCCCCATTTTGACACAATGGGGCATATCCCAAAAATTTGTAAGTAAGTAAGTAAATAAGCCCCAATAAGGGTGTTCAAATGTACTATTGGCAGCTGGGGACTAAGTAACATCATGGATATCACAGTAAATATCAGCCACAAAATACTGAAACACAATGCTGAAGTTTTCCAGTATATTGCAAATCTAATTAACCCCTTAAAGACCAGACCCTTTTTCGTTTTTGCGTCTTTATTTTTCACTCCCCACCTTCAAAAATCTATAACTCTTCTATTTTTCCATGTAGAGAGCTGTGTGAGGGCTTATTTTGTGCATAACAAATTGCACTTCATAGTGGTGCAATTTAATATTCTGTGCCATATACTTGGAAGCAGGAAAAAATTTCTGAATGCAGTGAAAATGATGAAAAAATACATTTGTGCCATTTCTTGTGGGCTTGGATTTTACGGCTTTCACTGTGTGCCTCAAATGACATGTCTACTTCATTAATTGGGTCAGTATGATCACGGTGATACCAAATTTGTATAGGTTTTATAATGTTTTCATAATTTACAAAAATTAAAACCTCCTATACAAAAAAAATTCTTCATTTTGCTGTCTTCTGGCGCTAATAACTTTTTCATACTTTGGTGTAAAAAGCTGTGGGTGGTGTCATTTTTTTGAGACTTTTGATGACGTTTTCAATGATTCTATTATTAGGAATGTACAATCTTTTGATCACTTTTTATTGAATGTTTTAATATTTTTCAAAATGGCAAAAGACTTTGGGTGCTATTTTCTGTTACGGGGTTAAGCGCAGTGAAAAACAAGTATTATATTTTGATAGATCGGACATTTTTGGATACGGCAATACCTAATGTGTTTATGATTTTTACAGTTTATTTATATTTATATGACTTCTAGGGAAAGGGGGCTGATTAGAATTTTTAGGTTTTTGTAATATAATTATTTTTGTAACCTATTTTTTATTTCCATTTTAAAGACTCCCTCGGGTACTTTAACCCTAAGTTGTCTGACTCACAGCCAACATGGCGGCGCCCACGCGACGTCGGCTCGTTAATGCCGCCGGCAGCCTTGCCACCGATGGCGGGTGTTAGCGACGGGCATTTGCTTCATTGTGAAGCAAACACCTGGTGAGTATGAAGAGAGCTCAGCCCGTGAGCCTTCTTCATACTCCCCCAATGGCATCAAGATGTAAGGTTACGTCTTATTGCGTTATGGGGTTAAATAATCATATGTTCAAGCTGGACTAAACGAAATAATTCAGTTTTTTTGTAATTTCACCTTCCCCAAACGAATATATAAAGCTGAGTGTATGTGTTTGTGTGTGTGTGTATGTATGTCCACTAAAGGAATCCGTACCATCGCGTTTACAGTCACCAAATGTTGCACAGCCACTCTCTGTGACTCAGCGAATGTCATAGAATAGGTTTTGGCCCAAAATTTTAATCCCGCGCTTTCCAAAATCCACTTATTAGCCACCATATACAGGAGCCATTGTCTGCTGCTGCGGCAGTTGGAAGCTGAGCCGTAATTGGTTGCTTCTCTGCCGCAGGTCATTTATATGAGCTTTGATTGGTTACTATAGGGAATGAGTATAAGAAACTTATGTGTGAGGTAAGATGGATAAAGAGATAGGGAGAGATTTATCAGAAGTGTCTGAGGTAAAACTGTTCCAGTTGCCCAAGGTTTCCATGGTTTCCAATCACAGATTAGCTGTAATTTTATAAACATCTGTGCAAAAATGAAACTTGAGCTCTGGCATGGCCAACTAGAGCAGTTCTGCTCGCAGACACTTCTGATAAATCTCTCCATAGATAAAGTGACGGACAGAGACAGTTTCCGAGACAGACAGTCACTAGAATGACAGTCCCTGAGACAGACAGTCACTGAAAGAGACAATCAGAGACAGTCTGAGACAGTCTATAGATACAAATAAAATTTTTGTTAACCCATTTTATTTTCTTATAGCTAAGAGCAGTTATTTACTATCCTTGGCAACGCCAGGAGCTACAGCTAGTAAATGAATAAAAAAGAATTTAAAAGTCACATGTACCACAAATGCATTGGTAATCTACAGCTATCTCTGAATGTACAGTCACAGTCAAAAGAGGAAGATGATAAAATACCTTCCAAGATGAGGTTATATGTCTTAATTCTGTATTGTTTGCTTGTGCATACAGAACAGCATCGTGCACAGTTAGGAAGAGGTGGTCGCGACTCAGACCTCCATCAGCAAAAACACCACCAATTTCAATGTCATCATATACTTGAGCTAAAAGAAAGATGTTAAAGGGAACAGTTTTAATGACCAAACCTCAAATGACCAATCTTAATATAATGAATCATTTCATGGTAGTCAATCAAATATCTATTATTTTAATTAAATACCATATGACCCTCCATCACAGATAGGATTTAGCTAAAAAATAAAATAGCTTTATAAAAGTAAGTTAGATAATATTCCCCTTAACTACTAAAAATCCATTAAACATGTTCAATGTGACAGGTTTTCTTTACAACGAGTTTCCAGTTACAAAACAAAACAAAAATCAGTCCAAAATCAACACCCAGCACCAGTATGGTTACTTACAATGTTAAACTTTTGCTATTTGTATTAAAGGAGTTGTCAGAGACCTTAAAAAAAAATAAACCCCGGGAGGGGGCTACTTAAAAAAAATAAACATTTACTTACCTCTGCGGTTCATCCCAGTGTCTCGTTCTGCCGTCTCTATGGTCTGTTCCCCTGTTTGATTACAGGGGCATGGAAGCTGCACTGAGTTCAGCTACCGGCAGGCCGAGGTGGCCGGCAACGCCCACCAAACACCACTCCCAGCACTGTATCATGCGATGTGATTTGGAGACTGGTGTGCACGGACGGCCACGGAGTGGAGGGAATGGAGGAGGACACCAAGAGGGACCTTAAGGGAAGTATATGTTTATTTTTTAAGGTCTCGGACAACCCCTTTAAAGGGCCTTCAAGGTTCTGCATATAAACTAACAGGCAGATATGGGGCATATTATTACTAGGCACACAATGGTATAGCATCTGTGCCAAATCTATCAAAATGTTACATGCCTTTTTCAGTATGGGGGACATAGTAACCCATTCAATGAGACAACATTTCTCTGGCTTGTGTAATTTTTTTTCATGCCCCCAAGGAGACTTAGCAATACTATAAAATCTACAGGTGAAAAAGTATTTCAGAAAAGTCAGAGATATCCCATGCAATTATTTATTACCTTGTACATCTGCTAAGTAGAAGTTTACCCCAATCCTTTGGAAACTGGAACTCAACTGTGGAAAAGAATGAAATTGAATTGATTAATTTATTTTTGAGAGCATGGATTTGGTGAAATATACAGTTCTACATTCTATAGACGGACTTCTTCATGTACAGGCTTTTAGTAGATACAGGTGCTGGACCATCATAGGAGGAACACCAGTCTTATTAATCCCCCCACCATGTGTCTGATGCAATCTCCTCTTTGCACTGTATTGTTCATTTGAACATAAGAAAAATAAAAAGTTTATCTGCATTAAAATAACAGATTTTAAAAGTCTATGATTCAGTGCACTTCACCTAAAAGACCATGGGGCAGATTTACTTACCCGGTCCATTCGCGATCCAGCGGCGCGTTCTCTGCGCTGGATTCGGGTCCGGCCGGGATTTAATAAGGTAGTTCCTCCGCCGTCCAGTAGGTGGCGCTGCTGCGCTGAAAAGCATTTTAACGCGCCGGAATTCACCGAGGCTGTCTGAGTGAAGGTAAGCGCGTCCCGAGCGACACATTTTCCGTTTTTAAATGCGGCGTTTTTTCCAAATACGTCGGGTTTTCGTTCGGCCACACCCCCCCCGAATTCTGTCGCGCGCATGCCGGCGCCGATGCGCCACAATCCGATCGCGTGCGCCAAAATCCCGGGGCAATTTAGGTACAATCGGCGCAAATCGGAAATATTCGGGTAACACGTCGGGAAAACGCGAATCGGGCCCTTAGTAAATGACCCCCAATGTTCTCAAGCTATATGTGTCCGAGGAGCTGATAGAACCCCTTTAACCATTTCTTCATTGACATAATGAGATGTGATACTCTCTTTCTCAGGAGAGGTAGCTAATCAGAAGCATATCACTTATCCTGCAGGCAAGTAATAGGAATGGATTAAAGGACAGTGCTTTTAAGCGTTGGATCATTAAGGTTTGATTCAAAAAAGAACACTGTCCCACAAAAATAATACAGTCTGGAAGTAATTCATTGACTTTAATGAAAAATATACCTTTGCTAAGGCTTTGATACCCATCAGATCCACAAAACATACACCACTCATGTCAATGATAACGGTATGGAAGTTAACAATTGGAGGTGCCATGATAATAGGATCTTCAGTTTTTGTTGGGCTGGATAGTCCATTTGGAATAATAACCGGAATAGGTGTCCCCGCCGTCAGAGTGTTCGATGCTATGTAACTAATGGTATTGTTTGTCCCGTTTACTGTGCTGTTATTGTTGGAATCAGTTGGGGGGGCACCATCAAAGTCTTCTTGTAGTTCTTGAAGTGATAGTGTCTAGATCAAAAAGAACACATACAAATATGGGTGAATAAAAACATATTTGTTTTTCATGATTTATCTATTGTGGTAAATTCAGTACTTAGAACAAGCATCTCTTTGAGACGTCCTAAATTGTACATTTGATTAACTATCATTGACATGATCTGTAGATAATAATATATTATCAATGGACATTGGCTCCACTGCTCAGAACAACTAATAAGAAGTATATTTTTAGATTTGTCACAAGAAATATTTTTTAAATGGTGTCCCAATATGCAGGAGGTGGTTATGTTGAACTTCACTTCATGTTGCTGCCTTTCCACCTCCTCTGTTGAATGGCTTATTTGTATTATGATGCATAATGGAATTCAACTTTATTTTTCATATTGCAGAGTGCAATAGTAAAAAGGATACTGACATGCTTTGAACTTTCAGAAGTTTTCAGAAGAGGAATAGTAACAATTCCTCTGATCTCTACATGGGGGAGCCATCCCTTTACATTCCCTTTTAGAGAAAGTACGAGTAAGCCTTTGGATGCTGTGATCTAATTAGCTCATAGCATCTGAAGAGTTAAAGCTCCATGATTAGTGTTGGCTCCTAACATGGGCCCTAGCAAAATATCAGAGACCCAACAGTTGTTGCCCCTGCTTAGCTCTTGAACAAAAGTATCTTTTAGAGATAATTTATTGCTTGAACCCAAAGGGATATTCCCACCTGAGAGCAAATATTTAATTCAATTCATCTTCACCATCCTATCTTGGGTGCAGGTAAATGTGTGTCAAGCGACACATTTTTAAAAAAATTCTGTGTTTTTTCTGAATCGTCGGGTTTTCCGACGGCCACGGCCCCCGATATCCGTCGCATGGTGCAAATCGGTAATATTGGGGAAACCTGACAAAGAATAGTGATTCGAGCCCTTAGTAAATGACCCCAGTGGGTCCATACACAGTGCCTTTTACTATGTGAAGTTAAAGATGACCTGTCACCCTTAGAAATGGCACTAGGAGCTGCTTACTAAAGTAAAAATCTCCTCTTTAAAGAGCAGATTCTTGTTTTAACCTTGTTAGAAGAAAGCAATTTTAAAAGTGAGGCATAAATATCATGGTCTCCAACGTAATTAATAATTTATACAAAAAAAACTTGATTATCAGTGATTTTTTAATTTTATGTTGCTTGAACTTACTTTGCTTTTCATGAACACAGATCCCCTTTGCCTTTTAAGTTCTTCTACTTCATTCTTCTTTAAATACTTCTTTTTGGCTAGATAGACTTTACAAGGATCCAGTCCAGTCTAGGAAGAAAAGAATCCCATATCTAAGTATGGTTGAGGCATGTGACAGCTTTCTGTCTATATAATGGACATTTATATGGAGATTTATCATTAGTCCAATGTAGCTTCTTGGAGTATAATTGTTGCAAATATTTGTGCAAACATTGTTCTTTTTAGCAAAAAAAAACGCAACTCTAAAGTCACGCAATGGCGGAAAAAATACACCGCAGAGTGTGTAACACCACATTTATCAACTGAGAATTTTCAAAAGAACGCAAATTTAATCGCAAAGGAGGTGGTGTATATGGGTCTATTGCTACTACAGGGGGGAGTTTTTGCTCAATTTTGAAATTTTTGCTCAATTTTAAAGTTTTTGCTCAGTTTTATGTTTGAGGTATGAGAATATCCTGTGCAAAAACATTGCAAAAGGGTAGAAATTGAGCAGATGCACATAACTATAAATCCGTCTGTTGGAAACCTGCCAGTCTAACACATAGAAAACTGCTCAAAATCCTGCCTAAATCCTGATAAATCTCCCCCTTAAACTTTGAAAATGTTTAGAGTACAGGACTGAAGAAGCAATGATTCTGAATAAACACAGTTTTCTTATACTCTAGACCAGTGGTTTTCAACCTTTCTAATGCTGTGACCCCACAATACAGTTCCTCATGCTGTAGTGACCCCAAACCATGCAACTCGCAGTAAAAACGCAGTAAAATTGCAGCTCTGATGGCTTTAGGCGACCCCCGGTTTTGGTCGTTCGACCCCCACTGGGGTCCCGACCCACAGGTTGAGAACCACTGCTCTAGACTGTCAGTATGTTAATGTCAGTGTTGTCTAGCCAGGATTACACTAGCATGCTTAGCTGTCAGCATTTAGACACTTGAATTCAAATTTGGCCAATCTTTATCTTCTTCAATATCTGACACTATGGTGGAGTTGGGAGGCCCCATGCTCCTCAAACGGTGGGTTGAACCCGGTAAAATTGTTGGGTTGGACAAATATCCATTAATTTTAATGGAGGGGGGCTTTAGATTTAAACTATCCTGATTAAGACCTTTTTTTCTAAGGCAGGATATATTCATTTAACTCTCCAAACACATTTAGTTTGGGATCACCTAATATATCCAAATACCTTCTGGCAAAGGGATTTTCCTGAAGGAACACCACCTTAAAATAGTGGAATTGACATTCAAATGGCAACATAAAATGGAACTTACGGTAATTCATGAAATATGTTGCTCAATTTGCATATAACGGTCACTGTAAATGATCTATACCATTTACGCTGCTTGGACAATTCAGTGTCGCTCCAAAACTGTTTTTTTTTTTTACAATCCACATTACATATCTAAAATACTACAGTAGGTTCGTGAGTGCAACATAATAAAATCTCAGCTTTAGTAAAGCATTTATCAAAAGTAGATTTGTCAGAAACAGGTGCTGTTTACATTAGTGAAAGAAGTCTGTACTTTGAGATTTTCACATAAAATCAAATGATAATAGTATCAGAGGCTATTTAGTCTGCTTTACGTGCATACACACAGTACACTGATAAGGTATATCCGTAGCTTAAGTTAAAAACATTTGTGATTGATGGATTTTTAATATTCATTTATCAAGCAATCACAAGCTCATATTACCCACATACTATGGTATTTTCAAATCATTAAAAAGCCATAGATCGGAAACATCTATGTAAGTAGCCTAACATGCCTATAAGTAGTGCTGAGGTAGCAGTCCTAAGCAGTCCTGGTGATTGAGGGGGCCAAATGAGGCAACATTAAAATTATAATATGGAAAGTTGGTGTCTTTTGGGTACTGGAGCTTGAAGATATTCCCCTTTTTAAGACCATATTTGGTTAAGTAACATACATTAATTGAATACCTTCTTTATAACTTTCTGTCTAAAGATTTCCGAATTGGCAAAATAAAGAGGAGAGCAGTAATTGACAATCTTGATCCCATCAATAGACTGAACCTGGAGTCAAGAAAACAAGAAAGGTGATAAAATACATGTAAATGAAAATCTGTATTTATAAGTTTGTTATACTTAGAGTGTTTACTTTGTGTTTAGGGTAACCATACATATATGGGATTGCAATCCTACAGTTATCACTCCCAACTCCCTCATACACATGTAATATCTATGTGTGGTGGAAGTAGAAAGCTGGAAGATGAGTATTGCTGAAAAATTTGCCAGTTAGTTCTTTTACCTTGCTGTAGACCTTTGGATTCTTATATAGATCAGTAGAAGCCACCTGACCCAAAGCTGAACCATTGCGACTTAATGGACAGAAAAGGAATAAAAAAAAACAATTAATCTACGACAGAAGCCAAATCAAAATACAACTATTGTTTCAATGTATCTATTTATTTATCTATTGATCTATCTTCATAACTTGCCCTACTCAAGGGTAAGTTAAATTCATTAGTTTTATTGATGATTGAAATTAAAGGAAGTCTACCATTTAAATCAAGCATCATAAACCAGGGAAAGTTTGCAGTGACTGTGATAATCCACTTATATTCGTTATCCATGGCCTCCGTCTTTCTAAAGCCGTCTGTAAAGCCAGATCACAGGGGGGCTAGGGTAGTCCCTTATGCTCATTAGCATTATTATAAAAGTTGATTTTAGAAGGAAGCAGGTTGCGAACAACAAATATAAGACGATTACCACAGTCACAGGTCCAGCATCTATGAGTGAGTGTCTCAGGTTTATCATGCTTGATTTTCATGATAGATTTCCTTCAAAGGAAACCGACCACCTAAGAAACATAAAAAAGCCTATTATTACTCACCTCCGCTTCTCGATCCTGACATTGTCTGTCGCTAATCACAGAGCTCAGGGACAAGATGTCCGGCACTCTGGGCTGCTGGGAGAGGCATGAATTCACGCCTCTTGCGTGATGTCACCTCGCTCTCCCATGCTCCCAACAGAGAGAAGTCCGGGGGCATGCATAATAAGCAGCCTGGAGTACCGGAGATCTTTCATGCTGATTATAACTTTCTTTTGTAGGTGATCCAGGCATGTAAAGATTAGCAACACACAGTGCTGGTATCAAGGTGAAGAGGAGCAGGGGTGAGTATTAATAGTTTTTTTTTTAAATGTTTTTTAGGTGGTTGGTTTCCATTAAGAGGAGGAAAGAGTACAGGGGCCTTAAAAAAATAGCTTTCAAGTTTTGCTGTTGAGCCCTATAGTTACTTGTGATACCACTGTATATAAAGTTGATTTAAAGTGAATCTTTCATGCATAATTGTCTCCCCACACCAAGATTACCTGCTTGTAGCTAAAGCAGGTAATCCTTTTTTATTCCTTATCCCATTTATTACATTGGTAAAAAACCTTTTTAAAAATATGCAAATCAGTCTGGTACCAGGGCATAATCAACCCCCCGCTGCACCATCTGGACTGCATTGATGTCAGTTGTCTTCTTCTCCTCCGTAGAGACAGCGCTTGAGTAGTCCATCTATGCCTCTGGCAGCCTCAGAGATGGTGGTTGCTGGAAAGTTGTCTCTCCGGATTCTTCTGGGAGTACATTGTGCATGTGCCAGAGACACAAGCGCAGTCACTCAGGAGAGGTAGCCACATTACATCAACATGAAAAGGCATAGGGGTGGAGTAATTGTTATACCTGAAGTGTGGCGGGGGCATTGATTGTGTTAAAACTGTGTTAAAACTCCCCAAAGCACTTAAGACTGCTTTACATATTTTTAACAGAATTTTTTCATCATTATAATAAATAGGTTAAGGAATAAAAAGGCATGCCTGCATTAGTGAGGTCACCAGCTACAAACAGATAACCTTGGTTAGAGGGACAACTTTGCATGTAAGATTCCCTTTAAACAGTAAAACCAGCTAGTATATCATTTCTCAACAGTTTTAGCAATACAAAGAAGATATTACTTACAACTGTGTATTAAAGATGACAACTAAGACGGAAAATCCGACACCAATCGCAACTCCATAGGGAAGGCCAAGGATGAAGGTGGAGAGGAAACTCACAAGCCAAACACACTACAAAATCAATGCACCAATGAAACATCATCAATAGTGGAAACAGATGTAAAAGGAATCATTATATTGTACTTAAATACAGAAAGGCCAGACTGAGCGATAACTCACTGGAGTCCCCATTATGTAGAGCTGTATTTGAAGAAAGTAGGCAACATCACTTGACAATATTAATTTGCTAAATCATAGTTAACTGTATTAGTATATTGTTAGTGGTTGTTAATCTTATTGGCCCACACCAGTTTTCTGTGAGACTTTGTCTGTTCTTTTCAGAACTAACTGCTTGCACTGGCATTTCTGGCGCATGCAACACTTTGGCGCATCCTGCATTATACATAGGCAGACACACTTTTAGTAAATGTGCCCCATTATTTTTTCTGGGCCGTCGTCTGTCTGTAAGTTTGCAAAAAAGTAATATAAAGGGAACAGAGTTTGAAATGATTACAGTATCAGACTATATAAGGTTGGTTTTTAGCCTGTAACTATGGTAATAAAAAGCTACGTACATTAGCAATAACAATGTTTTGCATTGTTTTACTTTATTACATGTTTACACAGTAATATCCTAAACATCTACAAAGCATTTCTTATTATCTCTAGACCATTGGCTTTCCTCCATCTACTTTACTGCTTATTAAATACTTATTTTTATGTGTTTGCCTATTTCAAATCTGAAACAAGTCAAACCGATAAGAAACCAGGCTGTTGACCAGGCACTGTTGATATCATATGACCTTCAAATAGTATACATGGAAGTCACCTTAATATTGTCCGACTACTGTTTCCTAAAACTTCTGACCTGTTTGGTAAGTAGTAAGAAACTTATACAAATTCCGGATATTAAAGGACACCTGTCATCAGGTCTCTGTAACTAATTCTGTCACCACTACCTGTTGGAGCAGCTCACAAGGATTCCATCCCAGCAGTTATCTAATTAATTCATATATTAATCATTCTAAAATCATCTTTTCTTTATTATGTAACTGAGGCTGGGCACATGGAGAGAGAAATATGATGTCACTGCTGTTACCCTTCCTCATGTCTGTGTGTAATGTATAGTAAACCATTGCTAGTGCTTGTGCTTTATCTGCTGCCTGTGAGAGACATAGCCATGAGTTACACAAGTACCTGACATGCTGTGTTCTCCTATACACATGCGTGGGACATAGACATCAGCTACACAAGTGCCTGACATCTATATTCTCCTATACACATGGCTGCATCCTGTAGAACAGTGATTTTCAACCTTTTTTGAGCCGCGGCACACTTTTTATACTTAGAAAATCCTGGGGCACACCACCAACCAAAATAGCACAAAATGACACTAAAACAGTCATAAAAGGCCTCCCTTTACTAATAAAAAAAACCCCTAGCAGCCTCCCTTTACTAATAGAAAACCCCTAGCGCCCTCCCTTTACTAATAAAAACCTCTAGCGGCCTCCCTTTACTAATCAAAAGCCCATAGCGGCCTCCCTTTACTAATTAAAAGACCCTAGCGGCCTCCCTTTACTAATTAAAAGACCCTAGCGGCCTCCCTTTACTAATCAAGAGCCCCTAGCGGCCTCCCTTTACTAATTAAAAGGCCCTAGAGGCCCCCCTTTACTAATCAAAAGGCCCTAGAGGCTCCCCTTTACTAATCAAAAGGCCCTAGAGGCCTCCCTTTACTAATCAAAAGGCCCTAGAGGCCCCCCTTTACTAATCAAAAGGCCCTAGAGGCCCCCCTTTACTAATCAAAAGGCCCTAGAGGCCCCCCTTTACTAATCAAAAGGCCCTGGAGGCCCCCCTTTACTAATCAAAAGGCCCTGAAGGCCCCCCTTTACTAATTAAAAGGCCCTAGAGGCCCCCCTTTACTAATTAAAAAAAAAAGACCCTAGCTTCCTTCCTTATACAAATAATAACCTTATATACTTACCCTTGATGTCTTCTTCCACGTAACTTCTCTCCTAATGGCGATCCGTCCATCTTCTGTAGCTCCTGCAACGTGCGGCCCATGTCACGTGACTTACGCGACCTGACGTCAGGTTGCGTCAGTCACGTGACATGGGCCACGCGGTGCAGGAGCTACAGAAGATGGGCGGATCGCCGACGCGGGGTTTGGAGGTAAGTATGGGGGCAGAAACACGGGGACGCGGCGGCAGCGCTACACAGGGGCTCCCCGCGGCACACTCAACCATGTGTCGCGGCACACAGGTTGAAAATCACTGCTGTAGAAGTTGTATCTCATGCACACACAGGCTGCAGGGTGCATGACCGCCAGCACCAGGAAATACATAGAGGAGCCAGCACCAGAAGTGTCACATCATTATACAGGCTGTCAGTCATGTGTATAGGAGTATCTCATACACACACATAGGCTGCAGGGGGCATTACCGCCAGCACCAGGAAATACATAGAGGAGCCAGCACCAGGAGTGTCACATCATTATATAGGCTGTCAGTTATGTGTATAGGAGCATCTCATACACACACAGGCTGCAGGGGGAATTAGCACCAGGAAGCACATAGAGGCAGCCTGCACCAGTAGTATCATATCAATATACAGTCTATTAGTCAAGCACTGGGGTTGTGGCTGTGCCTGACACTCATGAATAAGCTGTACTGCCCAATATAACAGCAGAATATGATACAAAAATGTAGGGAAAATGGCAATGGTTTCTTATGGCAGTTTATGAAAATATATTTGGTTTTGGGGGTTAATTTGCCTGACAGACTCTAAATATAATTTAGATACATTACATAGGGTGCGGTCACACGTTGCTTAAAAACGCATTGCTACAACTAAAGGGAGATTTGCCTAATTAAACAGCTGTTAACACCTGCGTTTACAAAACGCATATGTTAACCGCGATGTTAACGCATGTGTTAACGATATGTTAACAACCACATGCGTTAACCGCAATGTTAATACATGCATTAATCATTCGTTAACAATGTGTTAACACTTGTGTTTTGTAAACACAAGCAATAACAGCTGTTTAATTAGGCAAATCTCCCTTCAGCTGTAGCAATGCATGCAGTAAACGCGACGTGTGACCACACCTATTGTTTTCGATTTAATGAGTAGTAATAACAATTGATTGACAAAGATACCTTGCATATGTGTGTCAATGTTAATTGAAAGATTAACCCCTTCCTGACATTTGACGTAATAGTACTAGATGGCAGGAGGTGCGTTCCCGTATTACGCAGTACTATTACGTCATACTTCTGGCACCCATCCCTAGCACCCACGTTTGGGGTTTCATCCGATCGCGGACATTAACCCGGACCGGGCTGTAACACACTGAGCATGCACACAGGTAAAAGTTTACATTTTTTGACAGTTGGATGGATCAAGTATACACTGAATTCCATAAAACCTATTTAAAGCTTATTTTGACAAACAGCTGTTTTTTTCCTGCACCATAGAAGGGGCAAGAAGAATAAGTTTATAAAAATATTGTTTGTAAATTGAAAAAAAATTGTATGGTTTTGTTTTGATATAAACCTCAGCTTGTCTAATGTAATTGTGGGTATAATGTAACAAAATGTCAAGTGCTATATAAAATTGTTTTTCCCTCTAATTAAGTATTAAGTATGTTTTAACTAACGTAAATGTCACACTGGAAATCTGCTGCAATTTCCCTGCAATTTTTATCTACATGAAAGAACTTACACAATCGAGCTTGCTTTTTTTCCACAGGTAAAAGGGGTCAGCAAGTTGCTTTAAAGAATTCTTCAAGTTCACCGCTATCAAGGCTCCTAGCACAGCCTGACGGACACAAGCAACAATGGCAAAGTAAGTTAAATGGCATTCATGTAGCAGTGATAAAAATGTAGGACATTAATACAATAGTCCTGTTTATCGATTACTAATTTATTGGTTGCTACAGTGAAAAATAATATAATAGGAGATACTGAGAAAAATAAAATAACAGATTACAAGCCACTAATTCATATTGAATTGTAGTAGAAAGACTTCCTACCTTGGGCAGAGGCTGCAAGTAGGCCCCAAGTGAGAGCATAGTCACCATAACCACCATCATAACAAAGAAACTGGACATCTAAGGAGGCAAAAAGAACAAAATGATTTGTCCTGTCCACTCTGGTATTCATATATTTTTATTATTATCTAGTTTTTTAGTGGTATTTAAAGGGATTTTCCCACTTTCAAAATGTATATGTATGGCATTTCTGAACCCCTTTTGAAACGGATTGATGATTTGCATTGTTTGGTTGTGATTTTGGTCTATGTGCAGTATATATATTGTAGGCAACCTGACCTGCTACTGACTCCAGAGAATGGATGCATTGAAGCTTTATACACTCACCGGCCACTTTATTAGGTACACCTGTCCAACTGCTCGTTAACACTTAATTTCTAATCAGCCAATCACAGGGCGGCAACTCAGTGCATTTAGGCATGTAGACATGGTCAAGACAATCTCCTGCAGTTCAAACCGAGCATCAGTATGGGGAAGAAAGGTGATTTGAGTGCCTTTAAACGTGGCATGGTTGTTGGTGCCAGAAGGGCTGGTCTGAGTATTTCAGAAACTGCTGATCTACTGGGATTTTCACGCACAACCATCTCTAGGGTTTACAGAGAATGGTCCGAAAAAGAAAAAACATCCAGTGAGCGGCAGTTCTGTGGGCAGAAATGCCTTGTTGATGCCAGAGGTCAGAGGAGAATGGGCAGACTGGTTCGAGCTGATAGAGAGGCAACAGTGACTCAAATCGCCACCCGTTACAACCAAGGTAGGCAGAAGAGCATCTCTGAACACACAGTACGTCGAACTTTGAGGCAGATGGGCTACAGCAGCAGAAGACCACACCGGGTGCCACTCCTTTCAGCTAAGAACAGGAAACTGAGGCTACAATTTGCACAAGCTCATCGAAATTGGACAGTAGAAGATTGGAAAAACGTTGCCTGGTCTGATGAGTCTCAATTTCTGCTGCGACATTCAGATGGTAGGGTCAGAATTTGGCATCAACAACATGAAAGCATGGATCCATCCTGTTAAGAAAAAGATAATGCCAGCTCACCTCCCCCTCAGGTGTCGAGTTCGGCACGGGCCACCCTTCTACCGGGGTACAGCAATAGCAAGGAAAAAGGAATTCACGGTCCAGCCAGGCTCCAAACACCAAGGATTTCTTTTATTCAGTGCATATACAAGAATTCAGTAATCCACTCGGATAGACAGTGATGCCTACGCGTTTCGGACAGTTGCCCTGTCCTTTGTCATGGCTGAGGACATGACTAAGGACAGGGCAACTGTCCGAAATGCGTAGGCATCACTGTCTATCCGAGTGGATTACTGAATTTTTGTATATGCACTGAATAAAAGAAATCCTTGGTGTTTGGAGCCTGGCTGGACCGTGAATTCCTTTTTCCTTGCTATGGATCCATCCTGCCTTGTATCAACGGTTCAGGCTGGTGGTGGTGGTGTCATGGTGTGGGGAATATTTTCTTGGCACTCTTTGGGCCTCTTGGTACCAATTGAGCATCGTTGCCACGCCACAGCCTACCTGAGTATAGTTGCTGACCATGTCCATCCCTTTATGACCACAATGTACCCAACATCTGATGGCTACTTTCAGCAGGATAATGCGCAATGTCATAAAGCTGGAATCATCTCAGACTGGTTTCTTGAACATGACAATGAGTTCACTGTACTCAAATGGCCTCCACAGTCACCAGATCTCAATCCAATAGAGCATCTTTGGGATGTGGTAGAACGGGAGATTCGCATCATGGAATGTGCAGCTGACAAATCTGCGGCAACTGTGTGATGCCATCATGTCAATATGGACCAAAATCTCTGAGGAATGCTTCCAGCACCTTGTTGAATCTATGCCACGGAGAATTGAGGCAGTTCTGAAGGCAAAAGGGGGTCCAACCCGTTACTAGCATGGTGTACCTAAAGTGGCCGGTGAGTGTATATTATTCACAATCTGTGCTATCCACTCAGAAAAGAAAAGCCAGGGGAGCTGCATATATGGCAGTACTCAGGACAAGGAAGCTTTCTTCCTCCATGTTCCTCCTCAGTGACCTTAGTAGCCCCTTATCAGCTATGTTCCTATCCATATAGTCTTCTGCCCCTGGGATGAGAAGAGCCTCAGCGTAAATTAAAAAAGACTGTGTAGTGTGTAGGAATGTATACATGTGTGTGTATTTGAGTGTATAAATGTATGTGTACATGAATGTACATTATAAATATATGTATAGGAGAGAATAGATATGTGTTGCAGCGAAACCTTAAATACATATGTAGTTTTGTTTAAAGGGGTTTTCCTCTCTTCTCTCCTAGTTTTACTGGATATTGCTAAACACCAGCTCTTCCACAAGATGCTTCCCTCAGTTGGCTTGAAGGACACTGTACTCTCTTGGTTTTCTTTTTTTCTCTCTGATCGCACTTTCAGTGTCTCCTTTTTTGGATCTTTCTCTTCTCATCTTCCTCTCACTGTCCGGGTTTCTCTGGGCTCAGTCCAAGGTCCTCTTCTCATTTCCCTATATACTGCCCCCTTTGGACAAACCATCAGCAGATTTGGTTTTCAGTATCATCACTAAGCTGATGATACCCAGCTGTATACATCTGCGTGTAATATCACCCCTGCCTTACTGCAGAACACCAGTGACTGTCTCTAACTTAATTTCTTCTGTCTTCTTGAAACTTTATCTTTCCAAAACTGAACTTTTGTCTTTACACCGTCTACTAATCGACCCAAACTTGACATCTCCGTTTGTGATGTCTCCATAACCCGAGGCTATAGGCCCACTCTCTTGAGGTTGTGCTGGACTCTAACCTCTCCTTTGTTTATTCAAACACTTGAACACTCTTGCTGGATGCACCTTAAAAAACTTTTCTAGAATCAAACCATATCTTGATGGAGACCTCTAAAACGCTAATTGTTTCTCTGATTTAATCTTGTCTAGGCTACTGTGACTCCCTACTAATCAGTCTTCTACTTACTAAACTCTCTCCTCTGCGCTACATGGATGCCTCTAGTCTATGTCAGTCACTGAAGTGGTTGCCTTTGTCCTTCCAAATACAGTTTAAATTAATGTCCCTCATCCACAAAGTTCTGCACCTCCCTACCTTTCCTCTTTCATATCAGTCTATCGCGCAACCCATGCTCTTCGATCTGCCAGTGATC
The DNA here is from genome assembly GCF_040894005.1 of Engystomops pustulosus. NCBI lineage: Eukaryota > Metazoa > Chordata > Amphibia > Anura > Leptodactylidae > Engystomops > Engystomops pustulosus. Next base: position 183,041,321 of record NC_092412.1, on the reverse strand, counting down.
TTAGATTATTCTCTTCCCGTATTTAAACCTCCCACTGATGTAGCCAGGACTTCTCCCATGCTGCACCAATTCTCTGGAAAGTCCTACCCTGGTCTATCAGACTAATACCCAACCTCCAAAGCTTCAAATGTGCTCTTAAAACCCATCATGCAACTTTAACTCTCTTTTTACCAACCCATTCTGTGTACACCTCCTATCTGTTATCCGGCATACACCAGATACCAAGCTACTCGCTTCAAGGTCAGCCGTAGTCCCATTGACATTAAACTTTGTATCAGATTGCAGCTGATGAATGGTTCAAGCAGCAGTATTTTTATCTATTAAATCATTTTTATTCCATTACCTTATAAATAATGGCTGCACCATTATACAATCCCCTCTGACCCTTCATACTCATAGACTATAAGTTCTTGTGAGCAGGGCTCTCACTCCTATAGTTTTATATGGCAACGTTATAACTTTGTAATGTCTTTTTTTATTTTTATATGTTCCTATAATCTGTAAAGCGTTATGGTATCTTATGGGGCTATATAAATAAATATTATTATAAAGATTATTGTTTTCCTGCTACTGGAAATTAGGAACCTCTAAAGTAGGATAGGTAATTAATATGAGATTGGTGGTGGTGTGACACTTTATGCACTTTAATGAGAGCAGCCATCCCCTTCCATAAATGGGCCTACGTTGAGGTACATGCTCATGTTTTTAGTGAAGCCCACTACATGTATGGAACATTGTGAACTCATAATATGGTGATGTAATAAGACTTTTATTCATACTTTATATTTGTAACGAAAGTGTTACAATGTAACAATTTATATAACAGAGGAAATGTAACAATTATATAATTATAATTTAATATAATTATATCTGTAAATGTTTGTGTAAAGTGTTTGTGTGGTGATATTTACAATTATGTGACTACAGGCACCTTTACCTTGGCTCAGATTATCTTGTCAAAATGAAAAATCATACATTCTTAAAAAACAAACCCCTGTTAGGAAATACAGCCTCCTACAGCATACAACATTCCCCTCACCTGTGACTTTCCTCCAGCACCATCCACTGCAAGTGTTACTGAGAGAGCACAGCATATCACATGGATGAAGAAAAATGACCCAAAGAAATTACTACAACCGAGAGCCAACATTTCCTGCAAAGAAAGTCACAAAGGTCATAGTCACTGTTTTACAAATGTTAAAAAACTCAAAACTAAAAAATAAATGCCTGCCACTCAAGATAGGAATTCTTACACAATGGGGCACATTTACTTACCCGGCCCATTCGCGATCCAGCGGCGCGTTCTCTGCACAGGATTCGGGTCCGGCTGGGATTTAAGATGGTAGTTCCTCCGCCGTCCACCAGGTGGCGCTGCAGCGCCAAAAATAATCTTAACGCCCCTGAATGCACCATCCCATAGAAGGTGAAGGTGAGCGCTCCCCAAGCGACACATTTTCGGTTTTTAAATGCGGCGGTTTTTCCGAATACGTCGGGTTTTCGTTCGGCCACGCCCCCCGATTTCTGTCGCGCGCATGCCGGCCCCGATGCGCCACAATCCGATCGCGTGCGCCAAAAACCCGGGGCAATTCATGTACAAGCGGCGCAAATCGGAAATATTCGGGTAACACGTCGGGAAAACGCGAATCGGGCCCTTAGTAAATGACCCCCAATCTTCTTTGATTGAGGAATATTTCACACACTTTAACGCAATCCAAAAATTAATTCGCTTCACCTACTGCAATCTGTTTTCTGACAAAGGTCCAAGATAGGACCAAAATGTTAAGATTGATTTTTGGATTGTGTTAATAAGTGTGAAATATTCCTCAGTTAAAGAAGATTGCATAAGAATTCCTATCTTGAGTGCCAGGCATTTATTTTCTGAATACCACTGGGGGTGGTTCCTTAGCTTGTGCTCAAATCTATCCCTGCTCACAAGAGGCATTAATTTCAATTATGGCACAAAAACATGCTCCAAATGAATTAAGACGCATGCCTTTCATGCTAATATACTGTACTGTGAGCTAAGACTGGTGTATGAATGAAGCGATTTAGATATTAAAACTTTCACTTGATATCATATTACTAAATTTATAGAAGACATACCTGATTTGGATCTACATCATAGCCATGTCTTGTTCCTAGTGTTCTGCCCATAGCAAGGTTAATAACATAGCCAACAATAGCAAGAGAAAACGCTGTACCAAACATTTCACCCCATTGACTTACAGTAGGTAAAGTAGGGGCAGGAAATCTAAAAAATGACAAAGATACATTTTTCAACCTAGAGACTTTTTCTGTAAAAATTGGATCACATATTGACATCCAACCACATGGAAACAGTAAAACAGCCATAAATTCATAACCATTTTACATGCTTATTTAACTGCCCGTATATATATATATACTCTAGTAAAAGCCATCTCGTCTTACACACAAGTAGCGAGAGACACTAAATGTGCTAAAATGTGCCTGTGCAGCATCCCCCCTTGGGCCTAGCCTTTTTTGCGGGCTTATGTCTCCGGACTTGCCCTGTGTGCTAGGCAGTAGGCCTGAGAAACCAGAAGTTCCTGGGATTAGAGGCAGCACTGAAGGTGTGCTGCTCACTCTCTTTGGAATAAGACCATGAGGTAAGACCTAAGACTGCTGAGACAGACCACATGCTCTCACCCAGCAGGGGTTTTTATACTCCCCCTGGTCAGGTGGTAGCACCTCTCCAATCACCTTCCAGCTTGCATAACAGAAACATCATTGGATAATTGCATACATCAGTTAACTGTTGCCTTTCCAGGCAGTATCTACAGCTGCATTTACACTATATTCCAAGTTCTAGAAACATTCTAGAGGGTTCATGACTCCCCCTAACAGCTCCTGACCTGGAGAGGTTACTATTTTCAACCACCAGGCTGCCTATGCGTTGGCAGGGGTGTTGCACCTGCGTCTTATAGTCAAGAGGATCCAGCACTGCAAAGTCCTCCTGACTGCTGGAGATCGGGTAAAGTGCTGATAAGGCATGTCACCCAGTCTCCACAAGAGAAGTACCACTGCACTGCTCCCATCTTCCTGCCATCCTGACATTTAAGAAACAAGACCTGCCATGATGTCATCAGGTCATGTAATCATAAAACATGCACAAAGGCTTCTATCAAAGCAATGGAAAGGACTCCAGTAGTATTGTTAGAGGTTCCTCACGCTCCACAGTACATCATAAAGCCAAACCGAACTACTGGCACAACAACAGGTAACTTTCCCAAAAATATTCTAGGTGTTGTCTCTGAAAAGGCGCAGGTGTATGCCGTTCTGTAGGTGTTAGCCCATTTGTCCAGGATCACATGGAACAACAGAAGATAAGTAAAAAATGTTACATTGGGAGCTGCAGGGGAATGTGATAGGGGTATTATGTAGAAGAGGTTGTAAACTGATTGTATGTGTGTAGGGAGTAAACTAAAGGGATTTAGGGAGCAGATTTAGGAAATATGGCTGATGGGGAGCTGAGGGTATTTAGGGGGTTTATTCATTATAAGGGGTGGGTGCCTGAGTGCAGCAGAGCTGTGTGTGCGCCAGAAGGTAAGTATGTAAATTTATTTTTTTATACAACAAGGGGAGTAATGGAGGGGCTGCATGGGGTATGTAATTGATGGGAAGGCTGCTGTAGAGCATTTCATTACTTGTGGGGCTGCTGGATGGGGAATTTCTTTACTGGGGAAGGCTGCATGGGGCATTTCATTACAGGAGGTGGATTGCTGCATGGGGCATTTCTTTAATGGGGGAAGCTGCATGGGGCATATCTTTACTGGGAGCGGATGCATGGGGCAATTAATTCCTGGGGACGACTGCTGAAGAACATTTCAATACTGGTTGGCTGCATGGGGCATTTCATTACTAGAGGAAGCTGCTGCAGAGCATTTCATTACTGGGGAGGGAGGCTGCATGGGCATTTCACTACTGGGGCAGGCTGCTGGGCATTTCATGAATGGAGGGGCGTTGCATGGGGCATTTATTTAAGGCTGCGGCAGAACATTTCATTACTGGTGGGGTGTATGGGGCAATTCACTACTAGGGGGAGCCACTGCAGAGCATTTCATTACTGGGGAGGGAGGCTGCATGGTCATTTCATTACTGGGGGAGGCTGCTTAGCATTTCATTACAGAGGGAGGCTGTTGGGCATTTCATTACTGGGGAGGCTGCGACCAATGCATTTCCCACCCTAGGTGTAATGTCTGTGCCTGAACGTCGCTCTATCCGCAGTTGGCGGAATACATGACCTTTATTTGTGTGTGTGAACTGTGGCTTAATTCTTGTGTTTGGATTAACTGAGCCACACCCTGCTCCTTGCATTGCTGTCCGGCCCAGCAAGGGTTACTAGCCTGATGGACAGTTCCTCCAGTGTGCTACTGGGGGTGTGTCCGGGATCGGTTTTATATACCTGCCCATTCCCATCATACCTTGCTGGTTATTTTGAGTCTTGTCTTACCTCTGTATCTAGTTCAGTTTTACCTGTCTCTGTTTGTCTGCCTGTATCTGTACCTGATCTGTATATTACCCGCTTGACCTTGATCTTGACCTGACCTGTATATAACCTGTGTTAGTGTTAGTATTCTGTGCACCAGTGTGATCACTGGTCTATACCTGTATTTCCGTTACCTGTCCGCTCCACCATCCAGCAGCTGCCAGACGAAGTAAGTTTCCCCTGTCATCTTGTAGGGTCAGTCAGGGACTGTCAGTTAGGTTCCTGATAGTGGGTTCGCCCTTAACAGGGCGGTTTATTTGCTTTAGGCAGGGCCTTAGCCAGCAGGGACGTCGCAGGTTTAGTTCGCCATTACTTACATAGTCTGACAGCTAGCGCCAAGCCTGGTTGTGGTTGCTGGACAGGTACTGACACTAGGCTTATACTTGTGACAAAAAGCTCTTCCAGTATTTTGTGTTATAATTAGGGCCCTCAGCTTATACTCCGGTCCGCTTAAATTTGAGTATATACAATACTTACCCCAAAGGGATTTGGCCCACTATATCCATATGATATTTTTCAGGAAGGTTAAAACTGCCAGAGACTGCTGTAGCAATTATGACCTAAAAGAAATATGGACATAGATATATAGACAATTGTTTCTGAGATTCTTTTGAAAGAAGATAATAATGCAGAAGGGAAAAATACATACAATGATGATCTCCATTGGAATGGGAAAGCGAATCTTATGCATGTATTTGAGGTTAATCTCTTTCACAACGATGAGTAGCACTGTGCTCACCAAAGCAAAGATCAAGGATGCCACATTGGTATGTGGGAGGTTCTTGCAGATGTCTATAAATGTCTACAAGAAACAAAAGGCATAGGTTATTTTTTATGAATGGGATGATTCTTCAACTTCAATGTGAGGCTACATATAAATACTTACATAAATAATAGCCAGAGGACCACTGTATGGTGGCACTGTGACTCCAAATATATACTTGAGCACAGATAAAAGAATTTGCAAGCCAGCTGCTGTCATAAAACCACGGATAAAGGACTCAGACAGATATATGGCAACAAAGCCAAACTGCACAAAACCTAAAGCCATCTTAAAGAGGGGACAAAATAAATGAAATGTTGTCAAAATGGCTTAAATTGTAAAAACCTTCAGCTTTACATATGTTATAAGTAGTGCTATGTGAAAGATTTTTTCTGACCTGTATGATTGCTGTCAGACATGCCAATGTTGCTGAAACCTGGAGCCTTGCCTGATTCATTGTCGCTGTGTCCGTTACTGTGGCATTCAATGTCTCATTAAATTTCTGAAAATCAGACTCTGGAGCCAGCTGCATACATACATTTCCCACTATTATACTAATAACAGCAAACGTTCCTATAAATGAAGAGTTTTGGGTTACAGGTAATGACATAAAATAACATCCCAGATACTATAAGACATTTCTCATTCCTTACCTGGTACCATTTGTGGAATTCCTCCAAGGAAGAAGTAAGGCACAAGGGGAAAGAAGGAAGAGTACAGTCCATTTACAGGTGGCAGGTTAGCAAGAAGAGCAAAAGCCATTCCTGGAACCATAAAGGATAAACTGACCAAATCTGTTTCTGAAGACAACTGACCATATACGTTTTAAAATAAAGTTTCAGCTAACCTTGTGGGACCTGAATGGTACCAGAACTGAGACCACCAAGAAGATCTGGAAGAGCATATTCTTTTATTTTATATTTGGGTACCCAAGTAAGTATAGGGAACAGACCAAAAATAAAAGCCTTGAACTTGGCTGGTGTCCAGCTAAAAGAAGCAGAGAAATGCAGAAGGTAAAGAACAAAATAACAATTTTACGTACGCCTCAGGTTATCAAGGCATAACTGTCATTTATGGCACATGGTAATTGGCAGACATATTAGAGTTTTTGTTTTAGGGTCCAGAAGTTTCAGATTACTTTGCAATATTTCATTCATTATTATTTTACATTTTGAAACAGTCGTTTCAAATGAAACAGCATTTCATAAAGTTGAATAGGGGAGTGCAAATAGTGGTTATCGCTACTTAAATTCTACTATGCAAATGCATAGGTTTCTTTTCAGACTATTAGTATGTGTTGCTAATGGAAAGCAGACTAAAAAAAAAAAAAGAAAAGTATTAATTGATATGAAGAAAAAGGACCATATCTGTACAGGGAGATGGGCGTCAGAGTGTAAAATACCCTATGTCCCTTTTATGTATATGTATGTCAGGTGATTAACTTTTCCTTATGGAGATGATGACATTAGCCTCACCAAAATATACAGAACCACCCACTGGACTCTTACTTTAAAATGAGCACTAATGTAGACCAATTAAAGACATATCATACTGAACCCTACAAAAAGGAAGCTCCTTTGTACCATGCTGCGAGAAGATTGAGCTACATCAAAATGCAAGTTTTTTTTAAAAGTAAATTACATTATAAATGAAATACAATGAAAATGAATACATAGTATTCTTGACATTACCTGAACAATTTCCTTGCTTTTCCACCCACTGGGTAACTGCGATTTTTCTTCTCATATTCTTCATTGAAAAGGTCAAGGGAGTATGTAGGTCGATCTACTATGTATCGAGGCCGAGCCTTATCCATGCTTTGGCCCTTAACAGGGGATGTGGCAGGTAGTCCTTCAGTAGGCTAATTTAATAGAAAGAGATATGTGTGTTATTGAACTAGGAATACACGCAAATTAAACACAAAACCAAAATATTTTTTTTCTAAAAACATTAATAGTGCCTAACTGAATCCATAATGGAGTTCATCATGTATCTGTTAAGTTGTCTGTCATTTTGTTGCTCTTTTTCTATTTTGTTTGTGACTTGATTTATGAAATCAAGTCTTAGTATGTAGCAAAGATTTAATATTGCAATCTAACGTGTATTTCTAATTCATACCATTTTTCAGTTCACTTAAGGCAATCACAAATGTAAATATTGAGAGCTTATTAAAAAAAAGGGATTGTTCACTTTCTTTGTCTCAGGGTTAAGTAAGCAGACAGACGACATACACCTGTCACCACTTCATCTGGGTGTGAATACATTTTAGTAGCTACTATAATATATATGACCTTTTCTGGTGCACACACACAAGACAATTAACACTATCCTTTAAAAATGACCTGATACTACTTCAAGAAATAAACGATTAAAGAGCTTTTATGATCTGTAAATATAATATCCAATATGTCAAAAAAGGCCATTAATGTACAATATTCATTGGGGCACAGTTACTAAGGTGCATGTGCCAGTTTTCTGGTGGACTTTGCACAATCTTCCTAGTGCAAACTGCTTGCACAGGTATTTAAGAAGTGTCAGCACCACAAATGTGTTACATGCTACTGTTTTGTGGCATATCTGCACTAGGCATCATGCGACACAAATTAGGGGGCTTTCCGGTGCTCAGTCGGACCGTGCGCCAGATTTAACATGCAAGTCAGACAGAAGTGTGTTGCACGCCCCCTGTTAAAGATAGACCAGAAAAAAAGTGGTGCACTCTGTCGGGCCAGTTCAGGGAGTGCCAGATTCATGAAGAACGGGTACCAGAAATCATGACTCCAGGGCATCCTGCACTATACACAGGCAAGCCACACTTATTTCAGTTTGAACCATTCTTAGTAAATGTGCCCCATTATTTTGCTCATGGATTCCATAGCTGCTGCATTATTTAGAATAGGGACACAGTCATGCACGTGACAGATTTACATACAGTGGCTTAGCAGCAAAGCATCCTTACAACTAATTCTAAAATATTGTTGACTAAACACAAAGGACATAATGGGAATATCAGCTGCTGCTTTCAGAAAGATCACAGAGTGTCCCTATGAACAGCCTGAGTAAATAGGCTTGAGAAAGCAAGGAGAGTTTTCAATCTCTCCGATTGCACCATATCCTGAACGGATATCAGTGTGGAAAAAGTGGCAGTATTTGCTCAAGTTTTAGAGAAGGTTACTATGCATGTCCTATTGTGTTTATATACACGGGTGTGTGTGTATGTTTAATGCCCTATTAGAATGTGGTGACAGAGATGGTCGGTTAATACTGGAACATAGCTGCTGCAACTGGATTGAAGAGGAGATGAAAACCAATGTTGCAGTTAAAAATTATGATTTATATCTGATTAGATAATAATAACCTTATTACCAAGCGCCATTATATTTGGCAGTGCTTTAAAAATCATGGGGGATATATACAAATAAGGGGGGGGGGCACAAGAGGTACAATTGTGCATAATAAGCCATTCGTCCAAGGAACAGAATAAACATAATGTAATAAATAAAAATGCTGCTACTTGAACCAGTCACCAATCATCATCTTGTATACAAATTCAGTAGAGCTGCAGAGAAGCCTGTAGCTTGGTATCCACAAAAATGTATATTATTATTTATAAATAGAGGCAGATCATTATCACTAGATTTTTGTAGTTCCCATGTTGTGGATATATACAAGGTTTTTTCTTGATCACTTGTATCAATTAAGCATAAATAATATCCGTTATTGATCAACCATTATTATCATTGAACAGAAGGATAATCTTGGTCCCTCTGTATTTGACAGCTCTTTTGTTAATGGTCAAATACTTAATGGTCAAATAATAGTTTGAGTTGGAATAAACAATCACAATTGGCGACACAGTCCATAGGCATGTGCTCCTGGAAATGAGTAATGCCTGCACATTAGAAATACCTCTAATTCTTCATATATTTATGTAAAAGCCCCTCCTGCCATTGAAGCTAATGTAGTAAGGGGTAGTTGCACTTTATTTGCGCTAAAGCTTTGTATTTTTAGAATTAAATCTGAAAGCTTGTTTCTGTTTTTATTGTAACTGAAGACACATATGATTTCACAGTTGTCAGCTTAGTTAAAGATCAGCCAAAAACTAACAGGCGTGCATGTTACCTTTGAGACAGGACACCCTAGATATCAATGGAAGGAAATATGTTGGCTGACATATAAAGTAATACAGACAAGATTAGAGGTGGTATAAGTAGATTAAAATATAAGGAGGCTTATTCTATAGGGACCTATTGTCAGTACGTCCCAAACACTGATCTGATATGAAATGAAAATCTTCTTCATTGTAGGACAACCCTTTGAAAAAAATTATATAATAGTAATGTACTTCCTTGCAAACAATTCAGAGACATGGTAAACTTAGTTAAATGCTATTTAAATGTCTTCATCCTTTTAGTGATTGGATAGTAGTTTGACTCCAGAGGCAAGTTTTGGATTACTTTGCTTGTGACTCTACTGGGATAACACGAGCTAGGAACCCAGGAACCACTTGGATGTGATGAGTCACTACTTTAATAACAATATAAAATAAATTCAGGGTCCACAGCAAGCAAAACATACCACAACACTAGGTAGACACAAGTCATCTGACCCCTACATTTTTACACTTTTGTATAAGATTTAAATCAAGATCAAGGCATGTAGAGTTGTGCAATACATTTTGATAAAGCAAAAAGTTTTACAAACAAATCTTACCTTTTTCTAAACCCCATGTTTTGCCATATTTTTGCCCAAGTTCTTTAGCCAAGAAGAACAGCATGTCTAGTTAACTGCCTGTGTTATCTCAACAGTGTTTGACAGTGTCTCTAAGCTTTCCACACCATGCAAAAAACAGATAGGATTCCAAAAATGACTGCACTCCTTTTGTCTGGCACCTGTGTAGAGGAGGCATGCAGGGTTTGGCTGATGTTTGATGACAAAGATACATGACAATAATAACACTACTTTATCTGAATCAATTCCTGGCACATTTTCTGTGCTCATCAGAACAAAACAACCTTTGTGCACATGAGCTTACAATGTTATTGGAGACAATTAGTTAAAAACTCATGTCTTCAAAACTATTATTTAAAAATGTGTATTGCTTCTGGGTCCATTTCTTGTAACATCTATTACGTCTAATTCTGTTACTATGCTTTGAAGATTCTGTGATCTATGATTTGACATTTTTCTTGAGACGCCCCCTCCCCCCAAAGTCTCTAAAAAGATGCAGCTTTCTTCACTACATTCTAAAAATGGTCTATCGGAAAGTCAAACTCAACCATTCAGGATTGTGATTCACAAATTGCCTGAGAAATGCTATTGGAGGAAAAGTTTATACAGTGAAGTTAGGGGTCCCCCATTTAGAGTACAGCACTGTTCCCGCCACCCTACAGTTCATATGCACATGCACTTCAATGAACCACAGTAAAGGGGGATTCTCGTTTGGACATTCACATTCAGTTTCATTAATCTGCCGTATACAGGCAGTCCCCGGGTTATGTACAAGATAGGGTCTGTAGGTTTGTTCTTAAGTTGAATTTGTATGTAAGTCGGAACTGTATTTTTTGTAACCCCAGACAGAATTTTTTTGGTCTCTGTGACAATTGCATTTTAAAATGTTGGGTTGTCAGATTAATAATAAAGCCTCATTGCAGACATATTTGATAACTGTTACAGCTGTTTATTGTAGCCTAAGGCTAAAGTACAGTAAATAACTAATATCCAGTGATCCGTTTGTAACTAGGGGTCGTCTGTAAGTCGGGTGTTCTTAAGTAGGGGACTGCCTGTATAAACATTTCTTCAATTAGATGTTATTAAAAAAATGTTCCTGTGTGAAGATAATTTCTCATAAATGTAGTCATATGGCCCCTAGAAACAAGACTGTGTCCTTGGATATGACCACCTCTGCTGGAGTGATTGCACAAGGAAACTTTTTATATATGAAATGTCCGGGAGTTACTGCATGTCCCACAGCCGTCCTGTGGTAATGATAGCTGAATCCATGTGGTCAGACAGGGCTCAATAGCGCATGTCTGGCCACTGCTGCCAAAATGTGGGGTGGTCGTATCCGAGGAATCTCAACATGGCAACATTTATGAGAAATTATCTTCACACAGGAACATTTTTTTTAATAACATCCAATTGAAGAAATGTTTACATATGTCAAATGAATTTAATTAAATGTGAATGCTCAGATTGGAATATCCCTTTAAGTATGATCTCCTACACACTCCTCCAGTGACAGCTGAATGCCCCCAAAGACCTTGCATCAGCAAATTCTGCATTACGCCTTTTGTTACAGGGTGAGGCTACATGTACACGACAGTAATGGGATCTGTGATTTCACAGAGAAAGCACCCGCTTAGGTTTAATGTTATTAACCATGGACTGAGAAGATTGATATGTAGTTTCTTTGGGAAATGATTTAATATCATAATTTAATATAATAATATTATAATCTCTGATCTATGCTTTGGAATCCAGTGTTTGTGTCAGATCTGTGACTGATAGCCTATCCTGTAGGATTGCGCACACAGACATATAGACACTTTTGACAACTGCTATAGTCCATCCATTGGACTATGCATTGAATGAGAATATTGAATATAATACAATAATATAATTATGAAACATTACTCAATATGCACAGCCTTTTTTTTCGGTAAAATTACATTACATCATTTTATACAATACAGTTTTTTTAAATATTAGCAAATATTCCTTTTCGTAAAGTTAAGACTATTTTTCTAACAAAGATGGATATATTGTTTAGAGCTTATTAATATGAATACAAATTGCAAATAGTATAATAAAAATAAAATTTAGTATATACAATATATGCCAAAACAAATCATAAGCTCTTGTCAAGTCTTATCTTCGTCTTTATTAAGAATCAGTAAAATATACATTAAAAATGTTTTGTGTATAATCTCATTTAGTAGTGTAATTCAGTAGTCACTTTCTGCTATTATATATTCAGTGCACAGACATATTTTCCTCAAGACTTTGTACATGTTCTAGACCATATGATCACTGTGTAAATCTGCGTTTAAAGTATTGGCAGAAAGGAAAATTATAAAAATAAACACTGAGAGCAAACAAGGAAAAAAAAGCGGCAAATTAAATTCTGACTTCTGCAAACAGATGAAGTAATTATATAAGATGTGGACAATAGAAGAGAAAACAAGACACCTGAACATGTTTGATACGTGTCCCAGGCTGATCTCATTCACAGTGGTTATCATATGCATAAAACATGCACATTTATACATGACAATATGCATTACTTAAAAGTATAGTACATGCACATGTATAATGTATATAACAAAATGCACTGTGCAAAGGTCTGAAACATGCACATTAGTACACGACAATGCATTGCACAAGGGTATAAAATATGCTCCTTTTTACATCAAAAAATAGGGCATGAGTTATCCATGAATGAATTAGAGAGACAACAATTTCAGTGAGGGAATAGAGAATAGTCCTGTATTTTTAAATTACAAGATACTTTTGACTTCCATTTCTAAAGCAAATGTATTTGCACCTGCAGGATACAGGTAGCTAGGATATCTGGGTCACAGTGCAAAACCAATGCCTGTTACAGCAAGGTTTATAGCATTCATTGGCCTCACTAGTCACACATAACTGTTCTCACACATCTGGCTGGTTTCTGCTGCTGTGTTTCTATATGGAGCCTAATTCTAGTGCTGTATTTTTATACAGAGACAGGTTCTGGTGCTGTATTTGTGTACAGAGCCCAGTTCTGTTGCTTTATTTATGATATGATCAGTGTTGTTATACTAGTTCTGTATTTCTTTACTAAGCTTTGTTCTGAGTCTGTATTTCTGTATTGCGCTTGGTGTTAGTGCTGTATCTATGTACTAAGCTTGGATTTTTGTATTAAGCTGTTACAATAATTCAGGGGAGGCACATTATTATAATATGAAAGGGCACTGTACATATTTTAATTTAAATAATTTAATTAAAATGCTAATTGTATATACTACAATCCTATACAGAAGAGAATAGAAGAAGTAATACAAAAAAGAAAAAATTAATATGATTTAAATAAATGGAGGGTATCCTGTATCCTGTATTTTGAATCTGTCTCCTCAAACAGTTTTCTTCAAACATAATAGCTCTGATAAGATATCAATAGTGATGATCAAATCTGAAAGCTCAAAAAATGGAAACTGGACTATTGCTGTTGGCTAGCAAGTAATAATTTACAATATTTATTTATTCCTTCTTTAAATACAATTTTTATATTTTAAAAGGTCAGCAGGGTGGATATGATCTTTTCTTTTTTACTATAGCCTGGTGTTCTTATTTACAGATCAAAGGTCCAATAGTCAATAGATCTTTTTCTTCAGTGTGTAGCACATGAGAAAATGAAGGAAATACACGTATTATGCCTCCCCTGCATATTTTGTCTTGATTAAAGATGAACTAACCCTAACCACAAAATTCGAGTCCAAATCGAATTTGGCGGATTCTGCACTAACAACCCCCAAAGCCGAACAGACGCAGCCATTCATGCTTCGTGATTGTGTTCTGGAAAAATTGACAAGCTGGTTGATTGACTACCGAGCATTGAATCAACCAGCTGCAGCCCCTTAACAACCAAAGGTGTGTCCTCTGTGGGCATGGCTGTGATTGGTCAGGCAGGGCATGTGACTATGCAGTATAAGAGAAATAGTTTGCTGGTCCATCAAAATGTAAAAGTTACTGTCGCAGCATAGTTTGCAGTTTTACCAAAATCTGAAAGGAGAAGTTGCTGTTTTGTTTGCCTGTCCATCGAATTCTGCAAGTTGCTGTCATATTAAAATTTGCCAGTCCATTAAAATCTGAAAGGCCCTGTCTCATTATAGTTAAGTTAAGTTTTACCTGTCCCTTCAGCTTTCAATTCCCTAAATCATGGAGAAATAAAGAGGGTTAAGGGCATTTCCAAATTTCTGCTTGAAGAGATTGTTCTTAAATATCTGATGGTGGCAGCTGTCCCACAATATCATAGTATCATAGTATATAAGGCTGGAAAAAGACACAAGTCCATCAAGTCCAACCTTTAAGAATTAAATAAATGTTTTATCCCCATAACTTAGCAGCATGGCTGTGAACTAAAACTTATATTTTTATTAGATATACCTTAAAATATACAAAGGTCACAGGTTGTGAATTCTAAAAACAACAACAACAATCCGTACTATAGACGCCGACCTAGGCGACTATACTGATCACCACAACCCCCAACGGTTGTGGATCAAACAATGGGGATACCACGTACCTGCAAATCACGGTGCCATGCACCATACCATCCAAAAAATACCTTGCAAAGAGGAAATAAAAGATGGTTCTTACCACAACTGGTAATGGTCTGTAGTTGTGTCCAGTGGTCAGCTGTGCTGTTTCCAAAGCACGTACTTTGGAAACAGCACAGCTGACCACTGGACACAACTACAGACCATTACCAGTTGTGGTAAGAACCATCTTTTATTTCCTCTTTGCAAGGTATTTTTTGGATGGTATGGTGCATGGCACCGTGATTTGCAGGTACGTGGTATCCCCATTGTTTGATCCACAACCGTTGGGGGTTGTGGTGATCAGTATAGTCGCCTAGGTCGGCGTCTATAGTACGGATTGTTGTTGTTGTTTTTAGAATTCACAACCTGTGACCTTTGTATATTTTAAGGTATATCTAATAAAAATATAAGTTTTAGTTCACAGCCATGCTGCTAAATTTTGAATATTGAGTGAACCAGAGGCAAAAACGTCCTTGATTTTGGGCCATAATAATACATGCTTTGTGTTTTTTTATCCCCATAACCCGTGATATTTTTTCTCTCCAGAAAGGCATCCAGGCCTCTCTTGAACATGTACATAGAGTCCGCCATAACAACCTCCTGCGGCAGAGAGTTCCATAGTCTCACTGTAAATATGAAGTTCCCAGCCCAACTACTTTTGCCAGCAGGCCATCTACACCCTACACCAGGTTGATGCACTTCCCTTGACTTGCACATGTGCTGAAACTGGTGGTGCAAAGGTTCTTGGCCAACCACTTAGACCTGTTGGAGCTGCTGCTTGGGGTACGTGGCATTCAAACACAGCTGCTTGCCTTTGTGCACTTAGGAACTTTGGCCTGTCAAGCCACTGCTTCACATGTAATGTACCAACTAGGTTGAATTCTACTTTGCATATGCTGGAAAGGGTATTTGAGCAGTAGAAGGCAATTGTTGAATTCCAGATCCAGAACGCCTGGGTGAGTTGAAGTAGTGAATAACAGCACTTCACCAACAAAGAACTGCTACATTGGTTCAGTGCTGCACTTCTTTCAATATGCCACCAATATGGTCATCCCTACTGATGCTATTGTCAGCTCCACCATCCACATCTTTCTCCTGCTTGAAAAAGCTATTCAGGCCATGACGGCGGATGTATTGGTGGCACAGACGGAAGAGGAGGAGGAACAGATGTCAGGACAATCCTCACATAGCTCGCACAGTGGGTGGCTGGGCCAGTGGTCACGTATTGCGCTGAGGACAGGAGGAGTTTTGTTCAGAGCAGGGGGCCTCAAATGAGCATGGCTGGGGAGATGCAGAGCAGGTGGAGGAGACACACTTCTCACCAAGCACAGCTTGTCCCTGCAACTGGGAAGCCTGGCCCAGATGAGCTACTATATGTTCCAGTGCCTTCGCATCAACACCCAAGTTGCCTGGATAATCACCAGTTGTGATTACTGGATGGCCATCCTATTGTATACATGCTACAAGGATAGAATGCCATACTTAATTCCACAACTAATGAATGAGTACTAGGGCAAATTGGTGGAGGCACGACTGGTAATGTTCTCATCTAACATTAAGAGCTCAGTGGCAGCATAGGGAGTAGGACACAAATGCAACAGGAACATCAGCACGACCCCAGGAGGGATAGTGAGCATGGCCACAATGTTGAATGCCATTTTTAATTCCCTTCAAATTCCACCACCATCGGATACAGCACCTAGTACCAGGAGGGAGGCTATGACTTGCATGGTGGAAGATTATATGTCCTCAAGTCTCCAGGTTCTGAAAGATGGGTCATCGCCATACAATTTCTTGGTGGGAAAATTGGACACATGGCCAGAACTTACACTGTACTTCTTACAGGTGTTGTCCTGCACTGCAGCAAGTGTGCTGTCAGAGCATGTGTTCAGCACCCCTAGTGGTGTTATCACCAAAAAGAGGATACGGCTTATCTACAGCCAAAGTTAAACATCCTCACATTTATTAATAATGAAGAAGGTTTGGATCCTACATGACTTGGCTGTGCCAGCATATGAATAAGTTGTTAGAGAGTAGAATACTGTAGCACCTGAAGTTTAACTTGAATTTTATAAAGGATGCATTATCGAAATTTAATGATATTGCCAAATTCTGCATTGCCGGAATTTCAACTTGAAATTGACAAATTTTACGTTACTGTAATTTAATCTTGCAATTGATAAATTCTGTATTTCTGGAATTTAACCTTGAAGTTGAAATATTCTACAATACCTGAAATTTAACGTTACATTGACAAATTCAGCATTTTCAAAATTTAAATTTAAAATTGACAAATTGTTTAGTATCTGAGAGAATAACTGCATGTGCTAGATGGCACATAAAAGTATGTTCTATGCACATATTTTTTATGACTACTTGAGAGCCAAATGGCAGCCAAATAACAGCATGTTAATGCCATATCAGTTTGTGCCAGAAATGGGTGCCTCATAAGAATATGTGTCAGCCACAGTATAGACAGTCTCCGACTTACGACGATCCGAGTTACGAACGACCCCCCTGCATGCGCGGCCGAGGACCCCGTTTGTATCTATGGTTGACCCGTTCCTTGGATCGCAGTAGCTCTGTAGAAATGCCAGATTCCATGCCAGACTTGTGTGTGCCGCTGTGTGCCGCTGGTACGCGGCAACCACCGCCTCTTTAGTGATCAAATCGGAAGGGGAGGTAACTACGGATGCTGTCGTGCGATAGCGGCTTGTAAAGCGCTTCTGTGCCCATAAAGTACAAGCTGCTGGTATCGCGCGACAGCATCCTTAGTTACCTACCTCTCCGCTTGTATCACTAAGATCGCAGTCGCGTTATACCAGCGGCTTGTAAAGTGTTCAGTGCACATAAAGAACAAGCCACTGGTATAACGCAACTGCGATCTTATTGATACAAGCGGAGGGGTAGGTAACTAAGGACGCTGTCGCGCGATACCAGTTGCTTGTGCTTTATGTGCACGGAAGCAATTAACATGCCGCTGATATAACAGGAGCGCAATGAAATTAGGGTGGCTATAGAACAGTGGTGGCGAACCTATGGCACGCGTGCCACAGAGGGCACGCAGAGCCCTTTCTGTGGGCACGCGCACCATCTCCCCTGCCGTTTATACATAAATCCTTACAACTCCCGGCAGGCAGGAAAAGCTGCTGATCGCTCTCTCTCTCACTGAAGGCTGCGTCAGTGCCCGCCCCTCCCCCTCCTCCACTCCCCCTTCAGCCCGGGAACACAAGGAGAGAGACAGGACTGCCGGAGTACACTTCATCAGCCAGCTCCGAGTAAAGATAAGTGCAGCAGGAGGAGAGAGGAGGGCTGGGGCTGCTCTGTGTGTATGTCACAGGCAGCAGGCAGGCAGCTTTGGGACACTAAACAACTATAGGTCCTTATTGTATAGTGTCCCAAACTGTCCTGTATGACAGCTATTCATGGTCATATATATACTGCCCTTGGCCCAGATCTCTTGTTGCTGTGCCATGCTGCCAGTGACCCTGGGGTGCACCACACTACCCTCACTGACAGCATGGCACAGGTGCCCAGAGCTTTATATATATGTGGCCGCAGACCTGTCATATGTGGTGATTTGATGGCAAATTCACCTGCCTGATTCCCTGTAACTTTGCTATTCCCTCAACCCCCACTCCACCCCACAACACATACTGTGCCCTACAAACCCAAATTGGATTCAACAATTTTTCATATTGCCCCTTTATGGGGGTAGTGTCCGTCACTGTATGGCTGTAGTGTCCGTCACTGTATGGCGGTAGTGTCCGTCACTGTATGGCGGTAGTGTCCGTCACTGTATGGCGGTAGTGTCCGTCACTGTATGGGGGTAGTGTCCGTCACTGTATGGGGGTAGTGTCCGTCAATGTATGGCTGTAGTGTCCGTCACTGTATGGCGGTAGTGTCCGTCACTGTATGGCGGTAGTGTTCCTCACTGTATGGCTGTAGTGTCTCTCACTGGATGGGGGTAGTGTCCGTCACTGTATGGCGGTAGTGTCCCTCACTGTATGGCGGTAGTGTCCCTCACTGTATGGGGGTAGTGTCCATCACTGTATGGGGGTAGTGTCCGTCACTGTATGGCGGTAGTGTCCGTCACTGTATGGCTGTAGTGTCCCTCACTGTATGGTGGGTAGTGTCCCTCACTGTATGGGGGTAGTGATCCTCACTGGATGGGGGTAGTGTTCCTCACTGGATGGGGGTAGTGTTCCTCCATGGATTGGGGTAGTGTTCCTCACTGGATGGGGGTAGTGTTCCTCACTGGATGGGGGTAGTGATCCTCACTGTATGGGGGTAGTGTTCCTCACTGTATGGGGGTAGTGATCCTCACTGGATGGGGGTAGTGTTCCTCACTGGATGGGGGTAGTGTTCCTCACTGGATGGGGGTAGTGTTCCTCACTGGATGGGGGTAGTGTTCCTCACTGGATGGGGGTAGTGTTCCTCACTGGATGGGGGTAGTGTTCCTCCATGGATTGGGGTAGTGTTCCTCACTGGATGGGGGTAGTGTTCCTCACTGGATGGGGGTAGTGATCCTCACTGTATGGGGGTAGTGTTCCTCACTGTATGGGGGTAGTGTTCCTCACTGGATGGGGGTAGTGTTCCTCACTGGATGGGGGTAGTGTTCCTCACTGGATGGGGGTAGTGTTCCTCACTGGATGGGGGTAGTGTTCCTCACTGGATGGGGGTAGTGATCCTCACTGTATGGGGGTAGTGTTCCTCACTGTATGGGGGTAGTGTTCCTCACTGTATGGCTGTAGTGTCCCTCACTGTATGGGGGTAGTGTTCCTCAGTGGATGGGGGTAGTATTCCTCACTGTATTTTTTCCTGCTTTGTGATATAATTGGTGATGTTGGTCTTTCTTTAGTGGTCTGTATATTATCAGTATGGTGATATTTATCTTGTTGTACTGGTAATGTTCATCATGTGGCAGTATTGTATGTCCCTTATAGAGCGGTATTGTCGGTAATTTTAGGCTAAATAGCCATGTTGGCACTCTAGGATTATTACAAGAACTTTGGTTTGCAGTTTGGGCACTTGGTCTCTAAAAGGTTCGCCACCACTGCTATAGAACATCAAAGAAGACAGGGTAACTAAGGATGCAAGCTCACCAGCTAATGCATCCTTAGTTACCCATGAATACCCGGCTGTGAGAAAAGTTGCATTCTGTCACTGGGACACAGCCGGTATACAGACTGAATTTTCTGGAGTTACAGTACATTTAAAAAACTTACCAGTTCTGACTTACATACAAATTCGACTTAAGTACAAACCTACATTCCCTATCTTGTACATAACTGGGGGACTGCCTGTACTAGCCATAGTTGCCCAATAATAGTATTTGTCAACCACATGTTAACCATAACAGAAAGTTCCAGTCAAAATGTTCAAACACACAGCACTGGATGAACCATAACAGCATTTTCTAGCCACAGATACACCCTTAAGACTGCATGCCAATCACAGGTTCTCCCATGCAAATATGTTATAAGCAACAGGTTCCTACATAAAAGTGTGTGCCTAGCATACCAGCAATACCAGCAGCAGACGCATCCATTCAATTGTAGTCCTGCCACCAGGAATTTTTTTGAGCAGTAGGCTGTCAATGCTGGTTTTAGTTCCTCTCTTCCAATTGGAATAGACACCGTATGCCTCCTTCCTCTATAGACCTAACTTCTTTGTATTAGGATCTGGAAATGTTACATCATCATGTAAAACATGGTAATGGGAATAGTGCTTGTGCTTTCTTGGGGGTATGGCATTTGATTAGAAAATAATCAAGAAACACTGTTCTAGATACTTCAAAGTGAACTGTAAAACTATTTTTCCAATTTAACCCCAAGATTCTAGTTAAAGGGAATTACTGTGTTTGACCCTGAAATTGCAGGTTCACACTTGTTCTAACAAGTTGTGAAAATCATGTTCTGCTGAGGATTATCTCCCGAATCACGTCATATTTCCATGTATGCAATAATCTAATGTTGAATTCCTAATCTTCTGATCAGTAGAAAACATGGTGCAAACACCAGTTTTTAACTCCTACACAGCCTTTGAGCTTTCAGCTCCATCGTTAAGTTATAGTAAATATTCAGTGCGTTCAGCATTCAGACTCCTTTAAATTTTTCACTCTTTGTATCATTGCAGCCAATTGGTAAGATCCAAAAAATTCATTTTTCTTGCTCATTTATGTGCACTATGTGACCCATCTTGACAGAAACCCCCCCAGAAATGTAGATATTTTCATGAATATATTAAACAAGAAAAATAAGTATTCAGACCCTTTGCCACTCATATTTAACTCAGATGTAGTCCATTTCTTCTTTGAGATGGTTCTGCATCATTGAAGTCTAGCTGTGTTACACAGTCCAGCTGTGTAAATAAACTGATTATACTTGATTAGGAAAGGCCCTACCTGTCTATATAAGACTCCACAGCTCACAGTGCATGTCAGAGCACATGATGATCATGAGGTCTAAGGAATTGCCTAAGGAGCTCTGAGACAGATCTGGCCAAGGTTACAAAAGAATATCTGCAGCATTCAAGGTTCCTAAGATGTAGCTTCCATAAACCTCAAATGGAAGAAGCTGGGACGACTTCAACTCATCCTTGACCTGACCGTCCTGCTAAACTAAGCAATACGTCTTTTAAATAAACATAATTAACTAAAGTAAAAGTGCCCTAAACACCAAGATTCACTATACACATAGTCTTTTTTAGAAAGGATTGTATAAATAAAAAAGGGTGAGGGGTTTGTTTATATGTGAATTCTTGCCTCAAGCCTGTCCTGTGAGATGACATCGGTGACGCAAATGCAAATGTGGAGTCCCTATGGGTGGAGATAAGGGGAGGGAAAAAGAATAATAAAATATTACTAGAGGTTTGTTATAAGGTTCCAAATATAATGGAGGCAGCAGAGGAAATGCTGATAAGTGAAATGGATGCGGCTTCAAAGCATGGTAAAGTACTTATCATGGGGGACTTCAATTACTGGGGGGCAGAAACCTGCAGGTCCTTCAAAGGTCAACAACAAAAGACAATTACCTGTCGCATCTAGTCCTGGAGCCAACAAGAGGGGGGGCACTGCTGGACCTTATCCTTACCAACAGACCTGATAGAGTATCAAAACTACAGGTTGGGGGGAACCTGGGTAATAGTGATCATAATATCATTGATTTTGTATTACGCTTTACTAAGAGCGTTAGGGAAGGGGCAACAAACACTCTAAACTTCAGCAACAAAGGGAAGACCTTAAAGGCATAGAATGGGACAATGTTCTCAAAGCCAAAAGCCCACCCCAAAAATGGGACTTTTTCTCAAATATTCTAAAAAAGTCCTGTGAGAAACACATACTTATGGGAAAAAGCATAAGAGGAACAAGAAAAACCCTATGTGGCTAACTAGTCTTGTAAGGAAAGCAATAAGCGAGAAATATAAGGCGTTTAAGGTGCTAGAACGTGAAGGTAGCGATGAGGCATTACAGGATTATAAAGAGAAAACTAAATCCTGTAAAAAGCAGATAAAGGCCGCAAAAATAGAGACTGAGAGAAAAATTGCCAGGGAGAGCAAAAATAATCCCAAATTATTTTTCAAGTATATAAATGATAAGAAACTAAAAACTGAGAGTGTGGTTTCCTTAGGAATAATATGGGGGTCATGGTGGAAGGAGATGAGGAAAGGAAATCTACTGAATGTCGCCTTCTCAACTGTCTTTACCCAGGAAAATCCCCTGGTGATAAATTCTCTTTGGAATGTCAACAGTTTAAGCCAGGAAGAGGTATGGCGCCATCCCCGCAACCACTAAGATAGTTAAATCATCGGGCCCAGGTGGCATACACCCCCGGGTTCTGCATGAACTATGTACCGTGATAGACAGACCGTTATTTTTAATAGTTGAAGATTCACTAAGGACTGGTTATGTTCCACAGGACTGGGGCATAGCAAATGTGTTACCAATATACAAAAAAGGATCAAAAAGCGATCCTGGAAACTACAGACCTTTGAGTCTAACTTCTTTGGTGGGGAAAATATTTGAGGGGTTTGTTAGAGATGCTATCCTGGAGTATCTCACTGTGCATAACCTTTTAACCCAGCATCAGCATGGGTTTATGAGAGATCGGTCCTGTCAGACTAATCTGATTGGTTTCTACAAGGAGGTAAGTTCAAGACTGGACCTGGGGGACGCTGTGGATGTTGTATACCATGCCGCATAAAAGGTTGGTATATAAAATGAGACTGCTGGGAATAGGTGAAAATCTGTGTATTTGGGTAAGTAATTGGCTTAGTGATAGAAAACAAAGGGTCGTCATTAATGGCACATTCTCAGATTGGGTGCCACAGGGGTCAGTATTGGGGCCACTTCTTTTTAATATTTTTATTAATGACCTTGTAGTGGCTTTACACAGTCAAGGTTCTGTATTTGCAGATGATACTAAGCTGGGTAAAGTAATAAATACTGAGGCCGATAGTTTAGCATTACAGAGGGATTTGTGGAAGCTTGAGGAGTGGGCAGGGAAATGGTTGATGAGGTATAATGTAGATAAATGTAAAGTTATGCACTTGGTCCATGGAAAAAAAAGTATAATTATGTTCTAAACAGTCAATTACTTGGTAAAACCGAAGCTGATAAGGACTTGGGGGTATTGGTGGATGGTAAAATTAATTATAGTGACCAGAGCCAGGCGGCTGCTGCTAAAGCAAATAAAATTATGGGATGTATCAAGAGAGGATACACATGATAAAGACATATGGTAGTTTTGCCCTGGTCAGACCACACATGGAATATTGTGTACAGTTTTGGGTACCAGTGTATAAAAAGGATATAGTAGAGCTGGAACAGATGCAGAGGAGAGCAACCAGGATTATTAAAGGAATGGGGGGATTAGAATACAATGACAGATTAAAAAATTTGGGATTATTCAGTTTAGAAAAAAGACGACTGAGGGGAGACCTCATTACAATGTACAAATACCTGAACGGAAAGTACAAGGATCTCTCCAAAGATCTTTTTATACCTAGGCCTGTGACCAGGACAAGGGGGCATCCTCTGTGCCTAGAGGAGAGGCGATTTTACCATCAACATAGACAAAGGTTCTTTACAGTAGGAGCAGTGAGACTATGGAACTCTCTGCCGTAGGAGGTTGTTATGGCGGACTCTATGTACATGTTCAAACCAGCTCTGTCAACCAAAAAGTATTGAATTTATGTCTCCAAAAAGATGGCAATATGAAAATAAATGAGATTTTCTCTGTACAGGCAGTCCCTGGGTCACATACATGATAGGTTCCTTAGGTTTGTTCTTAAGTTGAATTTGTATGTAAGTCGAAACTGTATATTTTATAATTGTAGATCCAGACAAAACATTTTTTTGCTCAAGTGACAATTTGTGTTTCAATTTTTTTTGCTTTGATTGGACCAAGGATTATCAATAAAGCTTCATTTGGTTAACAAACT
Source organism: Engystomops pustulosus (assembly GCF_040894005.1). NCBI lineage: Eukaryota > Metazoa > Chordata > Amphibia > Anura > Leptodactylidae > Engystomops > Engystomops pustulosus. The sequence continues at coordinate 183,017,308 of NC_092412.1, read as the reverse complement.
TCATAAAAGTTGTTTTACATACCTTGAGGGGCATAGTTTCTATAATGGGGTAAATTATTGGGTTTTACTATTACTATTTAGGCCTTTCAAAGTGACTTGAAATCTAAGCAGGTCCCAAAAAGTTCAAAGCCCCATAAGATCCTACAAAAATGAGAGAATGCATGAAACAAACCATGTCAACGTAAAGCAGACATTTGGTAAATGTAAGCTATCAAGTATTTTTGCTGTTATGACTATGTGTTGGAAAAGTCGAACATTTTGAATTTCGAAAAATCGATAATTTTTCTAAATTTTCACCAAATTTGTGTTTTTTCATAAATAAAAGCAACATACCAGCAAAATTTTTCAACTAACGTGACATACAAAGTGTCCTGAGAGAACAATTTCAAAATCACTTGGATATGCTCAAGTGTTCCAAAGTTATAACCAATTATAGTGACACAGGGCAGATTTGAACAAATGGGCCGTGTCAGCAAGGTGAAAAGTGGCTTTGGTGGTTAAGGGGTTAAAATTAATTTAAGCCTTCACGCTGAAAAAATAGTAAAAAAATATAAGTTCTTTTAAAATCTCTTTTGAGCATATTTCTAGGTTGCAGTATGAATGAAAAATCATATTTTATTCCTTTGTAAGATACAGTCAAGGAGGTGGAGATCAAAAGCTTCCTTCTCCGCACAGGTGATAAATCAGATGAAAACGACAGTGAGAAATTCCACGTCCAGGATAGTGTAGTAAAATGAAAACACTTCTCTACTATCCTGGACGTGGAATTGCTCACTGTCTTTTGTGTCAATAAATTGCAAAGCTTATAAGGAGGTGGGGATGCTCGACCAAGCAGTCAGGCAACTCTCTGTATCTGGTGTTCCAGCCTTGCCTCCTAATTGTGAAGTCATTCATCAGCTATCCGGAGATCTAGTGCATTTACTAGCATGTCATGAAAAGCGGCGCATGCACGTGCAGCACTACACATGCCTAAGACTTCTGGATAGCCAGAGCAGGCCTATGGCGACAGAGGCATGGAGTGGGCAGAGCAAACAGGTCAGGAGATGGGTCCAGCAGCCCCAGCTCCTTGACTGCATCGTACAAAAGAATTAAGATAATTTTTCAAACATGCTGCAACCTAAAAAAATGCTAAAAAGACCTCCAGGGCATGTATATATTACAGAAGAAGGTACGGTTTATGGTTTTGCGGGGGGTGGGGGGTTGGGTTAATAAGGGGAAAGTTTCCCTTTAAGTTTGGTATTTTTGAAAGTGGGGAGTGAGAAATGGAAACACAAAAACGAAAATGGACTGTGACATTAAGGAGTTAATTAGACTATTTGTTGTAAAAGCACCATAAATCTACAGCCAATTTCCTGTTGACCTTTTTTTAAATGCTATGATTAGAAATCGATTTTATGCTTTGTTGGGGAATGGGGGACTATTTTTCTAGTCTTTCTAGGTTATCAAAATGCCTTGTTCTGGCCCTGCCGGTTGGTACTCTATTTTGCACAACAAAGATTAAGTTTCCTTGGTGCATAACAAGCCTTTAGTTTGTCATTTTGTTTAGAGTACGTCCCTATGTTATATTCTCCTGGGAGCGGCTCCTATTTCTGGATTAATAAAATATTTCCCAGTATAATACAAGTGTCCTCTTGTAACCAGCTCTCTTAAGTCTATGACGTTACCCCTTCATTTACACATAAGGTACAGTAAGATTACCTAAGGTATTCAATGGTTGCTTGTCCAAGAAAAATAATGTTCGAAGATTTAAAATACCTCAAGGTTAAATTACCATCCACTTCACTCACATACTTGGATTTGACACAAGAGCATTAACAAAAACTATCATTATCAATATTACTATATAAGGATTTCCACTTTCAAATAACAGTTATAAATATATATATATATATATATATATATATATATATATATATATATATATATATATGTCTTCCATAGTGTCCTTCATGAAATGTACCCAGCTTCCCTTCACTTTGGAATTTTTGCTCCTATGACATAACAGTAAACCTAGAATGACAATGAAGATGCAAAACTATACTAGGTTTGGTCTAAGGCCACATGCACACAACGGTCGGTGGGACGTATGTTTACATACGTCCCCAATAGACAGCAATGGCCGCACAGAGCGACGCGGTGCAGCACACATGCAGCACAGTACCGTTCCGTACATGGGGAAAAGACAGGACATGTCCTATCCTTTCCCGTGTTGTGGCGCTGTGTGGCATGCATCGCTATGGAGAGGGGAGGTCACTACTCCTCTTCTCCATTGTGACGAAGATATGGCCGTTCGTGTGAATGTAGCCTAAGTCTGTGAAGCAAAATCTTCAGTGGTTAAGCTTTAGCAATTTACATTAGCGGGATAGATTTCTAGTTCAATCGCAACTGCAGAATTTAGGTGGAATTTGACCTTTGCTTTGCAAACACATACGCTAAATTTAAAAGGTCTAGTCAGACATCCATGTTTTCTCACAGAATGTGGATACATTAAAATAAAAATAAGCAATGTTTCTTTTCGTCCTTATTGCAGCTTGATCTGCATGGTGTGAATGGTGAGTTGGCTGTACAAATTGCTGCTAGCTCTAGGCCCCATTGCCTCCTATTGGGCACAGTTACGGTGCGATACATGCACTGTTCCTCACTGCACCATGAAAGTGCCGACTGACCAGTCTCTTTCAATTGATAATGGTTGGGTGAGTGGTGCCCACCCATCTTAGCCAGACGTCAACGATTTATTTAAAGAAAATAATTATTGAGTATTGTAGTAAAGAGTGGATAAATCACAGATGACACATGTCCATAATATCAGCGTAAAGTTTCCTTTATTATCTTGTGCTTAAAGTTTATGAACCTAAAAAATGAAAACAGCAGAGCAGCAGAGTTGCATCCATATGCACCAAAACTGCACTAAAAGTTTGGAGTAAATGAGTGGAAAGCTCCCGGTACATATGCCAAGCGTACACATATCCTGGCATATAAAGGCACCCTTTTTGCCTCCGTCAGCACAGTATACATCATACCCTGTAGGAAACAGCAGTCCTGCTGACTAACAGATACATTATTCATCCCTTCCCTGGCCTCCACTAAGCATACAGTTATATCACAGTCCAAGGAGGGACAACGTATGTGCATAAAGTGGGATACGATGTATGTGCATAAAGTGGGATACATCTTAGCTCTCCTTTCTGAGGACATGTTGGTAATCTGTCCAACATATATTTACAATGGAGGGCATAAACACATTTTCAACATAGTCTTAGCTAACAAATAGGTGATGTAAAGTTAGACATGTCACAAGATGCTCCCAAATTATCTTTCAGCATCAGCCATTGTGATCAATATGGGGCATATTTAGTTTGAATATTATATGTTTACACTAAGTATTACACAGGAGTAATAAATCTACCCCAATGTGTCAGGTTATTGCACAGATTCAATACAGGGGGAAGTTATATATGTTTCTGTTTCCTATACAAGTTGCAGGGCGTTTGCAAATCAGTTTACACTGATTCAACCTATATAGACTGAAGTTCACCACACAATAAACCTAAGACAGTGGTGGCGAACCTATGGCACTGGTGCCAGAAGCGGCACTCTGAGCCCTTTCTGTGGGCACCCAGTCCATCACCCCAGCATGAAGTTCACCAGACAGAACTCAAAGAATCTGCCTGCAGAATCTTCCTACAATGATAAGAAATAAATAAAGAAATAAATGATAGCTTAAATTGCTGTGCTGGCACTTTGCAATAAATAAGTGGCTTTTGGTTGAAGTTTGGGAACTCAGGCTCTAAAAGGTTCGCCATCACTGACCTAAGACATGTTTATGCATCATGTATAGGGGTTAGGAGAGGCTGGGCCCCCCTTCTCCTTAAGCATGCACACATTTACACATATCGTATACACACATATAGTCAATAAACATCATGTACAGGCATACATACAGTATATATACATCATGTACATGCACATACAGTATATACACATAATTTACATGCACATACAGAATATATACATCATGTAAATACATACAGTATATAAATATCATATGCACGCATATACAGTGTATACACTTCAAATACACACACATGTAGTATATAAAAATCATATACACATACATACATTCAATAGACATATGTTCACATACATTCAGTACATATCTGCACATCATGTACATGCACATACAGTATATAGATAGCATACATACAAATACATCTAGTATATACAAGTCATATACACTTATATACAGTAAATATGCATCAAATAACATCACAAGCAGTCCATACACACCATATACATACAGCATATAAACTCACAGTCCAACAGTATTCTGATCTTCATCTCCTGCAATCACCTTCTCATTACAAGAGGCACAGAAGGCTACAGATAAGAAAGCAGCCCAGTAGATGTTACGCTCATGGTGGAAGTTGATGACAGGAGATGCCAAGTTCTGATCTCCTCCTGCACCTCCCCCAGGATTTCTTCTCTGAGCCGACAACATATTGGGGCAGATTTACTTACCTGGTCCATTCGCGATCCAGCGGAGCGTTCTCTGCGGTGGATTCGGGTCCAGCCGGGATTCACTAAGGCAGTTCCTCCGGCGTCCACCAGGTGGCGCTGCTGCGCTGCAGTCCGCTGAAATGCACTCAAGTACACAGGCCTATTCCTGGTGAAGGTAAGTGCAAGCTCCGCGACACTTTTTGTTTTTTAAATGCGGCGGTTTTTCCGAATTCGTCGGGTTTTCTTTCGGCCACACCCCCCGGTTTCCGTCACGTGCATGCCAATGCCGATGCGACAAAATCCGATCGCGTGCGACAAAATCCCGGGGCAATGCAAGGAAATTCGGCGCAAATCGCAAATATTCGGGTAACACGTCGGGAAAACGCGAATTGAGCCCTTAGTAAATGACCCCCATTATCTTGTAGTGAACTGTGCGCTGTGGAAGAGATGCAGCTAAATATTTAAACACTGCTTGTATTCTCCTCCATTCTTTGCAGTGTGTCAGGTTGGGTTACCAGGCCCCCTGACAATCTGGGCCCCGTTTCAGCTGTAACATATAGATATACCGGTATATAGACAATGATTTATGTGGTTAAAATAGCAGACCCCTAAATTTTTGATAATATAATAAACATATGCCATACATGACTGCCCTTCTATATATCCCCCTGACAGAAACCTCTTTTAAGTAACCACTTTCTTTTTTTTCCAGCAGTGAAAACAAATTGGGCAAAGAGATCCACATAAGAGTGTAATTTCAGAACAGTTGAAGGAAACCATGATTGTCTCATCACATGTTTGGCACAGGGCAGGAAGCACCACAAGAAAATGTAACCTTTGACACAAGGGAAAAAGTAGCATGGTTCAAAAATTCTAAACTATTGACGAAATATATTAAGGGAAGCCTATGCACTTCATAACTGATGCAACACTTGTAGGAAACACCAGTCTACCTTAAAGATATTTACTCATTAAATAACTCCTGGAAGAAAATTCCTCAAGCTATTATGTCATGGTTGGACTTCAGCCACCCTTAAATGTGTTTGAATAGGCACTCTTTTTATTGACCAATGATACGTTTTTTTTATTTCATAAAGAGTATATTCATATATTTTTCCTCAGCACGTACAACATTTATGAAAGTATGTACTATATATCCTCGAGTATAAGCCGACCTGACCAAAAATGGAAACATATTGACTCAAGTATAAGCCTAAGGTGGGAAATGCATTGATCCCAGCCTACAGTATATAGCCAGCCAGCATATACCCCCCACAATGTGCTGAAAAACTTGAGTATATATGGTATATTTGCCCAGACAACTACTTTCATAGCTGATTATATCATTTTTGTAGGTGCATATCCAGACGTTTATTTTCTATCCACTGAATAAATCATCATTGGAGGTCAACCTGTTTCGACTGACTAATCTCTAGAATAGAGCACTTGAGTTTCCCTCAAGACACTGAATAGAGTACTCCACTCTCAAGAATATGTCCTGCTGCTCCACCCTTGCATGGGTGTATTTTTATGGCACATTCATAAGTACTACAACTGTATCCATAAAGTTCCAAGATGGACAACCTTGTATGCAACCATTTTTGTGGAATTTTTATTTAAGCAAGCAATCCATGGCTCTTCGCTCACAGTGAACATGGTTTATTAAGCGGGCCCGAAAGGGGACCTTTCATCACCTCTAGCAAATTAAATTGTTTGTATTCTATAATAGCTGTTGCTCTAATGATTATGGTACATAATAGCCCCCCCCCCCTGTTCCAGAGCAATGACGCTGTTCGTTAAGTTATTCAATATGCTATTTAGCTTCCCTACTATGTAAATAGTTTGAATTAGTGTAAATGATATTGGGTCTCCTCTAATCTTCTCAAGATCAGTTTTTTGGGTTTTTGTGTTTCCGTTTTTAACATTCACCTCCTTCTGTAACCCATATCTTTTTGATTTTGCCATTTACATATCACTGTAATCTGTTGGAAAAAGAGTTCTTTTGAGTGCACAATTAAATCTTGTGTGCAATGTACTAGGAAGCTGATAATAAAATTCTAAATGTTGTGGAATTTGCCAAAAAACGCAGTAGTGCAGTTTTATGGCGGACTGGGTTTTACAGCTTTCACTATGCAGTCCAGAAGACACATCCCCCTTATTCTATGGGTCAGTAGAATCACATGTATATAATTTATATACAACTTTTAAAATTATGCTAATTAGCCATCAGGGATACCCTAACCCCTGTGTGATCTGACTTTACAGACTGAGTATGCAAGACGCTCACTGCACAATTGATGCAAAGCCAGATCAGGTAAGTGCTAGGTTAACCCCTCAGACTCATTATCATAATTATAAAAGTTGATTCTAGAAGGAAGGAGGCCATAGATAACAATTACCGTATATATATTCTTGTATAAGCCAAGTTTTTCAGCACAAAAAATGTGCTGAAAAACGTCCCCTCGGCTTATACACGAGTCAATACTACTGGGGGAGTATAAAAAATATAGTATAAAATAGAGGATAAAAATACTTAAAAAATAATAAATTTACATACTCACCCACTGGTGGACCCGATGTACAGCACTGCTCCCCCGATGTCCACGCCGGTCCTCTTCTGGCTTCCGCGCCCGTCTTCTTTCTTCTTTAACATTGTGCTGGGTGCCGCCATGTCTTTGTCCCTGGCAGCGCCTAGTGTGACGTCAGCAGTGGCGCGTCATGCTAGGCGCCGGCCGGGAGAGAGCAATGGCGGCGCCCAGCTCGATGTTAGAGAAGACAGAAGACGGGCGCAGAAGCCAGAAGAGTAGCCGCGTGGACATCGGGGGAGCAGCGCTGCACATCGGGGCCACCGGAGGGTGAGTATATAAGTTTAATTTTTACTGTATACTACACGGGGCAGGCTGTATACTACTGGGGGCAGGCCGTATACTACTAGGGGCAGGCTGTATACTACTGGGGGCAGGCTGTATACTACTTGGAGCAGGCTGTATACTACTGGGGGCTGGCTGTATACTACTGGGGGCAAGCTGTATACTACTGGGGGCAGGCTGTATACTACACGGGGCAGGCTATATACTACTGGGGGCAGGCTGGGCTGGCTGTATACTACTGGGGGGGCAGGCTGTATACTACAGGGGGCAGACTGTATACTACTGGGGGCAGGCTGTATACTACTGGGGGCAGGCTGTATACTACTGGGGGCAGGCTGTATACTACTGGGAGCAGGCTGTATACTACTGGGAGCAGGCTGTATACTACTGGGGGCTGGCTGTATACTACTGGGGGCAAGCTGTATACTACATGGGGCAAGCTGTATACTACATGGGACAGGCTGTATACTACTGGGGGCAGGCTGTATACTACTGGGGGGCAGGCTGTATACTACTGGGGGCTGGCTGGCTATATACTGTGACCAATGCATTTCCCACCCTCGGCTTATACTCGAGTCAATAGGTTTTCACAGTTTTTGGTGGTAAAATTAGGGGTCTTGGCTTATACTTGGGTCGGCTTATACTCGAGTATATACGGTATAATAAGTTTACCACAGTCATGGTGCCTAGATCTATAAGTGTAGTAAAATTGAAGTGAAAAGAAAAGTTATGTTTTGCCATATTCTGACACCAATAACTTTTTCATATTTTGATGGAGCTGGGCAGGGTTGCCATATTTGCAATATGCGATTCCTCTCACAAGCTCCCAGCTGTCATTGAAACTGATTGGCGTCCCCTGGTGGTGAACCATGTATGGCATTGATCTGGTGCCGTGGTCAGGTTTGAGCTCAACACCAAACAGGTTAACGGCCACAATACAACTGACACAGGCTGTGCATGAAGAGGCACACAAAACCTATAGGGCCCTATTTGGGCTAAAATTTACAAGTGCACATAGAAAAGACAGCGCTCAAAAATGCAACAGGGCACAGAAGGTAAAGGGCTCATTTACTCAAAAAAAGCAGGCACTACCAAAAAGAGGAAAAAAAAGAGCATATAATGCTAAAACGGTCAAAGTTTATTGAGTACACTTTAAAAATAGAACATGTAAACAAAGTAGGTGGTTACAGGGCATGAAACATGTAGGTGCTGGGCAGCAAATACAGATATAAAGCTGTAAAGTAGATGACATTTATAAAGTGCATAGTGCATAGCCAAAAAATGTAGTACATAGTAAAGCAAACATTGTTGCATAAAGATGTCAATACATCAGACACACACGATGCGTGTACAGGATAATGTGACAAGTATACCTGTTGGCAGGTTGTAGTATGGCACAGGGGATAGGAAGCTGCCCAGCACCTCCCCTAAATTTCCTCACTTTTTGTCCCTCTTTCCCTGCTACGAAAGTTGGGAGGTATGCTGGTTAATATCCAGAAGTGAAATCTTTTTGCCATCCTTTAGGCAGGGAAAGTCCATTTTTGCCTTTTATAGATTTATACAATGTTGTAGTTGACAAATCTTGTAAACTGTATATTTATTTTTAACATGGGTTCCTATGGGCAATGTAGACCACCATATGTTTGCACATTAGGATGAAATGTATGTTGAAAACCATTTGGCCCACCAAGATAGGTTTGATAAGACATCCAACTATAATATCTAAATTTTAGATATATAAATAGCAATATAAATAGTTTTGAAGGTAAAGGCATATACTATACTGAACGTATATTTTTCAGCTCTGCTTGATAAATCTTGCAAAGAGCTTAACCTTGTCAAATGTTTAATGCATTCACATTGCCGAAAATTCTAAAAGTTTCATATGATTCCTACAAGTATGCCAGATGCTTCCATCAGAGGCATATGTTGGGAAATGAAGAGTTAATACTTCCTTTTTCATTTCATATCAGTCCTCTATCACTTTTTCCACAGTTATATGAGTGTTTTCTTCTTGATAAGGTTGAGTGATGTTTAGAAGTCACTTTGAGAGAGTCCTTCCTAGAAAATATTTTTACTAACCCATTAACTGCTGGAAATGGTATGATGAAAAACTAAAAAGCATGAGATCTGATATATCTGATCGGTGTATCAGGAGATAATATGTATTATTTAATTGTCATTTCACAATACCCTTTGCTTTGAAGAGAACTGATATTTTTGCTGTTGATGTCAATCCATTTCTTTCAATGGGATCCTTTAAGTCTAAAAACAGACACCAACCTGTTATCAAGGAGAGTGACAAGTCACTACTACTATATTCTGGGAGATTCAGCATTACACTGAAAAAAGACTTTAAACAAATGACCTGTAAGTAGTGATAGGGGTATAGCAGAATCACACTAGGATGTCTGCTTCTACTTTGGTTGATGCCGCATAGTCAAGCGGATCATCACTGGATGAAGGTAGCTTATGATGATGTCCTGTAAAAGCAGAAAGACACAGGTCATGTCACTGCTTAATGGTCATTGGTATACAGCATTCAAAAACTTTTTTCTTCCCAAAATACAGAGGCACATCATTGTGATCCTGTGGGACTTTGTGGGCTTGAAGGACATCTACCACCAGGATGAAGACCTGTAAACCAAGCACACTGACATGCTGGTATTTGCCCCCTCCGAGAGGATCTTCCTTTAGCCTCTTATGCTCTTGTTTTTTGTTCTTTTCTAAAGGTTTTACAAATTATGCAAATGAGCCTGGGCTCCAGAGCTGTTAATTAAACCAGAGGCCCCACAGGGAACCCGTCACCACATTTTTCACAAATACAGGTAGGGACAGGTTCCCATAGAGCCCTAGTAACTAACTGACACCTTTCTTTTAGCTAAAAATAGTTCCCCTGAGATTCCCATATTTTCAACTTTATAATTTTACCTGGTATCTAAGCATGGCTACAGCAAGTTGAGGTGGGCGTGAAATCCTCGGGCTAAATCCAGCAGCTCCTTTCCATCCTATCTCTGTATGCAGCTGTAATTTCATGTGACCAGGGTGACATCATTACAAGTCCTATAGATTTTTAGCATTTGAAAACTGTACACCAAGCACATATCTCATGAAATCACAGCATATTGTATCACATGAAATCACAGCAGCCTGCATGGAGAGGAGTAGAAGTCAATGGAGGCTGCTGTGATTGTTTTATGTGGTCAAATATGTACATGGGGTACAGTTTGCTAATGTTAAGTAGCTTATGAAACTGTGATGATGTCACCCTGATCACATGACATTAGACCACGTCCCTCGACTCTCTCCAAAGAGGCATAGATACCAGGCAAGATTATGACGCTGATTTTATGGGGATCTGAGGGAAACTATTTTTAGCTAAAAGGAGGGTGTCAGATAGTTACTAGGGCTCTATAAGAACCTGTCACTACCTGTATTTGTGAAAAACGTGGTGACAGGTTCCCTTTAAGCATCAATAACACTCATATAAAACGGAGGGATAGAAACCTGACCACTGCGCAAAACTCATTGGGTCATTGTTGTTAATGGTAGGTAGCCTGCAGACGATGCATATCACTTTTTGGAAGACTTATCGATTAATTGTGCAGAAAGACTACAGCATACTGTACTGTACGGGATTCATCAAAATCTCATGCGCATAGGTCGGAAAAATCAACTGGTTTTCACTGTGGATTTATTTTCCCTGGCATGTCATTTATTTCCCGTAGATGTTAATCCCTAGTACGGCGCACGTCGGGTCTTGGTGCATGGAGAGGGCTCACGGGCTGAGCCCTTTCCATAGCCGGCAAATCTTTGCTGCATCAATGCGAAGACTTACCGATAACAACCGTCGATCAACACCGGGAATGGAGAGCGTTGACTCATCGGGGAGCGGCGATCTGCACCATGACAGCCTCGGGTGTTCCGAAGACCAGAGGCTGACTCGTATTAACCCTATCATTACAATGTGATATCAGCACATTGTAATGAGTGAGGAGGAAAATCCCCATATACTGCCATACTGTAGTATCGCAGTATATGTTAGGATCTATCAGACAACCTAGGGTTAAAGTACCTTAGGGAGTCTGAAAAATAGTAAAAATAAAAAAAAGTTTAAAAAAAATTATAATTAAAAAAACCTAATAATTCAAATCATTCCCCCCTTTCCCTAGAACTGATATAAATATTAATAAACAGTAAAAATCATAAACACATTAGGTATCGCCGCGTCCAAACATCTATAAAACGTGATCAAGAGGTTGCACAGTCCTCCAAATGATAGCAATGAAAACGACATCAAAAATTGCAAAAAATTACACCACCCACAGTGCTGTACACCGAAGTATGAAAAAGTTATTAGCGCCGGAAGAGGGCAAAATAAAAAAAAAACATTTTTGTACAGGCATGAAAACATTATAAAACCTATACAAATTTGGTATCCCCATGATCACACCAACCCAAAGATGTGTCATTTGGGGCAAACAGTTAAAGCCATAAAATCCAAGCCCACAAGAAAACGTCGCAAAAGGGTTTTTGTTTAGCGCTTCTCAGTACACGACATGGAAAACTAAATACCGTCACTATGAAGTGCAATTTGTTACACAGAAAACAAGCCATCACAGAGCTCGTTACGTGGAAAAATTAAAAAGTTATAGATTTTTGAAGGTGGGGAGTAAAAAATGGAAGTGAAAAAACTAAAAAGGGTCTGGTCGTTAAGGGGTTATTACAGAATTTAACCTTTGCAGTACAACGCTTGAGCTCCACCCCTTTCCACACCAAAGGCGCTGCATAAAACCATAAAACCAGATGTATGTGGAATGGCTGTTGAATTACCAGTTATACCCAGCTGCACTAAATCCATTACCATAATGAATCAATGCCCCCAACTGTTTTCTAATAGAGATCCATGAAAAAGAAGAAGCTTTAGGACTACAGGAAAAAATAAATGGGTAGCACCCAGCTGCACTAAATACAATACTTTGAATACTTTTTAATGGATCAATGCACACACCGTTTGCTTGTACTGTTACGTAGAGCACCTAGTCTGAATTGTTGTCACTGACAGTGTGTACAATCAAGTCTATGGGTCAGCAAAAAAAAAGCTCAATGAAAAACTGGTGAATGCTGGTACAGGCAGTCCCCGGGTTACATACAAGATAGGGTCTGTAGGTTTGTTCTTAAGTTGAATTTGTATGCAAGTCGGAACTGTATACTTTATCATTGTAACCCCCAGCCAAATTTTTTTTGGTCTCTGTGACAATTGGATTTTAAAAATGTTGGTTTGTCATTAGAACCAGGATTAACAATAAAGCTTCATTGCAGACACCTGTGATAACTGTTATAGGTGTTTATTGTAGTCTAAGGCTAAAGTACAGGAAAATGCCAACATCCAGAGGTCCGTTTGTAACTAGGAGTCGTATGTAAGTCAGGTGTTCTTAAGTAGGGGACCACCTGTATTTGTTCATCTAGCAAGAAGTGTGTAGTTCCACCAGCTCTTTTATGGGTCCCACCCAATACATAGTAATAACAAGCCTGAGCAGAAAGAACAAGTCTAGAGCAATAACTTTAGAATATTTTCTTATTTTCTGGTTTGAATATGAATTGCAAATCCAACAAACAAAACCCTGGATATAAAAAGCAATCCAAAAGCAAAGTCCAACTTTCCAGACGTTTTCTAGCAAAGGCTAGGCACCACTGATGAGCTTCATGCTTTTTGTCCTTATTCACACTTACAGTCAGTATAAAGTCACAGTAATTGTTCAACCAAAATGGTAGTTTTCCAACTATAGTTCTGACTTGTTGCGTTCATTTACTTCATAAAGGTGGAAATCATCTTTGAAGACATGTTTTTATTTACATATTTATAAATGTATATGTAGTTTCAAAAAGAAAGGAAGCCTATTTATAATAAGAGATGTTCATAGAAAGTTCCATCATAACCCAGGTATCTTTGGTTGAACATGTGACTGAATAAAGTGAAAGAGATAACCTCATGTCTTAACACAAATGTATTAGGACGCGATAAGAGTCATATGTACGTCCATATTTGCCTTCACTAGTGACCTTCCTAGCCCTCAAACTGTTATCCCTTATAATAAGATATGTAATGCATTGATCTCACAATTATAGCATTTCTCACAGGTGTGCTTATAACACGTGTAACCTTTAACCATGCATGATCACTATAATACATGAGAACATGTCATATTTATGTTTATGGAGTTGGTGTATTGAAACTTGACAGAGAAGCTGGGAGGAATCTTATCAAACCACCAACATTCTCTGAAAAATCTGTATTCTGCATGAAAGTACAAGGAGGTGAAGTGGCCAAAAAATAATATTAATATGACTTTTTGAGAATAAAATAATATTAAAATTAATATGACTTTTTTGAAAATAAAATCTACAAATGACAAATTATATATATATATATATATATATATATATATATATATATATATATATATATATATATATATATATATATACAGATTTAAAGTATATTTATACATATGTGTGTATACTGTATATAAATATATTTAGGTGTGGATGAAGAAATTCTGATTAGTTCTTAATACCAAGCGATAGACTGCTGATATGTGTCTAGGATGTTGATCTAGAACCCAAATCTACTAAATGTTTTTTTTAAAATAGGTAAATGTTTTCTAATGTATTTCTGTCTCATGTCTATTAACAGTATTAGCAAGCAGTCTACTTGAATATGAGTCATATGACATAGCAATTGAATACATATCCTATTAGTCAATTCAATTTAACTTTCAATTCCGTGTGTGTATATAAAATGACAATCTACATATTACAATAACATTATAGGATTGTCAGCACTATGCCACAACAATACAACAATTACATGCAATTATGGCAAACATTCTCAAACACAGGCTAAAAGTGGTTAATGAATATTCTTATGAAGATGATAGCAGCTTAAGAATTCCCATTTATAGATTAGGTCAATAAAGAAATGTGTATCTGGCTGAGCTCTTACCTGGCAGCCTGGTATCCAGAGTGTGATCTCACCAATAGGTTTCAAGGTGTGCTAGAGGCTACTGAAGTACTTGAAGTGGAGGGAGAAAGTAAATGCAAGCACTCTCCTCTCTGATCTCAACTGACTCATTTATAAACAGTGGCAAATTGGGAGGGGGGAGGCATTCAGAAGCTGTGGATTGGCTGTACATGAGAAGTGATTATGAATGGTATAACAGGGCTTAAGCCAAGAGATAGGAAAAACTGATAAGAAAAGAAGGGGGTGGGATAGGGAATGGAGGGGGCAGTGGGGAGAGCAGAACAGCCCTCTTTTTGTTCTTACATTAGCCCTCCCATCCCTTTGCTTCCTTTTCTGCCTTGATCTGATTCTGAAATTTCCTAAATACACTCTAGGACAATAGCCCACATTGACTACTCCAAAGGTTTCCCAAGAACTGAACTCCAGGTAAAGGGAGAGTGCGGTAGGGAAAAAAAGCTTAGAGGGGGCGCTGTCAACTAGTCCCCCTCCCTCACCTGGCTGTGAATATACAAGTTCATCTTCTTGTCTACAACTCACGAATGAAAGCATTGTGGTCAGACCACCCCTCAGCACTGTCACATACACAAGACATGGTGCTAGGAATCAGCTGCTGTTCTTACAGCTTTCATGAAGGAATGAGTTTGGCACACAGCTGTTTCCATTTTACCTACTGTGCCATCTAGAAACTTATCAGTATTTTGATTCTATAAATAATGGTTAATACATTTATCCAGTATCCAAAGTTACAAAAACCAAATCATGTCACATTAATGTCTGGATTGTATTTATTTTTGGCAGCATTTTGTATATCATTTGTCCATTTTCAGGGCAAGTTGTCTGTAATGCATGAACATATTGATGCTATTCTGCCACAATATTTAAAATTGCCAAAGTAGACCCAGCAAGATTTGGAGTAGTCCTCTGAAGGCTTCCGTGATCAAGACAATTTATAATGGGGGCTATATAATGATTAATTGTGGTGAGGAGTAAATAAATATTCGCTGCTAAAAAACTATTGCATAGCTGAATGTGTAAAGAATAATAAAACATAAAAATGATCAATAATCATATTTTAGGCCGATTAAACTTCAGTGGAAATGCTTCAAGACAAAGAAATGAGGCTCAGAAGTGTTTGTGGCCTTCACGTGCCTGTGTGACCTTCCTACAATGCCTGGCATGCTCCCGAGAAGGTGGTGGATGTTCTCCAGAGAGATCTCCTCCCAGACCTATAATAAAGCATCAGTCAACTCCTAGACATTCTGTGGTTCTGTGGTTGTGTTGAAGTTGTGTTGGTGGACGAAACGAAACATGGTAAGGCACATTTTCTTACCCGGTCCATGTGCGATCCCTGATCTGGAATGTTCGACAAGGATAAACTCTGCCGCTATTCACATAGATCGTGCTTCCGATATCCTGCATGTGTCGCTTCCCCGCTCCGGTCCACTGGAGTTCACCATCTTCTTACCGGTGCATGTAAGTGCTTGGCTTGCGACACAATTTCAAAGTTAAGTACCGCTCTAAGTCCGAATCAGTCTGATCATCTGACGGCCTTCCCCCCAATTTGTGTTGCATGAAAGCCGGCGCCGATGCGCCAAAATCCAATTGCGTGCGACAAAATCCTCTTCGCAAAACGGAAATCTTCAGGTTGGAAGAAAGAGCGGGCCAGTCCATAGCATCAATGCTTTCATTGTGTAGATGATGCTGATATACTACAGCCACATTATGACTAACATTCTCAAGCATCAGAAAGGTCTCAAAATGGGTCCAAGGATCTCGTACCAGTACCTAATGGCAGTCAAGGTACGTGGCTGCACATGGAAGCCTGTGTGGCTTTCCAAAAAATGTAATCTCCACACTAATACTGACCTATTGCCAACCCTGTTGTGCTGGAGGATGTTGCAGGCAGTAGAACATTCTCAATGGCTTCTCCAGACTGTGTCGTCACTGTAATCTTAGCTGCATGTTGTTAGGCTGTAAGCGTAACACTGACTGTGGACTATGGGTACCAGTTAATTCACCCTCATATTGTGGAACCTCTCATCTCCTCCTCGAATTTTGGCCCTTCTCATCTCCTTATAATGTTGCCCCTCTCATTTCTTCCTCATATTGTGACCTCTCATCTCCCCCTCATATTGTGACCTTTAATCTGCTCCTCATATTGTGACCTCTCATCACCCCCTCATAATGTGGCCCCTTATCTCCCTCTCATATTGTGGACCCTGTCATCTCCTCCTATGGATTTTCTCATCTCCTCCTCATATTGTGGACTCGAATCCCCACCTCCTATTGTGGCCTCTCATCTACCCTTCCTACTGGGGCCCCTCTCATTTCCCCCTCACATTGTGGCCTCTCACCTCCCCCTCATATTGTGCCACCTCATCTCCCCCTCATATTGTGGCCTCTGACCTCCTGCTCATATGTGAACTCCCATCTCCTCCTCACTCCTCCATACATTGTGGCACCTCATCTCCCCCTCATATTGTGACCACTCACCTCCTGCTCATATTGTGGCCCTTTATCTCCCCCATATGGTGTACCCTCATTTTTCCGTCATATTGTGGTCCCTCTCATCTCCCCATCGTATTGTGCCCCCTCTCATGTCCACCTCATATTGGGACCCCTCTCTTCTCCACCTCATATTGTCTGCCCTCTTATCTCATCCTCATATTGTTGCTCCTCTCATCTCCTCCTCATATTGTTGCCCCCCTCATCTTCTCCTTATATAGTGACATCTCATCTCCCCTTTATATTTTGGCTTCTCTCATTTCCCCCTCTATTGTGGCCTCCATGATCTCCCCCTCATATTGTGGCCTCTCATCTCCCCTTCCTATTGTGGCCCCTCTAATTTCCCCTCCTATTTTGGCCCCTCTCATCTCTCCCTCAACTTGTGGCTCCTCATCTCCCCCTCATATTGTGGACCCTCTTATCTCCCCCTATGGATTTTCTAATCTCCTCCTCATATTGCGGCCTCGTCTGATCCCCACCTCCTATTGTGGCTTCTCTCATCTTCCCTTCCTTTTGGGGTCCCTCTCATCTCCCACTCGCATTGTGCCACCCCCCTCATATTGTGAACTCTGAACTCACCCTCATATTGTGACCTCTCACCTCCTGCTCATATTGTAAACTCCCATCTCCTCCTCACTCCTCCTCATAGTGTGGCCCCTAATCTCCCCCTCATATTGTGACCACTCACCTCCTGCTCATATTGTGGCCTTTTATCTCCCCCATATGGTGTACCCTCATTGTCCTATTATATTGTGGCCCCTCTCATCTCCTCCTTATATTGTGACCTCTCAACTCCTCCTCATATTGTGGCCTCCTCTGATCCCCCTCTTATATTGTGGCCTCTCATCTCTCCTTCCTACTGTGGCCCCTCTCATCTCCCTTTCATATTGTGCCCCCTCTTATGTCCACCTCATATTGTGGCCTCTCTCATCTTCACCTCATATTGTGGGCCCTCTCATCTCCCCCTCATATTGTGACTTCTCATCTCCTCCTCATATTGTGACCTCTAATCTCCCCATATTGTTGGCCCTCTCATCCCTCTATCTGTGCCCTCTCTGAACACATATAGAGTTGGAGTCCGGGCACGACGGGGGAGGGGAATTCATGCCAGGGGTGGAGTCAACACACTGTGGGGGCAGAGCTAATAGTAAACGGGGCCAACCTGTGTTTTTACCGATACACCGGTGGGCTAGTCCGACCCTCGTGTCAGGATGGCAGCATAGACAAGGGGCAACTATACATAGGGACAAGGATTCAGGTCAGATAAAACAAGGCTGTGGTCTCGATTTAACCCAAAGGTCATATATTTGACACTCGTAGAAGAGCAAGGTGTCAATTTTCATATTTTGTACATGAATGTTATAATGCCATTAAGGATGTATTAAGAGGACCTGTGGGCATACACTTGCATTCCAGCACATTTGCTAAAAGAAATAGTAAATCTGGCATGGTGTGCACTGGTACAGGGATCATTAAGACTGGCGTTCAATTCACCAGTCTTAATAAATGTCCACCAATGAGTTAAGTAAGATGCTATTGAAATAATATATTTATCATGGGAACTTTAGGAAGCCTGACTATATTGTGACATGCCATTCTTTACTTGGGAAGTGGTATTTGGAGGAGTATTAATGTGTTCTCCGCAAAAGCAAACTTCTAGAGTGCTTGTTGACATACCTACTAAATTATTACATGTTTGAGTCAATAACTAATAAAATATTTTATATTCCATTGCTTTAAAGTCTCATCATTAATTAAAGATATCCAACTATTAATTACTGATAATCACCTAATGACTTAAGAAAGCAGAAGTGTAAGAGTTTTCAAGATACTATAAGATTGCTATATCTTTAGGTAAACACAATTAATTTTTATATTAAACTATTTATAGTGTTTTTACTGTATTAATTGCTGTATCAGTATTAAAAAATCAGGAAGTTACCTAATATTGTTCCATTGATCACAGATTACCCACGGAACAGTAATTATTCTAAGTTCATTAATCTTGCTTGGGAGAATAGTTTGTCCTTCCCTTGCTGACAATTAAATGCCATGATTCTAATACAGAATCCATTACAAGCTGCAAAGCTCTAGGATGTCTTGATTATTATTAAAAAAAGACAAATGGATCATGTTCCCATATGCCTAAACCCCCACCGCTGTCCCTAATTAAGCCTATTAATAATAATATATATCAGCAGTAAATACTTAGCACAAATAAATATGTACCTGCATTGCATTGTTGCTTACCATGACATCCTTGGGGAGAGACGATCAGTTGCCATGAAAGCCTGGAATCTTTATAAGGCATTTCTAAAGATCTGCAACAGTGTGTAATATTGTAGTATAGCAGTATATTATAGGAGCAATCAGACTCCCTAGGGTTAAAGTAACCTTGGGGGGTCTGAAAAATAGTATAAAAAAATAAATTAAATTAAAAAGAACGTTCAAATCAACCCCCCCCCCCTTTTCCTACAACTGATATAAAAATAAACAAACAAATAAAATCATAAACATGTTAGATTCTAAACTATCAAAATATAAAAGTTAAAATTCCCATTGCTGAACCCTGTAATAGTGACCAAATGTCCACAATGTTGTTGTTTTACCATTTTGAAACACATCAAAAATGTAATAAAAAGTAATGCAGCCCTCCAAATAGTAGCAATGAAAATAGCAGCTCATGTTGCAAGGAATGACATACACCGAAGTATGAAAAAGCTATTTGCGTCAGAAGATGGCAAAATCAAGATTTTTTTTTTGTACAGAAGATTTTAATTTTTTAAAATGTATTAAAACACAATAAAACCTGTATAAATTTGGTATCCCCATCTATGTACTGAAGAAGAGGAGTCATCTGGAGCGCATTCCCTGAATCTTTCTGGGGGTGCTCTCAAACAGATTCAAGTGAAAGCTGATTCCAGGTCTCTTGTGTATGTTTCCCATGTTGGTACAGGCAGTCCCCGGGTTATGTACAGGATAGGTTCTGTAGGTTTGTTCTTAAGTTGAATTTGTATGTAAGTCGGAACTGTATATTTTATCATTGTAACCCCAACCAGAATTTTTTTGGTCTCTGTGAAATTGGATTTAAAAAATGTTGGGTTGTGACAAGAACCAGGATTAATAATAAATCTTAATTGCAGAAACCTGTGATAACTATTATAGCCTTTTATTGTAGCCTAAGGATAAAGTACAGTAATTTAACAATATCCAGATGTCCATTTGTAACTAGGGGTCGTCTGTAAATCGGGTGTTCTTAAGTAGGGGACCACCTGTATATACTGGTTGGCTCACTTTAGGATGAATACAGTTTTTTCTTCGACTCTTCTCACAAACTCTACTTCATTGGTATGTAACCATTTGATATATGCTCCAGGTCTTTGTCCTACTGGAACACTGGGGCAGATTTATCAATTTATCATTATTTATTATTTATCAATATTTCTAGTTGGCCATGGCAACCAATCAGAGCTCAGCTTTCATTTTACCAGTGCTCATGAATATTTTAAAGGGGAGCTGTGATTGGTTGCCATGGGCAACTAGAAATAATCTGCCCCACTATGTCGGTCTTTTCATACTCATAGTACTGAAGCGTAAATCATCTTGTAGGATACTTACATATGGCTCAGCATTGAGATCACCATTGATCCTCGTCAAGTATTTAACACCTTTGGCTGTGAAACAACAAAACATCAGGATTCCTCTACTGAACTTGACAATATCTTTAATTTCACAATGTGTTGGTCCTCTTTTCCACAATTATTCCAGACCCATTTTCAGACCCAGAGTCCTGTCTATTGATTTTGGTCTTATTGCTCCAAATCACCCGTTTTCATACTTTTTTGCATACTTAAGACAATTCTTGTACTGGGCTATGCTTTGTATTTGAGTTTTAATTTTGGCTAGAGATTATGTCAAGTAGGATAAGGGTAATTGAGCTCTGATACCGGCACTTAAAAGATACTAATGGACCAAGTAGATTGTTGTACACATCCTTAGAAATCTACAGAGAAAAGATGGTGTTATATTTCATTGCAAGTCTAGGAACCATACACTGAGGTTTTGAAGGCTTCTAGTATTTTATCTGGCACTGTAAGACATTTTGTGTACGGACTAAACATTAGCAGTTCCATCTTTGCATAATTTGTATTTGCTTCATAAACAATCTCCATTACTCTTTAGCAAAATGTTGTTAAACATACAATGAATGTAGCAGAGCTGAATGCAACAAAATCTGATAAAATAGTTGAACATTTGCGGTTTGCTTGAGAAATGTTTTTACTACCTTTTATCACAATGGAACTAAAGGGGAAACCTCCCTTAAAGAACAACTCTTTGAGAAGATCATGTGTAAACAAGTACATAATATTAAATCATGCAATTGCTGAAATATAGTTGGTGTTTATTAATCCATCCTCCCTTTCAAAAGAAATACAGGTAGTCCCCGGGTTACATACAGCATAGGGTTCACAGGTTTGTTCATTAGTTGAATTTGTATGTAAGTGGGAACTGTATATTTTATAATTGTAGATTCAGAGAATTTGTTTTGCCCCAGTGACAATCGGAGTTTCAAAATATTTTGCTGTAATTGGAATTGTACACAGTCTCCAGATTCGCTACAAACAATATAGAGCTACCCTATATGCTGACGACTTGCTCCTTTATGTGTCTTAAATCGGGGACTCCCTTCCATCCATGTTAGTGGAGATCTCCAAATTTGGTCATCTCACTAACTTCAAGATCAACCTTGGTAAGTCCAAAGCCTTGAACATCACTTTGCCTGCCCTAAAGTTGCACCATCAAAGCCCTTTGTTGTAGCAGTCACCTGTCTTGATTTGAGCAATGTCCTCAAGATGGATATAATGCCTTGATTTCTCTATCTATACCAGACCCTCCAGATACACACCCCCAACTCCTTCTTCACCAGTCTACACTCAACTTTTATCAAGTTTATCCGGAGTGGCACACAATCTAGAAACCCAAACTCAGCTTATACTTGAGTAAAAAAAATATAGGTTTTACTAGGTTTTTGTGGTAAAATTAGGGGGTCGGCTTATACTCGAGTATATACGGTAGTTTTTCTATCTTATCTCATATTAAGAGCAGAGGTGGCTTTAATTCAATGGCTCCTGGACTGGCACTACCACACTCAGTGAAAGAAATGGGTGTAATTAGAAACTGAACGCATCCATCCCTGACTGTGCATTATCCCATGGCTCTCGCCTACGCATAGACCATATTGTTTTCATACTTGGGAAAGACTAGTCTCAAAGGGAGTCTCAGTTAGGCTATATGGCCCCTCACTTCATTGTTCAATAATTCATCCATCCCCCTTCTTATACTGGGAGGCGTCAAGTGACATTAGACTAGGCCACATAGTAGATGATTCATTGAGGGCCTCTAATCCCAATATGATACTATCCTGGTTTGAGTAGCAACAATTGGCCTCATTCGTAAAAGCCAATCCTGGATCTACAAAATGTGGTTCTTCCCTCACAGTGATAAAAGGCCTTAAACTTACATCCCCACCTGCATATGCTCTTTCCCGACTTTAACTCATCACCTCGAAAAGTGGGCTACGTGAAAACCTGGGAGACTGAGTTGTAGGTCTTTCATACTCTTTCATAAGATGCCCCTACACTGCAGTGCTTTTGAGAAAAACTACAAATTGTTTTGAAAATGGTACAGTTGTCCCCTCATCCTCAACCGGATTGATCCAGAGGTTTTTAAGGCCTGCTGGAGGTGCGGTGCAGAGGTGGGATCTACCATTCATATCATGTGGAGTCACACTGTGCTCCATCCATTTTGGAAGATGATGTTTGACACCTATAAAACAGTCACTGGTATGATCGTTCAAATCTCTCCCTAGATTGTGCTGTTCTCAATTCTGCCAGGCTCCATCTCCACCATCAAAACAGATCTACTCCTGCTTAGACTGTAAAAACCTTTCACTGCAACCTTTCCCACCTTCTGTGGTAGAGTGGATACAGGAGATGAGGTTTATACAAAGGATGGAGATGCTGGTAGTCGGCGATTCTGCAGACCCAGGAAAGACAATTACATCTGGGCTCCCTGGGAGGTCCCTTCTGGGTCCTGTGTGACCATTATCTGCGATTAATAAATACTGATTTTACTTAACACAGTATCCACAATAAATACTCTATAACCTATTTGTCTTTCCAAAGAGTTTCGTATGCAAATGCACATTCTTCCAAGCCATAACAGTAAATCTAAGAAGGACATAAAATGGGGTTCTTTACCCTTGGAAGACAAGTGTCCATCTCTACCTATGGAAGACAAGTGGATATATGATCTCTTATAGGTCTACTCATTTCAGAACACTGGCCTGTGCAATTGGTCCTGTGATCAGCTAACCAAAAAGCAAATTATTTCTTTGGGGATGATATCTTTTGTGCAAGCTTAAAAAAGCATCAATGTTTCAAACTTCAAAACAGCACCCCAACGTGGCCTATATAAAAGGAACCATAACTTATATATAGTTTTTGGAGAAATGTTGAGTGAAAGTCAACCATAGACTGTTTATCAAATGTGGTTGCCTTATTTCCACTGTGTTCCTGTCATGCTGTTTACAGTCAAAACAACTTTTCTGTGTTAGCAAGTTTAATGGTGATTAAACAGAAAACCCTTGTTGATCTTATAAAATTCTTTCATTACCAAATTAGTTTTTATTCTTCAAAATACAGGGTGAAAAGCTATATAAAGCTATATAAATGGGCGAATAGCATAATTTACTTAATTTGTTCACCCTTAGATTGAAAGTAACATGTTATCTTTACTGAACAATTTACAGAACAAGTTAATAAAGTTTTAACATCCCAACATTCAGGCTTGGCTTTGGTTTGGATGCATTTAAAAAAAAAACACATGACTTGTCTGTGCTGCAGACTGCTCAGCTCTTGGCCCCCACCTTTGTGCTTCTGTACAGTTCCTCCCTCCTGCTCCTTCACAGAGCCCACAGCCTGGTGAGATGTCATCAGTGGGAGGGGGAGCAGTACAGGAGCACAGAAGTGGGGGCCAAGAGCTGGCTAAGCAGTCACATGTTTTTTGAAATGCATCCAAACCCAAGCGCAAACCCTATGATTACACAGAGGATTCTTTCAGGGTGCAAAGTAAGTTATAACACACAATTATATTGTAATGCAAACGCTTAAAGAAAGCAGAAAGACATATTTGCAATGCAGCTGTAATGGGCTTCTGTAATCTGTCTTTAGTAAAAATGAGGTCCCTGGTGACAGGTTCCCTTTAAAAGACAATTTTAAATCTCAGAGAGAAATGAGGGTCTGGGAGTATACGTCTATGATAACATTTAACAATCTCAGAACCTGAATTAATGTGTCCAGGGCCGGCTTGAGGTTTTAGTAGGCTCCTGGGCGACAGAACCTCAGTGGGCTCCTTTGCAGTGAAGTCATGTGAGGGCATTAAAAATCCCTAAAATATTACCTAGTTTATCATCCGAAACAGCCCCCTCATGGTTATTTCATATAAAGCCATCTCATAGTTTAATTATTTACAGATCCCTTCATAGTTACCTTATATATATTCGAGTATAAGTACAATTTTTCTGCTGAAAAATCCCAACTCGGCTTG
This sequence comes from Engystomops pustulosus, assembly GCF_040894005.1. Classification (NCBI taxonomy): domain Eukaryota; kingdom Metazoa; phylum Chordata; class Amphibia; order Anura; family Leptodactylidae; genus Engystomops; species Engystomops pustulosus. The sequence goes on along the minus strand of NC_092412.1, from coordinate 182,992,804 downwards.
GCATCAGCAAGCGGCTGACAACATAGTGTGTGCGCCGTCGGCGTGCGGGGAGCTGGCGCCGGAGCACATGCATCAAGAAGAGGACCTGGCCGGGGTGCCAGAAAGGTGAGCATGCAGTTTATTTTTTTATGTTCTAGGCATACTGGGGGCTGGCTGGCTATATGCTACAGGGGGCTTGCTGGCTATATACTACAGGGGACTGGCTGGCTATATACTACAGGGGGCTTGATGTCTATATACTGGGGAGGCTGTGACCAATGCCTTTCCCACTCTATGCTTATACTCGATTCAACAGGTTCTCCAGTTTTTTGTGGTAAAATGAGGGGCCTATACTCAAGTATATATAATACACAGACCCCCCTTGTTTCTATTATATATAGCTCCCTTATAGGTTATATTATACACTACTTCCCCATGGATTCATTATATACAGCCCCCCTCATGCCCATGGAAAAAATGTGATTAAAAAAAATAAGTTATACTCACCTCAGTCCTCAGGTCCAGCCAGAGCTTATACTCTCCTGCCTTCATCTAGACCTGCTGCTGGAGCTGCACAGTGCTGTCAATGCAGAAAAGCAGAGACTGGTGTCCTGTAGTGCACATCGCAACACTTTGCGGCGCCACCACCTAGGCACTGCCATGCTGCTGGGGTCCGAGGAAGGGAGGCAGGACGGAGTTGGGAATTATGTCAAAACGTATAATCCTGCTGAGAGGTTCCCTTTAAACATTATGGAATTACTAATAACAAATGTTGAACAATTATCAAAGACTAAAACAATGACAAATACTGATATGTTGGTTGGGTTTATTGCAGCAATTAACCACTTTTTGTTTTAATAACTTTTGATTTACACTGGGAACCTGATAAGAGAGAAGCAATATAATACTAGTCAAAGTTTCACGATTCTTTATCATTGACAGATTTGCACAGTCAATAGATATAGTATTCTGCAACAGATAATGTAATGCTGAATGAGAAAGCAACACTGATAACCTTTAGTTTTTTATTGAATATTTTATGATTATTAATAGAATAACTATAGGTCCGGGCATCAATACTTTGATTTTGCAGGGACTTGGATTGAAGTGGAAACACACATCAAAGTAGGTAGTGATGCAGTAAAGATTTGTAGCAGCCTTCTATGCAGTGCATAACGTTGTAGCCATAATCAGATTTGAACATTTCGGGGGTAACAGTATACCATTATGTATTGTATTAAGCTATTTTCTCATGGGGTGACAGGGCCTTAAAGGAAAACCACGACTTGGGTAGTCATGATTTAGACTTTATAGACTTACAGGCTTAGATGCCAGGATCCCGGGTAAAAAAACTACTTTTAAATATATGCAAAATAGTGCCAGGCGCTCAAGTGCATTTAGTCTTCATCTCCTAATTATGCACACCTCTGTGCTTTCATTTAACCCACTCCCTCCCACCCCTTTGCCCAAGAGTCGAATGATGTCACCGGCTAGTTTTCCTTTAAATGATTCCTTAAGATTCTCTTAGCAGGAGTTACAGCTTCAACCATGAGCTGCGTAGGGTATGACTGGTAATAATATTACCTGTGTCGACAGCAGGTCACTCATGTATTTATTAAGAGTGTATCTTCATCTAAGGTGGGTCACCACCTCCCTCTTCCCCGAATCTTCCAGTTGGATGCGAGGCCTAAAACTGAAAGTACCGGAGTGGCAAAAGAATCAGAGTCGTTTCATTATATGTTTCCTGGCCCCTGGAATCCTGGAATCCTTTAAACATGTAAACCAACTGTCAGCTGCTAGTAAGGGTGCAGCTGTTTTCTGCTCTTTCTGTTCTGCTTTTCGAAATCTTAGCATCTTAAAAATCTCTAAGTGTCAGGTGAAAGTCAATATTGACCAGATGATTTGTGAAGGAGGGGGGCAGTAAAAAGTTACTCCAAGGGTCAAAAAGGGTGAGTTGACATGTCAGTAGGTGGGTTTCAGTCAGGAAATGGACTAGAATATTACAAGTGTGTTTCCAATAGCTATTATGCTGTGACATTACGACTAGTTTCAGGTGTAAGCATTACGGCGGTTTTGTTTTTTGGGGTTGTGCTTTAGGTAATGTTTATTCCCCATATGGGAGATGTGCAATGGAGCATATGCTAGGAGAACTGGCTTTGTTATACAGCTAACACCCACCACTGTCATCAATGCTACTGCTGAACAAGTAGGCAGTTAATGTGTGGGGCCCCCTTGTTGTCCCTACAGCCCCTCCATCAGTTTTCATAGTAGGCAGTATACTACTAACATGTCTTTTACACAATGATAAATTTACAGTATTATTTAATTTATGGAAAATACCAAAAAGCAAATAAATTAGAAATTGAAACAATTTCCTTTTTTTACTTAACAAAATAATATTTGTTTTTTTTAGGTCTCCTCTCTACTGTCCTGGGCTGGTGGGAGAGGGAAATTGTCTTCCATGAGATTAGGGATCATTGGACACAACATGGAAAGGCACTTCAGAAGAATACATAGTATTTTATCCGGTCTCAATGTGAAGGTCAGAATTTCAGGAAACACAAATTTTGTTCCTTTATTTGCCTCCTGGCAAGCTCAACACACGTATGCATCCTAAATCAGCTGCGCTGGTGCAGTTACCATGCAAGACCCCTAATTAGAAGCATTCCCAAAGATCAATTTTTGTGAGTATGCAGAAATTGCTCCCAAATATCTGATTGTTTATCATCAGCGTTATATTTGCATGACAGATTTAAAAGGTGAGGATACCCTGAGTGGGTTAAAAAGGCTCATCAGCATGTACTTTGCACTAGCCATGATGAATTATAGGACCCACATCAGAAACTTTAATTGGCAAATCAAACAACCATCATTGGGGCCTACGATGCAGGCCAATAAATAGTTATAGAGATGCTCCAGACATTTTGGGGCATTCTCCAATCTGACTGGGACATATTTAACATGATATGAGAAACAACATTGATCATTTTCCAGGCGAGTTTTGGTGACAGTCTAGAACACAGCCTTCTTAGATCTGCCGTTCATCTCACATACCTTCCAAAAACGCCTAGTGGTTGTTACAAGTGTGGGACATGTAAAACATGCAAATATGTTAAATAAAATTATCTAGCTATGTTTAGAACAACAATGCCTGGTCAGCTGTTATCATAATGTACAAGCATATTAATAATGGTCTATGTTCTACTAGAGCATTTTCAAGGTTATATCGTCAGGATTACGTGTATCACTTTAAAGGTAATGTGAATAATCTAGCTGATGTTAACATTGCTATTTGATGTTCAAGCTATACTAAAGGGTTCGTCCGAAGTTTGTGACAAAAATCAGTTTGGAGCCCGGACTTTGGGCTGAACTTGGAGCTGAACACGAACCCCATTGAAGTCAATGGGGACCTGGATTTTAGCACCCAAAAATGTGAGCCCTGTCCATGCACCGGGACCCGATCCGCGCCGTACTTCTATGGCGCACGTCGGTAAGGGGTTAAAAGAGGCAATGGAAAACCACAAACCCTTCCTCTCACTGAGGTTAAAGGAGCTCTGGGTCTTAACACCCAGTTAGTCATTCTCTCTGCATTAAAAGAAGCTATGGAAACCATTCACCCTTCCTCTCACTGCGGTCAAAGGGGCTCTGGTGTTAAGATCTGGAATTGAATTTGAAATTACATGAATCTGGAATTGAATTTGACGTCCCATTAATCTGGAATTTATTTTGAAATGCCATCAATCCAGAATTGATATGGCAGTGAGAGGAAGGGCCTGGTGTTTCCCATTGTGTCTTTCATGGTAGTGAGAGGAACTCCACTAGACATTTATGTCTCATCAGTATCATATTAACCTTTCATGAAGCCGTTAATAGTGGAGTACACAGCACACCAGAGAAGAATGAGTATATATAACACTTTTCCATCTCTGTATTGGGGATGCAGCTTGATTGTTTGGCCTGTGTAGAAATGAAAAATTGATCCATACGATAAATTTACTGCAAAACCTAATGAATGTTATTGGTCACCGATGAATACAATTTTTGTCCAGAAAATGGGATGCAAACATTTCATGTAGGTATTACTACAAGGTATTCACTGGAAGGAACACTTTTCTGATCCACGTATTAGTGCGCTATTCTCACTGACCACACTTTTCTACATAGGTATTGGATGGACCACGGAATCCCAGCTAGGAGAATCATCATACAGCATGAATGAGGGCACCATGAACTGTGGCTGAAATGGCTTTGCTACTTTAAAGAGGGGTGTGGTGAAGGGCTCTGCACTTGCAACTGATTATGAGCATGATGCAGATAATCCCACAGAAGTTGATGCACTGTTTGCCATGTATTTGACCAATACCTTAACTTTGTGTGGCCTATTGGCACTTATTTGCAGAGCCAGCTCCATCACCACCATCACCACACCACCACCGGCATCATAGCCATGTGCCTTAATTCCTTCTTTCCTCATTTTAAAAGACCTACAGTACAAAACAATACTGTGACAGCACCTTTATTAGAAAGGTATTTCTGGATGCTATTTTGGGCCAACAAAACTTTTTGGATTGAGTCTTCCTGTGCAGTATTCTGTGACAATAAACTTTTCAGATAGAGGCATTCTTGTGTGCTATTCTGTGAGAGAAAAACTTTTCGGATAGACGTGTTCCTGTGCGTTATTCTTTGACAACAAAACGTTTTGAATAGAATGTTGCTGTGCGCTATTCTGTGACAACAAGTCTTTTTAGATAGAGTGTTCCTGTGCGCTATTCTGTGACAACAAAACGTTTCAGATAGAATGTTGCTGTGTGGTATTCTGTAACACCAATGCTTTTCTGATTCACAAAATCATATGCGCTAGTCACTAACAGGAATCTAGGTATGATTGATGATGATCATCTTTCTGGAGCCGAATACTGTAAAGGGACAAGAGCTTCAAGATCTTGCTGGATGATGCAGTGAATTCTAATAAACCTGTAGTATAATGATCTGAAGGAATTACTGACTCGGGGAGGGGAGAATTAACTGTATCCTCCCACCAAGGCAGCGATTGATCACTCTGGTCTAGCTGCTACACCACGTCACTGGGTGATGCTCAGCCTGCTGATTGGACAAGAAGGGAGGCTTGCCAGCAGTGACGAGCCGGGGGAGGGTTATTTAAACAGGACTCAGTTGGCGTGCGCCACGGCCAGTATATGCCGGGCGTGCATACCGCACAGATGTCATGTTTATTATACCCTAGAAAATTTGTGCCTTAACAATTAAACCTGCAACATCCCCCACCGGGGCCTAGCCTTTTTTTGGGGCCTGGAGACATCCGGGGCCCGGAATACCGGAGTGGCTGGCTGTTGCGGCCTAGGCACGCTAGTGTCACGGTGCTTGGTATGGGGACCGGAGAGCTGTTCTACAGCCTGGCAGGTCTCCAGCAGGTGGTGTTGGCAAGAAATGATGAGGGAGAGTCTGTTATAGTGATTCTCCCTGGGGCAACCCTTTGGGGTATGTAGTATGAGTCCCTGTGTAGTGGATAGGGTGCCCGTGATGGTGACAGACGTAGTAGCAGGGATCAGACGGAGGCAGACGTTGTCTAAAAGCAATTTACAGTTCTTTATTGGAACCAACAGGAACAGTGGATAACGTGTCCAACGAATCTTAACAATGGTAACAGGCTGGGGATGCACTTGAAGAGGGAACCACAGGGATTTATCACCAGCCTGGATGCAAGGGCAAGCTGGGAGATAGCTGTGTCCTAGTAGGATGCTTCAGCTTGTCCTGGGTTACTTCAGATATCACCCTTGAAGGTAGGATGATACCCCTTTTCTCTAACTAACTCCTCAGACCTCTACTGTCTCACTGTTTGGTCTGACTGACTAGTCTTTCTAACTGACTCTTGTCAGACTTCCTCTGACTGACTCCTGTCAGACTGCGCTCTCTGTCTCTCCTCACTTCTCTGACTGAACTAGTCTGTCTGACTGACCTGACTGGATTAACTCCAGTCTTCTTCTGATCTCTCTGTGTGGAGAGCTGGGTCTCTTTCTTCTGACTGAATCCTGTCAGACTCACTTCTCTGACTGAACTGACTGTTGGTACACTCCAACCGTCACTTCTCCTCAGCTCCTGGTCAGGTGGTGGTTACTCCTCCAATTACATCCCAGCTTACAATACAATATGATAACAGCTGTGATTGGCTGATGGAATGACATCACATCAAACAATTAACTCCTGCCTTGACAGGCAGGATCTACCGCTGCAGTGTTCCCCGTGTTGTGTAGTGACCTGCTGTGGGGTTGATCAGACTCCACACAAGTTGCAAGCTACATATTGGGACGTATTCGCAACAACCCCTCTGCCTTGTATCAGCAGGGGTGTTGCAGACCCCTGAGGAATCTTTGGCAATGAGGAAACGCGTAGGGTCCTAGGGTTAAGATCTAGCATTTCAGCTGAGTGTAGCCAGCCGTGATCGAATCAATGCAGTGCAGCCATACAAGAAATAGAAATTTCTCTTTTGCTCGGCACTAATAGTTCAGCGGCATGTTATCACTTATAAGCTGATTCGCTTTGAAGATATAGTGTGATAGCTGACAACAATTTTATACTCACACTGCACTTCAAAATTATCTGTCGCTTCTGTTTCAGCGCTGACAGTGCCAATACAAGGCTGCAGCGCACATCAACACTGGATGAGGGGTTACTCAATAGCAGAAAGAAACCCGCTGAGGCACCCATTAACCAGTGTGGTTAGAAACAAATAAACAAAGCGGCAGAAAATAGCACAGTATGTCTGTTTTTACAGTCCTGCAGTAATTTTTAAGAAAGAAAAATAAAGGCTACTTTTTATTTTTTGTTAAATACCTCCAACTACAGTGAAACATAAACCTGTAGTATAATCCCCTATAATTAGTAGAAATATCCCTGCGCTAATGAAATTCTTCCGGGTGCCCTTATAAAGGCAGTTATTTTAGATTTTCAATTGTCCCTATTATTAGGAGCCTCTGCTATAAACAGTGCCGTGCCAGGGCAATTACTGCTGCTTCATAAGTCGCTGCCTTGCTGAATGACCTGATGATGAGTTGCAAGCTCTCCCTAGTTCTTTCTTGTGCTCTTAAATTGCAGAGTCAGATGTCCAGCCCAAACAGTCACAAGCATGCCTGCAGAAGACATGTCTGTGGTTGATTCACCAGTCAATCAAGCAGCTTCATGCTTTTTCCTGACCATGGACCCAGATCCTGAAGAATGATGCGTGTTATGGCTCAGTTTGCGTGCTGACCCCGTCAAATTCAGCATGGACCCGAAATTTTCATTTGGGTCCCATCATCACTAATCCTGACAAGTCATTGAGCTCCTTAATAAGGCCATTCAACACTTCAATGCTTTGGTACACAATTGGTTAAATACATGGTCTGATCAGTTACCCTTTCAAAATGCAGTCTTCATTACAGCCAATGGATACCTGACCCATGGCAATTGTCCAATCAACTGAGAAACATTAGGATTAGAGATGAGCGAGCACTAAAATGCTCGGGTACTCGTTATTCGAGACGAACTTTTCCCGATGCTCGAGTGCTCGTCTCGAATAACGAGCCCCATTGAAGTCAATGGGAGACTCGAGCATTTTTCAAGGGGACCAAGGCTCTGCACAGGGAAGCTTGGCCAAACACCTGGAAACCTCAGAAAAGGATGGAAACACCACGGAAATGGACAGGAAACAGCAGGGGCAGCATGCATGGATGCCTCTGAGGCTGCTTAAACGCACCATTATGTCAAAATTATGGGCAACAGCATGGCCATGACAGAGTGACAGAATGAAGCTAGATAGCATCTAAAACATCCAATAATTGACCCTGACACTATAGGGGACGGCATGCAGAGGCAGCGGCAGCAGCGGCAGGCTAGAGAGTGGCATGGCGACATACCCTAAATGGACTCAGGCTTCAAACCAATGGGTGGCAGAGAGGAACCAAAGGAGGTGAGCAAGAAGCGCTCAAATAATATCGGTACATGATAAAAGTTTGCCAGTACATTTTGTGGATTACACAGCAGGGTGGCGACAAAGTTAACATGGACAAAGTTAACCATGAAAACAATCCAAAATTCTGCCTGACACAGCTCGTTTGATAAGGGGACCATGTATGGAGGCAGTGAACTAGTAGTAGATTAAAGGTGCTGCAGTTAAAACTATGTTAGTTGGATCTTGGGATGGAGCTGGCGCTCCGCTGCCAGGCGAGCTTTCGCCAATCCAAGCCCCTGTCTCTAGGCTACTCCCCAAACAGCACTTCTAAGAACCTTTTGTATAAGATCAAGTGTAGTAGCGTTCTTATAAGTTTAGGATATGGCGGGTGAGGGGAATGTAAACAGATGCGCAAGAAGCGCTGAAATAATATCGGTAAATGATAAAAGTTTGCGGATGATAAAATATTTTGTGGATTACACAGCAGGGTGGCGACAAAGTTAACAAGTTTGTTGTGGAAGCCATGAAAACAACCCAAAATTCTGCCTGACACAGCTCGTTTGATAAGGGGACCATGTATGCCTACAGTTCATGCCAGTCGCTGCACTGGCTGCCAGTCTCCTTTCGAATACAGTTTAAAATAATAACCCTCATCCATAAAGCTCTGTATAATGCTGCACCCCCCTACCTCTCCTCTCTTATCTCAGTCTATCGCCCAACCCGTGCTCTTAGATCCGCCAGTGATCTTAGATTAACCTCTACCCTAGTGCGGACCTCCCACTCGCGTCTCCAAGACTTCTCTAGAGCTGCACCAATTCTATGGAATGCTCTGCCCCGGACTATCAGACTAATACCTAACCTCCAAAGTTTCAAACGTGCTCTTAAAACCCATTTCTTTAGGCAAGCCTATAACACTCATTAACTGCATGAAGTTTTAACTCTTCTACTAACCCGTCCTGTGTCGTCCTCCCATCTGTTATCCAGCAACCAACAGGCACCAGACTTCTCAGCAGTCCCATTCACCCTGGACCTGGTATATAAGATGACGGCTGAGTGGTTCAAGCGACAGCAATTCCATTTATTATATTTTGTTCTATTCCCTAAGAAGAATGGCTTGACCATTAAATATTCTTTTACCTTGTGTTACCCCATCATCTTCATAAACCATAAGCTCTGGCGAGCAGGGACCTCACTCCTGTTGTTGCATACAAATGTTGTGCTCTGTTACATTACATTTGTATTTGTTTCCTATGATTTGTAAAGCGCTACGGAATATGATGGCTCTATATAAATAAAGATTATTATTATTATTATGGAGGCAGTGAACTAGTAGTAGATTAAAGGTGCTGCAGTTAAAACTATGTTAGTTGGATCTTGGGATGGAGCTGGCGCTCCGCTGCCAGGCGAGCTTTCGCCAATCCAAGCCCCTGTCTCTAGGCTACTCCCCAAACAGCACTTCTAAGAACCTTTTGTATAAAATCAAGTGTAGTAGCGTTCTTATAAGTTTGGGATATGGCGGGTGAGGGGAATGTAAACAGATGCGCAAGAAGCGCTGAAATAATATCGGTAAATGATAAAAGTTTGCCAGTATATTTTGTGGATTACACAGCAGGGTGGTGACAAAGTTAACAAGTTTGATGTGGAATGCCCTGTAATAGCTCTTGGGCGGTGTGCCTTTTATCGCCTAGGCTCAGCAGTTTGAGCACCGCCTGCTGTCGCTTAGCGACGGCACTGCTGCTGTGCCTAGAGCTACCGACTGATGGCGCCATGCCCACGGATGGTAATTCGGAGGAGGAGGAGGTGGAGGAGGGGTGGGAGGAGGAGGAGGTATAGTAGGCCTTTGAGACCTGGACCGAGGTAGGCCCCGCAATCCTCTGCGTCGGCAGTATATGACCAGCCCCATGGTCAGACTCGGTCCCAGCCTCCACCAAGTTAAGTGTAGTAGCGTTCTTATAAGTTTGGGATATGGCGGGTGAGGGGAATGTAAACAGATGCGCAAGAAGCGCTGAAATAATATCCGTAAATGGTAAAAGTTTGCCAGTATATTTTGTGGATTACACAGCAGGGTGGCGACAAAGTTAACAACTTTGATGTGGAATCCATGAAAACAACCCAAATTTCTGCCTGACACACCTTGTTTGATAAGGGGACGATGTATGGAGGCAGCTATATGGACGACTTTTGGAGGTAGCAATGGAGACAAAGTGTGGAGGCTGCTATGGAGACAATTTAATTTGGATAGTGCCTGTATGTGGCAGTCCAAAAAAGTTTTCAAACCAGAGGAGCAGGTAGGTGGCCCTCCAGAAAAATGAAATAGATTGAGTGCCTGTATGTGGCAGTCCAAAAAAGTTTTCAAACCAGAGGAGCAGGTAGGTGGCCCTCCAGAAAAATGAAATAGATTGAGTGCCTGTATGTGGCAGTCCAAAAAAGTTTTCAAACCAGAGGAGCAGGTAGGTGGCCCTCCAGAAAAATTGAATAGATTGAGTGCCTGTATGTGGCAGTCCAAAAAAGTTTTCAAACCAGAGGAGCAGGTAGGTGGCCCTCCAGAAAAATTGAATAGATTGAGTGCCTGTATGTGGCAGTCCCAAAAATTGTTTAAAACAGAGGACCGGGTAGGTGGCCCTCCAGAAAAATTAAATGCATAAAGTACTATAGCTAGAGCCAGTGGGCCCTGTCAAAAAATAGCCAGTTTCCTCTGCTTTAGTGTACAAAGAGGAGGAGAAGGAGGAAAATGAGGAGGTTGAGTGCATAAATTATTCAGGTTGAGCTTCCTTCACCTGGTGGAGATTGGAAATTATGAGAAATCCAGGCTTTATTCATCTTAATAAGCGTCAGCCTGTCAGCGCTGTCAGTCGACAGGCGTGTACGCTTATCGGTGATGATGCCACCAGCTGCACTGAAAACCCGCTCGGAAAACACGCTAGCGGCAGGGCAGGCAAGAACCTCTAAGGTGTACAGCGCCAGTTCGTGCCACATGTCCAGCTTTGAAACCCAGTAGTTGTAGGGAGCTGTGTGATCATTTAGGACGATGGTATGGTCAGCTACGTACTCCCTCACCATCTTTCTGTAAAGATCAGCCCTACTCTGCCGAGACTGGGGACAGGTGACAGTGTCTTGCTGGGGTGACATAAAGCTGGCAAAAGCCTTGTAAAGCGTACCCTTGCCAGTGCTAGACAAGCTGCCTGCTCGCCTACTCTCCCTCGCTACTTGTCCCGCAGAACTACGCACTCTGCCGCTAGCGCTGTCAGAAGGGAAATACTGTTTCAGCTTGCGCACCAGGGCCTGCTGGTATTCATGCATTCTCACACTCCTTTCCTCTCCAGGGATGAGAGTGGAAAGATTTTGCTTGTACTGTGGGTCCAGGAGAGTGAATACCCAGTAATCGGTGCTGGAATAAATTCTTTGAACGCGAGGGTCACGGGATAGGCAGCCTAGCATGAAATCTGCCATATGCGCCAGAGTACCAACGCGCAAGAATTCACTCCCCTCACTGGCCTGACTGTCCATTTCCTCCTCCTCCAACTCCTTCAACTCCTCTTCTTCTGCCCATACACGCTGAACAGTGAAGGACTGAACAATGGTCCCCTCTTGTGTCTCGCCAACATTCTCCTCCTCTTCCTCCTCATCCTCCTCCACCTCCACCTCCTCCGATATGCGCTGAGAAACAGACCTAAGGGTGCTTTGGCTATCAACAAGGGAATCTTCTTCCCCCGTCTCTTGTGACGAGCGCAAAGCTTCCGTCTTCATGCTGATCAGAGAGTTTTTCAACAGGCCAAGCAGCGGGATGGTGAGGCTGATGATGGCGGCATCGCCACTGACCATCTGTGTTGACTCCTCGAAGTTACTCAGCACCTGACAGATATCAGACATCCACGTCCACTCCTCATTGTAGACTTGAGGAAGCTGACTGACCTGACTACCAGTTCTGTTGGAAGTTGACATCTGGCAGTCTACAATCGCTCTGCGCTGCTGGTAAACTCTGGATAACATGGTTAATGTTGAATTCCACCTCGTGGGCACGTCGCACAACAGTCGGTGAGCGGGCAGTTGGAGGCGGCGCTGCGCTGCCCTGAGAGTGGCAGCATCTGTGCTGGACTTCCTGAAATGCGCACAGATGCGGCGCACCTTCGTGAGCAAATCAGACAGATTGGGGTATGTCTTGAGGAAACGCTGAACTATCAGATTTAACACATGGGCCAGGCATGGCACATGTGTCAGTCTGCAGAGTTGCAGAGCCGCCACCAGGTTACGGCCGTTGTCACACACAACCATGCCTGGCTTCAGTCGAGGAGAAAAGCTTTGATCCAGCTAGATGCGAGGAGCCAGTGTATCGATAAAATCATCAAAAATTTATTAGATCCATAAAGCGGTAAAATATACAGCACAGCATAATGGGGAAAAAAGGGAGAACATGAAGGCTACAAGCCTACGCGTTTCGGTACATGACCTTATTCATGGCTTCTGCATTACTTTCTGCAACGTTGCCTTATAAACATGACTTCCGGATCATTAGCTTATCTCAGGTGAAATTTAACACTTGCTATGCTGGAACATTTAAAAACAAGTCATTCATGAACAATGCATATCTAACACAAACGTCTATAATGTTGGAAAGATTGATTAAGAAAGGCATCACACTAACAAAAATGTATTAAATCTTGTTTTTTGTTTAGACCGAATGGAACTCTAGTTTGTAGAGTAAATATCCAGAAGGTCTCGCGGTTTAAAAGAATGCGTTTAAGATCACCGCCCCTTTTAGGTTTTACAATTCTTTCAATTCCTCTACATTTTAAGCTGCTATAGTCTCCGGCATGGCAGTCTCTAATATGTTTAGACACTGCCGAAATATTTAACGCATTATCTGAATTGGCATCAGAAAGGTGTCTTCTGATGCGCGTCTTGAGACTGTTTGTAGTGCAGCCAATGTAATCGATGCAACAGCTAGTGCATTGAATTTGATACACCACATATTTTGTGTTGCAATTAATAAAATTCTTTATCTCATATTGTGTGTTCGTGGTATTTGATGAAAACATTTTACTCGGGTCTGCAATAGAACAGCATTTACACCGAGCCGCTCCACATTTAAAAAAACCTTTGGAACTAAGCCAGGTGGTTTTTGACTGTTTCGTTTGGAACAGGCTGGGTGATAACATGCTGTTTAAAGTCGGGGCTTTTTTAGCAACACATCTAATGTTTTTGTCAACTATTGTTGTTAACGTTGGATCTGTATACAGTATCGGCAAATTTTTGTATATGATTTTTTCAATTTCTTTATATTGGGTACTGTATACAGTTGAAAAAACAATTGGAGGTACATGTTTTACAAGATTAGTTTTGTGAGAACTTCTCTTAGATGAATTTAATAAATTGGTTCTTGGAATCTTTTCAACAATATGGGAAGCTCTATTCAACATCCACTTGGGATAATGTCTCTCTAGCAATTTGTTACATACTTTTTTCTCTTCTGGTTTATATATGTTGGGGGTAGAGCAATTTCGTTTGGTTCGTATAAGCTCTCCTATTGGTATATTTTTTATGACGTGCCTAGGATGGCATGAACTCGCTAGAAGAATCGAATTGGATGCGGTGGGTTTTTCATAGGGTGTAATTTGCACGGACGTAGTGCTTCTTAATGTAATGTCCAAAAAATTAATGTCAAAGTTCTGGACATTATATGTAAATTTCAGATTCATCTCATTTGAGTTGATGTACTGTATAAATCCATCAATTTCGGACACCGCACCCTCCCATATCAGGAGCTGGTCGTCTATATAGCGGCCATACCACCTGATATGGGAGAGGTACGGATTTGTATCCGTAAAGAGGTAGAGCTCCTCCCATCTGGCCATGTACAGGTTGGCCAAAGATGGGGAGCACCTACCCCCCATTGAGGCTCCACACAATTGCAAAAAAAATTTGATCATCAAATACAAAATAATTATTTTTTAACAGAAAATCCACAGATGCCATGATAAATTCTTTGACTGCAGGTGTGTATTGACTGTACCTATCCAGACAGTGAGAAAGGCATTGTAACGCAACCTCATGATTTAACGACGGATATAACCCCACCACATCACAGGACAGCCATAAATAATCTTTTTTCCATACTTTCCCATCCAAAAGAGAAATTACATGTTTAGTGTCTTTGATAAGGGCAGGTATGACCGCCACCAAAGGTTGGAGGTGGTGATCCACCCATTCTCCCAATCTTTCACTCAGAGACCCAATACCCGCCACAATGGGGCGGAGGGGAGGGGGAAAAATTTCCTTATGGATTTTGGGCAATGAGTGAAAGATTGGGATGACCGGGAATTTCACAAACAGGTAGTCTGCAATTTTTTGCGTAATGGCTCCTGTTTCCAGACCATAATTAATGAGTTTTTGTAACTGTAATTGGAAACTAGCAGTCGGATCTGATAGCAACTTTCTATAAGTATATACATCATCCAAAATTTCCAAATTTAATCTTCTATATAATTCTCCATTTAGCAGAACTATACCCCCCCCTTTGTCAGCCGAGCGGACCAAGAGTTCTGTATTGTCCTTTAGTTCTCGAATGGCCTTGCGTTCTTGATGGGATATATTACTTCTTGATGAGGATGATGTATCGTGCTTCAATTTGATGAGATCCCGTTCCACCTGTTCTTGGAAAGTATCCATGACTGTCGATCGTGACATAACAGGATAGAAAGAAGGATTGCTGGTCCTAAAGGTAGAGTTGCGATTTATCGTCATTTCATTTTGTGTTTCTCCCTGTAATTGGCGTAGTATTGACACATGTAATTGGTCTTCAAAGGTGTTCATATCCTTATTTAAACTGAGTCCAGCGTGTGGGTTTTCACAGATCTCAGATGGATATGGGTCTTCACATTGGGAAAAATGTTTACGTAAAGTAATATTTCTTACTAGTTTGTTAACGTCCAGAATGGTACGAAAGATATCAAAGTTATTTGTTGGAGAGAAACCCATACCTTTGGAAAGGAGAGAAGTTTGTTGTGGACTGATAATATAGCTGGATAAATTGTAGATTGGACTATGACCTACTTTTGTTTCCTGAGAGTGTATTTTTTGGAGGCTGGATCGGTGTTTTCTGCCTCCTCTCCGTCGTTTTTTGATTTATTATTTTTATTTTTGTTTTTATCTTGGTTTGCGTTACTTTGCCTTTGTTTGGCCACGGTTTCAGACAAAATTCCGCCCGAAGCCTGGGCTGAAGAAACGGAGGAATCGGACAGTTCATCTGAAGTTGTCAAAATTGAGATGTCAGTATCACTGAAACTGACTTTACTTTCACCTCTGTGTTTTTTGCGTGCATGTCTTTTCTTTAAAATTGATTTAGTTTTATTATATGTTCTGCCGTAGTTATGTCTCTTTCTCACATACACCTGGTCGGTGGCATAATCATGTGCATCTCTTTTGAATTTATTTTGTTTGTTGGTCATTATTCCTTCCTCAATTTTTGTAATATTATTTTGTAGTTTAGAGTCCATAGAAACGAATTCCTCCATAGTTGCAAATGATTGTATCGTATCCTGTATTTCTTTGATTTGTGCCCGTGTTTGCACTAACGATTTTTCTTCTTCTTTAATAATGAGTTGCATTAATTTTATGGAACAGTTTGATAATATCGCATTCCACTGTTGTGTGAATTCAGGAGTATATTCTGTAGTGGGAAATTTCCTTAATCGCAATCCCCTCGGGATCATGTTTTTATCGACGTATGATTTTAACGTGGTGGAGTCCCACCATATTTTAATTTCTTTAATAAGTAAATCTTCCAATTTGTTCATATGCATTGTAAGATCCGTTGAACTCTGATTTTCAGCCATATCATAGGTAAAAATACTTGCGGCTTTTGAAGCTCTGTCAGTGCAATCTGTAACGTCTGCTAGGCACCTGAGTTTGGCTTCTTCAGAGTTCACCTCCATTATGCTGTGTAACTTGGGTCTGGTTTTAGTGGTGTGCACGATCAGGCACAAGTGGAATAAGGCAAATCAACAAATACGAAATAATATCGTAGATCAGCTCACCACATAGTCCAGACAGTCCTCGTTTCCTCGGCTCCAAAATGGCTCCAGCACGGACAACCTTGGCCACAGGTGCATATGAAGCAGCAGTCGAGGAGAAAAGCTTTGATCTAGCTAGATGCGAGGAGCCAGTGTATCGATAAAATCATCAAAAATTTATTAGATCCATAAAGCGGTAAAATATACAGCACAGCATAATGGGGAAAAAAGGGAGAACATGAAGGCTACAAGCCTACGCGTTTCGGTACATGACCTTATTCATGGCTTCTGCATTACTTTCTGCAACGTTGCCTTATAAACATGACTTCCGGATCATTAGCTTATCTCAGGTGAAATTTAACACTTGCTATGCTGGAACATTTAAAAACAAGTCATTCATGAACAATGCATATCTAACACAAACGTCTATAATGTTGGAAAGATTGATTAAGAAAGGCATCACACTAACAAAAATGTATTAAATCTTGTTTTTTGTTTAGACCGAATGGAACTCTAGTTTGTAGAGTAAATATCCAGAAGGTCTCGCGGTTTAAAAGAATGCGTTTAAGATCACCGCCCCTTTTAGGTTTTACAATTCTTTCAATTCCTCTACATTTTAAGCTGCTATAGTCTCCGGCATGGCAGTCTCTAATATGTTTAGACACTGCCGAAATATTTAACGCATTATCTGAATTGGCATCAGAAAGGTGTCTTCTGATGCGCGTCTTGAGACTGTTTGTAGTGCAGCCAATGTAATCGATGCAACAGCTAGTGCATTGAATTTGATACACCACATATTTTGTGTTGCAATTAATAAAATTCTTTATCTCATATTGTGTGTTCGTGGTATTTGATGAAAACATTTTACTCGGGTCTGCAATAGAACAGCATTTACACCGAGCCGCTCCACATTTAAAAAAACCTTTGGAACTAAGCCAGGTGGTTTTTGACTGTTTCGTTTGGAACAGGCTGGGTGATAACATGCTGTTTAAAGTCGGGGCTTTTTTAGCAACACATCTAATGTTTTTGTCAACTATTGTTGTTAACGTTGGATCTGTATACAGTATCGGCAAATTTTTGTATATGATTTTTTCAATTTCTTTATATTGGGTACTGTATACAGTTGAAAAAACAATTGGAGGTACATGTTTTACAAGATTAGTTTTGTGAGAACTTCTCTTAGATGAATTTAATAAATTGGTTCTTGGAATCTTTTCAACAATATGGGAAGCTCTATTCAACATCCACTTGGGATAATGTCTCTCTAGCAATTTGTTACATACTTTTTTCTCTTCTGGTTTATATATGTTGGGGGTAGAGCAATTTCGTTTGGTTCGTATAAGCTCTCCTATTGGTATATTTTTTATGACGTGCCTAGGATGGCATGAACTCGCTAGAAGAATCGAATTGGATGCGGTGGGTTTTTCATAGGGTGTAATTTGCACGGACGTAGTGCTTCTTAATGTAATGTCCAAAAAATTAATGTCAAAGTTCTGGACATTATATGTAAATTTCAGATTCATCTCATTTGAGTTGATGTACTGTATAAATCCATCAATTTCGGACACCGCACCCTCCCATATCAGGAGCTGGTCGTCTATATAGCGGCCATACCACCTGATATGGGAGAGGTACGGATTTGTATCCGTAAAGAGGTAGAGCTCCTCCCATCTGGCCATGTACAGGTTGGCCAAAGATGGGGAGCACCTACCCCCCATGGAGGCTCCACACAATTGCAAAAAAAATTGATCATCAAATACAAAATAATTATTTTTTAACAGAAAATCCACAGATGCCATGATAAATTCTTTGACTGCAGGTGTGTATTGACTGTACCTATCCAGACAGTGAGAAAGGCATTGTAACGCAACCTCATGATTTAACGACGGATATAACCCCACCACATCACAGGACAGCCATAAATAATCTTTTTTCCATACTTTCCCATCCAAAAGAGAAATTACATGTTTAGTGTCTTTGATAAGGGCAGGTATGACCGCCACCAAAGGTTGGAGGTGGTGATCCACCCATTCTCCCAATCTTTCACTCTTGAATAGAGCTTCCCATATTGTTGAAAAGATTCCAAGAACCAATTTATTAAATTCATCTAAGAGAAGTTCTCACAAAACTAATCTTGTAAAACATGTACCTCCAATTGTTTTTTCAACTGTATACAGTACCCAATATAAAGAAATTGAAAAAATCATATACAAAAATTTGCCGATACTGTATACAGATCCAACGTTAACAACAATAGTTGACAAAAACATTAGATGTGTTGCTAAAAAAGCCCCGACTTTAAACAGCATGTTATCACCCAGCCTGTTCCAAACGAAACAGTCAAAAACCACGTGGCTTAGTTCCAAAGGTTTTTTTAAATGTGGAGCGGCTCGGTGTAAATGCTGTTCTATTGCAGACCCGAGTAAAATGTTTTCATCAAATACCACGAACACACAATATGAGATAAAGAATTTTATTAATTACAACACAAAATATGTGGTGTATCAAATTCAATGCACTAGCTGTTGCATCGATTACATTGGCTGCACTACAAACAGTCTCAAGACGCGCATCAGAAGACACCTTTCTGATGCCAATTCAGATAATGCGTTAAATATTTCGGCAGTGTCTAAACATATTAGAGACTGCCATGCCGGAGACTATAGCAGCTTAAAATGTAGAGGAATTGAAAGAATTGTAAAACCTAAAAGGGGCGGTGATCTTAAACGCATTCTTTTAAACCGCGAGACCTTCTGGATATTTACTCTACAAACTAGAGTTCCATTCGGTCTAAACAAAAAACAAGATTTAATACATTTTTGTTAGTGTGATGCCTTTCTTAATCAATCTTTCCAACATTATAGACGTTTGTGTTAGATATGCATTGTTCATGAATGACTTGTTTTTAAATGTTCCAGCATAGCAAGTGTTAAATTTCACCTGAGATAAGCTAATGATCCGGAAGTCATGTTTATAAGGCAACGTTGCAGAAAGTAATGCAGAAGCCATGAATAAGGTCATGTACCGAAACGCGTAGGCTTGTAGCCTTCATGTTCTCCCTTTTTTCCCCATTATGCTGTGCTGTATATTTTACCGCTTTATGGATCTAATAAAGTTTTGAGGATTTTATCGATACACTGGCTCCTCCATCTAGCTGGATCAAAGCTTTTCTCCTCGACTGCTGCTTCATATGCACCTGTGGCCAAGGTTGTCCGTGCTGGAGCCATTTTGGAGCCGAGGAAACGAGGACTGTCTGGACTATGTGGTGAGCTGATCTACGATATTATTTCGTATTTGTTGATTTGCCTTATTCCACTTGTGCCTGATCGTGCACACCACTAAAACCAGACCCAAGTTACACAGCATAATGGAGGTGAACTCTGAAGAAGCCAAACTCAGGTGCCTAGCAGACGTTACAGATTGCACTGACAGAGCTTCAAAAGCCGCAAGTATTTTTACCTATGATATGGCTGAAAATCAGAGTTCAACGGATCTTACAATGCATATGAACAAATTGGAAGATTTACTTATTAAAGAAATTAAAATATGGTGGGACTCCACCACGTTAAAATCATACGTCGATAAAAACATGATCCCGAGGGGATTGCGATTAAGGAAATTTCCCACTACAGAATATACTCCTGAATTCACACAACAGTGGAATGCGATATTATCAAACTGTTCCATAAAATTAATGCAACTCATTATTAAAGAAGAAGAAAAATCGTTAGTGCAAACACGGGCACAAATCAAAGAAATACAGGATACGATACAATCATTTGCAACTATGGAGGAATTCGTTTCTATGGACTCTAAACTACAAAATAATATTACAAAAATTGAGGAAGGAATAATGACCAACAAACAAAATAAATTCAAAAGAGATGCACATGATTATGCCACCGACCAGGTGTATGTGAGAAAGAGACATAACTACGGCAGAACATATAATAAAACTAAATCAATTTTAAAGAAAAGACATGCACGCAAAAAACACAGAGGTGAAAGTAAAGTCAGTTTCAGTGATACTGACATCTCAATTTTGACAACTTCAGATGAACTGTCCGATTCCTCCGTTTCTTCAGCCCAGGCTTCGGGCGGAATTTTGTCTGAAACCGTGGCCAAACAAAGGCAAAGTAACGCAAACCAAGATAAAAACAAAAATAAAAATAATAAATCAAAAAACGACGGAGAGGAGGCAGAAAACACCGATCCAGCCTCCAAAAAATACACTCTCAGGAAACAAAAGTAGGTCATAGTCCAATCTACAATTTATCCAGCTATATTATCAGTCCACAACAAACTTCTCTCCTTTCCAAAGGTATGGGTTTCTCTCCAACAAATAACTTTGATATCTTTCGTACCATTCTGGACGTTAACAAACTAGTAAGAAATATTACTTTACGTAAACATTTTTCCCAATGTGAAGACCCATATCCATCTGAGATCTGTGAAAACCCACACGCTGGACTCAGTTTAAATAAGGATATGAACACCTTTGAAGACCAATTACATGTGTCAATACTACGCCAATTACAGGGAGAAACACAAAATGAAATGATGATAAATCACAACTCTACCTTTAGGACCAGCAATCCTTCTTTCTATCCTGTTATGTCACGATCGACAGTCATGGATACTTTCCAAGAACAGGTGGAACGGGATCTCATCAAATTGAAGCACGATACATCATCCTCATCAAGAAGTAATATATCCCATCAAGAACGCAAGGCCATTCGAGAACTAAAGGACAATACAGACCTCTTGGTCCGCTCGGCTGACAAAGGGGGGGGTATAGTTCTGCTAAATGGAGAATTATATAGAAGATTAAATTTGGAAATTTTGGATGATGTATATACTTATAGAAAGTTGCTATCAGATCCGACTGCTAGTTTCCAATTACAGTTACAAAAACTCATTAATTATGGTCTGGAAACAGGAGCCATTACGCAAAAAATTGCAGACTACCTGTTTGTGAAATTCCCGGTCATCCCAATCTTTCACTCATTGCCCAAAATCCATAAGGAAATTTTTCCCCCTCCCCTCCGCCCCATTGTGGCGGGTATTGGGTCTCTGAGTGAAAGATTGGGAGAATGGGTGGATCACCACCTCCAACCTTTGGTGGCGGTCATACCTGCCCTTATCAAAGACACTAAACATGTAATTTCTCTTTTGGATGGGAAAGTATGGAAAAAAGATTATTTATGGCTGTCCTGTGATGTGGTGGGGTTATATCCGTCGTTAAATCATGAGGTTGCGTTACAATGCCTTTCTCACTGTCTGGATAGGTACAGTCAATACACACCTGCAGTCAAAGAATTTATCATGGCATCTGTGGATTTTCTGTTAAAAAATAATTATTTTGTATTTGATGATCAATTTTTTTTGCAATTGTGTGGAGCCTCCATGGGGGGTAGGTGCTCCCCATCTTTGGCCAACCTGTACATGGCCAGATGGGAGGAGCTCTACCTCTTTACGGATACAAATCCGTACCTCTCCCATATCAGGTGGTATGGCCGCTATATAGACGACCAGCTCCTGATATGGGAGGGTGCGGTGTCCGAAATTGATGGATTTATACAGTACATCAACTCAAATGAGATGAATCTGAAATTTACATATAATGTCCAGAACTTTGACATTAATTTTTTGGACATTACATTAAGAAGCACTACGTCCGCGCAAATTACACCCTATGAAAAACCCACCGCATCCAATTCGATTCTTCTAGCGAGTTCATGCCATCCTAGGCACGTCATAAAAAATATACCAATAGGAGAGCTTATACGAACCAAACGAAATTGCTCTACCCCCAACATATATAAACCAGAAGAGAAAAAAGTATGTAACAAATTGCTAGAGAGACATTATCCCAAGTGGATGTTGAATAGAGCTTCCCATATTGTTGAAAAGATTCCAAGAACCAATTTATTAAATTCATCTAAGAGAAGTTCTCACAAAACTAATCTTGTAAAACATGTACCTCCAATTGTTTTTTCAACTGTATACAGTACCCAATATAAAGAAATTGAAAAAATCATATACAAAAATTTGCCGATACTGTATACAGATCCAACGTTAACAACAATAGTTGACAAAAACATTAGATGTGTTGCTAAAAAAGCCCCGACTTTAAACAGCATGTTATCACCCAGCCTGTTCCAAACGAAACAGTCAAAAACCACCTGGCTTAGTTCCAAAGGTTTTTTTAAATGTGGAGCGGCTCGGTGTAAATGCTGTTCTATTGCAGACCCGAGTAAAATGTTTTCATCAAATACCACGAACACACAATATGAGATAAAGAATTTTATTAATTGCAACACAAAATATGTGGTGTATCAAATTCAATGCACCGTTGATCTTAAACGCATTCTTTTAAACCGCGAGACCTTCTGGATATTTACTCTACAAACTAGAGTTCCATTCGGTCTAAACAAAAAACAAGATTTAATACATTTTTGTTAGTGTGATGCCTTTCTTAATCAATCTTTCCAACATTATAGACGTTTGTGTTAGATATGCATTGTTCATGAATGACTTGTTTTTAAATGTTCCAGCATAGCAAGTGTTAAATTTCACCTGAGATAAGCTAATGATCCGGAAGTCATGTTTATAAGGCAACGTTGCAGAAAGTAATGCAGAAGCCATGAATAAGGTCATGTACCGAAACGCGTAGGCTTGTAGCCTTCATGTTCTCCCTTTTTTCCCCATTATGCTGTGCTGTATATTTTACCGCTTTATGGATCTAATAAATTTTTGATGATTTTATCGATACACTGGCTCCTCGCATCTAGCTGGATCAAAGCTTTTCTCCTCGACTGCTGCTTCATATGCACCTGTGGCCAAGGTTGTCCGTGCTGGAGCCATTTTGGAGCCGAGGAAACGAGGACTGTCTGGACTATGTGGTGAGCTGATCTACGATATTATTTCGTATTTGTTGATTTGCCTTATGCCTGGCTTCAGGTTCAGCGGTGCCAGCCACAGATCAGTCTGCGCCGTGATGCCCTGTAATAGTTCTTGGGCGGTGTGCCTTTTATCGCCTAGGCTCAGCAGTTTGAGCACCGCCTGCTGTCGCTTAGCGACGGCACTGCTGCTGTGCCTAGAGCTAGCGACTGATGGCGCCATGCCCACGGATGGTAGTTCGGAGGAGGAGGTGGAGGAGGGGTGGGAGGAGGAGGAGGCATAGTAGGCCTGAAAGACCTGGACCGAGGTAGGCCCCGCAATCCTCGGCAGTATATGACCAGCCGCAGGGTCAGACTCGGTCCCAGCCTCCACCAAGTTAACCCAATGTGCCGTCAGCGATATATAGTGGCCCTGCCCGGCAGCACTCGTCCACGTGTCCGTGGTCAGGTGGACCTTGTCAGAAACGGCGTTGGTCAGGGCACGGATGATGTTGTCTGACACGTGCTGGTGCAGGGCTGGGACGGCACATCGGGAAAAGTAGTGGCGGCTGGGGACCGAATACCGAGGGGCGGCCGCCGCCATGAGGTTGCGAAAGGCCTCGGTCTCTACTAGCCTATATGGCAGCATCTCCAGGCTAAGCAATCTGGAGATGTGGACATTAAGGGCTTGGCCGTGCGGGTGGGTTGCACTATATTTCCGCTCCAGCGTCTGGGGTATGGAGAGCTGAACGCTGGTGGATGCTGTGGAGGATCGTGAAGGCGACGATGCGGTTTTTGTGCCAGGGTCCTGGGCAGGGGGCTGACTATCAGCTGACACAGGGGAAGGAGTAGTGGTGTGCACGGCCGGAGGTGAACAGGCTTGGTGCCACTGAGTGGGGTGTTTAGCATTCATATGCCTGCGCATACTGGTGGTAGTTAAGCTAGTAGTGGTGGAACCCCTGCTGATCCTGGTTTGGCAAAGGTTGCACACCACAGTCCGTCGGTCATCCGGTGTTTCCTTAAAGAACCTCCAGACTTCTGAAAATCTAGCCCTCGCCGTGGGAGCCCTCGCCACGGGAGCTTCACTACGTGACACATTTGGCGCTGATGCACCTGCTCTGGCCCTGCCTCTCCGTCTGGCCCCACCACTGCCTCTTCCAACCTGTTCTGGTCGAGGACTCTCCTCCGTCTCAGAAGCACTGTGTTCACCCGGCCTCTCAACCCAGCTTGGGTCTGTCACCTCATCATCCTCCGATCCCTCAGTCTGCTCCCCCCTCGGACTTCCTGCCCTGACAACAACTTCACCACTGTCTGACAACCGTGTCTCCTCATCGTTGGACACCTCTTTACACACTTCTTCCACTACGTCAAGAAGGTCATCATCACCCACAGACTGCGACTGGTGGAAAACCTGGGCATCAGAAAATTGCTCAGCAGCAACCGGACAAGTGGTTTGTGACTGTGGGAAGGGTCCAGAAAACAGTTCCTCAGAGTATGCCGGTTCAAATGCCAAATTTTCCTGGGAGGGGGCAGACTGGGGGGGAGGAGGCTGAGGTGCAGGAGCTGGAGGAGTGCCGATTTCGGTGACATGGGTGGACTGCGTGGAAGACTGACTGGTGGACAAATTGCTCGAAGCATTGTCCGCAATCCACGACATCACCTGTTCGCACTGTTCTGGCCTCAACAGTGCTCTACCACGAGTCCCAGTAACTTCAGACATGAACCTAGGGAGTGTAGCTCTGCGGCGTTCCCCTGCTCCCTCATCAGCAGGTGGTGTCTCACCCCGCCCAGGACCACGGCCTCTCACCCCTGCAGTAGTTGGACGCCCACGTCCCCGCCCTCGTCCTCTACCCCTAGCCCTCGGGTTAAACATTTTGAAAATGAAAGTTATAACTTTATTTTTTTTTTAACTTTTTTTTGTGTTTTTTTGTGTTTTTAAAACCAAACGATGCTATCCTACGAAAAAATAAACGTAAAATAAAAAGTAAATGGCAGACTGTGCCTAATTGAAATCAAACCCCTAATAAATTTTCCCACTTCGGTCTTTGCGATGGATATGTGCGTCACTAAGCGCTAAACACAACGGTCGCAAGTCTCACTACAAATTCCTCACAATATGGTAGTAGATGCACTGCAGCAAGGACAGCCACCAGCAGATCAACCAGAAATAAAATATATTACGCTATTGTAGGCCTAAGTAAGCCGTTTGGATTCTCCTATGGCTATTTTCTAGCCAAGTATGAAAGCACACTGCTATGCCAGATGAGATGACGCTGAGTTACGAAAAAATAGACGTAAAATAAAAAGTAAATGGCAGACTGTGCCTAATTGAAATCAAACCCCTAATAAATCTTCCCACTCCGGTCTTTGCGATGGATATGTGCGTCACTAAGCGCTAAACACAACGGTCGCAAGTCTCACTACAAATTCCTCACAATTTGGTAGTAGATGCACTGCAGCAAGGACAGCCACCAGCAGATCAACCAGAAATAAAATATATAACGCTATTGTAGGCCTAAGTAAGCCGTTTGGATTCTCCTATGGCTATTTTCTAGCCAAGTATGAAAGCACACTGCTATGCCAGATGAGATGACGCTGAGTTATGAAAAAATAAACGTAAAATAAAAAGTAAATGGCAGACTGTGCCTAATTGAAATCAAACCCCTAATAAATTTTCCCACTTCGGTCTTTGCGATGGATATGTGCGTCACTAAGCGCTAAAC
The DNA here is from genome assembly GCF_040894005.1 of Engystomops pustulosus. Classification (NCBI taxonomy): domain Eukaryota; kingdom Metazoa; phylum Chordata; class Amphibia; order Anura; family Leptodactylidae; genus Engystomops; species Engystomops pustulosus. The sequence continues at coordinate 182,967,267 of NC_092412.1, read as the reverse complement.
ACAACGGTCGCAAGTCTCACTACAAATTCCTCACAATATGGTAGTAGATGCACTGCAGCAAGGACAGCCACCAGCAGATCAACCAGAAATAAAATATATTACGCTATTGTAGGCCTAAGTAAGCCGTTTGGATTCTCCTATGGCTATTTTCTAGCCAAGTATGAAAGCACACTGCTATGCCAGATGAGATGACGCTGAGTTACGAAAAAATAGACGTAAAATAAAAAGTAAATGGCAGACTGTGCCTAATTGAAATCAAACCCCTAATAAATCTTCCCACTCCGGTCTTTGCGATGGATATGTGCGTCACTAAGCGCTAAACACAACGGTCGCAAGTCTCACTACAAATTCCTCACAATTTGGTAGTAGATGCACTGCAGCAAGGACAGCCACCAGCAGATCAACCAGAAATAAAATATATAACGCTATTGTAGGCCTAAGTAAGCCGTTTGGATTCTCCTATGGCTATTTTCTAGCCAAGTATGAAAGCACACTGCTATGCCAGATGAGATGACGCTGAGTTATGAAAAAATAAACGTAAAATAAAAAGTAAATGGCAGACTGTGCCTAATTGAAATCAAACCCCTAATAAATTTTCCCACTTCGGTCTTTGCGATGGATATGTGCGTCACTAAGCGCTAAACACAACGGTCGCAAGTCTCACTACAAATTCCTCACAATATGGTAGTAGATGCACTGCAGCAAGGACAGCCACCAGCAGATCAACCAGAAATAAAATATATAACGCTATTGTAGGCCTAAGTAAGCCGTTTGGATTCTCCTATGGCTATTTTCTAGCCAAGTATGAAAGCACACTGCTATGCCAGATGAGATGACGCTGAGTTATGAAAAAATAAACGTAAAATAAAAAGTAAATGGCAGACTGTGCCTAATTGAAATCAAACCCCTAATAAATTTTCCCACTTTGGTGTTTGAGGTGGATATGTGTGTCACTAAGAGCTAAACACAACGGTAGCAAGTCCCCCTGCAAATTCCTCACAATATGGTACTAGCTGCAAATAAAAAAAAAAAATGTATAACGTTATTGTAGCCCTAAGAAGGGCTGTTGGGTTCTTGTAGAATCACTCCTGCCTAACACTATTCTAATTGAACAGCCTAACGCTTTCCCTGACCAGCAGCAGCTCTCTCCCTAGCGGCATCCAGACAGAGAATGATCCAAGCAGCGCGGGCAGCGGCTAGTCTATCCCAGGGTCACCTGATCTGGCCAGCCAACCACTGCTATCGACGTGTAAGGGTACCACGTCATGCTGGGTGGAGTGCAGAGTCTCCTGGCTTGTGATTGGCTCTATTTCTGGCCGCCAAAAAGCAAAACGGCGGGAGCTGCCATTTTCTCGAGCGGGCGAAGTATTCGTCCGAGCAACGAGCAGTTTCGAGTACGCTAATGCTCGAACGAGCATCAAGCTCGGACGAGTATGTTCGCTCATCTCTAATTAGGATGTGACATACCAGGTTCATAGTTGTGAATATGTTGTGTAAATAGTCTCTTCTCTGCCCCAACAAATGTAATAAAAAGCTAATAAAAATGACCCTACTCGCATGAAAATACAAATTTGTTGTTTCTATAATTGAGTTGATTGCAAAATATAACTAGAAGCCACGATAGAAGAGGTCCTATCCAAAATGTGTAGACTGATGCCCCGACTCCTGTTATATCAGCGTATGGTTTCAGATTTTATTGGATGTATTTATAAAGACGAAAATTAAGAATTCCTGGTTTTATTGCTGGTGTGAAGCAACGTGTTCTTGATCTGGATTACAATGTAAGTGACTATTGTTCCCCAATGAAGCTGGAGAAACTGTGCTCAAGCACATCACAAGTAATGGTGGCTGATTCCCTGATGAGCTGACTAATCCAATTAAGCAGTTAAATACTGTCCTTTTTACTTCTCATTATTAAAAAATGTGCCCTAAACATTTTTTATAATTCCAACCTACAAATAAATTCTTAAGTTTTTTCAGTATACCTCTGTGAAAGGTGCTATTGGAAAATACAATTTGTCTAGCACAAAGCAAACCCCAATACTGCTATGTAAATGTGAAAATCATAAATAGCTCTAAATATATTGGGTTGAAAAAACAAAAATGAAAAACTGAAAAATTGCAATCTTATTGGACATTCTAATTCTTAAAAAGTGCAATTCATACATTTTTGAAAAATTAATCCAAATCACCCACATCTATTTAATCATCAAAAAGAAATTGACAAAGTCAGCAAAGATACTTCTTAAAAATGTGTATGTGAGTCGTAGATTAGGTGTGTGCATATTAGAAACAAAACCCACTAAAGATTCTTAACGAATAACCCATAATGCTTGTTCTTTCTTTGATTAACCCCTTAAGGACGGAGGGTTTTTCGGCTAATTTCTCGCTCTCCAACTTCAAAAATCCATAACTTTTTCATTTTTCTGTGTACAGACCTGTGTGAGGGCTTATTTTGTGCGTAACAAATTTTACTTTCCCGTAATGTTATTTATTTTAACATGCCGTGTACTGCGAAGCTGAAAAAAAATTCCAAATGTGGAAAAATTGAAAAAAAACCGCACGTGCGTCACGTTCTTGTGGGCTCAGTTTTTACGACTTTCACTCTTCGCTCCAAATAACACGCCTACTTTATTCTTTGGTTTGGTGCGATCGCGGTGATACCAAATTTATATAGGTTTTATTGTGTTTTAATACATTTTCAAAAAATTAAACGAATGTGTACAAAAAAGAAAAAATTTTTTTTGCCATCTTCTGACGCTAATAACTTTTTCATACTTTGGCGCACGGAAATGTGTGAGGGGTCATTTTTTGCGAAATGAGGCGACGTTTTCATTGCTACCATTTTGAGGTCTGTGCGACATTTTGATCATTTTTTATTTCATTTTTTATGTTATGTAAAAAGGTGTAAAAGTCGCATTTCGGACATTTGGGCGCCATTTCCTGCCTCGGAGGTCACCGCCGGCCGTAACCGTTTTTATATTTTGATAGATCGGGCATTTTGGGACGCGGCGATACCTAATATGTCTGTGATTTTTACTGTTTGTTATGTTTTATATCCGTTCTAGGGAAAGGGGGGTGATTTGAACTTTTAATATTTTATTAATTTTTTTTATTTTTTAAACTTTTTTTTTTCTTTTTTTTTTCACTATTTTTTAGACCATCTAGGGTACATTAACCCTAGATGATCAGATCGCTCCTACCATATACTGCAATACTACAGTATTGCAATATATGGCGTTTTTGCAGGTCTTACATTACAATGAGCCACTGGCTCATTGTAACGAACCTGCATAAACCATGTAGCCTCGTGTCAAGAGAAGACCCGAGGCTACCATAGTAACCGATCGCCGCCCCCCGATGACGTTCGGGGGCGTGGCGTTTAGAGGGTTAATAGCCGCGATCGGTGCAAGCACCGACCGCGGTTATTAGCGGTGGGGGTTTTGTGCAAAATGCAAAAACCCCCACCTCTGTATGAAGAGGACTCAGCCCGTGAGCCCTCTTCATACATCCCTTATACCTCTGCGCCGTAGAGCTACGGCGCAGAGCGTTAAGGGGTTAAAAGTAAACAAACAATGAGCTAACAACATGATAAAAAAACCCACTTAGTTATGGAGAGTGGGGTTAAAATTAATATCATGTAATCTTTTTTTTAACCCCTAACACCAAGGCCCTTTTTGGTTTTTGCATTTTAATTTTTCACTCCCCACCTTCAAAAATCCATAACTTTTTTATTTTTCCATGTAAAGGGTTTGTTGTCTGCATAACAAATAGCATATTATAGTGACAGTATTTAATATTCCATGGCAAGTACTCTGAAGCGGTAAAATATATCCAAATGTAGTGAAATTGGTGAAAAAATGCAAGGGTAGGGTACCAAATTTGTATAGGTTTTATAATGTTTTCATACATTTACAAAAATTAAAACCTGCTGTGCAAAAAAAATAAAATTGCCATGTTCTGGCTCTTATACCATGTTTCCCCGAAAATAGGACAGTGTCTTGTCTTATATAATTTTTTCTAGGCACTAAGTCTTATTTTCAGGGGATGTCTTATTTTTTAATATGAACAAGAATTCACATTTATTGTTGAACTAAAAATCTACTTCTCTAACATCCTTATAGCTTCCCAAACATGCTGAATTTTTGTGACTCCATTTCTAATTGAAACATTGGGGCAGATTTATAAAAGTGTCCTAAGGTTAGACAGTGCAGAGTTAGACAGTCTTATTCTTTACCAAATTTATAGAAGTGTCTAATGCTGGATGATAAATCTGTCCTAGTATATGACTAGTCATACTCTCCACCTCCTATTAGTTAGCTTACTTTACGCCAGAAAATTATGACACAATTCTGTCGGGTCAGCAGTATTTCGGGCGCGTGGACCTTTTTGGTGCAAGGACACGCCCCCTTTCTTAGGTCACACCCCTTTTGTCGAGCTAGTCATAGGAGAGACACAAAACTGTCTAAAACCCTTTATAAATGTGGTGCAAACAGATTTCGCGGACAGATTCATACTGTAAATCTCCCCCATTGATGACAATGTCTCATGTTTAACACTTTCCTTCAATGACCCCTTCTTGTGCAGGTAGCTGCTTGTAGCACATTTGCAGCACAAAAGTGAGGGATTTTATCCCATTAATTCTTTGCCCATGTCACACACTCATGCATTATCTAAATGATCTACTAATACTAATGTACAGCAGAGGAGCTGCAATGACTGTCGCTAGTTCTATTTTCATCGGAGGCCTTATATTTCTAACCTTGAACAAAATTATACTGGTCCTTGTTTTGGAGGGATGTCCTATTTTAGGGGAAAAGGGGTAACTTTTTCATACTTCAGTGTATGGAGCTATGTGTAGTGTCATTTTTTGCAACTTTTGATGATGGTTTCAATGCTACCATTTTTATGATTTCACGGCATCTTGATCACTTTTTATTGAATATATTTATATATTTTTCAAAATGGCAAAAAATGGGATTTTTGAATTTGGGCTCTATCTTCCGTTATGGGGTTTAAAGCTGGGAATAACTGTTACTATATTTTGATAGAGCAGACATTTTGGGATGTGGCGATACCTAACATTTTTATGATTTTTACTGTTTATTTTTATTTATATCAGTTCTAGGGAAAGGGGAGTGATTTGAGTTTTTAGGGTTTTTTTAGTTATTTTTTTTTTTACATATCTTTAGACCATCTAGGGTATTTTAACCCTAGGTTGTCTGATTGATCCTAATATATACTGGCATACTACAATATGGCAATATATGGGGATTTACCACACAATTTATTACAATGTGCAAATCAAAGCCCAGAGCCCTAACGCCCCCATTAGCATCATTTTAAAAGTTGATTTTAGAAGGAAGGAGGAGAACAAAGGAAGGAAGGAGGACAAAGGTTGCCACATTCATGGTGCCTGGATCTACGAATAAGTGCCTCTTCCTTACAGGGTCGGACTGGCCCACCGGAGGACCGGTGGATCCTCCGGTGGGCCCTTGATACCTCTGCCGCGGCAGGGGCCGCCATCCCCATCGGGGGGCCCTGCCAGTGAGTAACAGCAGTGGTACTCGATGCGGCCATAAGCGGCCACTCGAGTACCACCTTTGATGTAATGCACGGCCATGATGATGCACTCATGCTGCCGCACGCTTTGTTCTCGACAGTTTCTCTGCCACAGGGAGAAGACACGCGGAGGACGCGGGAGCGCTGCTACAGGTAAGTGAATTTAATTATTTTCATCTACTAGACTAAATATATCATAGGGGGCCACAATAGTAAGGGACAACATATAATTAGGTACTCCAAGGGGTCACTAGAAGACTATATACTCTAAAGGGACTGGTTTCCCAAATATATAATAAATGGCCACTAGAGAAAATATACAGTATAGTAAGGGGGCACAATATTTAATAAGGGGGGGTTATTTTACATAATTACAGTAGATAGGAGTAGTAGTAATGTGCTGTGCCCATATATACAGGATAGGAGTAGTAGTACTGTGCTGTGCCCATACATATAGGATAGGAGTAGTAGTACTGTGCTGTGCCCATATATATAGGATAAGAGTAGTAGTACTATGCTCTGCCCATACATCTAGGATAGGAGTAGTTGTGCCCATATATATAGGATAGGAGTGGTAGTACTGTGCTGTGCCCATAGATACATGATAGGAGTAGTAGTACTGTGTTGTGCCCATATATACAGGATAGGAGTAGTAGTACTGTGCTGTGCCCATAGTTACATGATAGGAGTAGTAGTACTGTGTTCTGGCCATATATACAGGATAGGAGTAGTAGTACTGTGTCCATACATACAGGATAAGAGTAGTAGTAATGTGCTATGCCCATACATATAGGATAGGAGTAGTAGTAATGTGCTGTGCCCATATATACAGGATAGGAGTAGTAGTACTGTGCTGTGTCCATACATACAGGATAGGAGTAGTAGTAATGTGCTGTTCCCATATATACAGGATAGGAGTAGTAGTACTGTGCTGCGCCCATAGATACATGATAGTAGTAGTAGTACTGTGTTGTGCCCATATATACAGGATAGGAGTAGTAGTAATGTGCTGTGCCCATACATATAGGATAGGAGTAGTAGTACTGTGCCCATATATACAGGATAGGAGTAGTAGTTCAGTGCTGTGCCCATATATACATGATAGGAGTAGTAGTACTGTGTTGTGCCCATATATACATGATAGGAGTAGTAGTACTGTGACCATTTATACAGGATAGGAGTAGTAGTACTTTGCTGTGCCCATATAAATAGGATAGGAGTAGTAGTACTGTACCCATATATATGCGGCCATACTTCAGTGTATGGAGCTATGTGTATACAGGATAGGAGTAGTAGTACTGCGCTGTGCCTGTGTTGTGCCGATATATACAGGATAGGAGTAGTAGTACTGTGCTGTGCCGATATATACAGGATAGGAGTAGTAGTACTGTGCCGTGCCCATATATAGATGATAGGAGTAGTAATACTGTTCTGTGCCCATATATAGATGATAGGAGTAGTAGTACTGTGCTGTGCACATGTATACAGGATAGTGGTAGTAGTACTGTACTGTGCCCATATATACAGGATAGGAGTAGTAGTACTGTGCTGTGCTAAACATAATGCAGCCGCTGTGAACTCCTGTGAAATAATGAATATTTCTAGGCAGCGGTATGGTGGGCCCCCAGAATCAATTTCTCTGGTGGGCCCCAGGCACCCCAGTCCGACCCTGCTTCCTTATAATGCTTGATTTAGATGGCAGATTTCCTTTAAGTCTTGAATGCACAATGCACCTCATTAGCATAAATGACTACTTTTTGGGGCAGTTTCACACTCAATGATTCCCTAGTTATTATAATTTTTGCTTTACTACCTAGGGCGGAAGTAGGAACTCTGTGCATCATATATCGATATGTGGTCAGCCTGTAACACAGCTCTCTTCACATGCCATGATCATTGTGAAACTGCCCTAATAGATGTTCATTTAACTGAGGTCAATGATTGTTTAGACAAATGATGTAATTAAGGAGGATTGATCAGTGAAATAAGTAAACTTGCAGTAATAAAGCTTTCACAAAAGAAATACCTGCTTTTTATATGACTTTTTGCTTGAATGTAAATACAGAGGTGATAAGATAAGTGACTACCAATGACTAAAAACTCAATGCAAAATATTTCCTGTGTTATATGAATTAATGTGTTTGTGACTTTACTCTTCACTTCTGTGTACGGAAACATTTTATTAAATGTGTTTGCAAAAGTACTAGAAAAAGATAAAGAAATAAACAAGCAGGATACTGGTGAAAGTAATATATTTATTTTGTGCAGACTTGGGCGGTTGAAAACAGTAGTCACAACAGAACAAGAATGTGAAATATGGAAGCAGTCACTGAGGCAACCAGACAGTCCACAGTTTAACAGAATTTAGATCATTTTTGTGAAATAGCAAGGCAGAGTTTAAATAGAACAGAAAATCTGGTTTGGAATAACTGAGTTTGTAACTGTGAAGCAGGGAGAACCAGTAGGAATAGCTCTAGAAACAAGTAACATGTCATTGAGGAAAACAGCATTCTGGAATGAGTGCACATATACCTTGTCTTTATACACCCAGATGTGACTTTTGACCATCGAGAAGCCTTTGTCAAGCATAGGCAACAGGATATAGCCAGAAATAACAGGTCATTTTTACTGACAGAATAACTAAGTATGTTGCATCAGGCACAAGTGTATAGAAATCCTTGTGTATCCATGCCGGATTCATCTTGACAAATGTTAGCCGTTTCACACTTTTTGTCGAAAGGTGTGTTCTTCTTGGGGGTAACAATGAGCCCGCAGCACTTAGCACCCACTATTGGCCGTGCATGCTAGCTTGCTTAAGGACAAAGGACCAGGGGATATTCTTGCTGCTCTTGCTGCTCCATTAAATTGTATGGGTAATGGAAATAGCACAGCACTTACATTCACTTTCTATAGAAGCACAAAGATAGCTCTGTCCCCCTATTTTTCTTTTATTACTCAAGCAACCCAGCATGCGCCTGGCCATTTCATCCGGTTATTTGGACTCCTTGCCTCTATCTTTTGGGATGATAAAACACCCTGTGTTTCCTCAAACTCCTGGTGTTCAAGTCCTCCTTGTTGTACTCACCCCCCTCCTGTGACACCCCAGCTTCCAAAGTTGTCATGTCTGGAGTCCCCAGGCCAATCAGGTTTACCAGCATCCCCTGAACATTCATCCGATAGTCCTGGTGCCTAGAAAACAGAAAACTGTCACAAAACCCTTGGTATATTGGCTGATGATCCCAAAAACAACGGCTGCAGCAGCAATCAATGAGGTGTATTGACTATTGACCCCCAAAATGACTGATGGCAGCCTATTAACAGCAGCTACAATGAACACTCTACCAGCGCTGTATCAGATGCCGGGAAAGGAAACAGGTGGGCGTACCTGGCCGCCCGGAAGTTTTCTGAGGGGAGCCCCGAGCCCTGGTAAACAAACAGGGTGACGTCATGGAGGAACAGATGGAACATAGGGAGTGCCAGACAAAGTAAGTACAAGTTTTTTTATGCAGACCCTCCCTGACCACCTCTCTATTTTTCATTACTCTTGGACAACCCCTTTAAGGGCTTCCAATAGCATTGAGAATAATATTGACATTTCCAACCTGATGATCCAAGTAGACAGAGTAGAAGCATCTCCACCTGACTGAATGAGGGGTATTTTTGCGTTCTAGTTATAGCAGCCATGCCTATTGTGATGGTAAATTCCTTTAAAATCAGGGCTTACAATTACAGACACAGCTAGTAATGATATGTTCTATACTAGCCATTATGGTTTATCAGCAATGGGATATTAAATTGGATAATAAAGGGGTATTCCCATTTTGGTAATTTAATGTTATTGTTTGTGTGATGAAAATAATACAATTTTCCAATACAATTTCTGTATCATTTCTTCACAGATTTCTAGATCTCTGCTTGCTGTCCTTTTTTAGGAAACTTCTAGTTTTACTTCCAGTGGCTAGAAATCAGTCCATGGTCACACAGGTACCCGGCTCGTTATAACACACATCTCTGATTACTCTCTGTGATACTAATGAGCCATGAACTAGTGTGACCATGGTCAGGTTCCCTGGAAGTAAACATAAAAGCTTTTTATAGAACGGCAGCAAGCAGAGATCTAGAAAACTGCAAGGAATTGATAAAGAAAGGGCAGTATATTGGAAAATGTTATGACTTTGCATTACACAAACAATAACAATTATTTGCTGAAATGGGACAACTCCTTTAAATAAGATAATGTATGCAAAAAGTAATACCCAATCTCCATATCAATGTATTAGGTTTGTTTTATGAAATTAGCATAACATTTCCATCAAAACACAATACCATGAAGCAGTTCATACACTATAAAATGCAGCAAATCATATACATATAAATGACAAAACGTGTGGCTATTAAACTATTACATCTAGTTATACAAAAACATATAAAATCTTGTTTCTTAGGGCCATGAACACTCACAGAGGCTCTTATCCAAAAACTGGAAAAACAAACTACTTTTCCTCTCCCTGACTGATATCCGTTTAAATTCCTTCACTCCAGGGGCCTCTTTAATTAAATGAAGATTTAACAGAATATCAATGTATAATCCAATTACAGCACAGGCTTCTGGTGATTTAAAACCTTATACATAAAAAAAGAGGCACAAGTAGTTGACTGACAAAGAGAACAAACAACCAGAAGGCAATGCAGACAGGATTTCATATATTAACTGTTTAGTGGTTTGGTATGAGTTAAATTTTAAGCACTACCTGCATGTTCTGGTATAGTGTACTGAAAGCGTAATCTCTCCAGGAATGTGTAGAAATTATCGGAAGATAAAACCCCCTTACCTCACTAGCTCCTTGCAATCTGTATACTTATCAGGTGGTTGATAAAATTCAGTAGAGTGTTTGGACAGTTGTCCCAGGTTGGGTGTAATTGACGTTTAAACCTTTTTCCTGTAAAGCTATGGGAGAAGGGTGAACAAGCAGTCTTATCTGCTCTATATCATTGGCAATGGACATATATCACATGTCTATAGGTGCCTGCCAAGTACTTCCTCTTGTTGGATGTTGGGATATGAGGATTGGGAATGTTGGATCTACAGTACATAAGGAACATTGTGCCAGACAGAGCTGCAAGGAACCCCCTTACTTGTGAATGTGTGGGGTCTTTGGTCAAGATTTGCCTACAAAACCTGTATACAGTGGAGTTGGAAGAGGGGTAGAAACTTGGAGCAAGGGGGTAATTCTCTACCAGTCATAAATCAGTGATTTACTAATCATCTTGGATGGCCCAAAAGACACCATTGTGGCATTTGTAAGCACCGTAGATTTATTTATCTTCAACACAGGTTTTAAACATTGTGACAAAAGCATATTAAAAAAAAAAGTTGACAGCAACTATGTTTAGTACGAACACCACAAGAAGTAGACAAATAACACACCATTTAGTCAACTTGTCCGGAGGTTGAAAAACATAACTGTTTTCTTCCAAAAATAGCTCCTCTCCTGACCATGGGTATTGTGTGGTACAAACTAAGGTTTATTCATTTCTATACCACTGCACTGCCATAACAGCACAATAAAGCAGCCATGATTCTCAACCTTCGGACAAACCCTTTAAAGGTGTATGTAACAGGTTTTTATCCCCTACCAATAGAATTAAGAATAATACATTAAATTTATTAATTAAGGGCTCCAGTTCCTCTTTATTGATGAAGCTAGAGGTTTGGTCTGTATTGTTCTGTATTCAAATTTGGATACTTTTTACAATTTACTCAAAATAAAAACACATTTTGAACACATGGGGAGAGGGTGTTTATACTTTAAAGTTAATTTAACTATTTTTTACACTCTTTGACTTGACACTTTGAATACTTGTATAATATGCTGCACTCCTTTCTTTGTGAAAAATATGACAAATTTTCCAGAAGCATGTGCTCAATGTCCATTGGGTATGTCTAGTATTGCAGTTTTACCCTTTAAACATAGTCTACTACAAATATTTCACAGACACAGTAGTTTAACCCCTTAAGGACGCAGCCATTTTATAGCTTAAGGCTCAGCCTCATTTTTTGTATTCTGACTTTATATGGTTATAACTTTTGAACACAGTTACTTATCAAAATGATTCTGATAGTTTTTCCCTCACATGTTGTACTTCATTTTAGTGGTAAATGTTGGCGTTTTTTTACAAAAAAAATTTATTTTGATTTATTTCGATTTTAAGTATTTTCAGAATTGACTGTTTTGGGGATAAATACTGTTTTGAATTAAACTTTACATATTTAACATAAAAAACCCTTATATATCAATCCATTTTCAAATCTGCACCTCTCAAACTATCAGAAACAGCTTTTAGGAAGATTTTTAACCCACTGAGATCTTCATAGTAATTACATCAAAATGGAGATGAAATTTAAAATGGTCAAATTTTGTTGGTTATACCTTCATTTATCCCTAAAATTTACACATTATGGGGATACCATACTTAAATATTTTTTCTTACGTTTTACTAAATTTGTCAAATTTCCAAATGTGGGGAAAAATCTATTATTTTTGCATTTCCGTCTTCCAAGTGGCATAACATTTTTACTTTTTTGGCTATGAAGCTGGTTTATAGCTTGTTTTTTGCGGGACATGTTGTACTTTGCACCAGTTTAATTCTGGAGTACATTTTTTTTATCACTTTTTATTGCAGTTTTTGTGGGGTAAAAATCATAATATTTAGCGGGTGTTTAACAGTTTATTTTAACGGCGTTCATCGTGCGGATTCAATAAATATTTACTTTTATTCTACAGGTTGTTACGGACTTGGTGATACTATATATGTGGAGTTTGTATTATGATATTGACTTTTTTTGTGTTATATGTCTCTTTATATGTTATGGGGATTATGGGCATTTTTATTGATTTATTGCTTTATTTTTATTGAATAACATTTTTTTAAAACTTTTTTACTATTTCCACCATGGGACATGAACAAGAAATCATCTGATTGCCTGTTCATGATAATACTCTCCAATACTGATGTATTGCAGGGTATTAGCAGTGTCGGTGTCAGGTTCGCTAGGGAGAATGCTGGGACTTCTGGTTCTTCTGGTGGTGCCAGCAGCGGGGGTTTGGAAGTGCTGGGACTTGTGGTACCTCTGCATGGTGCCTGGTTGTTCTGCACCATGAGGGGTTAATTCTCAGTAGTTGTCCAGCTCCTATCAGGTTCTGGAGGTGGGGTTCTGGCTGCATAAATTGCAGCCTCACTAGTCACCTGTGCCAGTGTTTGAAATCCCTTCATCACCCGCTCTCTGCATTAGGTTGACTTGCTTTGTATCTGTATTGTTGTGACCTCGGCTAATTTTTGACATTGACTCTTTGCTTACTGACTTTGTTCTTGACGTACCCTCTTGTTGTGACTCCGGCTAGTTTACCATTCTTTTGTGTTATATGTTTGTCAGTCTGTTTGTGTGCTCAGGGCACACTATCCCCTGTCTTTTGTGTTACCCAACCATAACAGTCAGCCTATGCACATGCGTCATCTTTCAGGCACTGCCGGCAGGCAGCTCTGGGGTCCTGATCGGAGCTCCTGGCTGTCAGGGAAACAATCGGCAACCGTGGGGCGAAAGACCGCCGCAAACACCCGCGATCAGAGCCCACTCCAACCAAGAGTGTTACAGCCAGCACCCCACGTATCTCGATGCCGGTTTGGCTCAGATCTTGAGCTGTATCGGCATCGGCTCTGCGATATATCGTTAAAAATTCACTTTATTTATTGTATACATTAGATACATTAGACATTCATAAAAACATAAACTAAATGCATTAACCAAAAAGTATTTAAAGGGGTTGTCCAGTTTTCAAACATTTAGTGTAATGAAAGTTATATGAAAATATTATAGTGCATCTCAAGGCCATCATAAAATGTCCTGTTTAGACATTTCGGCCCAAAAATAAACAAGACCCGTACAACTATAGTGTTTGAAAAATTAAAAAGTTGTATCTTACATAAGTTTACTGGGCATTTAGAAATTATACCATCAGAGCCTAGAAGGCTCTAGGGGTGTTACCAGAGCACTTTCATGCTGTAGATTCACAGGCTGTCACAAAGCAGAACTTGTCTCGCCCAACCCCCTACTCCGTGTGCCTGGGAAATTTAGCAGCAGTAAGTGCAGGGGTAGGGGAGACCTGCTCTGCTCAATGTAACAGCATTTGAAACTGCAACACTGAGGGACTCATTAGCATAATTTTAAAAGTTGATTTTAGAAGGAAGGAGTCCATAGATAACAAGCATGAGAAGATAACCATAGTCACAGTGTCTGGATCTATGAGTAAGTCTCCCTGGTTTATCATGCTGGATTTTAAATTCTTGCACAGGACAAAAATCAGTGGAGTCTGCAAGCATTATTAGTATGCATCATGGTATGGAAGCCAAAGTAGTACATAAATTGTCTAAAATAAATAAAATACTGTATATGAAAATAAATATCTGACCTAAAGGGTTGGGTAAGGAATAACTGTTAATAGCCTATCCTCCTGGCACAGTGCAACATTGTGCACTGAGGGCACGGAGCCGGAAGAAGTTGGCTCCATGTCCCTGTAGTGGCCATCAATACTGATTCCTGGCCAACCCCTTTAAAATAACTACAATCAGTTCAAGAATATGCCAATAAGTTGCTGAATGACATGCTAAAATTTATTTTGAAGACCACCCATTTTAAATTAAAAAAAGGGAAAACATTTTTTTATGTACATTTAAAAATATTAAATACCAACAGTAAATAGTATTCCCTTTAGAGGGTCATTTTCTGAAGTTAACTTTTAGTTGTCCCGCAATTAATTCTTCTTCTCTGTTAAATGCATCACACCAACATTTTCCAGTTGAAATATTTGTAAGAAAGCTCTTTATTTCTGTTGTACACTTGTTAGGGTGCTGGCAGGACACCACTTGTACTGTTGTACACAAGCAGTGGAGTGATGCTTGTGCCTATAATTGTGCCCGAATAGTAATTGTAGCACTACAGGTATTGCACGGACCCATCTCCTGTAGGCATGTGTTTCTGTACAGCAGCATCTACAAAGAGGCTGAGCAGCAGTAGGCAAGGAGGGAGCTGCAGTCTTCCCTCATCATGAGCAAAGGTGAAATGTATCGCATGGGACCGTTTTGTAGCGCGGCTGTGCTAGCCACCATAAGACACAAATTAGGGGGCGTTTTGGTGCTTATTCGGAGGGTGCACCAGATTTAGCAAGAAAAGTCTATCACACACCCTATGTTAAAGGTGCACCACAAAAAAAGTTGGTGAACTCTGTCGGGCCAGTGCAGGGAAGCAACAGGTTCATGATTTCTGTTGCACGTTCTTAATGAATCCAGCGTACCAAGCATTATACAAGGACAGAGCACTTTTATTACAGTTTCTCACATTCTTACTAAATGTGCCTCAAAATCTCAAAACTGAAGAAAATCATGCAACATCCCTGCCAATGCAAGGCAGAGGAGTTGTTGCGAATAAGCCCCTAATGTATGTGTTCCCCTAAAAGAGAGTCTGCTCAGCTCCTTTGCAGGACACTGCACATATATTTAGGTAATTGTGCAGCAGTAGATTCTGCCTGGATAGGCAAGGGTTAAATGTTATTTTTTTGTTATCGTCCAATGATATGCCTCAATGCACTTAATTGTGAACTGGAGTGTGATTGGAGGAGGAGACCACCTGACCAGGGATTAACTAAACCCTTAGTCAGGGGAGGAGTCAGTGCTCTTGTAACCCAGCTCTCCTAGAGAGCAGATCTCTTCTTCAGGCCCAGCTCTGCTAGTGAGCAGACGCAGCTTAGCATCTAGCTTCTGACTGAGAAGCACCACCTCAGAGCACATGCTCTGCTCACATGCCTTCTAGGCCTCAGCATCTACACACAGAGTGACACAGGACAAACAGGACAAAGCTGCAGCTTCCAGCATTGGACAAAGCTACATCCCAGCCTGCCCCTGCATCCAGGCTGGTGACCCAACTCCTGAGGTTCCCTCTCCAAGATCACTCCAGTACTGCCTTTGTACAGAATTGTTTGGCTTGTTGCTGCTGTTGGTTGAATAAAGAACTGTAAGTTACTTTTATGCACAACATTGCCTCCGTCTGGTCCCTGAAACGGCTGTATCACCATCAAGGGCGCCCCCTCTATCTACCAGGGACACATACTTCAGACTCTAAGGGCTGCACAAGGGAGAACCAGTACCTCAGCCTCTCCCTCATCTAATTTCTTGCACACACCACCCGCTGGAGACTTGCCAGGCTGTAGGACAGCCCTCCGGTCCCCATACCAAGCACCGTGACACTAGCGTGCCTAGGCCGCAACTGCCAGCCACTCCGGTATGCTGGGCCCCGGCTGCCTTCAGGCCCCAAGAAAAGGCTAGGCCCTGGTGGGGGATGTTGCAATCACATTGTATGATTTTTAAGTAATGAATGATCACTCTATTGTCTGCAATAATTATTTGATTGCCTACTAACCAGCAAGAATTTTATTTTTCTCACACCTGTTAGTTTTTATTTAACCCCCTTCGTGTCACAATGTTCTTTCATTCATTTTTTGCTCCCCATGTTCAAAAATCTACAACTTTATCTGTGTACAGAGCTGTGTGAGGGCTTATTTTCTCAGTGATGTTACTTATTATTCTATGCCTTGTACTGGGAAACTGGAAAAAATCTAAATGTGGTGAAATTGGAGAAAAAACACATTTCTTGTGGGCTCAAGTTTTATGACTTTCACTGTGCGCTCCAAATGATACATTATATTCTTTGGTTTGAAACTACCACAGTGATACCAAATTTATATAGGTTTTATTGTGTTTTAATAAAAATGTGTTTCTCCATCTACTGCTGGTAATAACTTTCATGTACAGAGCTGTGAAAGATGTCATTTTTTGTGAGATCAGATGATGTTTTCATTGCTAACATATAGAGGACTGTGCAACCTTTCGATCACTTTTTATTACATTTTTTATGTCATGTAAACCGGTGTAAAAATGGCGTTTCGGACATTTGGGCACTATTTACCATTATGGGCCAGGAATAACCATTTTTATATTTTGATAGATAGGGCATAACTAACATGATTGTGATTTTTACTGTTTACTATTATTTATTTTTTTAGACCCTCTAGGGCAGTGGTCAAAAACTTAAATTTTACCTTCAGCGCTCCTCTTCACACGGGGCCCGGCTTCTTCGAACTTCCCGGCACTGCCGTCAGAGGCACCTCTATGCCGCCTGCCCGTGCATCCACTATGATCTAATCAGCAAGCTGCATCACAGCAGGTGCACACGGACAGAGAGCATAGATGTGCCGGGAAGCTGAAGACAAAAGAAGTCAGAACCACAGGGTGAAGAGAAGCGCTAGAGGTGTTGAATTTATTATTTTTACAGGGCATCAGCTGTGGACATTTCATTATTGAGGGGGGTGGAGCACTGTTGGGGGCATTTATTTAATGAGGCAGCACTGCTGGGGGCATTTCTTTAATGGGGGATCACTGCTGGGGGCATTTCTTTAATGGGGGAGCAACGCTGTTGGCATCTCTTTAATTGGGTCGCACTGCTGGGGGCATTTCTTTAATGTTGAGCACTGTTGAGGGCATTTTATTAATGGGGGAGCACTGCTAGGGGCATTTCATTAGGGAAGTGAAAAAAAAGACTTAAACTCATCTCTCTATGGGCTCCCTAGCAGTATTGCCAGCAGTGCCATCCCAACCACTACAGTGCTCCTGCTACAGCATTAATTTCAGGCTGTAGTAGGCACACGGCCACCAATATTTTTTTAATTTTTATTTTTCAGAAAGTATTCCACTCATAAATAAAAAGTAATTTAGCTTTCTTTAGAGATCCCTGAAGAACAGTATTGTCTGAAAACTAAAACACACATCAGCCTGCTGCTTCAGACCCTCATTCTACATAACTCAGCTGCTGCATAACCTCATCATACACATCTAAGCTGTTGCAGAACCTCATAATAAACACCTAAGCTGCTGCAGAACCTCATAAAATACATGGGGGGATTTTTTACATGTGACTCCTCCTATGTTGTTTATGTGATAAAATGCCTATGTGGTCTACTGTATGTAGATGAGACTATCCAACATGTGAAAGATAGGTTATCCAAACACAAATCTGACATCAGATGTCGACGTCTACTTTTACCTTTACCTCAACATTTTGTAGAAGCCTCTGCCATTCTATATCTCAACTGAAATATCAGGTAATAAAACTGGTGCCACAGAGAAGACATGGAGGAGACAGAGTCCAAACTCTCCTCAGAAGGGAAACATATTGGATACATCGATTGGACACATTAGCCCTTAGGGCAGTGATGGCAAACCTTTTAGAGACCGAGTGCCCAAACTACAACAAAGACCCGCTTATTTATCGCAAAGTCCCAACACAGAAATTTAATTTATGATTTATACTCCCTTCTCTGTCACAGTTTTCACTGATACCAGCCCCTGAGGACACCAATAAAGCAGAAAATAGTCCCAGGTAGAGCTGTCACTTTAAAATATCTCTGTGCACAGCAAGTTCTGGGCTGTCTGGGACTGCAGGAAGATACCTGGAGTCATCTCTGGTGATGGCCTAGGTGCCTACAGAAAGGGCTCTGAGTGCCACCTCTGGCACCAGTGCCATAGGTTAGCCATCACTGCCTTAGGGGGCTTAAAAGAGAATATGAACTCCACAACCTTTTATACCATTTGTCTTTATTTAGGACTTTTTCATATTGCATGTAATTAATTCCATGATTATTGTTCTAATTAATCCCACTCACCCACAGAATCCATAATGTTGGTATCCTGCTGTACATTTCGATTACCTGGAGTGGTACTTTTTGGTATATTCTCCCTCCAATTTCTGTCCTTCATTATTGATTTCCTCATGACCTTATCCCATTTCGTCCCATCACATTTTCTATCTTTATCTTTTCTTTTTATCATGTTTCCATATCTCAGATTTTACCGCTTTTCCTTTTTTTTCTTTTTTGCTCAAGTTTTGTCATATATTGTTTCCTTCTCCTTTATCTGATATCTTCTTTATTGCTTTCGCTCCCTTACTTCTTCCACTATTACTCGTTATCTCTCTCTTCTTCCTTGTAACCTCATCCCATCTTCATCCTCCTCCTTGCTACTTATCTACTTAGTTCCAGCGATTCTACCTCCAGACTCCTCCTTCACTACTTTGATCCCAACTGGGACATTCCCCTTGGCTGCATCACCAACTGGGAGTATGCGAGTGTTGGTACAACGCCTCTTCAGACTTTTGGTTGGCACAGCCATTTTCTTGACGACTACACTGCTCTAGTGATGACTTTCCTTACTCGCTTCTCTATTTACATCCGGCCCAGCACCTGAACCCACTGCATTTTCTCATATGTAGTGAGCTCCGCACTAGTCCAGACAATACAGACTAACGCGGCCACGGGCTGACCTGGATATTCACCCTCCTTTTTGCCCTTCAGCAATCCGGTAGGTATGCCATTATCTGATGCATCATACCACACAATATTTTCCTTGAGGGGAACCTGGAACTAAGATGTTTTTCAGTGTTTGTAAATCACATATTTGTAAATTTACAAATATTTGTAAAAATCACATATATGTAAATACATATTTGTATATGTATTATACAAATATGTATTTGTATTTGTAATTTTCCCTATGTCATGTACCCTTCTTCCTCTGGGAGTCCTTTTTGACTCATGATTGACTATTTTCCATTATGGGGTTAAACACCGGGAATAATCGTTATTATATTTTACAATTTTTCAGACCCCCTTTGGTACTTTAACCCTAGGTTGTCTGATTGATCCTACCATATACTGCCATTCTACAGTATGGCTGTATATGGGGATTTTACACATCATGTATTACAATGTGCACATTGAGTAAAAAGAGACAGCTTTGGGTCTTTGTGTGACCCAAAGCTGCCATAGCAACAGATCGCCGCTCCCCGATGACACCAGCTGTGAGCGTGCTAGCATCGCTCATAGGTAGCTCAGCCTTTGAACCCTCTCCACCTGCAGCCAACACGTGACGTACTACTACGTCCCACATCAATAAGGGGTTCATTCGACTGTTAGCATATATTCCACAGCTTTCTGAGGAAGGTCAGAAACTGATTGAAACATCAAAAATTATGTGGATTGCTTTTTGATTAAATAAAAACACAAATTAAGTTTGAACTTTATATGAGTGCCGAGTTATCTCTTTACTATTGGATTGGAGTCGTACCCTACTTGTGCACCTATTATTCCTAGTGGAGTGAGATGTATAAGGACATACCTCATTATATACACCACAGCTGCTGTGGAACCTCATAATGTATACCTCAGCTGTTGCAGAACCTTATAGATCACATCTCAGCTGTTGGAGAACTCAGCTGTGGCAGAACTTCAAAATGCACACCTCAGATGCAGACTGTGCATCCATATTGCATGTCCTAATCAAATCCATTTTTCATGGATCACTCATAGACTATAGTTCTCGCATCACACTCGCAATGCATGCTGCTCCGATCGCACGGCCCAAATGCTTAACACCGGGACTAAACTGACATGCTGAGTTCACTCCTATTGTGTCCTAATCCGATAGAGTGTAGAAGGGGCCTTACTCTGACTCACCTTGGTGAGACAGATACAGGGCTCTTCTCAATTCAGCTTTTTGAGACTGAGATAGGAATACTCCTGACTTATCCATAGGATACAATATCTCAAAAGGTGACAATATCCACAGCCATGTAATATGAATTCTTCATTTTATTCTTTCCGGCAACAGAAGGCTTAGTCTTAGTCTGCATCACCATCTTCTAAAAACCCTGAAGTTACTCTAGCAGAGCTGGCTGAAAACCACATCCATTTCTGGATGTACAAGTCATACTAAAGACTTCCTTCCTCCTTTCTGTAAGGATCAGTAAAACTAGGTGGTCTAGTGATGTTTCAGTAACAACAGGGTGCAGTTTCACAGTGTAATACTGCCATCTGCTGAACTCAATGATTATCACTTCTCTATAGCAGGCAAGAAGATTATCTTCTACTTCTTTAGGGTTTGTGTTAGCCATGTTTTATCTGTTTTGATGCACTGTTATGAATGCTATTTTAAAACCTTAGGTAGACAAGAAAAATTATGACCCCTCACAAGCCATAAAATGATTTAACAATGATAGTGTCAATGGTAAAAATAGGTTAAAGGGAATCTGTTAGCAGATTAATTGTTCCCTAGCCATAGAAAATTATGATCTATGAATTTACCCCTAATTATAAGGCCTCATGCATAGGAACATTTGCATTTTTTGGGCCACAAGCAACATGCCTGCATTCCCCAGCCCTCTACTCACACAGCTTGCACCCTTCTTTTCACAGAGCCCGACCATATCCATATCCACTTTTTTCTAAAAAAGTCTACATTACCATGTTGATGTCTTTTAAACATAGCCTGAACCCTCTGGACTCAGTTTTTCATGCAGCCTGCACCTCCATGTCTCCCATTCTCAAACACCCAGATGTCCTCTATACAGTGCCTGCTATCCCAAGTCCTCTCCATCTCACACAGGTAGTGCCCCATGCATGAGTCGATTAAAACTACCATGGGCCCTGGGGTGTATGAATAGTATGGCCCATACAAGTCTGGAGTTCACTTCCTACATTTGGTACTAGAATCAAGCTTCTTGGGGAATGCTTCCCTTCTGCCTCTTTTCAATCTGTGGTTTCAGAACCTTTGGAAGACCTTCAAAGCTCCTGAAATTGTGTATGTGTATTTAGAGCTGGAACAAATGTATGAGGATTTCATGGGTGAAGGTCCTTCTGATAAAATTTGGTAGGTGGTTTGGGTGGCCCAAGGCCTCCAAGAAGACTTGGGCTCCATGCTACCACCCAAACCGCTTATATTATAATCCTCTACTGACCCCTAGCTCCCTCCTTTTCCCCCAACCCTGAAACATCCACATGGCTCCTCCTTCTAACACAGCCTTCAGCCTTATGTCCCTATCCATTTTCACAGAGCTATCATCACTTCTTTTACAGTACACCTCAATGTACTGTTCCCTCTCACACAGCCTACACCCCTGTGTACCCCCGCTTTCTCAAACAGTTTGCAGAACCATGTCCTCCTCCTTCAAATGATGGAAAATTTGATGAACCATTCAACCATGATGAACCATTACTTTAAACTTAAAATTTCCCTATGACTTTTACATGGAGCATAACTTCATGCTCATAATCTTACTGCACGTCTCTAGCAGTAAGCAAGCTCTGAACAAGTGCAGTAGCTCCTGTTCCGGTGGCGGAGATGCACCTGACTCTCCTGAGCTCTGCGCATGTACAGTAGCTCATATTCGTCCGCTGGCGGCGCCCCGGCTGCAAAGGAGCTATGCGCATGCACAAAGCTCAGGATCTTTGGATCAAGAGCTTTGGGTCTTCCAAATATTACCCAAGCTTCAGTCTCTTTCCACTTGAAGAAGTTTATTCCAAATTAAGTCTTTTATGACTACAAAACGCATTGTGTTATTGAGACTTTAAAGGGGTTTTCCCACGAACACAATTTGGGCCCTATCCTAACTTGCTGATCAGTAGGGGTCTCAGATGAAGGCACGTGGGACACCAAGACCCCTGCTGATCAGCAAGCTAGGCCTTATCCTGTGTTCGTGGGAAAACCACTCTAATAAAACGGTTCCTTATTATGAAAATCTTATAATCTTCTGATTTCTGTGTGTGGTTTCATGAAAACCCATTAAAGTTTCAACAATACATAGATTGCATATGTGAACATAATGTTTTTGTATTTTGTTATGTGTAAGGTGCTTTAAAGTAATCAACATGTTCTACAAAGTAACCTATATAATGTTTAGTAAATACGGTAGTAAGTTCAGATCAATGAAAAGGAAACTGAGATAAAGTGATGCCATCTAGGGGGTCAGTAAATAAAACTATATTTAGATTAAGAAAAGCAAAAATAAGAGATATTACACAAGCATATTTTACTGGTATATGTCAGGACTTGACCAATGAATCGTTCCTGTGTAGCCTGGTAAGTAAAGCGTAGTAATTAGTGAGCAGTAGCAGCATCCACTAATGTATTTCTTTTAGCAATCTAAGGATATGTTTCCACATTTATGCTTTTTGATGCAGTTTTTGAAAAAAAAAAAAAACTCGCAAATCTGCAGTAGAGATACCTTGTTTCCTCTCATTTCCCATCCTCAGCAAATAAACAACTGGTCTTTCTATTGCTGAGGATTGTTGAGGAATGGTGTGGAAATAAACCTTTGCAATGCGATTTCAGCTTTATGATGCTTTAGGAATGGCTGTGGGTCCAATTATGGCTGGGTGAAAAAATACCCTAAGAGACTGCTGGGGCAGTGGGACAGTTTACGATTTTGGCGCTGTATATTCGGCCTCATTAGCATATAGGTATTTCCCAGTTTATCAAATTATTTAGTACAAATCAGATTTGGTACAGAATAATGTCGAACAAAAAACTTTAGGGATATGCTTTGGGCGCATTGGTAAAAATGGCCAATACCATTTGAAACAAAGATGGATTGAATGTCTTGAGTTGGTGGCCAAGAGGGGTCAAGCAACACATTAATGATAAAGAAATCCTTACCTTGTCTTTAAGTAGAAGAGGACATGTTAAATCCAGCACTTCCTGTAGTTATGCAGTGTGTTAAGAGTTAATGGGGGAGATCTATTACTCTGTCTATGCTAGAATACTGGAGTATTTCAGACATGTCTGCAAAGGGGCATATCCTTGGTGAAAGGGGGTGTAGCCATGCAGGAAAAGTGGTCTAAGCAAGAGGCTCCACAAAGTACCATTATTGCAAAGTATTGCAAAGTACCAGACACCAGACATTATTTAATGCCTTTACATGTTACATGGAGTTTCAAAATTTGCATATTTTAAGTGGTAAATTTGCAGATTCCAGATATATATTTTTCACTTGCAGGAAATGTTTGCAGGAAACACGTCCAACGCTTACATCATATTTTGTGCAGGAAATAATTACAAGGCAGACAGTTATTTACTGCCAATATGTTTATGTATTTTACCACAATTTAGATTTAAGCATTTTTTGTGGTAGCGTAGCAGAATTTAACAATTATTCAGACATTGGGGCACATTTATCAAGCTGTCTGAAAATCTGAATATTCCCAGTTGCCCATGGCAACCAATAACAGTTCAGCTTTCATTTTAACAGTGCTCATGAATATTTTAAAGAGGAGCTGTGATTGGTTGCCATGGGCAACTAGAAATAGTCTTTCTTTCACACAGCTTGGTAAATCTGGCCAATTGTATTCATTTGAAAAAGACTTTTGCCAAAGTTTAGCATTAAGTGTTTTCTCTGTGTCAAAATAGCAGTTATTCACCACTGTTTTACACTGCAAGATTGTGCAGTGTACTTTCAGCTGCAAAGAAACGCACAGCAGGCAGTTTGCAGTAGTTATACATTAGCAATGTAATGGATAGCAGATGGTAATCCCACTATGTCACTTAACCAGTTTGGTGTTGGGATGAGCAGACCAGCTTAAGTCCTGGTGCATCCAAGTTAGGCTACATTCACATTAACGTGTGCCCGCCGTGCTATGGCACACATCGGTGCCGGGGAGAGGAGGAGGGGGTGAGCGCAGCCCCTCTCCATACAGGTTGAGTCAACTTTAATCCATTTCAACTGGCTGCAAGTGTGATTTAGTTATTGTCACCACCTGTTAGGTGCCACAGGTAAGTTACAGGTGCTGCTAATTACACAAATTAGAGAAGCGTCACATGATTTTTCAAACAGTGCCAATACTTTTGTCCACCCCCTTTTTATGTTTGGTTTGGAATTATATCCAATTTGGCTTTTTGACAATTCTTTTTGTGGTTTTCCATTGAAGACAAATTAAATGAAGATAATAATACCAAAGAATTTATGATTGCAATCATTTTTTGGAAACATCAGTGTATTATCTGACAGAATTGCAGGGGTGCCAATACTTTTGGCCACCACTGTATGTCCTCCTCCTGTCTGTTATCCAAAAAACACCAGATATAAACCAAGCTCTAGGCATCTAGGCAGTCAATTAACTTTGGACTTTATAAATAAGATGGAGGCTGATGGCTGGTTTAAGCAGCAGCATTTTTATTTATTAAATTATTTTATTCTGTTCCCTTAAGAATGGCTGGACCATTATACAAGCTCGTTACCTCTTGTGTCACCCCCTTCATCCTCGTAGACTGTAACCTCTTGTGTTCCCCCTTCATCCTCATAGACTGTAACCTCTTGTGTTCCCCTTTCAT
The DNA here is from genome assembly GCF_040894005.1 of Engystomops pustulosus. NCBI lineage: Eukaryota > Metazoa > Chordata > Amphibia > Anura > Leptodactylidae > Engystomops > Engystomops pustulosus. The sequence goes on along the minus strand of NC_092412.1, from coordinate 182,942,439 downwards.
CCTCATAGACTGTAAGCTCTTGTGTCACCCCCTCATCATCATAGACTGTAAGCACTTGTGTCACCCCCTCATCCTCCTAGACTGTAAGCTCTTGTGTTTCCCCTTCATCCTCATAGACTGGAAGCTCTTGTGTCACCCCCTTCATCCTCATAGACTGGAAGCTCTTGTGTCATCCCCTTCATCCTCATAGACTGGAAGCTCTTGTGAGCAGGGCTCTCACTCCTATTGTTCCATATGACTGTTTGTAATGTATTATTTTATTTGCATATGTCCCCTATGATTTGTATAATGCTACAAAATATGATGGAACTATATAAATAAAGATTATTATTATAATGTCGAGAATCAGAAATATATTCTTAGAACTGAGAAATCCGGGTCATATCACAAAAATCCAGTTACACCTTCACAAAAACCCCAACATTCAGGCACCTGCTATAAGGTGAAACTGTCTTTGATAACAAGGAGTCTGTACTGATTTGCACCTAAGGACTGCACTAACCCATTAAATCTCTTGAAACATTAATCGGGCCTTAGGGCCCTGGTGTCATCAGCCATTTTAAATTTTTTTTTTAAAAAGACATAACCATACCATATAAACGTGTGTTCTTTGTGATCATACTGACCAAAATGGATGTGTGTCAATTTGGGTGCACATAGAAAGAAATACACACAGCTACATTTTGGTTGACAATTTTATTGTCTTAAATTTCTTTCCAGCTTCCCAGTACAAGTATGGAATATTAAGTTGTGCCACTAGGAAGTACTGCAGAAGAAAAACTATCATATAGCACTGTATAATTGGGGGAAAAGGAAGTCTGCCTTACCTCCAAACATATGATTCAGTAGCCGCCAGAAATGGATTGTTCATGTCACTTTTGCAATTGGCAAGAGGTTTTTCAGCAGCTCTTTCCGTCAGCCACAGAGGATCTATGTTGCATCCAGGACCTGGTACATTGGAGGAGGAGGTCTTCCTGTTGCCAGCAGTAATCTAACGAGTCTAGTATAATCTGTGTCCTGGTCCTGTACTCCTGCAAACTCCATCACAGCACCATACCTTCCCACCAGCTTCACCCTTCCCCATATGAATTTTAATGGAGACGTAAGAGGCAACCTTAAGTAGAGAACACCACAAAAAAGGGGAAACAAAAAGCAAAATGCTGAAAGCATAAAATGGCACTTTATTCGATCAATTAAAATAAATCCATTTCAAAAGTCAACATACACCGAAAAGGTTCAGTAATGGTCAAAATAAATGAATGTACATAATAAATAGATCACAGTGTCAGGCTTACGGGATGTGGATCCACTGGACCACTGCAGACGATGACTCAAGCCACTACCTGGGACCGGAGTCTAACTGGTACCCGGTTTTCACCAGAGCCCGCCGCAAAGCGGGTTAGACAAGCTACGGCGTGGTACCACCAGGTCGTTCCTCAGGCGTGACTTGTCTGCAGTGGCGGCCAAGGTTGAGGTACAGAAACAGCAGTCAAGCTCGAGGTCACAGTCCAGGCACAGGGCAGGCGGCAGAGATGCAACGTCAGAGTCCAAACCGGGGTCAGCAACAGGAGGTCCAAGCAGAAGGGTACAGGAACACAGCACACACGACAGCAACACGGAGGAACACTGGTACACGGAGGAGGTCAGGCAACACAGGAACACGGAGGAAGTCAGGCACGCAGGAGACACAGGAACGCAGGAGACACTGGAACGCAGGCAAATCGCAACAGAGCTTTCTCTAAGGCTGTGAGGCACAAAGATCAGGCAGGGATAGTTGGGAGAGGCAGATATAAATAGCCTCATGGGAAATGACCAGCGCCAATCAATGACGCGCTGGCCCTTTAAATTTCCTAGAAGTGCCGCGCGCGCGCCCAAGGGCGCGGGACCGCGCGCACACGGAGCGAGCCCGGGACTCGGGAGCGGGGAGAGGTGAGACGCGCTGCCGTGGGTCACGGGTCCACCCGTGACAGTACCCCCCCCCCCCCCCTTCGGGCTCCCCCTCTTCTTGGGCTGAAGAAATCTCTGCAGAAGATCACGGTTCAGAATATTGTCCTCCGGCTCCCAAGACCTCTCTTCCAGACCGAACCCTTCCAGTCGACTAAGAAGAACCGCTTCCCCCTTACTGTCTTCATATCAAGGATGTCTTTTACCTCATAGGTGTCGGTGGAGTCAGCCACAGGGGTAGGAGGAGGTACTTGCCGGGAGAAGCGGTTTAGGATGACAGGCTTAAGTAGGGAGACATGGAAGGAGTTTGGAATGCGCAATCCTTTAATGAAATGTCCACCCTAGATGCCCCCCTTTAATGAAATGTCCTGCCAGATGCCAACCTTTGATGAAACGTCTACCCCCCCAGATGCCCCCTTTAATGAAATGTCCTGCCAGACGCTCCCTTAAAGGGCTTTTCCCACAAAAGAAAATTCTCTAATTTCAATCCCCTAGTGATGTTAACACAATTTAACCTCTTGCTTTACAATTTTAGCTCCTGTTGTTTTAGCTCCTATCACTCTCTTGGCTGGTTAGTCTAGGATTCCGAGAGGGGACTCTCTAAGCAGACACATTGGGGCACATTTACTTACGCGGTCTATTTGTGATCCAGTGGAGTGTTCTCCGATGAGGATTTGGAGCTTGCTGGGATTCACTAAGGTCGTGCGCCCGATTAGGTGTCGCTGCTGCGCGAGGTCCGCCGGAGTTCACCATCCTATTCCTGGTGCATGTAAGTGCTTGTCAAGCGACACTTTTTTAAAAAAACGAATCTGTCGGGTTTTCCGATGGTCACGCCCCCCCGTTTTTTGTCGCATGCAAGCCGACACCGATGCGACACAATCAGATCGCGTGTGCCAAAATCCCCGGGCAATTTGGCGCAAAACTGTAAAATTCGGAAAACCCAATGGAAAACCTTAGTAAATGTGCCCCATTATGATCCACCGAGATCTGTGGGGTGACAATGTGTTACCTTATCAGGGTACAGGTGTATGTACAGTTTCATCTGCCTTCTGATATTGTACTAACACACTGACACATAGAGAGACGAGACTAATCATAGATACATGATGCCTATTACACGTAGGCTGTCAGATAGAGGCTGACAGGCTTTTACACTGTTGCACAGTGAGTCCTGCTACATCTCACAAACATGTGCACACCTCCCCCTTCTCTTGGATCACTTATCTCCTTGTAGTTTGATGTTTGCAGCCACTCTCTCCGCTCACAATCTCCTGGCAGGAAGTAATCAGTGTGAGCTTCATGCAGAGGGCGGGGCTACAGTACCCACAGCAGAGACAGAAAAATCTCATCTGCACGCTGCAAATCCAAATCCAAGATGGCAGCCCAATCAGAAGTTACAGAGTCGTGTCTAGGGTCAACTGAAATTGTGTACACCAGGACTGATAGAGACAGGTTGGGCTTATATCTGTGAGATGATGAATTTTTTAACAGTGAATTAGAGAATGTGTTATTTTGTTGTGCTGAGTACATATAAGAAAATCGCTTCCTCACTTGCTACAGATTTTAGGGCGTTTTTCATATATCTCATACTATAAATTGAACATTAAAAAATCCATTGCTCTTCCAATAAATATTCCACCTACTGCATGTAGGGACATGTCTATTAAGTGCGGCATAATTTGGAAACCGGAAGGCATAAAGTACCTTGGAATCATTCTGTGCCAAACAACAAAGGAGACAATTAGAAAGAACTTAAATAAACTAAAATCAAATTTGAAATCAGATTTCGAGAAAATAGGCAAGATCTACTTATCTTGGGTGGCAAGAATTCAGTTTTGTAAGATGACAGTTCTTCCTAAGATTCTGTATGTTTTTCGATGCCTGCACGCACCAATATCTAACAGAGTCTTAAGAGAGATTCAAACTATGCTTAGTAAATTTGTATGGAATAAAAGGCGATTCTGTACCTTCCTTTTAATAAGGGAGGCATGGCAATGCCAGATATTGCAACTTACTATAAGGCAGTCTCTATTGACTCACTGAGAGAATGCTGGAACCCGGGAGAAAATCATAAATGGATAAGCTTAGAACAGAGTGTCTTAGGGGGGAGACCTTTAAGAATGGTAATGGAAGCCGCTTGCATGGGGGACGTAACAACTCCAACAAACATGCCCTCACTACAATATATAGTAAAAACTTGGAACGTAGTAGGTGGCAGTATAGGTCTAAAAAGAGGACAAATGTCCATACGAGCCTTGGAACTACTGATCCCTAATATGACACTTGAGCTGTGGGCTAATAAAGGTTTACATATAATCTCAGACCTCTATGAGGGAAATGTTATAAAGTCTTTTGAAACCCTTAAAGGCCAATTTGACCTCCCTAACAAGGTTTTCTTTCAATATTTACAAATAAGAAGCATCTTAGAAAAAGGGGAAAAGGAAATTAACCCCCAATTGTATCCCCTCAAAAAACTTTTTGAGCCTTCTGATAGAAAAGTAAGGGGTATATCACTAGTATATAATATTCTCAATTCACAGGGGGAAAGAGATAAGCTAAGATACATGAAAAAATGGGAGCTGGACTTGAATGAGGAATGGGATGGCGAGCAGTGGGCGAAAACTTTTAGGTGGACTGCTCAGTGCTCCCCCTGCATAAATTACTTAGAACTTTCCAAAGGAGGAACGGCTTCTCCTTGGTGTTGGCGAGGATGCCGAACCAAAGGAGGTCAAGTCCATATGTGGTGGTCTTGCCCTAAATTAACTGTATTCTGGTCACAAGTTAGGGACTTGATAAACATAGTTACACAAGTACAGAACGTCATCCCCCCACAGTTAGCTCTTTTACATATAGGGACTGAAAAATTCCCAATAGCACAGAGATGGATTATTACGTACATCCTGATCGCAGCAAGGCAATGTATAGCAGCAGATTGGAAGATGGCAGAAAAATTAAATTTAACAGAAGTCTGCAATAGAATAAATATGTACAGGCATTATGAGATCATGTTGGCGACAAATTACACACATTTACGCAGAATTAAAGATAAATGGGTCTTATGGGAGAAGTCCCCCTTTCTAGTGGACTGACTCTGGGCCCCGAAAGATCCCATATAGTGCTCAGCCCATCTTATAAGATTCCCTAAAGTGCTAACCCATTCTGTAAGGCCCCCAAAGTGGTCAGCCCATTTGATGCAATAGAAGGGGGATATCTAGCCCGATTTGAAAATAGTTATTTAAAACATGTGATTCAAAGGTTGCCCCTCCCAGACTGCAGCCTCAGAAATGGTGTATTGTTATATGTTTGTTCATGCGGTTTATATTTGTATTTTTGTATAATAAAAGAAAAAAAAAAAAAAGAAACTTGTTTTCATGGGAATATCCCTTTAATGAAATGTCCTGCCAGATGCCCCCTTTAATGAAATGTCCTGCCAGACACCCCCCTTAATGAAATGTCCTGTCAGATGCTCCCCTTTAATTAAATGTTCTGCCAGATGTCCCCTTCAATAAAATGTCCTACCAGATGCCCCCTTTAATGAAATGTCTTGCCAGTCACTCCCTTCAATAAAAAGTCCTGCCAGATGCCCCCCTTAATGAAATGTCCTGCCAGACGCCCCCCCCTTTAATGAAATATATCCTGCCAGATGCCGCCCCCCTCCTTTTGAAAAAATAAAATCTATACTCACCTTTCAGCGTTTTCTCCCTACACATCATAGTGTAAGGGCCCACGCGGCGCATACAATATGACGTCACGCGTCAAATCGATGCGCAGGGTCAGAGGAGCAAAAGACGGAGCCGCAGGGCCGAGGAGAAGAAGCCGAGATTTTTTTTTTTTTCATAAAGGGCCCGGGAATGGGCGTCTAGTGGGAACTGGGAGCCCCTCTAGACCCCCCATGATGTCGGCCCTAAATTCCCAGAGGAATAATAGCGGACAAGGAATACATACACAGGTATATACAGGCCAAGGGTGGATATCACCCAACAAGTGTTTCACCTTGCTTTGTCAGGGGTATACTCAAGAAATACTGCTGGGAGTTAAATATCCCTTTGCAACCTGCCCCTAAAGTAAAATAACCTATCAGGAGTTTTCACATGAACTAATCTGGCCCTAGGTATTAAAATCAAACCAAAACTGGAAGTGACATCACCTGCTAAGGAACTACATCACATCCAGAATGCCCACCCACCAGAAGTGACATCAGCGCCACCAGCAGTGGTGGTGAACCTATGGCATGGGTGCCAGAGACGGCACTTAGAGCCCTTTCTGTGGGCACTCGGGCCATTGCCCCAGCACCAGACAGGACTCATAGAATCTTCCTGCAGTTCCAAGCAGCTTAAAAGATGCTGCTTTCAGTCAAATTTTGATACGTACTTGGTACTTGGGACTGTAGGAAGAGGGAGAATGAGTACACATGGCCAAATTATCTTTGGAGGTCCTCCTGCTGGCCCCACGATTCTCTGTGTGCAGAGGGACACTGGAAAGAAGCTACAGCAATGCAAATTTTCCATCTTTCTACTGTGTTGCTGTCCTCAGGAGGCCAATATGATTGTTGAAGAACAGGGAGCAGTAAGTTACTGCTTTAATTTTGGTTGGCACCTAAATAAAGGGGGTTTTGGGTTGCTTTTTGGGCACTCGGCCGCTAAAAGGTTCGCCATCACTGGTCTATGAGGATGAGGGGGGACACAAGAGCTTACAGTCTATGAGGATGAGGGTGTGACACAGAGCTCACAGTCTATGATAGTGTTGGCGAACCTATGGCACTGGTGCCAGAGATGGCACTCGGAGGCCTCTTTGTGGGCACACGGGCTGTTTCCCAGGCACAGAGTTTGCCAGACATGGCATCTTCCTGCAGTCTCAGGCAGTCCAAGTAGTGCCCTGCTATTTTAAAGTGACCCATCCTGTGCTGATTGGTCCTGTCTGAAGAGTGTAAAGGTGTGGACAGGGTCAGATTGGAGCTCCAAAATTCTGGTAGCAGTAAGTTTGTTCCTGCCTAAATTGTAGTGTTTTTTGGGTCTCATTTTGGGCACTCGATCTCTAAAAGGTTTGCCATCACTGTCCTAAGGTGTCATGTTTTTATATGCTTCCTAAGGTTCACAAGAGGTTGCCAAATTCTCCAGGTAGACCAATTGTCTCCGGGATTGAACTCATCTGCAAAGTGATAGACTACAAATTGAGACCATTAGTTGAGTCTTTACCATCCTATCTCAAGGACACAGCATATGTTTTAGGAAACTGAATGGTATCCACCTGGATGAAAACGTATTGTTAGTGACTTGTGTTTTTCTTGAGTATACCCCTGAAGCAAGGCGAAACACGTGTCAGGTAGTGTCCACCTTTGGTCTGTATATACCTGTATACGTGTCCCTTGTCCTCTGTTATTCCTTTGGGTAACGAGCAATGCTTGTTTCTAAGCAAATACCTTGACTGGTTCTGAGGACTACATGTCTACGGGGATCTATTTATCTTGTATATGTAGCCATTCTGACCATTGCTGGAACTTTTCTGTGAATGTTGTCTTTTTAAATGGATTTATTTATTGGCACCAATCACATATGTTAACTCTTCTACTGACAAAGCTTCCAGTGGTAGTCAAAAGCCACCATATTGGCTTTGATCATTGCTTCCTGTGATGTCATTGGGGAGTGACAATCAGTTGCTATTACAACCTGGAGTCTTTATAAGACGTCAGGAACTGTCATTGCTGAAGATTTGTAGCAGTGTGTCACACATTTACAGAGCTGCAGCATATTCTCCATATACTGCAATAATGTAGTACTGCAATATATGTTAGGAGCAATTTACTATTTTTTAGTAACAAGCAATCCTTATTAACATAAATGTATATTCAAACCAATATAAAAAATTCTTAAAAAACAATGATATGATGCAACAGAAAGATGCAGACCTAAAGTGGTGAAACACAGATGAAGGCAGTCATGTCCAGACATATATAGGAGATATGTAGTGGATGGTGTAAAGCGGAACTGGTTGCAATGTGATAGCTGAGCCCCACATGATTAGTGCATTGATGGTAGGTAATGCACAGCCTAAGTCTCGTGCGTTGTACCAATTAGTAACAGGGCACATATGATAACATCCCAGTCCTTACCAAAGTAAGCGGTGTGGTGCAACTCCGATGTCCAGGGATGACTGTGACCCGATGTGCGTTTCGGCTCTTCTGAGCCTTCGTCTAGAGGTGGCGTCATTGACGACATCCTGATGATCTGGAAGGGCGACCTAACAGACCTACAAGTGTTGTTTGATAAATTAAACAATAACCCTTATAATATACATACAATGTAGATAAAACAAGTGTCTCCTTTTTGTGGTTTTTAGGAGGGACTCAGAAGGTTACTTGCAGACGGATGTATTCAGGATACAAACCTCAGTCAACGCATTACTACATGCAACATCATCCCACCATATACAATACCCACTGGTTAATTCCACCGCATCAAAAGGGTCTGCTCAACTGAACATGATTTCGAAAGACAAGCCACGGATCTATGAGCTCGATTCCAGCTGCGTGGATATAGCAACAGGGCAATTAAACAAGCTTACTAGCGGGCAAAGAGAACACCACGACAAGACCTCCTAGTTCCCAAAACCAAGCAAACAAGACCCGACCAGGTGAGATTCATTACTAACTATCACTCCCAATGGCGGCAAATGTGGTGTGTTCTCCACAGTGGTAATATTGCACCACATCCCACTGTAACTGCTCAGAGGGCTAAGAATTTGCGTGATCTCCAAGTGAGGAGCCACTACGAGTCAGGAAAACCAAAGACCATTTTTGGGGTTGAACCACCCTCATGGGGATGCAAACCCTGTGGTAGACGTGTTGCATGCCCTAATGTAGAGTATGGGGATACATTCACAAATTCAGCAGGCAGTAAAGAGTTTAAGTTCCCCCATAACATTACATGCAGCACCAAAGCTGTTATATATTACGCAACATGCCCATGTAAAAAGAACTACATAGGCCTTATGACTCGGGCAATGATAGTCCGCATTAAAGAACACGTGAGAGACATCAAGGCCACTGAGGATGTAGACTTCGATCCGGAAGGCAAACATGTAGCGTTACACTTCAAGGAAAAACATAATTCCGATCCTAGTTTATTAAAAGTATGGGGAATTGACAGAATTGTTCCAGGCATTAGAGGTGGCCCTATCCAGAAAAGGCTGGCTCAATGCAAAGCACGGTGGATCTGGACTTTGAATACATTGCAGCTAAAGGGCGTCAGTGAGAATCTCAGCTTTTCCCCGTTCCTCCAATAAACCACCATTCCCCCTCCACCAAAAACCATTTCTATAAGTGTCCTTTCTGTGTCATGCTCGCATGGAACGACTGGCCCCAGTTAACATCAGTTGTCAACTTTAATTGTTTTTAACTGTTATTGATTTATTAAATCTATCACTGTTTACAATAAATTGTCTTTTAGAGATATATACATTGGCTCCACATAAGACTGGTAATGATTGCGCAAATACGACAAACTTCTTGATAAAGTGTCACCAATAGGGAAAAGAGATGAGGAACAAAGCAACAAGACAAAGTTTAAGAACAACTGTACTCCATGACTCTTTATCCAGTATATATTATATTTGACACAACTGTATGCTTTATGTACATGCATTATGACAATAGTGGGGGTGCCACCGACATATTGTTACGCTTAGGTATATTACAAATGTCTGTGCTGCCCTTAGACTCATAACCATACTAACTCCTTTAGCTCAATCTCCTAGGTCAAAATTGTGTGGTGGCTCTAGCCTTTTCGCTATATATTTTATATCTATTTTCTCTGTAGAATGTCACGGATATGGAGACGACCCTCTTCAGCATACGTGTTTGGAAGATGACCTATAGTAGCATTACTTATACAACCAGGAAGTGATATCATGGGGCTTATTTACTAAGGATCCCGTGGCTGCATTTTCGTCGGGTTTCCTGACTTTTCGGAGACTTTTCACGTGACACAAATTGGGGGGCAGGCCAACAGACGTTATGACGGATTTGGACTGAGCGCAAGATTTAACATTTAAATTTGTGTCAGATCCAATGCACTTACATGCACCGGAAGGAAGAAGGTGAACTCCAGCAGACCTGAGCGGGGAGCGACACGTGCAGGATATCTCGGCGCACGGTCTACATGGCACAGTGCATCATCTTCGGAGAGTCCGTATGAGATCGCGACTCGGACGGGTAAGCGAGCCAGTTCCCGCAGTGACTCACTGCAGTGCGCCTAGTGTAGACACAATATACATACAGACCGCTCGATCTATGTGCTCCATCTGCGCATGCGCGAACACACCGCGATCATGTTCCTGTGACCCACCGCACTGTGTGCTATGTATCTTGTGTATGTATTTGTCATATTCTATGCAATTTCTTCTTGGTATAAATAAAATTTCTATTTTTACATCATTGTCATAAATTAGTCGTTCCTCTTTTACTTACACCTGTGGTTGTACATTTTTAACTAGTATTAATTATATTTATCCATGTACCCTTATTTCTACTATTTGTTGAATTTAATAAAGCATTATTGTACCATATAAGAACCATGTGTTTTATGTCCTGGGCCCGTTCCTCCCCTGTGTGGACAAAATAGGCTTATACCTGCTAAAATATAGTAGAAATATAAAAAAAGTGTAGAAAAATAAAGTAAATATATGAAAATATCTTTACTTTATCCCAAAAATCTGGATATATCAAAATATAAAAGTGGTTATTCCTGGTGTTGAACCCTGCATTGCCATTTGGGGACAGTAATATTGAAAATTAATTCACAGTCTCTGTATTGGCACACAACAGCAGCTGGTAAAAGGCTGTAGAATGGTGCTTCCTGCAGGCGCACACAAGGCTGTGGATTGATTGGCTGTGGATCCGGAAAGCAGTTGAGTACCTCATCCTTGATCCACTGGGCAGAAGGCTGGAGACAGGAGTTTGGGCAGCAACCTGGATGCAGAGATATATGCAATTCACATGTCTCAAGAATAAGACTAAAGAAAAGGACCCAGAGCCTTGGAATAAGGTCTCTGTGTTTTAAACATTTGAAAGATAGCATAAATAAATATTTGGCAGTGGATTAAAGGAAAAAAGTGGAGCTTCCTCAGTGCACTGCTACATCGATTTCAGGCTCAACCAATGTTTGATCACAAATTTTATTCACAATGTATCGAATAATACTTTTTCCCTTAAATCCACTGCCATTTGCAATACGGTCCTTCCAGGAGGAACCGGTAGGAGCACTGCAGCGTTCATCTCTGAGCATAACTACCACAGGTGAGAGCATAACTAACCTGACCTTAGTCACTAGTCACCAGAAATAGGATCCTCTTGAGCCTTTTATCTTTTTATTTTTCATTCCAGTCTATCATAAATAAATATTTAACACTTTGGGGTAACGCATACATAGGAATGATTCACAGGATATTCATACTCAAGGCTGTAGGTGGCAGCCTAGGGCAGCAAATGTCTAGAAGGATTACTGAACACAACATACAAAGCAGATGTAAGGACCCACCTGCAGGTCATTGAATTCACCAAAGTATGAAAAAGTTATTAGCTTCAGAAGATGGCAAGATAAAGAATTCTGTGCCAAGGACGCATCTCATACGTTCTCACAGGGTGGTAACTGTATGGCCAAGGACGCATGTAATGTCTTCTCTTCAGTGGGCTAATACTTTGGATCTGTGACACCTTGAATGTTTTTCCCACAATCTAAAATTTTGTTTCTAGGTGGCAGGGAACTGGAGATATTCACGTTTAAAGTGAGAATTTTGGGTGCGATTTTTATATATAAAGATAACTACCAACAGCACTTAACTATTAATATCTCCGATTCACTGACACCTAGAAACGCAAAGATTTATATGAAAGAGGATATTTCACAGGAAAAAAAGAAGTGGTGGTGCAGAAGGGAGCTGTTTGCACCTCACAGATAAAGTAAATATTGACTTCATATGTTGCTAGATTTTCATAAGTGATAATGTTAACTAATGTTCATGTTATTAACCCTCTCCTACCCTCTTTTACACTTGCGTTGCAGATAACATCAGTCTGATCAAAGTGCAATCAGGGTTTGGTCAGTGAAAAACTGATATCAGAGTACAATCAATTGTAAATCAGAGTTTGCTCAGTGTCTCAGTTTTTCTTTGTATTTTCAATGCATTTTAAATGCACGGATAACTAAGGTGAAAAAGACTTGGGACTGAGGTCTATCTTTTCTATGGAAATTGATCAGTGAAAAATGCATTGCACTTGCATGTGTCTCAGAGTGCAATGCGTCTTGATGAGTCTCCATAGACTTGTGCGTTGCGTTTTTCATGCACGAAATTTGAAAAAGTAGAGCAATGCTGAGATTTAAATATGCGTTAAGAATTGCAACTCTGAAAAAACCCATTGATTACATTGGGTCAGAGTGCAATGCAAGTTCTGCACATCAAAAGCAAATGCAGAACACGCGTGTGAAAAGGGCCTAAGAGCACATTTGGTCTCTGTCATATATTGAGCAAGTGTTTTTTTTTTTTAAGGTAAATTAGGTTTTTTTTTTTTAACTTATGTAACTTGAAAGACACACACACATTAATAAAGTTTTTATTTCACACTGTCCTCCATTATTTACACCTATGTTATGGTGTTCTTGCTCAAATTCTTATAAATCGCGGAGGGTTCTGTTATTGTGCTTCTTATAAAATGGCGCAGGTCTAAAAGTGACCTTTGTTTTCTCATTAGCTTGGCTTATAGATATATATTAGTTTGTATACATGGTAGGCTGTGATTTCTGCCGGTAACGGCATGGAATAATAAATACTCTCATTACGAAGTACTGTTGTTTTACATAGAAAACAAGCCCTCACATGGAAAAAAAAAGTTATACATTTGTTAACCTCTTAATTTCATTTTTGTGTTTTCAATTTTTACTCCTCACCTTCAAAAATCCATAACTTTTTTTTATTTTTCCGTGGAAAGAGCTGTATGAGGGCTTGTTTTCTGCACTTCATAGTGATGGTATTTAATATTCCAAATGCAGTGAAAATGTTGTAAAAACACATTCATGTGGGCTTGGATTTTACCGTTTACACTGTTCACCCCAAATGACATGTATTCTTCATTCTTTGGGTCTGTAAGATCAGGTGGATAACACATTTTTATAGGTTTTGTTATGTTTTTATTGTTACATTTACAAAAATGAAAACCGCCTGAAAAAAATTCTTTATTTTGCCATTTTCTGGCACTAACAACCTTTTCATACTTTGGTGTATGGAGTTGTGGGTGTTGTCATTTTTTGCGACTTTTCACACTATTCAGCCTTTTGATCACTTTTATAGAATTTTTAAATATTTTTCAAAATGTCAAAAAACATATTTTCCGTTACGGGGTTAACACAGTGGAAAAAGGTTATTCTATTTTTATAGATCAGACATTTTGGGATGCGGTGATACCTAACATGTTTATGATTTTTACTGTTTATTTATATTTATATGACTTCTAGGGAAAGGGGGGGGGTGTGATTAGAATTTTTAGGTTTTTTAATGTATTTTTTTAAACTATTTTTCATACCCCATAGGGTACTAGGAAGTACAGGCAGTCCCCGGGTTACGTACAAGATAGGGTCCGGAGGTTTGTTCTTAAGTTGAATTTGTTTGTAAGTCGAAACTGTATATTTTATAATTGTAGATCCGACAAAAAAAAATTTGGCCCCAGTGACAATTGGAGTTTAAACATTTTTTGCTGTAATGGGACCAATGATTATCAAAAAAGCTTCATTACAGACACCTTACAGCTGATTATTGCACCCTAGGACTATAGTAAAGCATTCAGAAAACTTCACCAGAGGTCAGAGGGGTCTGTCTGTAACTATGGGTTGTCTGTAAGTCGGGTGTCCTTAAGTAGGGGACCGCCTGTATATGGGGATTTTCCTCCTCACTCATTACAATGTGCAAATTGCACACTGTAATGAATAGGTTAAAAATAGACAGTCTCGGGTCTATGGAAGACCTAAGGCTTTGCTGGAGGCCTTTAAAGGATTTACACCAGTGATCGGTGTCAGCACTAACCGTGGGTGTTACTGGTTGTTGTTTGCTGCAATATGCCGGTGAGCCCTCTCCATACCCCCGCAGCCGGCATGTAGTAAGTCACATGTCAGTAAGGGTTTAAGGTGAAGCAAAAAAGCGTTAAGAGGTTAATTTTGGCTCTCCGTATCCTAATTACATTATTTACTATCGGATAAGTGGTGCCAAAAATAACCTATAAGTGCATATTTGCTATGCTGTATAATACATTGACAGCTAAAACCAGCATCGTTGCTGTACATAAAAACCTGAGCTTACTGCTGAGAAACAGAAAAGAATAAATCTGTGTGTCCAGAAGGTGTCACCTCTGCTCTTTGAAAGCTGTTCAGATATTGTTACTACAGGGTTGTCATTATCTAGGCTACTTTATAGATGGCAATGTTCAGGTCAAATAATCAAGACTTTAATTTGGTAGTGATATTATTATATGCATTCTAAAACTTTAATTTGCAATTTGGGAAAAGGTCCATGAGTTGCTCAAGCAGACAAAGTCAACGTTTTGTTCTTCCCTGTAATTGAAGAAAGAATGAACTCTCTTACCTAAATGTGATTTTTTTTAGAAGAAACACTACAGACAGTTTGCTATTAGTGAGTTCTAACCAACTACAGGCAGTCCCCGGGTAACATACAAGATAGGTTCTGTAGGTTTGTTCTTAAGTTGAGTTTGTCGGAACTGTATACTTTATAATTGTAACCACAGTCAAAATTTTTTTGGTCTCTGTGACAATTGGATTTTAAAAATGTTGGAGAACCAGGATAAACAATAAATCCTAATTACAGACACCTGTGATAACTGTTAAAGCTGTTTATTGTAGCCTAGGGCTAAAGTACAGTAAATTGCCAAAATCCAGAGGTCCGTTTGTAGCTAGGGGTCGTATGTAAGTCAGGTGTTCTTAAGAAGGGGACCGCCTGTATCTTGCTACAAAGAACCAGTAGGTAGCTGGTAACTGCCCCTTTTCAAATGCATAGTTTGAGTTGTTTTAGCACAATGCAGTTGGGTTTTTTACCGCCCCAGAAAATCACTGCTTCTCTCACTGCTGACACAGCCATTTTTGACCAATCATGACCTTGCAATTTAGACATATGACTTATAGGGGCAGATTTACTTACCTGGTCCGTTCGCCATTCAGCGGCGCGTTCTCTGCGGTGGATTCGGGTCCGGCCGGGATTCATCAAGGTAGTTCCTCCGCCGTCTACCAGGTGGCGCTGCTGCGCTGAGAAGCATCTGAACGCACTGGAGTTCACCGGGCCGGACCAAGTGAAGATAAGCACGTCCCAAGCGACACATTTCTTTTTTTAAATGCGGCGGTTTTTCCGAATCCGTCGGGTTTGTGCTCGGCCACGCCCCCCGATTTCCGGCATGCCGGCGCCGATGCGCCACAATCCGATTGCGTGCGCCAAAATCCCGGGGCAATACAGGGGAAATCGGTGCAAATCGTAAATATTCGGGTAACACGTCGGGAAAACGCGAATCGGGCCCTTCGTAAATGACCCCCATAGTATTGTTATAAATTACTTGGTTCCCTTACTGAGGTAGGTATCAAAAAAGCATATTCCATTGCAGTGCTCTATTGCTTCACCCTCTTATGACACAGCATGTGCAACACCCCCACCGGGGCCTAGCCTTTTCTTGGGACCTGGAGACAGGTGCTCCAAAAAAGACTAAATGCACTATATAAAAATACTATGCAAATACTTCTGGGTACTTGGTCCTTTTTCATCACATGGAAGCTGTCCAAAATAGTGGAAAATCAAGGGCATATCAACGCTCCTGCCATTTGCACTTCCCATGCTATTTTATTGTATTTACTTACAGTGAAGCTATAAAATGTGTGCTAATCATAAAAAGCATCCGGACACCAAAGCTCTAAGCCTGACCCAGTGTTTCCCCAGTTTGACTTCTTCTGGGGATGTAGATCCACATAAAATACAAAAAAATGATATACAAAATCCACCTTATAGTTTTTAATACAAAGATGGGGAAAAAACCTGCCTATTCACTAGAAATCATACTCAAGGAGCTACAGGAAGGGACATATTATTACTTGATGGGTCAAATTGTGGGGGGCAATTGTTACCATAAATGTTATGGTATATTATGATTTGACCATGCTGCATTCAACACTGCAGAGTTTTGTAGCTTTAGCAGGACTGTGAAAAATAATTTCAGAATTGGAGCACTGGAGGGAATACCCTCATAGTGCTGTGCGAGCTCTGCACTCCCTTTGCTCTGAGTAAAAGCCGTAGGATTCTGGGTGAATATGACAGCAATGTTACCATTATTAGATGCACAATTCTGCAGATCAACAACAGCGTTGTTTAGCAATGTATATATCCCATTTCCTAGATATGCAAGGGACCTTATTCTACATCTTGTGCTTACCAGTCCGGAGAAGCACCTTAGTTTGGAACTTGGAAGGAAAAAGTGTGCTCAGTACCGCTCACCTCCTCCTCGTGTGAAACATACCCTTCACATTTGTCCTTTGGGCCACTATGCATCAGGAAGGAAAAAAAGTCTGGATTGCTGAAGCTCATTCCAGGTAAAAGATTAATCCTGGCACTGTGGTAAAAACTTCTATTCTTCTATTTTCTATTGCTCAAAACACATCAACTGATTTCCTCTGTGCATAGAAGTCTTACCACAGTGTCGGAATTCATCTTTTACCTGGATCTATTTAGGGAAAGGCAAGACAATGATATTTGGTCAGTGTTAACAAAGGAGAACAAATAAAACTAGATTATAACCCACTTCTGTGTGCTCCCACTTCTATAGAATCTCCACATATGTTCCCAGTCCTCTGTACTTGTCCTCAACCTTTTTTGCTGGAGTTTTTGATGCTTACATTATTGTCACATCAGATTAAAATGTGTCAGATTAAATCCATGTCAGCGATGATCATTTTGGGCCTTCTTGCATGCGGGAGATAAATTAGTGCTTCTGCACAATTTTCTGGTGTAGAATCACTGAAATATTTGCAATATGTTCTGCACTGCAAGAAATTGTAATTATTTGCGTGACTTTTATTGTATTTCACTACCTCCACCCCATGTAGGTGTGGATGGGGCGTGAAGGGTCACGGCAGCCGGTGGAATGGTCTGGTGTGCACTCTTTCTAAAAGCCTGTATACATTCACCACTGAATGTTTGCAGACTTTTACGCAAAACTACACATTATACACCACAAAACATAACCCAAGAAAATAAAATCAACCTGTTCAACGGTTAAGCTGTCAATGTTTGGAGTGTTTTTAGTGTCTCTCTCCTCCCTTCCTCTTTTAATAATTGGCCCATATGGTGACAATCATTTGTCAGGTGACTGCATCTTTGCAGCAGCATAAAAGCATTTTTGTTTGTCAAAAGCATATCGTTTTGTGTAAAGAAAAGGTTTAAATGAACAAACCTGTAAGTAAACAAAGCTGCTGCTACACATAGAATGCTCATGCAGTTTGTGTGCACAACTGCTGCTTTATTTAAAGAAAATGTACAAAATTAAGCACGATAAATCAGGGATTCATTGTTATGCATGGCCTCCTGCCTTTTAAAATCAATTTAAAATAAAAATTTTGTTAATGAGCCCGAGAGGCTACCCTAGCTACCTTGATCTGGCTTTACAGGCTATTACACTGTCTCACTCTTCGCCTCTGCAACATCCCTGCCAATGTGCAGGCAGAGGAGTGTTTGCGAATAAGCCCCGTTGTTTGTGTTTCCCCAGTAGGTGAGCCTGCACAACTCAATTCAGGGATTATACAGCTATCTAGAGGTAATTTGCAGCGGTAGATTCTGTCTGGGCAGGCAAGGGTTAAAACTGTTTAATATTGTTATCCAATGATGTTCCAATCTGTAAGCTGGAGTGTGATTGGAAAGTGAGCACCACCTGCCCAGTAAAGAATAAAACCCCTGGACAGGAAGAGGCAAAGTGGTCATGGAAATCATTTGGCCCGTAGCCTGCAGTTGTACCAATAAAGAATCATGAGGTCCCTGAATATGGCTGTACCATCACGGGCTCCCCCATCCACTACCCAGGAACTCATGTTACAGACACTCAGGGGTTGTCCCAGGGAGATTCAGTACCTCAGCCTTTCCCTCATTTAATTTCTTGCACACACCACCTGCTGGAGACCTGCCAGGCTGTAGGACAGCCCTCCGGTCCCCATACCAAGCACCGTGACCACAGCCTGCCTAGGCCGCACTAGCCAGGCACTCCGGTATTCTGGGCCACGGCTGCCTCCAGGCATCATGAAAAGGCTAGGCTCCGGTGGGGGATGTTGCACCTCCCTCCACAGCAATTGTACAGTGAGCACTTCCTGCTTACTGCACAGCAAAGGGGAGAGTGAGACAATATGACAGTTGTAACATCCAGCCAGACGGGATGTGTTACGAAATCTGTTAAGCTTTCATGCCTTCTAGATGTAGGATAAGTATGGCCAACTAATCCTGAAATCTGTATAGATTCCATGGGACAGAACTTTTAAAGAGAACCTGTCAGGCAAATCAACCTCCAAAACTAAATATATTTCATAAACTGCCCAACATGCCTTTAAGCAGTCCAGTTTATTCATGAGTGGGAGGCACGGCCACATCTCCCAGTGCTTGACTGACAGCCTGTATAATGATACTGGTGCTGGCTGCCTTTCTATACTTCCTAGCGCTGGTGCCCCCTGCAGCCTGTGTGTGTATGAGATGAATGACAGTTATAGCATTCCACAGCATGTCAGTTTGAAACCTGAAGATAGGGGTCCTTTAAGGAAAGGTATTTTACCTACTGTGAGATGTCCTCCCCTTAGCAACGCACCATCTACTGGTTCCAGTTGGTACTGCAGCTGCTTAATATCTGCCTGGGAGTAATATTTATTATGTGACCAATAGAATGCCTTGTTATTATCATATTGTACAAAGGTGCTGGTTGGATAACATACCTGGGCTCCCAAAAGTTTATATAAACTCTTGAGGTAGAAAGTTCTGGGTCTTTAGTCTTGGTCTTTAGTCTGTCTCTTGATGTCTCTCCAGAAAGAGTCCAGAGAGTGCAGAAACTCAGCGCTCCTCATCACATGGCCTGAAGCCGTCAGGCCCCTGCAGCTTTGAGCTATATACCAGAGCCTACATTACCCTGCTGCTGAATGGCCATTCATCTCTCCTGCCCGAAGTTATCTATATCAGACTGTGAACCAGTTGAATTGGTGTGGTGGCCATTGCTATGTTCCAAAATAAATGAACTGTGAGTTTTATGGTTGACATCCCTTGTCTCCGGAGTGACCCCTGCATAAAGCTGCTAATATAAAGGGCACCCTATTTACTAACCCCCAGGGATCCCTTCACCTACATTGAGGTTGCCCCAGGGTGAACTATCCTACACTGACAGCCTTTCCGTCTTTTCTTGCAAATCCACGTATACCTGTCAGGAGTAGATGGGGCCTGTTCCTCCGGTACCCAGAGACTGTGACCAAGGCAAGTGCTAGGCTGTGCTCAGACAATCACTGAGTTACCAAAGGGAATCCAGCTGCCCACAAGCCCAAAAAGGCTAGGCATCGGTTTCACAGATGTTTCACAGTCTATAAAGCCAAATCACAGAGAGGTTAGGGTAGCCCCTCTGGCTCACAGAATATTGGGTAGAAAGAAAGATGACAAATTCAATTGAAATACTACGTAAAATTACGTAAAAGGTATTCAGACCTCTTTAAAATTTTCACTCTTTGTTTCATTGTAGCCAATTGGTAAGATCAAAAAAGTTCTTTTTTTTGCTTATTAATGAACACTTTGCACCCCATCTTGACATGCATCAGAGAAAGGTCACACTATAATCATAATATATATAAGGCCGGAAAAAGAGGCAATTCCATCAAGTCCAACCTTTAAGAATGAAAGAAAATTTTTTATCCCCATAACCTGTGATATTTTTCTCTCCAGAAAGTCATCCAGGCCCCTCTTGAACAACCATAACAACCTCCCGCGGCAGTGACTTCCATAGTTTCACTGCTCTTACAGTAAAGAACCTTTGTCTATGTTGATGGTAGAATTGCCTCTCCTCTAGGCGTAGAGGATGCCCCCTCAGGCTCAGTCTGGCCCGTCAGGGGGCCAGGGAATCCCCTGGTGGGCCTCGATACCTGGCACTATGGCAGGGGCCTCTGATAAGTACCGTACCGGCCGCTTGAGTACTATAACTGCAGCCAGGGAGTGTCGCTAGGCTATGCCCCGGATCAGTGGGACTCTTGTCCCACTGTCCGGGTCCTCACCCCTCTCTCACTTCTATCTGCATCTGTTCCGGACACAGATAGAGGAGAGTGCTGCAGTAGAGAACAAAGCTATAAGCTCCGTTATTCACTGCAAATAGCAGGAGACACGGTGACATCATTACACCGTGTCTCCTGCTTCTACCAGCTGACTACAGCACTGGGAGCTGGAGATGCGGTGTGATGACGTCACCGCGACTCGATCCCGCGCAGCCAGAAGAGGAGAGAGGCAAGAAGAAGACAGGTGAGCATGAAAGATTTTTTTTAATGCACAAGACATTAGTTTAATTTTTCAGGGGGGCCGGCAGGCTGTATACTACATAGGGGCTGGCTGTATAATACAGGAGGGCTGGCAGGCTGTATAGTACATGGGGGCTGGCTGTATACTACAAGGGGGCTGGCTGTATACTACATTGGGGCTGGCAGGCTGTATACTACAGGGGGGCTGGCAGGCTGTATACTTCAGTGGGGCTGGCTGTATACTACTGGGGGGGCAGGCTGGCTGTTTACTACATGGGGGCTGGCTGGATATATATTTCAGGGGGGCTGGCAGGCTGTATACTACAGAGGGCTGGAAGGCTGTATATTTCAGGGGGGCTGGCAGGCTGTATACTATATACTGGGGAGGTTGTGACCAATGCATTTTCCACCCTCGGCTTATACTCAAGTCAATAGGGTTTTCCATTTTTTGTGTTAAAATTAGGGGTCTCGGCTTATACTCGAGCATAATCCAATTGTCACAGAGACCAAAAAAGTTCTGGCTGGGATTACAATGATAAAATATACAGTTCTGACTTACATACAAATTCAACTTAAGAACAAACCTACAGACCCTATCTTGTATGTAACCCGGGGACTGCCTGTACAGTGATAATAGAATAATAAATAATAAATAATTTGCGGATACTATGTGTAAATGAATAAATAGGAGGCAAGTTTTAGAAATGTGTAATTGAAGGGATGCTATATGCTTATTTATAATTTGGAGGGGATTATATGTATAATAATAATTAGTATACGGTATAAAAACGTATTAGTACATTTTGTATAAAATAATAGGTAGATTGTTATATAGCACATTTTTTAGTAGGGGAAATGTATAAAAATAATTAGAAAGGACATTACATAGATAAATTAATTAAAATAATTCACAGGGGACCCATATATTATGTAATTAATGGGGGGGGACCACACATACTTTTTAATGGTACAGTATTATTAATTCACAGACTGTAGCACAATATATTTGGGGGTAACATTGTAATTTTTGATAAGCTGGGGGCACAGAGGGGTTTCTTATGTAGATTCTTTAGAAGTACAGTGTGGGACATTGTTTTATCCAGGTGACATTATTTTATAAGTAACTGTGGTATTTTTAGGGGCGCAGTGAGGGGGATCTGCTTCCCAGAGCTGAGCACATCTGGCAGAAAATTCTGCAACCAGATTTTACGACGATTCTGGATGTGAAGGAGAAGACATGTCACCTCTGAGGTCCTAGATCAGGGGTAGGGAACCTATGGCTCGGGAGCCAGATATGGCTCTTTTGTTGGCTGCATCTGGCTCTCAGACAGATCTTTAATACATAGTGATGGCTGCTGTGTGTGTCTTAGGCC
This sequence comes from Engystomops pustulosus, assembly GCF_040894005.1. Lineage (NCBI taxonomy): Eukaryota > Metazoa > Chordata > Amphibia > Anura > Leptodactylidae > Engystomops > Engystomops pustulosus. Next base: position 182,920,571 of record NC_092412.1, on the reverse strand, counting down.
CCTTTCACACTTGCGTTGCAGTCACGTCAGAGTTTGATCAGGGTGCGATCAGTGTTTGGTCAGTGAAAAACGCACATTTTGCATCAGAGTTCAATCAGTTTTCAGTCAGAGTTTGTTCAGTGTCTCAGTTTTTCACGCGCATTTTCAATGCAATTTCAATGCGTTTTTCACGCACAGATAATGCGCGTGAAAGGGACTCAGGGCTGAGCTCTATCTTTTCTATGGCAATTGATGCGTGAAAAATGCATTGCACTTGCATTGCACTGGCATGTGTCTCAGAGTGCAATGCATTTTTGATGCGTCTCCATAGACTTGTATGGTGTGTTTTTCACACGCGTGACTTGCAAAAGTAGAGCATGTTGAGATTGAAACGCATGTTAAAAAAAAACGCGCGTGTGTGCGTGAAAAAATTGCAAGTCTGCAAAGACCCATTGATTACAATGGAAGTTCTGCGCGTCAAAAGCACGCGCAGAAAACGCGCGTGAAAAACGCAAGTGTGAAAGGGGCCTTAGACTGATCACTGGACACAGGTAGCGATGTTACCGCAGCCTACATCCTTTGTATGACCCAGGCACCATTGCCTGGCTCAAAGAGAAGAGCATGGGAGCAATAAGGAGCTGGCTGCAGGGAGCGCTGGTAAGTGAATATTCTTTTTTTTTTTTTTTTTGCTGTGACTACCTATCTACTCGGAGTATGTGCTGTGGCTACTTATCTACTTGGGGGCATGTGCTGTGGCTACCTATCTACTGGCAGTATGTGCTGTGGCTAAATTTCTACTGAGAGTATGTGCTGTGGCTACCTTTCTACTGGAAGTATGTGCTGTGGCTACCTTTCTACTGGGAGTATGTGCTGTGGCTACCTTTCTACTGGGAGTATGTGCTGTGGCTACCTATCTACTGGCAGTATGTGCTGTGGATAAATATATACTGGGAGTATGTGCTGTGGCTACCTTTCTACTGGGAGTATGTGCTGTGGCTACCTATCTACTGGCAGTATGTGCTGTGGATAAATATATACTGGGAGTATGTGCTGTGGCTACCTTTCTACTGGGAGTATGTGCTGTGGCTACCTTTCTACTGGGAGTATGTGCTATGGCTACCTTTCTACTGGAAGTATGTGCTGTGGCTACCTTTCTACTGGGAGTATGTGCTGTGGCTACCTTTCTACTGGGAGTATGTGCTGTGGCTACCTATCTACTGGCAGTATGTGCTGTGGATAAATATATACTGGGAGTATGTGCTGTGGCTACCTTTCTACTGGGAGTATGTGCTGTGGCTACCTTTCTACTGGGAGTATGTGCTATGGCTACCTTTCTACTGGGAGTATGTGCTGTGGCTACCTTTCTACTGGGAGTATGTGCTGTGGCTACCTTTCTACTGGGAGTATGTGCTGTGGCTACCTATCTAACTGGAGTATGTGCTGCAGATACCTATATACTGGGGGCATGTGCTCTGGCTACCTATATACTGGGGGACATGTGCTATGGCTACCTATCTGGTAGCCCCCGGTCTTTATAGGAAAGTGCTGGCCAGCCGGGAAATGGAAAGTGCTGAGTTGAAAGAGCTCGGAAAGGGGCGCCGCCACAGAGAGGGGCACAGGTGTGCCTGCGATCCGAGACCTAGATTGCAGGGGCCCGTGACCCTGGGACTACCTATCTACTTGGGGGCATGTACACATGGTACGGCTCTTCCAGAAAAACATTTTAAAATATGTGGCGTTCATGGCTCTCTCGGCCAAAAAGGTTCCTGACCCCTGTCCTAGATCCTTCTTCTTCCTGTGTCAGATCAGTATTTTTTTACGGTTATGTAGGGTTAGACAGTTAGGTGTGACTTGTCTATGTGGTGCAGGGACACCAGAGTAGGGTTATTGTCATCAGTTCTTCTAAAGGTTTTCAGCATTTCTTTATTGGAAGGTTATTGTGCAGTGCGAACACTAATGCCCTGTGGTAACATCACCAATGCACCCCGTGTACACAAACCAAGAGCCGAGCACGAGCAGAGAGGGAGGGAGAAAGGTATTAGATTATCCTCTGCTTCACTGCCCCTGCTAGTGCTTCGAAATTCCCTTATCCCAGAATATTTCAATGTAGTAGTAGGTAGGCCCCCAAAATCAATTTCACTGTTGGGCCCCAGGCACCCCAGTCCGACCCTGTGCCCCCGTGTTCTAGTCACAGGCCTAGGTAGAAAAATATCAACAATATCTACATTTCTGTTATTTTATGTCAAGATGGGTCATGAAATGTACATTAATGAGCAAAAAAAGAACTTTTAAGATCTAACCATTTGGCTTCAATGAAACAAAGAGTGAAAAATGTAAATGGGTCAGAAACTTTACGTATCTACTGTATATACATTGCAGATCTTGATTCAGTGATATGTCAATTATTGTTATAGATTTGTTATAGATTATTTTCACATTATTTGCCCCCTGCAATTATAATTCACATTATTTCACAAACTTTGCCCCCTGCTGTCGGTGAATTGTGGATGGAATTGCTCTGGAAGGTATTGTGTGTCCCTGTGTGCCCCATGTAAATGCACATTAGAATTCTACTTGCATACTGTAAGGGCAAGTGTTTTTTAGAAATCACATTTTTAGCATTTTTGATCACTTTTAGCAATATACTAATATACATTTTAGTATATATTTTAGTATTTATATAGTTGTTCAACATCATATCAGGCTGTGAACACACTGGGGCACATTTACTTACCTGTCTACTTTGCGATCCCCGACCTGGAATGTCTGACTAACATGGATTGTGCCAGGATTCACTTCGAGCGTGCGCCCGATATCCTGCATGTGTTGCTTCCACGCTGGTGCATTTAAGTGTTTGGCTTGCAACACATTTTTAAAGTTTAATCCCGCGGTTTGTCCTTATCAGTCGCCCCCCGATTTGTGTTGCATGAAAGCCAAAATTTGATTGCGTGTGACACAAGGCCCTTCCAAAATCCTTAGTAAATAAGCCCCATTGGGTAAAATACTCCTTGCAGAGTCCCAATTGTTAACCCAAAACGGTCTACAGTCTCAGCATAGACGATGGGTATTGATTCATTTTGCTTTTTATGTTTTGACCTTTAAATATGTTAAAATTATTTTCTAAATAAATTGAACAGTATAGTACCTGTTCTATGTCAGAATGAAATTAATCCACATACTAAAATAAAGAAAACAGGTACAGGTGTACAGGTAGTTTTGACACAAAGTAAAAATTGATTTAATTAGGCGACTACTGTACTTTGCTTATTTGAGCCTTAACTCCCACTGGTGGAAATTATTTGGCCTGCCTGTGTTTTTGTAGATATACAAATAAACATTGATAAAGTGAAAAAAATCAATGAGCCCGGCTGTGCATTGCAAATGTGTTATCCCCTGTAGCTGATTATGTAATGAATTTTCTGATCTTCAAAGCTATATATGAAGATGTGCTGCCAGACATCCAGTGGTTTTTATATAGCATTAAATGGACCCTTGCTGAGTTTAAATATATAACTGACCATGGAAAATATCCTTTCTGTACTGCTAAATTATGCTGTAGGATTTTAGAATTACCGATATATAATGCCATTTATTATGGGTTAGAAACGGACAATGCTTTTAAAATTAAAAAAATTAAGAATTTAAATAAAAGTAAAAATAAATATTATTATTATTACTCATTTGTATTTCCACTGTAGAATAAATAGTAGACATCTGGTGCTATGGCTTTCACATGTCTGGGGCTAGGTCAGTGGTGGTGAACCTATGGCACGGGTGCCAGAGGTGGCACTCAGAGCCCTCTCAGTGGGCTGTTGCACCATGGCAGAGTTCGTCAGACAGGGATCCTCTTGCAGTCTCAGGACTTGCCATGTTTAGCATTATTTTAATGTGGAGCATCCTGGTCTACCTGAGACTGCAGGAAGAGAGAGGAGGTGTGGACAGGGTCAGGTTATCATTGGAGCTCCTCCTGTGCGACCCCTGAATCTTCCTTTTTAGGAGGCTGTCAAGGGAAGCTCCAGTGACAACTCAAATTTCCTCTCCTTCTGACAAAGATATTGGTGCCCTCAGGCCCATTGAAAGTTGTGGTACAGCACGGAAGAAAGGAAAATTGCAATAAGTTACTGTTTGAATTGCTGTTTTGGCACTTTGCAAAAAATATGCAGGTTTTGGGTTGCAGTTTGGGCATTTGACCTCTAAAAGGTTCGCCATCACTGCTCTAGAATCTTCTGAGGGAGGAGTTTCCCTAGGGCTTCCGGACCAAGCTCGATTTTTTAAATTATTCTCTGTGATACTATAAGTGGTTATAACCTTCAGATGCTTTAATATATGCAGGGTTTTTTAGATTGTTTTCTCATCTCACATTGTACTTCAAATTGGTAGAAATATTTGGATGATATATTTTGCTTTAATTATGGAAAAAATAGAAATTTGTCAAAAATTTTCAAAGTTCTAAATTCTTTGCTTTTTAAGTAGATAGTCGTAGCACTCAAATATATATTTTTTAACTGGGACATATAGGGGCTTATTATTATAACCGGGATGAGATCCACTTGTCAGGTGCATCATTTAGGGGGGGTTAATAGATGAGATTTTAATTGATGAGATTTTATTAACTGTTTCTGAGAATAAGAAAATCATTAATTCTGGTTTAGGGATTTTAGTTTTTTCTTTGTAGGCAGTTCACTGTACCATAAAAATAAAATGTTGGTCCCCAAGATTACAGCGATACATTGGAGTGCCACAGTGATCATGGTACCATAAAAGATTTACCTCAGACTACCGGTAGTCCATAGCAAGAGGGCATCCTCATCTGTAAACTGATATAGCCAGAAGAGAGAGGGCTTTACAAGGCTCTTCCGCTCCACTTAGTGCGGAAAAGCAGTGTGAGTGTCCTACGCCTAAGGAAACCTACATCTATCACTGTATGCCCTGTAATAGGGAACCGTGCCAGTGAATAAGAAAGTCCTACAATTATTTCCCACAGTGAGCCAATCTGTGTATCCCCATCCATGGCAGTGAAATATAGGATTGGGCAGTACCTGTTGCCAGTAGCAACCTACTATAAAAAACAACAAGTTATGTCCCCATAGCCAATATTAAAGCTGGTGAAGATCATGTGAAAAGGGAATGGAGACTAACACTCTTAAAACCTCTCTTGCAAGTCTCTACCCTGAAATGTGTAATAGATTATAGTCTTTAATCTGATGGTAAAGATTCCAGTCTATTCCAGGTATAAATTGTGTCTGAGTTGATCATTACGGACTTGCGTCACCCACAAGAGGCTGTAAGGGCTCATTGTGAGGGACACAGGGCTAGCACACCACGACACCACCTGTGACACATGTAATATAAGCTCCAGCAAGCCCTTGTCTTGACTAATGAAGACTAATGAAAGTGATCTTAGTCAGAGATGTCCATACAAACAAGGGCCCTGTCTGCTGCTTATAAATTGTCATCATAAGGGCGGACCAGGATGACGTACGACGGGCGGACCAGGATGACGTGCTGAGACAGGCGGACCAGGATGACGTGCTGACGCAACATAGCACGCAAGTCGAGGCGGGTGGACGCTGCAAGGAGAGGAGACCAGAGGAAGCGATGGTGCTACCCGGCCAGCCGAACGGAGCCCGGCTCTTGTAACTCTGTGGGCTCCTGTAACTCCATAGGTGGCCGCGACACTGAGAGCTGAACGGCACGGACCTTGACTGCCCTGCTGCAGCGGACAGTCAAACACAAGAGCCGATAGCAGTCAAGATCTGAGGTTGATCGCACACACCCACCGGCACGGAGATGTGACAGGTACATAAGCTCAGGCGTTTCAGCTCAGGTGTCCTCAGCCCACCGACCATCGTGGTCCATGCTATAAACGGTGAGAAAGGCGCTCCGGCTTCAAAATATAAAGTTGTGTATACCGAGGGCAACAGCGTCTATGGATCTGCGGACTGGAGCTCGAAGTGTGGTGTAGGACCATATCCTGCATCTAGGAGAAGCTGAAACTTCCCTACTGCGGTGCAGCGGTGCAACAACAGCAGAGCCAAGATCACTGCCTTAGACTGTATAATAACTGTTTGTATATAACCAGTGCTGCATAACAAATGTTTCATGTTTAATTGGTAATAGAAACTTACAAGAATAACCAACAAACCAACTAACCCTCTAAGACATCATTTAATCCTGATTTCTGTGAATGTGACTGTCATTTTAACTACTTGGATTTGTTGGGCTTCACAATTCAAAAGTACAAGGGTCGGGATAAACCTGCAGGTTAACAATAATATTTGACACAATTACAATATAACGGGAATAACAAAATAGAAGGCGATATCTTGAAATGGGTCCTAGACGCAAGATGGACAAACCAAAGTCAGTGGCGCCTAGTTTTTCTCTATGAATCAATCCGTTACATCGATAAATGGAGGGAATTAAAAAGGGGAAAAATATGCAGCAGCAGCAACAGAGCCATCTGTCGGAATCGAGAACCTCATTAGAGGATCCAAGAGAACATCTCAGAGATGAAAGCCTGCAAACGAGTATGTCAGCAGCAATACTTTCCCCAGGGAACCAATCAGAATGGATGACAGAAGCGGCTATGGAAAGAATTTTGAATAAACACCATCTAAAAATCCAAAGCGAATTCAGATCCCTATCACAGGAAATAAAAAAAACCTGCCATCATAAAGGCAAAGCCAGTTTCTGGAACCTGCTAGTAGACCCTCAATGATCCTACAAGGTGAGAGATAGCCTTTCACCAAGTTGATTGGTCAAGCTGGCAAGTAAACATAAGAGCACAAATAATAGTCAGACTTACAGTAGGTCACAAAGGAGGTGCAAAATCACAATACAGGAGAATACAGTGAACTGTACAAAGTCACAACAAGGAATCAGACAGAACAACAACAATAGTTGTCACTGGAGTCTGGGAATAGGGAGGCTAGTACAGGGCCGCTACCTGAGGTGAAAATTGAAATGCCTCCCCCCAAGCAGCCCACCCCTGATCCATATCTCATTGTAATTGTAGAGAAATCTTTGAAAAGTAAATATAACCTGATAGATGGTACATATAGGCAGATACCCACCCATAGATAGTATATACTGCCATACCAACTCTTGACAAAACACTCCCATAGTGTATATATAGCCAAAGCATCATAGATAGTATATACAGTACTCCCCCCCCCCAGTAGTTCTTATAAGAAAAAATATGTGTTGAAGTCCAGCTCACCTGGTAAAGATTGTTTGGTTTTTAGTGTAATGCCATGTACGTGGAGCTATGGCTGGTCTGATCCCAGACTTGTGGGTGATTAGAAGAGGAGCTTCTGGCACTGGCTGCGGCAAGTGACTTGGTTAAATCCTTGGTTAGATTCCAAAAAATCTTTACTAGAGTATCAAAAAGTTAAAAATCTAATTCATCATGATGAAATACAAGCAAGCTCATCATGGGGAATATGGTCTTTTAACTTTTTGATGCCCTAATAAAGAATTTTTGGATTTTAACTACGGATTAAACCAAGTCACTTGCTGCAGCCAGTGCCAGAAGCTCCTCTTCTAATCAAGTTATTCTAGTAGATTGGACATATACTATATATACTGCCAGACCAACCCTTAATCTAACAATGTAGAAGCAAGTAAGCAGTGATGCCCTGGTGCTCTAAGGGTTAACAAAGCAGCAATGGTTATCTCTTCCCAACTGAAGGTGTCTGTCACAGGTGCCTGCTTTGTTAACCCTTAGAGCACCAGGGCTTCACTGCTCACTTAATGGTGTAATGGCCTGACATGGGGCCCCTTTGGCAAGTATATTGCGGATGTAGATAGGCAGGCTGTACTCAAATACTTGCTCACACTGAGGACTCTCTCTGCTGATCCAACAGAGCTGTGAACTGGACCTTAACCCCTTACTGACATGTGACATATCATCACACATCGGCTGCGGGTATATGGAGAGGACTCACGGGCTGAGCCCTCCCTATACAAACAGGGTGTTTGCTGCATATTGCAAAGCAATCGGTTCTAGCATGGGCACAGTAATATTTTATTCGATTGTCACTCCCTGTGATGTCAATCGGGGAATGACCATCGGTCAACATGTTGGCCTCGGGTCTTCATAGGCCCCACGGCACTGTGGTTCCGGAAGATCTGGTACATTGTTCCAGTGAGACATTGTAATAGATGATGTATAAAATCCATATATACTGCCATACAGTAATTTTACCTTTTACCATGGTCCCTGGAAAATAAAAGTGTGTGCCCCGCAAATTGTCCATATCTAGCCCCAACCCATATAATGTGCCATTTACTGCAGCCGCTGGTCTAAAATGCACTCTTTCCTGCAGCTGTCCTCTTTTCTGTAGCCCCCTTTTAATGTATTGATAAAAAAATGGCTACTGAAAAAGGGACTTTATAATACCCCCTTTTCTATAGCAACCCCCACACCCCTATAATGTCCCCTTGTCTTTGGGCTTTTCACTGTGAGGAAAAAAGCTGACCCGAGTGTAAATGGAGGTACCTAATTTTACCACCAAAAAAATGGAAAAACTTGGCCTCGAGTATATGCCTAAGTTGGGAAATACAGCTGCTACTCTTTATTAAAATGTCCAGCAGCCTCCCCTCACTAATAAAATGTCTAGCAGCAACACCCCTCATTAATAACATGTCCCAGCAGTGGCCTCCCCTCACTAATAACATGTCCAGCAGTGGCCTCCCCTCACTAATAACATGTGCAGCAGAGGCCTCCCTTCACTAATAACATGTCCAGCAGCGCTCTCCCTTTAATAATAAATTGTCCTCAGCAGCCTCCCGTCATTAACGAAATATCCGCAGCAAAGCCCCCCAATGAAATATTCCCAGAAATGCTCCCCCAAATGAAATGCCCTCAGCAGTGCTTCCCCCAATGAAATGCACCCAGCTGTGCTCCCCCCAATGAAATGCCCCCAGCAGGGCTCCCCCCACTGATGAAATGTCCACAGCAGAGACCTAATGAAAATAAGAAAGAAAACTCTCACCTCTGGTGCTATTCTTCATCTACGGCTCCGACTTCATCTCTCCTCAGATTCCCAACACTGAAGGCAGAAGCATGTCTATGCTCTCTGCCGCTTGCACCTGCTATGACGCAGCAGTGTCATCGCTTGATGACATCATCATAGCGGGTGCATGCGGGCTGAGAGCATAGATGTGCCTCCGCCCGCGGTGTCAGGAATCTAAGATAAGGAGCACAGGAGGTGAGCATCCATTAATTTTTTTCTCCAAGTATCATATACCAGCGTTCTTCAACCACCGGACCGCAGCCCTGGACTGGGTGTTCCACGGCTCGTTTTTGGGTCGCGGCCCAGCGGTTGAAGACCACCCTTTCCCTAGAACTGGTATAAAATTAATAAACAAATAAAATCATAAACATGTTAGGTCTCACTGTGTTCTAAAGTTTCCAATCTATCAAAATATAATAACTGTTATTCCCAGAAATAGTGCCCAAATATGTGAAATGACAATTCTTTGCCATTTAATTAAAAGGGTTCAAAATATTTTACAGTCAACCAAATGGTAGCAAAGAAAATGTCAGCTCATCCTGCAAAAAAATGAAAACTTACATAGCACTGTACAAGTTATTAGTGCCAGAAGATGGCGAAACAAAGAATTATTTTTGTACAGAAGGTTGTAATGTTTTAAATGTATTAAAACACAATAAAACTTATATAAATTTGGTATCCCTGTGATGATACCAACCCACAGAATAAATAATAACTCTGTAAGCTCTGTAAAAAGTTACGGATTTTTGAAAAAGGGGGGTGAAAAGTGGACACAAAAAAAAAAAGGGCAAGTAAAGGAAAAAACAAAAAATAAAGGAAAACACAATAAGGGTTATACTAGACAGCATAATGGACTAAATGATATCATTTAGGCATGACATAGTTTATGTGGTCTATGTAATGGTGTCCCTCTGTGCTGTAAGTGGAGCCTGAAAACAGTGCGATTGCACGCTCTAGTAAGGCAAATTATTAAGATGGTGGGAGGTATGCAACCATCTGAATCACCGGGCCCCAGGCGGTCGCCCATACTACCCATATTATAGTCTGCCATTGCTGGAAGTGTAAGTGTCGATGGTTCGATGTGGGCGATGTCTAACCTATATTACCGTTTAGGTTTACATATATGCTTTTCAAGGAGGATGAGAAGCAGCATCTGAAGATGGTCATCCATGGTAGAGTATTCTACAGATGCTCTGTGACCGGTGGTCATTGTGAAGCGTTTATTAAACCCCAGGGATCTAACACCAGGTCAGGCATTTGTTCACAATGCTGTGGATGTTTTAGTATATGTTAAAAAGCCTCTTTAAAGAGGACCTGTCACCCTCAAAAATGGCACTAGGAGCTGCTTATTTAAGTAAGCTGCTCCTAATGCTAAAACAAACGCAGCAGTGTTACACTGTTAGCGTTATCGGAAACCTCCAATAACACTAACAAACACTGCTGCGCTGAGGCGCTGCCTCTTCCACGGACCACCCTACCTCAGTGTATTCATGAGGGGGTGGTATTGGGGGCAGAATTAGGGGTGGTGACTGCCACATGATGTGCGGCAGTCATCGCTGGCCTATGGAGTGGGCGGGGCGGTCCGGGGAAGAGGCAGTGCCTCGGACCACTCCCTCATGAATATGCCAGACCACTTTGAGAGCGGTTCAACGTTTCTATTGTACAGCGCAGCAGTGTTTGTTAGCGTTATCGGAGGTTTCCGATAACACTAGCAGTGTAACACTGCTGCGTTTGTTTTAGCGCTAGTAAGCAGCTCTGAGTGCCATTTTTAAGGGTGACAGGTCCTCTTTAAAGAATGTCTTATGGGTTCAAGATACCTCCCAACCAATAATAGTTCAGTGCAGTAGTACTACGAATCAGATGAAAAAGTTTTGATTATTAGCTTTTAATTAATATGCAAATCAGTCTATATCTGCAACAGAGATCATCCCAATATTCCTAATTTAATAATAGTCACTCATTAGCATCTAAGTCAAACTGGGAATATCTAAAAAAAATAAAATTTTGGACACAAATAATAAAGGTATGCTGAAAACCGCATTTCTCTATAAATTGCCGCCTATAGATAATAATGCTTGTTTGAGGTTGTAAACTCCCATTAATGCAGAGTAATGTAAATGTTGTAGTTCCTTCATGCTAAGGCTTTGATATATTTTATCATTTGCAGTACCATGAAAATAATATTTTTTATGCAAATAACATGAATGAAATAGAATAATCTGGGCAGTGTTGGTACTAGTAAACAGCATTAAGTGCTTAACTTCTAAAAATAGTTCAATATTAAATGATGATATGTGTACTGTATATATAATCATGTGACATACACCCTGTGCTAATACGAGGATGATCTAACCATTAAGAATAAATACCGGTATGTGTAACTTGATTTCTAGTATCCCTTCCTAGCTACATAATTAGATATAGTTTTTACAGCTTGGAGGTCTCTTTTCTTCCTCGAGAACTGAAGACCCATTTGGATTTTTCTATTGGTTGAGATGATTACAATAGGGCTTATAGCTGAGTAACAGGAATCAAAAAATATTCTTGCATCAGTTAAGCGGGGAGAAAGAGTAGAAGTGCAGAGAGTCAGAGTCCAAAACAGATTATCTAAGCCAAAGCTAACAATATACATCATAACTAAAGTGAACACAGCTTTAGCCGCTCGTATCTCAGCATGCTTATTGTTTGAGGTTGGAAAAGATTTTGCATGTTTTCCATGTTGGTAGAAAACATAGAGAAGATAACCACTGGATAACATCATTAGAGATAAGAAGAACAAGTCACGGACTACATAGATAATTCCATTACCTATGTAGAGGAGATAATTTGGGAATATCACAAAGCAAAAATTGTAGCTCATAATGTATCTGGAAGTAATATTCTTGATAGAAGCTGTGGAGTATGCCAGGCGGGTACTACTTATAATTAAATTGAAAGTCCAGAGAAAGAGCATTAATGTGAGCAGGTGATCCAGCAGCATCTTCTTTACTTTCAACCATCGTCGGTGAGAGGGGGTAATGGAAATGCACTGAAAACATCCCAGCAAAGAGGTAATGCTGACTGACATGGCTCTTCCTACACAATATAAGTAAAGGCTTATTTGGCAAGATAAGTCACCAAATACAATATAGGTTCCCGTTGATTGCAGGGTGATTGGAAGACCCCACGTCAGTATAACCAGCAAATTGGACAGGGCCAGTTTAGTGAGGATAATTTCTCCAGTGCTCACTTTACCTTGAGTATGAAAGGTATGAAGGAAGGCAAATAAAATAATGACATTACCAGGAATTCCTATAAAGTCCAGTGAAAAATAACTTATAATGTCAAGGATGAGCCAGGTGCCCATTTTATGCTTCAGGGATAGCTGTCTAAAGTCAGAGACAAAGTCTGCAACAAAAAAAAGCAATTTGATTAAATATAACATTCCTCTAAGAGCAATTCACCATAAATTACATACTAATTCTACATGCCTGTTTTATAGATGGTTGGTCACCATGTTTCTAAAAATGCATATTTTATGTGTCCATTTTGTTGGTCCCCATTAAAAATACAGTCTCCAGTTATTATGCTATGATTTCTAATTTTTCCTGAAAAAATACCATGACCCAGAAGTGAAAGAGCACTATATGCTTTTGAGATATAATTTGGTGATATACACATATATATCATGTATCATATATAAATGACACCTCTCATATTTGAAAAAGTACTAGTTAAGCATTTTCTCTGTGGTCTACCAGCTCTTCTCCAACCCATCCTCAACTCTGCTTCCCAGCTCTCTCCTAGTTTCTCATATTGCTCTTCTCTTTGCCAGTCTTTTTTCTTAACAAAAGAGTGTTCCTTTAAATGAGTTTCCTCTGTGTAATTGGATGGATCCCCTCCCCTGCAATCATATATTGCCCAGTTAAATATTTGCCAGTGGGTTGGCTAATTCCCAGGTGAGTTAAGACACACATGTATGTGCACTTAATGTATGTACCAGGGCATAGGTTGGAAGGTAACATGAATCATGCTATAGAGCAGTGATGGCAAACCTTTTAGAGACCGAGTTCCCCAAACTACAACAAAGACCCGCTTATTTATCGCATAGTGCCAACACATAAATGTAATTTGTGATTTATATTCCCTGCTCTGTCACAGCTTTCATTGATACCAGCACCTGAGGACTCCAATATAGCAGAAAATAGTCCCAGGTAGAGCTGTCACTTTAAAATACCTCTGTGCACAGCAAGTCCTGGGATGTCTGGGACTGCAGGAAGATACCTGGAGTCATCTCTGGTGATGGTCTGAGTGCCCACAGAAAGGGCTCTGAGTGCCACCTCTGGCACCAGTGCCATAGGTTAGCCATCACTGCTATAGAGTTTCTCTCTGCATCATTATGCTGTTAATAGTAGTAGCACATCACTGGCTTTACACTACAGTAGCAGTGAGGTAATGCAGGGATGGGTATCTGGAGGGCTAATTCTTTACAAACCTAACCCCCCAAGAAGGCTTGGAGTTGCTGAAAGGACCTAATAGGTTTGCTGTGTTTGGTATGATTTTTGCATTCCCTGGGTGGCATTTTGGCTATGGATGCTTGCCAGTCCATTTGTATTCACCATTACTTACTCAAATTGATTAAATAATTATAGGATTTTTCCCTTTTAATCCATGTATTGTTATAATTATTTATAAAGATTCTTGATTTTTATCTATGTGCAAGTATGTATAGCAGTCATTATTTCATGATAACCTTTGTATTTGTCTGTAGCATGTGCACGGACTTCAGTAAATGCCAAACTACATTTAGAGAAATGGATAACAATCATAGAAAATAGAGTTGTAAAAATACTCTTTGGCCTTCATCACATATTTAGCATTTTGTTAATGTATGTACTAAATATTATTATTATTATTAAATAGTTGTCACTATTAGCAATAAGCTAAAGGGACACCTAGTCTTAGACAAACTATTCTGTACTTTGGAACAACTCCAAGTTTTGGCTGACAAATATGAAGAAAATTATCGTCAAAATACTGACATTATATTGTATCATTCACAGAATCATGAGATAAAGGTATTCCTGTTTGCTGCATAGAAAATGTGTCTCAATTTAAAAGCAACAGACAAAACATGCAATAAATAGAGAACACCACACAATTTTCTAATTCCTAAATGTCTAGTTCATTGTGAAGTCCTATGTAAATATATTTCAAGCTTATTTCATAAATTGTATATATTCTATATATTCAATTCTATAGATAATTGAAAAAATAATACTGATCAAAATTAGAGAACACTTTCTAATACCTGCAAGTATTTCCTTCATTTTCTGACAAAGCCTTTTTAAGTGGCAGCCTAACTTTCCAGTTTGCACTGACTGTGCAAAAATCCTAAGTGACTGAAAACCTGTAGCAGATGGCTGTCCAGATGAAGGCCAAAGGGCTGACCCTATCAGCGGCAGCAACAGAAGCTGGTTGTTCCAAGTCTGTGATTTCTAGACTATTGCATCTTTACAACATCACAAACTCATTCAAGTCCCCCAAGAAGGCTGGTCACCCTCAAAAGACATATGCAAAAGAGGACAGGTAATTTTTTCAGCACTGTAGCTGGAATTACTCTCTAGGTTAGCACTGAGCAGGGTAAGGATCTGTCTAGTCATACAGTGTCATGACATTTAAGAGCATTTAGACTGAAAGCCAACTGTGCAATGACCAAATCGCTTATTAGCACAAAGAATCAAAATGCTGGACTTCCTTTTGCTGAGGAGCATGTTGTGTGGACAGCGGAGAAGTGGTCCCTTGTTCCTTGATAAAAGTTTACTTAATTTTAATCTTATGGGAAACTCATCTACAAATTGGGGAAAGGCTGAACCAAGTGTGTAAAGAAGTCAGTGAAAGGTGGTAAAGGAAGTGTCATGGTTGGGGAATGTTTTCTGCAGCAGGAGTTGGACCTCTCATACAGCTACATGGTCAATGCAAGTGATTAGAACCTTCTTAAACAACACATGGCTCCTTCATTGCGTTTATCACTCAATCATCCATCAGTTGTTATTCAGGACAATGCCCCCTGTCACACAGCAAAATGGATAAAGCACTTCCTTGAACAGAAAATATTGAAACAATGAAATGGCAACCACAGAGTCCTGATCTAAACCCAATAAAGAAGCTATACTTGGTGACAAGGTTATAACCAAGAAACCCACAACAGTCACATAACTGTGGAAAACACTGGAAAAAGAGTGGACCAAAATCTCACCAGAGCAGAGAGACTAGTGATGTCCTGTGGCCACAAATGTGCTGAAGTTATTCAAAGCGACGACCTATACATTTCCTTATGATTGGTGACTGTTGTAACCTTCAAAAAAATTTGTTATAACCTCTGTGCTACACTCACTGTTGTTCTCTAATTATGATCATGCTGTATTTTGAAAAATAAATCTAAGGATATAGGTTAGTTATTTTGTAAAACACTGCTCTAGTTTGATGGTGTACCCCTTACAAAAAAATCCATCTAATGTTGATCAATGGAGAATACATTATCTCTGAGAAAATCAAGTGATCATACACGCTTCTCTAATTTTTAAAATATTTAATAATAAATAGGAAATCCAATAGAATTGTTGCAATAGTTAATAGCATCTGTGACTGGAGGCACTTACCTTAAGAGTTGTTGCTGTTTGAGGAGTGAATTCCTAACTCTCTGGGTTTTAAAGTGCAGTTTTCAACCCCTAGGGATGTGATGTAGGGGATCGTAATGCCGTCAACAATATAGAGGTGCAACAATAGCCTTAGTATTGCAGCAGATGCTTCACAGACCCTATATTAATCTAATTATTTTGTTTGTTAATTTTGTCATAGAACTTGGGTACATGTGAAGCCAAGATATCATAAAGGTTAGTCTGGTAAAGGTTGGGAAGCAATGCTTAAAGACTTCATAACACTAACAATCTGAAAGTGCCAAAAATAGCACCTATAACTTTAATATGCCTATGTATATCCCCAAATGTGTCCTTCCTTGCTTTTCCTTTGCTACATGCAGCCAGACATATCATCAGAGGACTATATTCCAAAACATGAAATTATGGGACTCACAAGATGTGTATGTGAAACCACCAAGTAGTTGAGATGTGAATTGTAGCCTGTCAAGTGAAGATAGAACATTGGAAAGTATTTGGTTGTATGGTAAAATGGAGGGAAGACACATTTATATTTACTTAAAGTAGCTTGTTTTAATGGCACCATACAGCAGAACATGGACTACCTATAACTAAAACCGAAAAAAACCCCACAATAATTATATGTGTGTCTGGACTTGTACTTGAAACCCAAGTAGTATTTGAAGCTGTTCTTTCATTATTAATATTTATCCCCTATCCACAAGCCCCCCTTAGCTGCCCTGAATTACAGACTTCTGGCATTAACTGCTACAGGTCTTCCAGCACAGCTTACAGGAGGATCTGAAGTCTGTAATACAGAGAAGTTAAAGAGGACTTGTTCTGCTGATCATAGAGGGTCCTGGCATCAATATCAAGAATGAATAAAATAGTTTTGAAAAATGATAGTTTGTATAATTTTTTTTTAAATTCCAAATGACTAGAATGAATTCCGTTGAGCTGATGCAAACAGATGCACGATCAGCAAATTGCAGAACAATAAATGATAATCCTTAAATACCATGTTTTTTTTTTACAGAGACTTAATACATGTCAAACAATGTAATTTTATACTCTAATCTCTACTGGTGTTTTTGTCCTTTTATTTCTCTTTTGCTATCCAATTAAAAAGTTTTCTTTTATTAAAGATATATTTTGTTGTTAGTTTTTCACTACTGACAATTACAAAGTCTATAGTATTTTCTTTATAACATCGTATTCTTATTTTACTATTAAGTGATTATTAAATTAAGTCTGCTTCTGCGCTTGTCAATGGTCATTTGTACAGCTAGGATAGTTGTAACTGGAAACCAGTGCTGGCAGTACAGATCGCCTTACATCTATCTGAAACTCATTATTAGCTAAATAAATGCAGCCAAAATATTCAGCTGCAGATGTCGCTTATCTATTTTTTCTTCTGCCTACTGTAGATTATAACATTAGGTTTCTGTATTTCTTTGGAATTTTCTTTTTAAGAAACAAGGCAAAAACTTAAAATTTATCAATATATAATTACATATGTAGCTTTTATTAAAAATAAAAACACAAGAATGATAACAGATTGTGTCATATCAATTTAAAGAGAATATAGACAAGCAATCATGTTAGCATTTGAAATAGAAATAATAATATTAATAATAATAAATCCTGCATCTATTCAAAAACAGCATTTAATGGATTACATATATACATATATATTTACCAAAATTCATAATACGCTGAAAAATACAAAAATACATTATCCACTGATAAAAACTAAAATACATAATACACTTAAAATGAAATGAACCAAGGCTTGTTCTGTAAAATCTCAGTGAATAAACAATGTTAGGTGTGATGGTTTGTGGTTTGCCATAAACGTTATTTTTCCATGTAAGAAATTAGGGTTAATCATTTATTTCAGCGTCAAGCGGAACAATGCCCAAAAATCCAGGTGTTCTTGAAAAAGACCATTTCGGACACCATATGCGATTAGGAAAATATTAGGTTACAAAACCATAATTGTTTGGAGTCTTTCCTTTTAGATTTCTCCACATTGCCTCTTTTTAGAAAACCTCTGACTGATAAGCAGAAAAATATTCCGGTGAGCGGAGATAAAATTGTAATAGGCGGATGAATATGTAAATAAGCTACTCCTCCTTTTTAACCCTGTGATGATTATATTATCTTATACTGCTGTAATAAGACGTCAAATTAGGCATTAAAAAATGATATGTAACTAATCAGTTCATGAATAAGATGTGTACTGTTCATTTAATGTATTCACTCATCTACTCATATAAATGTTATTTTAACTAATAGTTCAGAGTTCCAGGGTGATACATTGTTGCAAGCTATGAAAAAGGTCATTGTAGCTGCTGCTTATGTAATTGCTGAGAGATCATTGCTTATATCGGGTTTAGATATATCTAGTCTACTCATATCAAGACTCACTGGGGAAAATGTATCAATCTGTCTACGCCAGAATACTGGAATAATTTGCACCTGAAATGCTGTGCACCACATTTATTGAGGGTTTTTAGACCACTTGAAGCAGTTTTCTGACTCAGTAGATGTAAAGTACAACTCACCAGTCTTATTCTGCATCAGATTAATCTGTCTAGTTCTACTCTGCACTCGTCTAAAGACCGTGAATAAAACATCTCCCCCACTATCAACAAGCCTAAGCCAGAATTCTGGAGTACTGATATTTCGTTTGAAATATTGAACATCACATAATTGAGGATTTAGATCATTTTTGTATAGTTTACAAGTTGTCCTAAATTGCGGTGTGGTCTTAAAAAAGAGGCATAGCCTGACACAGGCACCATAATATTCAGTTTGAGCATCAGAAAATGCAGACAAAAACTAGACCAACTAATAGCTGGTCTAAAGTATGACTCCACCGTTCTAAACTACTTCGGTAACATCATCCAGCATGATATATCTGGCGCAGAATAAGACTGTGGAGTCTAACTCAGCACTGGTCTATTCACCAACACTTTTTATACATCTCCCTCATTGTGCCTAAAATACAGTAGTACTGTGCTACTGTTTTTACTCACTTAGATGGGAGTCTGGTGAGCCACATCTCTGGTGCTAATGACCTTGCACATTGTAGAAGCAGTGTACCTAAATAAGTTTTTTTTTAAACTGTGGCTTGCATGCCAATTATAAGCCCTGAAATAATTGCAATTCATTGCTAAGTGGTTAATGGTGAATCTGCTCCAATTTGTTCTGAACAATCTTCTATATATTGTACAAGTAAATGATTTGTATTGTTTGATGAGATCTAAATGACCAGGAAGTGCAACAAATATCCCTGATTCCTCTTTCTCTCTTTCACCTATGAGGTATTATCACCCAAACAAACTCTCTTATGGCCACATTAAGATAGGCAAGGCGCAGCCATCTTTGTTTACATCTGATACACTAGTATCCTGACACCGCGATGGAAGGGAAGGAGGTCGGTGCCCGTTGGGGGAACGATGGAAGGTACAATTTTATTATTTTACCTAGAACTGTATATAGTTATTATAGGGGATTGCATATATTTATTATGGGGAGTGTATATAGTTGTTATAGGGGGACTGTATGTAGTTAGTTTTTTTTAGGAAGGCTGTATATAGTTGTTATAGGGAGGCTGTTTATAGTTATAGGAGGTGCATATAGTTATTATAGGGAGACTGTATGTTGTTATAGGGGGGCTGTATATAGTTACTATAGGCGGAGTGTATATAGTTATTATAGGGGGCTGTATATAGTTATTATAGGGGGCTGTATATTTTGATTGCTGGAAGAGCTGTATATAGTGATTTCTGGGGGGCTGTATATAGTGTTTGCTGGGGGAGCTGTATATAGTGATTGCTTGGGAGCTGTATATAGTGATTGCTGGGGGAGCTGTATATAGTGGTTGCTGGGGGAGCTGTATATAGTGGTTGCTGGGGGAGCTGTATATAGTGATTACTGGGGGGCTGTATATAGTCATTGCTGGGGGGGCTGTATATAGTGATTGCTGGGGGGTGTATATAGTTATTGCTGGTGGATCCGATAGGGAAACTGTATATAGTTATAGGGGACTGTATATAGTTATAGAGAGGCTGTATATAGTTATTATAGGGGGCTGTATATAGTTATAATAGGGTGACTGCATATAGTTATTATAGGTGGCTGTATATAGTGGTTATAGGGGCTGTATATAGTTTAATGCTGTAGGACTGTATATAGGTAATGTTAGGGGGCTGTACAGCTATTGCTTGGGGGCTATACATAGTTATTGCTGGGAAGCTGTATATAGTGAATGCTGGGGGCAGTACATAGTGATTGCTGGGAGAGCTGTATATAGTGATTGCTGGGGGACTGTGTATAGTGAATACACTTTATTATGATATATAATACTGAATAGTTTGTCCCTCATGGTTCGGGTGAAGTCTGTGCTCCAACTTCTGGATCTGGAAAATTTTATTAAAACCCCACAAATGTATGAAAAGGTGTTAAAGGGCTGTATTGGTCTGTAAATTAGAACATTTAGAACTATAACTAAATAGTCTGCACAGGTAGATTTGTGTAGTGTACCATGTTATCCATAGAGAACAGAGTAAAAAAAAATCAGACAATACCTTTTTGAGGCTGAGTATATTTGATGGTGAGCTTTCGAGAATTCTGATAGAGGTCTCTTTAACCGACATGATGTTATGAATGAAACAAAAAATTCACAGCATTTTATACACACTAGATAGTGATAATCAAAGGACATTAAAAACTTTAAAACAATGGAATGATACATACAGAGATCTTATTTACAACAGGATGGTAGTAAATGGGCTAAAACCTGTTAGACATGACAAGCAAGCTCTAGTTGTTACCTGCTTGTGGCCTCCAGGCCAGAGATATGGAGCCATGAAGCTGGCATGAATGTTAAGACCACTTTGCAAGGTGTTAAATCTCTGCATTAATTTATACTCCCATTCTTTCCTTTCCCTCTGTGTTTTGAAATGTCCCTTTAAAACAGTAATCCACAAATCTCCCATAGTGTGCTCCTCTCTGAATTAATGTACGGCCACTGGGAGATCTTTCCTTTTGTTTGTTTTTTTTTGGTTTTTAATGTAGGATCAATTTCTTGGGGATTCCTACATTAGTGGCTTAGGAGAGGCAGCCCAACACAGAAGTTAACTTCTGCAACCAGAAACTCATGCCATAGCAAATCTTAGTTGCAGAAAGCCTTGAGTAGACCAGTAGAGAGTTTTGATTCTCATTGATCTTCTATAGGCACATCTTTACAGCTTGTCAATCAGTTTCTCAAAAAGGGATACAATCTTCCCTCCTTGGGGCTGTAGAGATATGTGACCCACCAGGTTTTCACCTGGCCAATCACAATGCCTAGTTGGTTAAGGCGTAGAGCTGCCCAATTAGCTGGCTCTGTGGCCATCAAGCAACATGACTGGGTTGGGTGGAGCTTGCAAACAGAGGATGCCGAACCTAAAGTTCAGGTTTGCTCCTCTCTAGTGGTTGCTGATCACCTGATCACACACCTTTTCCTTTTGCTCCTCTCTACTCCATTTAGTGTCAGGTTTTTATAGTAACTGTGGGTGGAATCTTCTAGAATATTCTATTAATTTGACTTAAGGGGAACCTGTCAGGGTGACTCTGGGCACTGAACCACCCACAGGTCCTGATGGACTGAAGCTTTATTGCCCCTGAATCACCCTGCATGAGGTTCCTAAGTGGTTGCAATAAAAAAAAATCTATACCCACTTTTCCTTCCCAGCACCCTGTGCTGGTACTCTGCTGCAAGTGAAATCAGTGTAATATACCCCAGCTTTACACAGCAGGCTTCACATAGCATCGCAAGAAAAGGCGCACAGCATGCACAGCTGCAGATGCGAGTCCAAGCCTGATTGGACTCAAACCTAGGTAAGTATAAATGTTTTTGGGGGGGCCCACTTACGGCCATATAGTTGGTTTAGGGGTCCCAAATCAGCGTGGCAGGTTGTCTTTAATTTTGTCTAATTTATCTTACTGATTATAACTGGTTATCACATGTAAACAGATGCAAACAGTTACATAATCAAACATAGGTACTTTCAACTTTGGCCACTAGATGACAGTGGTATAAACCCTAATCTTTACTGATAAGGTGTAGTATATTTCTGGAATTCCCTAAGAAAGTTGTAATCCCTTCTACCACCCGACCTTTAAGGTACAGTGGCAGAGGTGCGGCTCTCGGATGCTGCATGCTTCCTGGGAATTGCATACCTCACAACTGTCCCGGTTTTAGCAGGACAGTCCCATTTTTTGGGCTCTGTCCCGCTGTCACGGGCAGCTGGGAGTATGCCCACCTATCCCGGTTTGTCCCGCCTCCTCCAGACCTGGTAGATTAGAGCTGCAGAGCAGCTGAGGCATGGGGACGAGGAGGAGGCGGGAATAGCCTCTGCTATCTCCTCACATAATATCTGCACAAGTCATGTGAGGAGGTAACTCTGCCCCCAGCTGGCCCCACCCGCTCCGCTAGTTAGTTGGACTTGAGCCCGGGAGAAAACAGAATGACTGCGGGGGAACGAGGTAAGGTAGGAAACTGAGATTTTTTGTTTACTACCAGGGGACAGGGGGCCACAGGAAGAGGAGACCAGGAGGAGGACAGGGGAGGCTGGGGTATAGGAGGAGGACAGGGGGCTGGAGGCTACATGAGGTGGCTGCTAGAGGACACGAGGAGGCTGGGGGACAGGAGGAGGATAGAGGACAGGAGGAGGCTGGCGAACAGGAGGATGCTGGAGGACACAAGGAGGCTGGAGGCTGCTGGAGGACAGGAGGAGGCTGGGGGACAGGAGGCTGGAGGACAGGAGGAGGAGGATACTGAAGCGCAGGAGGATGCTGGAGGAAAGGAGGAGGCTAGGGACAGGAGGATGCTAGAGGATGCTAGAGGACAGGAGGATGCTGGAGGACAGGAGGCTGCTGGGGGATGAGAGGCTGCTGGAGGACAGGAGGAGGAGGCTGGGGGACAGAAGGAGGCGGCTGGAAGACAGAAGGATGCTGGAGCAGGCTGGAGAACAGGAGGAGGAGGCCGAAGGACATGTGGAGGCTGCGGACAGGAGGAGGAGGCTGGAGGACATGAGGAGGCTGGAGGACAGGAGGAGGCTGGGGGACAGGAGGAGGAGACTGGAGGGCATTAGGATGCTGGAGGAAAGGAGGAGGCTTGGGACAGAAGGCTGCAGGAGGGTAGGAGGATGCTGGAGGATAGGAGGATGCTGGAGGACAGGAGGCTGCTGGGGGATGAGAGGCTGCTGCGGGATGAGAGGCTGCTGGAGGACAGGAGGAGGAGGCTGGGGGAGAGAAGGAGGTGGCTGGAAGACAGAAGGATGCTGGAGCAGGCTGGAGGACAGGAGGAGGAGGCTGAAGGACAGGTGGAGGCTGGGGACAGGAGGTGGAGGCTGGAGGAGGAGGCTGGGGACAGGAGGAGGAGGCTGGAGGACAGGAGGATGATGGAGCAGGCTGAGGGACAGTAGGAGGAGGCTGAAGGACAGGTGGAGGCTGGGGACAGGAGGCTGGAGGACACGAGGATGATGGAGGACACGAGTAGGCTGGGGGCTGCTGGAGGACAGGAGGAGGCTGTGGGACAGGAGGCTGGAGGACAGGGGGAGGAGGAGACTGGAGGGCAGTAGGATGCTGGAGTGAAAGGAGGAGGCTGGGGACAGGAGGATGCTAGAGGATAGGAGCATGCTGGATGATAGGAGGATGCTGGAGGACAGGAGGCTGCTGGGGGATGAGAGGCTGCTGGAGGACAGGAGTAGGAGGCTGGGGGACAGAAGGAGGCAGCTGGAAGACCGAAGGATGCTGGAGCAGGCTGGAGGACAGGAGGAGGAGGTTGAAGGACAGGTGGAGGCTGGGGACAGGAGGCGGAGGCTGGAGGAGGATGCTGGGGAACAGGAGGAGGAGGCTGGAGTACAGGAGGATGCTGGTGGACAGAAGAAAGCTGGAGGACAGGAAGATGCTGGAGCAGGCTGGGGAACAGGAGGAAGATGCTGGAGGAGGAGGTCAGAGGACAGGAGGATTCTGGAGAAGGCTGGGGGACCGGAGGAGAAGGCTGGAGGACAGGAGGATGCTGGAGGACAGGAAGAGGAGGCTGGGGGACAGGAAGAGCCTGGGAGACAGAAGGATGCTGGAGGACAGGAGGAGGAGGCTGGGGAAAAGAGGAGGATGCTGGAGGAGGAGGCCAGATGACAGGAGGATTCTGGAGGAGACTGTGAGACAGGAGGAGGAGGCTGGAGGACAGGAGGATATTGGAGGAAGCTACAGGAGGAGGATAGAGGAGGAGGACAGGAGGCAGGAGACCACAGGAGGAGCCTGGAGGAAAGGAGCTACAGGAGGAGCCTGGAGGACTGGAGCTTCAGGAGCAGCCTGGAGGACAGGATCTACAGAAGGAGGATAGAGTAGTACAGGAGGCCACAGTATGAGGAGGATAGAGAACAGGGACCACATCATGTGAGGAGGGATAGGGATAGGAGTAAAGATAGTATGTGTAAGTTTGGGGAGATAAATAAAAGGGGAAAACCAAATGTAAAGAGAGGATAAAAGTAAAGAGGGGTTTTATATGTTGCAGAGTTGCATTAGGGGGTATTAAACGGGCCCATGGGGAGGGGTTGGCCAAAGTAAGGGGCATTGTACTATGTGGGGACCATGAAGGTTGATATTATACTAGGAGGAGGAGGATGAAGGACAGTAGGAGGAGGCTGTAGGACAGGAGGATGTTGGAGGAGGCTGGGGGACAGGAGGAGGAGGCTGGAGGAAGAGGTCGGAGGACAGGAGGATTCTGGAGGAGTCTGGGGGACAGGAGGATGCTGGAGGAGTCTACAGGAGGAGGCTGGAGGACAGGAGGCTGCATGAGGAGGCTGGAGGACAGGAGGCTGCATGAGGAGGCTGGAGGACAGGAGGATACAGGAGGAGGCTGGAGGACAGGAGGCTAAAGGAGAAAGATGTAGGCTACAGGAGGAGACTGGGAGGACAGGAGGCCACATTATGAGGAGAATAGAGAACAAGGACCACATCATGTGAGGAGGGGTAGGGGTAGGGGTACTGATTATGTGTAAGGTTGGGGAGATAAATAAAAGTGGAAAACCAAATGTAAAGGGAGGATAAAATGAAAGAGGGGTTTATATGTTTTATATGTGGCAGATTTGCATTAGGTGGTATTATACAGGTCCACGGGGGGCAAAGTACGGGGCATTGTACTATGTTGGGACTGTCAAGGTTGATATTATACTATGCTTGCGGGTGGGACAATGGGAGTGGTTTAGAAAAATGGAGAGGTGCTTTTTGTCCCTTTTTCTCTCATCCAAAAATTGGGAGGTATGGAATTGTAGTTCAATCTTTTATATCCCTTCTATATCCATGTAATTTCTGCGTGTATAACAATATTTATATCATTCATTTTATATTTGACACTTTCATTTTTAGCATAGTTTTATGAGGACTTGATTTTTGCAATTTTTTCTAGTAAAATATTTAATTAGTAGAATTATGATGAAAACCAATTCCTTTATGGAATATTGGGGAAATCAGTTTTTAGAGCAGTCAAACAACATTTTTGCATAATTTTTTTATAATGTGATCTGTGAAAGTTTGTGTTTGGGGTGTTTGGCTGAACTACAAGAAATAGTTTGGTTTTGTATAGGTACCTGATCGTGAACATGGACCCTATTGAAATCACAAAACTTTAACACGCAAAATGGCTGTAAAACGGGTAGTAAAGGGAAGGGGGCTGCAGAATGGGGATAATAAAAGGGCAATTGCACAGAATGCCCTAGAGAAAGTACTCAAAAAAATTACAGAAAAATAAAAAATAAAATAAAGAAGTAAATCAACTAATAAACTAATTAAAAAATAAATAAAAACAAATAAAATTCACATTAGTAAGTAAATACATATGAGGCTGCTCCAGAATATACATGCAGTGAAAGCAGTTTGAGATTATTTAACTTTAGACATGCAGTAACTGTGGTATGACATTGTTCTTTGTTACTCATACAGTGACTAGTGGCAAATATTTGTTCTATTTTCTAGGTGATCAAGGTGTGTCAAGCTTGATTATAGGTGATTATATCTAGATGTTTCTTAGTTTTTTAAAATGGTAGATTTTCTTTAAGGCTGTGTTCACATGAAACGTCTCTATTGTGTTTTAAAACGCTTCGGAAGAAACACATTATCAAGTGCATACAGTATGTGTTATATTAGTAGGAACATGTGTTTTACATTGTTAATCCTTATTATTATTATGTTACTTATATCAATAACTTATACACATGCTTTTGGTGTTACGTTTTGACTTGTGTGTTCACACTAGGTTTAGAAACACATTGAATATACACTCACCGGCCACTTTATTAGGTACACCATGCTAGTAACGGGTTGGACCCCCTTTTGCCTTCAGAACTGCCTCAATTCTTCGTGGCATAGATTCAAGAAGGTGCTGGAAGCATTACTCAGAGATTTTGGTCCATATTGACATGATGGCATCACACAGTTGCCGCAGATTTGTCGGCTGCACATCCATGATGCGAATCTCCCGTTCCACCACATCCCAAAGATGCTCTATTGGATTGAGATCTGGTGACTGTGGAGGCCATTTGAGTACAGTGAACTCATTGTCATGTTCAAGAAACCAGTCTGAGATGATTCCAGCTTTATGACATGGCGTATTATCCTGCTGAAAGTAGCCATCAGATGTTGGGTACATTGTGGTCATAAAGGGATGGACATGGTCAGCAACAATACTCAGGTAGGCTGTGGCATTGCAATGATGCTCAATTGGTACCAAGGGGCCCAAAGAGTGCCAAGAAAATATTCCCCACACCATGACACCACCACCACCAGCCTGAACCGTTGATACAAGGCAGGATGGATCCATGCTTTCATGTTGTTGACGCCAAATTCTGACCCTACCATCCGAATGTCGCAGCAGAAATCAAGACTCATCAGACCAGGCAACGTTTTTCCAACCTTCTATTGTCCAATTTCGATGAGCTTGTGCAAATTGTAGCCTCAGTTTCCTGTTCTTAGCTGAAAGGAGTGGCACCCAGTGTGGTCTTCTGCTGCTGTAGCCCATCTGCCTCAAAGTTCGACGTACTGTGCGTTCAGAGATGCTCTTCTGCCTACCTCGGTTGTAACGGGTGGCGATTTGAGTCACTGTTGCATTTCTATCAGCTCGAACCAATCTGCCCATTCTCCTCTGACCTCTGACATCAACGAGGCATTTCCGCCCACAGAACTGCCGCTCACTGGATGTTTTTTCATTTTCGGACCATTCTCTGTAAACCCTAGAGATGGTTGTGCGTGAAAATCCCAGTAGATCAGCAGTTTCTGAAATACTCAGACCAGCCCTTCTGGCACCAACAACCATGCCACGTTCAAAGGCACTCAAATCACCTTTCTTCCCCATACTGATGCTCGGTTTGAACTGCAGGAGATTGTCTTGACCATGTCTACATGCCTAAATGCACTGAGTTGCCGCCATGTGATTGGCTGATTAGAAATTAAGTGTTAACGAGCAGTTGGACAGATGTACCTAATAAAGTGGCCGGTGAGTGTATATTAATAATAATGATACTAGTAATAATTATTATCGCTATGAATATTATAATTAGGATTTCCTCTATGTAAGCATTGTTATCTAGGTGGTATTATACTGTCAGTGACTTTGGTATTTTTAAGGGAACAGTGTGGAGATGTCCTGCACATCAGGCAGTGAATTCAGCAGTGATAAACCAAAGCTGCGAGAAGTGGTAGTGAAGTCATCTTCCTGACGAAGCAGATCATCTCCTGTAAAGTACTGCTGGCCACAAATGTCTGTGTCACTGACTAACTACTAGTATGTGAGACAGCGCCAGCCTGTGTAGTGTCAGTCATTAGTAATGTCAGCTTTTTGTGATCAGAGTGTGGGAACTTTTTAAAGATTTGTCTACAAATGCATTTGGACGAATATAGCAGGGGATCAGGGTTATGGTGCTGGGGTCGGAGGGGGGGGGGCTGCTTTAGTATTTTTTATTTTGGGAGCCTCACTTTTAGTTTTGCCAAGGGCCCCACTTTGTCTAAAACTGTCCATGGATGCAGCTATGTTCATGAGACCTAAGAGAGGTCAGGCTTTGTATGCATTGTAAAGTTAATACAAAGAATGCAGCACAGAACACAGAGAACTGGAATATAAAGTATCTAAAAAAGTATAATGAAATATCCTATTTTTATTTGCCAGAAACAACTCATATATGAAGAACATTTAGACATTCTCATAACCCCTGATGAAGCAAGACAAAACAAATGTCAGGTGATGTCCACCCTTGGTCTATATATACCTGTGTATGTATTGTATATGTATGCCTTGTCCTCTGTTATTCTTCTAGGTAATGTGCAATACTTGTTTGTAAGCAAATGCCTTGACTAGATCTGGACTATACCTGCTATACATCTATACAGGTATATGGTGATCTATTTATCATGTATATTTAGTCATTTGACCATTTTAAATGGATTTATTTTAATTGATCTAATAAAGTTTTATTTTATGCTTTTTACATTTTGATTGTTTTTTCTGTAGTGGTTTTTAATTTTGGGTACAATCTATTAAATCTAGTTGGGGGTACACTGTGTCCATGCCCCCTATTATTGTATCGGTCTACATTCTCGAATAAACATCAGATATATTTGAGAATATTTATTATTACTGTTTTCAATTGAGACAGCTTAGAACAGTGATGGTGAACCTTTTATTGTGCCCAAACTACAACCAAAACCCACTTATTTATCACAAAGTGGCAACATTGCAATTTAAGCAATAAACTTATCATATCAGTATCCTGAGAACACCAGTAAAAAGAAGGAGCACAAATTCAGCTTCCCCTGAACAGAAGGAATTGTCAGACGTGGAGCCGGGGCTACAATGATAATGCAGATCTGTCAACCCCATCCAATCCCTCCAGTAGTCTCAGGCAGAGTTGTTGCTTTAAAGGAGTTAACCAGAGATTGAATAGCTTGATTGATTTCTTCCAAAAACAGCATTACACCTGACCATGGTTTGTACCAGTATTGGGACTCCGCTCTAATCATCTCTATCCAGCCGAGTTGCAATACCGACAGAAAACATACTCAGGTGTGGCACTGTCTATGGAAGAAAGCAGACAAGTTTTTCAACCTCCTGCCAACGCTTTTAAGATAGCACTGAGCGCGACAAGTCCTTAGCTGTATGGGAATCCATGAAGATGCCTTGTGTCCTTTCTGGTCATGGCCTGGGTGCCCAAAGAGAGGGCTCCAAGTGCCACCTCTGGCACCCGTGCCATAGGTTCACCACCACTAGCTTAGAACTATCGGTTCATTACACTTTGCCAGACACTTATGTTCTTCTTATGCTACCTCTCATGTGGTGAGACTTGCCCCTTTTAGCCCAGCATTTTGATGACATGTTCTTTGAGTAAAGCTATACTACTTTAATAGACCCTTTTCAGGAAAAAAAAAAGTCTAAGGCTATATTAATACATCCATGTGGTTAACAAGGTGGTATCCTGGGATGAAGCACATGACTGCATGGAGAAAGGAGCATTAGTGAGCGCACCTCACCCATCCCTTCTCTATAGAAAGCTGGAAAACAAATCAGGACATATCCTATCTTTTGCGGTGCAGTCCCCCGCCATGGTCAGGGTGTGGTAATACACTTTGTGTTCCCGCACAGTGACTTGGTGCTATAGAAGTCTGTGGCGGCTGAGATCTGGCTGCAATTTGTGTGGCCCCCAATACAGACGTGTGAATGGAGCCGTAACTGTAGTGTGAAATCTCACACTGAGAAGAATGGTTCAGTAAGTCATCAGTGAGAAATCACTGTGAGAAACCACTGAAGCCAGGAAGAGAAGAGAAAATAAATCTGTATGTGTCCATAAACCTAAATGAAATAGCACTAATATACATAATATCAAGTTAAGCTTTACTGGACAGAATTCTGGCCTACTAACGCATATTTCTATCATATATAAACATCATACAAATATAATTGTTTATATCTGGCAAACATAAATCTCCACTGTTTTCTGCCTCATTGCACATTTTATGTTGTCCTGTATTTTTCGATTGGAAATAATTATCAAGATTGGACTCAATGAAGCATAGCAGGATGAGAAAAAAACTCTCATGTCTGTAATTGTTGAGGGCACTTGTGCAACAGTCAGCATGTATATCCATATTATATTATCTATCCCAAAGAAAATAACATAGAGCATCACCAGCCTCAACACATCTTGAGCAGCTTTCGATTCAGCAGCCAGATTTTGGTTTGCCTTTTGGCTTCTGATGCCCTGAACTTTCTTGCGGTGTCTGTAAAGAGTCTGTAGGATTAAAAAACTGCTATAAACCATAATTGCAACAAAGGCAAAGTCCCTTGCAGACACAGCAAAGCCGTTGATAATGTAGCTCACCTGATTGGGAAAATAAACGCAACAAAATCCTAGGTTTAAGGTGAATCTTGGAACGCTGTCGTTTTTTGGTAGAGCAGAAAAAAACGGTGCTGCTATGCACACAGCCATATTAAGCACCCAGATAGATACTAGAGATAAACTTAAGTATCTTATATCTTTCAGCTTGACAAAGAACCATCTTGAATTGGGGATGATAGTAACTGCTTGTAATACACTGAGCAGACATGTCACACATACAGACAATGCACGCACAATCCTGTAAATATACACAACAGCTTTACAGTAAAAGTCATTCAGAACATGGTTTATTCCAAAAACTGTCATGGTCTGTGGTACTCCTCGTGTTAGCAGAACCATCATGTTAACAAAGGCTAAATGGGAAAGGATTATGTCAACCGGCAGGAGTTTGCATTTGCTGCAGAGTACGGATGCATAGGACAATAAAATAATGCAATTACTTATGATACCGATGCTTGTCTGAAGAAGAAATGACACTCCTTTAATGATAATGCAGAGATCCATTTACTGTATGTCGGAATGCTTTTACAGCATGGATGAGCAAATAAATTGTGAAGAAAGTTTTCATTCAGTTGACCTCAGCAGCAAATTCATTGTCAAATGTAAGATTTCTTGCCAGCAAAAACTTCACTTTGAAATGACTTCTATAGAATAGATTAAAAAGGACATCAAAATATGTTATTCCATTACCAATCCCCCATTCAACTCCATTCTTCAAGCTATGTTAATTTTATGCAGCCCTGAGTTTTGTTGCAGATATCTAGAAAGAATCTATGTGATCTGCCTTGCGTATTTTTATTATGCATACACATGAAAAAAATGTATAAATTGTAAAGAAGCAGCATGTAATACAACATTCTGTCAGGTACATGCCCAAAACTGTGACAAAAGTCCATCCAAAACAGTAAAAAAGAAAATAGCAGCACTCCAATTAAGGTGTCCAACTCAACAGGGGAAGCTGGTAAATAATGGTCATGTTCTCACTAATGGGTAGAGAGGCGGAATGGGCATGCCTTCTGCTGATCCATTCAATAGTATAGGAGTACTGTCTGCAGCACTTACATAGACAGTGAATGGGAGTGTTCAGGATAGCCGAGTACTGTCCATGGCAATATGCAACACTTCCATACTATTAAATGAAGTGGAAGGACAAATACCATCAATTAGTAAGAACATGGCTGGTGGAGGTCTCATTCTCATTTCAGCAGTTGGACTCTCACCGATCCTCTTGTTATCCCCTTTTATATTTGTTATGTCTTACCGCGGGTATATTTTATCTTGTGATGTGATGGCATGCCACTAGAATATACCATCGCCTTATTATTAGTGGAGTCTGACCTCTGATGATCATTTGAATGAATGAGAAAGGGCATTAGCAATTAATGAGTAGCTCATTTTCATTAAACAGAATTACCCCCCCCCCTTTTTTTTTTCAACCCTCCCTTGCCCAAAGCCACCCCCACCCCTTAGGGACTGCGTGGACAAAAACAAACATGTAAACAAAATTACTCCTTTAGTTTATATTTATTTAAAATCCCTTGCATCTTTTTCCTCAATAACATAGGTCATAATTTCCTAAATAACCAGTTTTCATCATAACTTGTTTTGTTAAGTTATGTGTGGTACACACATCTAGAGGACACTCATATGTTACAACAATGTGCAATGTGTTTTAGTTAACCTTTTCTAACACTAGCACACCTGCCTTGTAGTAAGAATGGAGATGTAGATCCAACATAAAAGTTTTCTACTACCGGTAGGAAAATATCTGAATATCTTCCATAAATCTAATATATACATTTTAAGCATACTGTCAAGAAGACTGTACACAATACACAGGAAAATATTCATGTTTAATGCAGAAACTTCTATGTCAGAGGTACATGTTATGAACATGTTTATCCAATTTTTTCCACATTGTACATGGAAACTGGAGAGCAATGAGTTTTCATCAAAAATGAAAATGCTCCACTGTACTGATCCACATAAATCCTCTTATAACCAGGCCCACTGAAAAGGTTTATGAACCAGGACCAAAGAAAGGCCATATTTAAAATGGTACGCAACTATACTCTATGTAGATATAATAATAAATAAAATCACAACACAAATTATTAAGATTATTCAGAAAATGTATAAAAAGCTTTCATTTAATCTTCATTCTCCACTTACCAGTCTTTAACAATATAGTAGGCCACGTAGTGTTGACTTACAGTCAAAGAAATGTGAGGCTTTTATGTATTCATTGCTTTTATAAGCATTCAGTCCCACCCCCTGTCAGCTGACTACCGTTTTGGGATTTTCTGTGTATTAACCCCTTTAAGATCTCTTAGTTGTTTCACACAAATTGTTTCCTAATGTAAAGGCCATATATGTTCAACCTTATTTAAGATGCCATGTATAGTAGCATTTATTTTAAATCAATGTCAATTTTGAAGTAAATTGCTTAAGTTTTTATTTCTCAATGTTTTTCACAGAACGTCATGAGTTCTGCTTTAAATTTCCACAGTTGTGGATATTCCAGAGATGTCTTTGTAATGTGAATGTGATGTTTTGGAATAGTTTGCACATTTTATTTATTAGAATAAATATACTGTATATTTACAAGTTAGTTTTTTGTCATTTAACAATGTGTTCAAGCAGCTTCTGGGTTATTTAACCCCTTAAGGACGCAGGGTATTTTCGCTAATTTCTTGCTCTCCATCTTCAAAAATCCATAACTTTTTCATTTTTCCGTGTACAGACCTGTGTGAGGGCTTATTTTGTGCGTAACAAATTTTACTTTCCCATGATGTTATTTATTATTCCATGCCATGTAGTGGGAAGCCGCAAAAAAATTCCAAATGTGGAAAAATTGAAAAAAACTGCATGTGCGTCATGTTCTTGTGGGCTCAGTTTTTACGACTTTCACTCTGCGCTCCAAATAACACCTCTAATTTATTCTTTGGTTCAGTACGATCGTGGTGATACCAAATTTATACAGGTTTTATTGCGTTTTAATACATTTTCAAAAATTAAACGAATGTATACAAAAAAGAAAATTTTTTTTTTTGCCATCTTCTGACGCGAATAACTTTTTCATACTTTGGCGCATGGAGCTGTGTGAGGTGTCATTTTTTGCGAAATGAGCCGACGTTCTCATTGCTAACATTTTGAGGACTGTGCAACATTTTGATAATTTTTTATTACATTTTTTATGTCATCTAAAAAGGTGTAAAAGTCGCGTTTTGGACATTTGGGCGCCATTTGCCGTTCCGGAGGTCACCGCCGTCAATAACCGTTTTTATATTTTGATAGATCGGGCATTTTGGGACGCGGCGATACCTATTGTGTCTGTGATTTTTACTAGTGGAAAAAAAAGTGGGAAAAAAAAAGAAAATAAAAAGTTTAAAAAACTTTTTTTTTTCTTTTTTTTCCCACTATTTCTTAGACCCTCTAGGGTACATTAACCCTAGATGGTCTGATCGCTCCTGCCATATACTGCAATACTACTGTATCGCAGTATATGGCATTTCTGCTCACTATACATTACAATGAGCCACAGGCTCATTGTAATGGATATGCAGAAGCCATGTATCCTCGGGTCAAACGAAGACCCGAGGCTACCATGGCAACCGATCGCCGCCCCCCGATGACGTTCGGGGGAGCGGCGATCGGAGGTAAGCACGGACCGCGGGTGATAGCGATGGGTCTTTGCTGCGATAAGCAGCAAAGCCCATCTCTGTATGAAGAAGGCTCAGCCCGTGAGCCTTCTTCATACAACCTTCACAGCTCCGGAGCGTGAAGGGGTTAATAGACAAGTTGTATCATGAAGATTTGTGACTATATATCTGTGAAATATATATCCAACAGTTTGTGGTAAGCCTAAATATTTTAAGAAAAGTATGTAAATATTATCATAATAAAATAATTTAATCATTGCCCCATGTATTTGGAAAATGAAAGGGGTTCTCAGCCCTAATATGGTCTCATGAGGGTGGTGGAGAATTACATTTTTACATTCTAACATCAACACCAATATGTACAAATGCTCAAGTAGTAATTGCTTCCACATTGAGTAACTTCTGGGACTTCTAGCACAATAGTCATTGAGGTCACCACCCCCTGCAGGACCTTCTTTACTTTATTTGTACAGTGGTAGTTAGTATGAGTTCCGTACAGGATCTTAGCAGGGAAGCAGGGGGTCCTAGTAGCGCTGATAACTATTATGCCAGGAGTCCTGAGGCAGTATTCAATCTAGGGAATATGGCCACAATCTGCCCTGTATTGTATGTGCTGAATTTGTCTGTGTGAAGCTGCATAGTCAGATATAACTCATCAAAATATCAGTGGTTTTTCATATAATGTATATTTTTTACATTATATTATTACTTTACTGAACTTGTCAATTGATCTTGTAATTAATAAAAAGTTAATGTGAATCTAAGGTCTATTCACATCATGTTAGCAACCCATCCTGTATGAACGCTTTACAATCCAGATGTACTGTACATCTGTACAAACCCATCATAGATAGAGATAGATGAGATATAAAGATAGATGCAATTGGGTGCACACCCAAGCCACAGGTCCTTCAAAAATAAACCAAAGAAGAAAGCAGCACTCCAATGATGGATAGTACAAAAATAGCATAGTGGTCTATATTATATTTTACATGCAATGTAATAGAGACTACAATTCTAGATGTGACTGGAGTATCAGAAATTATCTCAGTGCCTCTACAACAGTGTTGGATAAGCATCTCAATCAAAATTTTATTAACTCATACATACGCTGTCTTGTACTAAGAATGTCCTTCATTGCCTATAGAAACCAATCAGAGCTCAGGACTGTGATAAATGACCTGTTGCAAAATAGAAGCTGAGCTGTGATTGGTTGCTGTATAGGCTAACTGTCAGGGCAGCCAGCATACAAAGGCTCCTATAGTCATTAGGGTTCTAAGCATATTTTGGAAAGTGCAGGTTGAAAATTTACATTCAAAGCATAGTCAATTACATAAACTGGGTCACAGGACACATCTGTGCACAATTTTGTGATTGTAGGTGCAGCATTGTGAGTTCCTTCAGCAAACATATATATACATAAATGCATACATATATACATACATACACTCAGCTTTACATATTAGTTGTCTGGACTGTGATAAATCAAAAGCATTTTATAATTTGTGATCTAGGTTTGTACTGTATGTAAACAGGAATAGTAAATTTGGGTCATGTGTGCGGTTACTCTAATGGTTGTCTTTTCCACATGTGGTTGAGAACTTGGTTTAACTGAATTGTTTTGAAGCACTCTGTTTTGGAAACTCTCACAATGGCTATATCTTTAAAGGGAATGTATAAAAATTATTTCTATGTGCATAAATAATTCTCCGATAGTTCATCTTGGGCCAATGCTCCAGATCAGCAAGTTTATCCCTTAGCTCTCTGTTCTTCACACTTATCCTATCAGTTTTACTTTTTAGTAAGGAGGAAATCTTCTCTAAACTACAAACTTATTCTTCTATTCTCCTTGTTGCTCCAACTTGTCCTGCCAGTTGTTCTATGGCTACACTTTTTTTTTAATCAGATAACTTTTATTAAAGCATATAAACTTCACAGTATTAATATGCAGAGATCATAATCACAACAGTGCAAGTATACAATCAGTTTTAAACATATACAACACAATTCTGGCCGTCCATCAGGGCGAACCCTCAGCCATCTCCGTATCAGATCTTCTACCCCTATACCGGGACACTCCAGCCACTTATTCCTTTGCTTCCCAAATTTCTTGACCGCGTTTCTCTTCAGGTACACCCCCAACTCCATCTTAATTGTATTATTTAGTGATCTTTTAATTTCCGACATTCCTGGAGGGTCAGCATCCAACCAGTGCCTTGCAATGGTCTTATGTACCTGGTACAACAATTTTGCCACTGCCATCTGTTCTGCCCTAGTGACATCAATCCCACCCACATACCCCAACACACAAACTTTAGGATCTTGCTGAATCTGGACTCGGAACACTTCCCATATAAAACGCTGAGTTTTGTTCCATAAACCCCTTTACTTTGGGCACGTCCAGAACATATGAAATATATTGCTCCCCTTCAGCTAGGCACCATGGGCAACACGTATCCGCCCTCAACCCATTCTTATGCAGCACCACCGGGGTCCTAAATGCCCTGTGTAATAGGAATAGTTGGGAATGCCTCTGTTCTACATTCAAGAATAATGTATTCAGAGACTCCAGAATCTCCTCCCATTCATTATCCGGCAATTCCCCAACCTCAAGGTCCCATTTCCTCCGTGTTGTGTCCATTGGGTCACCCAGCAGTTTATCCGATATTGTGCCATACAATATCAAAATAAGACTCCTCATGTTCTGTGCTTGCACAACCCCCGTCATAACTCCCAACGATGAAAACCCAACCTCCTCAGATTCAAATTGTGCCTGTAAGCTGTGTCGTATCTGCAGGTACTGAAAAAACATAGTCCTGGGTATCTGGAATTCCTTCACCAGTTGACTGAATGACTTAAGATTGGACCCGTCATACACTTGTTGTAAATATCCTAGCCCCCTCTGTTTCCAGCTTTGGACATTCTCCAACATATATACCTCACCCAGATGTGGATTATTCCATAATGGGGTATACTTCGTCCAAGATCCTATCCCCATTATCTGATTGTAAACCTTCCATATTCTCTGCATCAATGCTAATGTTGGGTATCGACTTCCCTTATTTCCCAACTTCCCCACCTCAAGGGCAGCTACTGGTTCCAACATGTCTCCAAAATGCTGAATCACCACTGGACACCAAGACTCCTCTCCCGGTCTCTCCCAACCCCCAAAATGCTGACACTCTGCGGCAATATAATATGTCCACACATCCAAAACCACCAGCCCCCCTTTATATTTGCAGTTGCAGTTTTTCCATTTTAAGTACCTAAATAAACCATGAATCTTCCTAAACCAGAACTTCAGTATCCGTACTGAAGCATTGTATAAGATATATAAAAATTGTGGCATTGTCATCTTAATTAAATTCGCCCGGCCTAAGGCCGATATTGGTGACTTACTCCACACCTGAACCCTGGAAAGCGCCTCTTTTAATATGGGTACTAGGTTCAATGCGACATAATCAGAAATTGTCCTGGTGACTTGGATACCCAAGTATCTAAATTCCTCTACTACCGGGATTACTTCCTCCTGTATCTCTGCCGGATAATTTCTAGACAAAGGTAACAATGCCGATTTCAGCCAAGTAATCCTAATGCCAGAAAATCCCCCAAAGTGTTCCAACACCTCCATTACCACTGGTAATGTAGTCTTGGCCTCGGACAAGAATAGGAGGACTTCATCTGCATATAATGCAACCCCCCCCCTCTATATTTAAATCCTTTTATGGCTGGATGTTGATGTATAATGCAAGCCTGGGGCTCAATGGCTAGGGCTAATTGAAGAGGCGAAAAGAGGACATGCCTGACTCGTACCTCTCTGCAGATTAAATTGTTCCGAAACCCCTCCATTTGCCCTCACATTCACCACCGGAGACTTATACAATATACGG
This sequence comes from Engystomops pustulosus, assembly GCF_040894005.1. Lineage (NCBI taxonomy): Eukaryota > Metazoa > Chordata > Amphibia > Anura > Leptodactylidae > Engystomops > Engystomops pustulosus. The sequence goes on along the minus strand of NC_092412.1, from coordinate 182,882,941 downwards.
ACCCACTGTATGAAATTAGGTCCAAACCCTAGCTTATCTAGTACTGCCCATAAACATAGCCATTCTATGCTATCAAAAGCCTTGGCGGCATCTAGTGATACCACCATAGCTTTGTCCCAATGCACCTCGGTAGCCTGTAGATTTAGAAATAATCGCCAGAGACACTGGTCTATATACGACTTGGCAACTGGGCATCTTTCCCCTCTTTAAGGAGCACTACTATCAAGCGCTTCACAGGAAGCCGGTAAGCTACCTTGTTCCAAGCTTTCTTTCAATGTTTCCAACTTTTGTGGTAATAATATTTCCGCGAACTCTTTAAACATCCCTATTGGCACACCGTCCATCCCTGGCGCTTTATCATTGGCCATACCTCCCATCGCCTATTACAGTTCTTCCAAAGAAATAGGGGCCTCCAACATTTCCCTTGCACTCAGTCTAGGCATATTCACTCCTTCTAAAAAAAGAGTTCTGTTGTGACCTGGAATAATTGGCTCTAGAGGAATAAAATTGCCTATATAAGGTACTCAATACCTCCAATATACCCCTCGTGCCCGTGACCTCCCTCCCTTCAACATCCCTCAACCCATATATGTATGAATTTGTTCTCCGGGCATTCAACTTCCACGCTACCAGTTTTCCCGTTTGTTCCCCCTCGGCATAATATTGTTGCTTTAGGAACATAAGCTTGTACTCTGACTGTTCTAGCATATGCTCTGTTAATTGTTTCTGTGCTGCTGCCCACCCCAACTCTGTCTCCCGCGTACCGCAATGAATATGCTGCTCTTCTGCTTCCCTCACCCTACCCTGCAAGTCCCATGCAATTTGTTTAGATCTAGTTTTCACTTTTTTAATTTCCCTGGCGAGAGCCCCTTGTAGGAATATTTTCATGGCATCCCATATTACCACTCTAGACACGGATCCCTCATTATATTCTAGATAATCCTTTAAGCGTTCCTTCATTGTCATCCCATCTATCAGCTTCAGCCAAAAAGAATTCACACGCCACCCACTTTTAATATGCCCCCTCCCACAATTTACTGTAAATAAGAGAGGGGAATTATCAAATATCACCAGCGGCAAATAAGTAATATCCACCACAGCTGATATTGCTCTTTCCGTGCCTAAGATCATATAGCAAATAGTGGAGTTTGGAAGAGATAACCTAAGGTCTCCCCAAGCCACTTTTCAAAGTAAGTAATCGTGTGGGTTCTGACCTTCCACCTTCTCTGGCATTCCAGCAATTATCACATTATTGTGGCGCATTATTTCCAGGTCATCAGCTTTCGCCTGGAGGGCTAATATAGCTTGTGGCTGCTCCTGAACTTCCTGCCACAGAGGGGGTGTAACCTCTTCCACCTCATGTATTCTATTCTCCACAGCATGTCAATTTGAGCAATGTAGATGCTGCACTGTTCTAAGGATATCTGCAAGTGCAGACATCCAGAGGGGAGGACGGCGAAAAGAAAAAGCTGGCACAGAAATCGCAAGAGAAAACAAGTTTCTTGGCGCTGAGACCAACAGGTGACCCTTCGTCTACTGACATTGGCTTTACTATCCAGACTGACGCTTCTCCGCTTACCTTATTAGTTGATAACGCATATGATTCTTTTGATAATACATACCTTGTTAACAACCCACAGTCTTCCTTCCTTTCCACTTCAGCTCTGCACACTTATGCTTCTCTGAATGGAATTGAGGAAACCTATGGCACTGATAACAGTAACGTGATTAACCTTACTAATACTGCATTTTGCAATGACTAATGTGTTTGACCCCATACAGTTTGAGATTGATTTATTTAAAGGTATCCGAAAATTAAATTTGCACACATTTTTGTTTTTTCAGGCTAAAAGACAAAAAAAATGCACTACTAATGTTACTACTAACCCCACTCACAAATATAAGATCCTGTTACACACTTTCTTTAGAAGAAGTGTAGAGATGGGTATATTGTCTGAGAATACTGCTCTAAAACTATTTCCAGAAAGCCCTAAGTATCCAATGTGGTATTTTTTACCGAAAGTCCACAAATCTCTATATGCACCTCCAGGCCGCCCAATTGTGGCTGGCATTGGGTCCTTAACTGACCCGTTATCGCAATATCTTGATTGGCTCCTTTGCCCCCTCCTCTTAGATATTCCCTCGTATTTGAAAGATACAAACTCCTTTTTGAAGGTTATCAAAGATATTCATTGTAAAGAAGGTTATTCTCTGGCGTCCATTGACGTCAAAAGTCTCTATACTCGCATACATCAGGACTTAGGGGTACAATGCGTCCACAACATTTTGACTAATGCTCAAAAGAGCTCACAATACGTCAATTTTGTATGTGAAGGGTTAAAATTTGTGCTATCCCATAACGCCTTCATGTTTGATGACGGATGGTTTGTCCAGAGAACCGGCACTTCCATGGGCACTCCGGTGGCATGCACTTTGGCCAATCTTTTTCTCGCGTGTTTCGAGAGCCATTACATCTTCTCTCTGGACAACCCCTTCGTCTCAAACGTGAAGGCGTTCCATAGATATGCGGACAATTTTATCATATGGGAGGGCACCCGTACCCAGTTTTTTTATTTTGTGGAGCATTTGAACTCCTGTAACCTGATGAATATGCGTTTTGCTGCCATATATGGTGACAGACAACTCGACTTTTTGGACGTCAGGGTAAAGGAAGTTGGGTACCACGACATTCAGAAAGAGTTCGGCCACTAATTCATTGTTGCACTACCACAGTTTTCACCCAGTGCATACTAAAAAAGGCTTACTTTATAGTCAACTATTACGACTTAGAAGAATATATAATGATGAAACGCAATATAACTTTCGGACTGGAGAGTTGAGAGATCGACTATCGGCAAGGAGATACCCGATATAGCTGTTTCAGGAAGCATACAGTAAAGTTAGTGCACTATCCCAAGATGAATTATTGAAGAAATCCCAAAGGGATAAAGTCAAATACAATCACAACAATAGACACAACAAAAGGAGATTCTCATTTGAGTTTAGCCCCTGTGAAAAGATAATTCGGAATGCCATCCATAACAATTGGGGTATTCTAGAACAGGACCCACAGTTGAAGGAGATCACTACCACTAAACCCATCATTGTGTTTAGACGCTCCCCGACTATTAGAAGTATGCTGGTTAGAAGCAGATTCCACATCCCTCGTTGGTTAGAGAAAGGGGCTCCGGTAGAAAATTATAAATGCGGTTCATGTAATGTCTGAAATATATACATTTTGGAGGAGAGAGTTTAAAGGTCTACTCCTTTATCTCCTGCAAATCTACACATGTGGTATATATAATTTTTTGCCCCTGCAAATTTATCTATATTGGCAAAACCATACGTAGACTAGGAGTGCGTTTTAGAGAGCATCAGAGATCAATTAGCTCTGGCAATGGATGTCCACGATTGATCGAACACGTTTGAACTTGTCATGAGGGAAATCCTAATGTTTTAAAATTTGCTGCTATGGAAAAGGTCAAAGTGGATCCCCTGGGTGGAAAGAGAAATCAAACTTTACTGCAGCGGGAGAGTAAATATATTACAAGGTTTAAAGCTATAGGTCCTTTAGGTATGAACGATAGGAACAACCTTAATGTATTTCTGGAAATTGTCTGCCGGTTAATGTCACAAAAAACTCCATAGGTATGCCAATATATGGTACTGCTCTCGGCTCGGGTTTGCTGGAGAAACATTCTGCTATTTATATATTTATTTGGAGTGATTTCCCTGAAGAAAGATCGTGTATACACTTACTGTTACTGTTTTGTTTTTAAATTGGTAGCGTCTATGTATTCACATATTACCTGCACGTCACTTTGTTGTTTACTGTTGCCTTGACGCAGGCTGCCGATTGTGGCGCATATAATGTGCGCAGCGCCGACAGATGATGTCAATGGCTTGAAAAAGCGTGATCTAGCGCGAAACGGCCCGTCGTCTGGCTCCGCTCTTCCCTTGTTCTGCCCCTTGCCTGAATAAAGAAAAGTTCCACACACCGGTGAGTGCCTCCTTGCTTCTTTTTGGAGTAAGGATATCTGCAAGTGTAGGTTCAGCCTCAGGATCAGATATCTCTCTCTCTTCCGTTGCCTCTGTGACTTCTGTTACTATTTCCTTCTCCTCCGACATTGAGTCGTGCAGAGCTGTATATCTGGAGCCCAGAGACTTACTAGATGTCCCAGGCTGAGACTTCCTGCAGTGTGATGGGCGCCTTCTTGGGAACAGTGCTCTCCTTGCTTCTCCCGCGGCTTGTTGTGCTTGTTGCCAGGCATTTGCTGAACGGAGGGGTACTTCACCTTACGGTCGCAGCCACGTGAGAGCTACAGGATTAATGCAGGATTCTGGTAGCGGAGCTCTGGTGCAGCTAGGCCATGCCCCATTTCCCTCTAGGCCACGCCCCCTGAGTTAAGCTTTTGAATGCATGCAAAAATATCTTATTGTAGATTGTTTTTGTTTACCTCTACTTCTCCTCCCTTCAAGACAAATGGCAAATACAACCTCGGGACAGAGAGGAATGCAAAAAAATAAATAAAGTTAGTGTACATTCATTAGGTCAATTTTCCCCTGTTTAGTGACACTGAGCATTTAGGCTTGGTGATACTAAAACTAAAGCATGCACAATGAAGTTGGGGCGTACTATGCTGGTTTCATTAACTTACTGTGCAGGTACTGAGAGCACTAGAAATTAGTCTAATGACCTTATTGGACTCATCTCTAAGAAAATATAAACATTTATTTTTTGATAGCAGCAATGGAAATGTAACAGGGCAATTAGGGATTCTTAACCAAGGGACCTGTAGTTGTTTTAGTGCCCTCAATTACCTGACAGGTCCTTTTTACTTTTGTAATAAGAATGTGGAGAATATTGTGATGAAGTGAGGAACATACTGTAAGTCTGCAGTCACGGGTTATGGCTGGAAGAAGCTAACGTGACATCCAGGTAGAAAAAGAAAATAAAAAAAAATTCCCCCAATGCCCTTACAAATCTGCAACATCTCTTAAATGTTGGGATTCTCTGTTCTCTTCTCCTAAGAGGGTATACTACATGGAAACAATCTTATAGTAAAGCAGATTTCTGGCCCTGCATCTATGTAGCAATCTTATTTCTCTATAGTAATCTGGGTTTGAGTAAAATATCTATGTTGTAAACTTTGTTCTGGTTCTGTTCTGGTAACACACGTAACATCACCCCGGGCCTACTTCAGAACACTAGTGATTGTCTCTCTGCTGTCACTTCCATCATGTAGTCTCTCTTCTTGAAATTTAACCTACTAAGACTGAACTTCTTTCCACCATCCACTAACAGAGTCTATCCTAACCTCTGCATATCACTCTGTGGGATCACCATAACCCCAAAGCAGTAGGCCAGCTGTCTTGGGGTTATGCTGGACTCTGACCTCTTTTTTCCACTGCATATTCAATCCCTTGCTCGCTCTTGCCGAATGGATCTCAGAAACATTTCTAGAATCTGCCCTATTTCTCACAATTGTTGCTCTGATTCACTCTCGTCTAGACTACTGTAACTACTAATTGATTTTCCACTCACTAAACTCTCTCCTATCTATTCTTAAAGCAGTCAGGCTTGTATTTCAGACCAAACGCTACACAGAGGCCTCCAGTACTTCATGTCAGTCTACTCTATACATGTAGTAATCTTGGCTTTTGTACTTTTTTCATGTGGTTTGAGTTTAGGTATCAAAGTAGTGATCTTGGTTTTGGTAAAATACCTATGTACTGTATATACTCGTGTAAAAGCCCAAAAAATGTGCTGAAAATCCTCAACTCGGCTTAAACACGAGTCAACACACAAGTCCAGTACTAAAAAAACCCAAAACTTATATACTAACCCTCCGGTGTCCCCGATGCGCAGCGCTGCTCCCTCGATGTCAGCTCGGCTCCTATTCTGTCTTCCGCGCCTGTCTTCTTTCTTCTGTATCAGGCTGCAGGGCGCGGCCATGTTTCTTCTCGGCCGGCACATAGTATGATTTCAGCAACGGCCGCGTCATAGTATGTGCCTGCCGTCCGGGAAGAAACATGGCCGCGCCCTGCAGCCTGATACAGATAAAAGTAGACAGGCACGGAAGACAGAAGAAGAGCCGCGCTGACATCACGGGAGCCGCGCTGACATCGGGGGAGCCATGCTGTGCATCGGGGCCATCGGAGGGTGAGTATATAAGTTCTTTTCAGTGCTGGGCTGCTGTATACTACTGGGGGCAGGCTGGGCTGGCTGTATACTACTGGGGGCAGGCTGGGCTGGCTGTATACTACACGGGGCAGGCTGGGCTGGCTGTATACTACACGGGGCAGGCTGGGCTGGCTGTATACTACACGGGGCAGGCTGGGCTGGCTGTATACTACTGGGGGCAGGCTGGACTGTCTGTATACTACAGGGGGCAGGCTGGGCTGTCTGTATACTACTGGGGGCTGGCTGGGTTGGCTGTATACTACTGGGGGCAGGCTGGGCTGGCTGTATACTACAGGGTGCAGTCTGGGCTGGCTGTATACTACAGGGGGCAAGCTTGGCTGGCTCTATACTACAGGGGGCTGGCTGGGCAGGCTGTATACTACAGGGTGCAGGCTGGGCTGGCTGTATACTACTGGGGGAAGGCTGGGCTGGCTGTATATTACAGGGGGCAGGTTGGGCTGGCTGTATACTACAGGGGGCTGACTGTATACTACAGGGGGCAGGCTATGCTGGCTGTATACTATAGGGGGCTGGCTGTATACTACTGGGGGCTTGCTGGCTATATACTGGGGGGGGGGTCTGTGACCAATGCATTTCCTACCCTCGGCTTATACTCGAGTCAATAGGTTTTCACAGTTTTTGGTGGTAAAATTGGGGGTCTCGGCTTATACTCGGGTCGGCTTATACTTATAGTTATCTTTGTATCTTTTGGTAAAATACCTATGTAGTTATCTTTGTTCTGGTGATGTTTCTATGTAATTATCTTGATTCTGCTAATGAATGGATGTGTTTGCCTTGGTTCTACTAACATACCTATGTAGTAAACTTGGTTTTGGTAAAGTATTTATATAGTAATCTTATAATCTAAATGTCATTTAAAAACTGTGGATTGAGGCCGCAATCTATTAGCAGCCCAGGGCCAGTTATAGTCTTAGCCTTAGTCTTAACATTTTATTGAATGAAATACGTATTTGGTCCCATAGAAAAACCGAACGTAATATTTGGTACAGAAACGAATTACAGAGGTGAGACATTTCCTTTATTTCTATAGGGGCTAAAGGAGCCAATTAAACCAAACCTACCATCAAAATCATGCATGATAAGCCAGGAACACTTACTCATAGATCCATGTACCATGACTCTGGTAATATTCTATATTGTTATCCATGGCATCCTTCCTTCGGAAATCAACTTTAAAATTATGCTAATCATGCTAAGGAGACAGAAGGGCTCTGCGGGTCTTACCAGAACCCCTCCGTGCTATAGCTTCACAGGCTGTTATGCTGTGCAGGATCACTTCTTCTTCCCACTGTGTGCTGAAACTCACTGCTGCATGAGATTACACAATTATTATTTTAGAAGGAAGGGGGCTATGGATATAACAAATATAAGAATATCATGGTGCCTCTAGTAAGGCTACATTTACACGGACGTAGGCCACCTTATTGGGACATGAAAGGCAATGTGGTCGAGGCCACTAGCTAAGCACAACCTTCCATTGCACCTTATCTACTCTCTACTCCTGGTTTTTATTCATGCATTTCCATGCAGTCCAGTATATGCTTTTTCCTTTTAAAAAATATAGTGCAAAAAACTAAATAAGCAATGTCCCTGGTACTAACGTTATCTCAAATTGTATTTAATATTTTAAATGTGAGAGACAACCAGCAAACCATCTATTTTTCTCTTTGCATTTTCTACACCTTTATACTCCAGCTTTTAAGAATATTGATTGAATTCTTGGCAACCAACTTGACCTTTTACAACTCATCATTTAGATGGGTACGGTGTGATTGCAAATGTCAGCAGGATTGTAATCCATTTTACTGATTCAGTTGGCATGCATGTAATAGACTAAAACATTAGGAAAATGATGTAGAAATTATTTCATTTTCCTAAATTAACACTTCTCATTACAGGTGTGCTAGAGAGGCAAAACTCTTGGGTATTAACGCTGCGCTAATCAGACACTGTCCTTGTATCACTAATTATGTGATAATTAATGTGATTATGAAAACATTAGCCATGTGGGGTCATTTACTATAGTCCTTTGTGTAATAGACACTTCTTTTTACTAAGAAAAGAGACTGAAATATGAATAAATGAGTAATGAAAAAATATCAGAGAGTGATAGATGATATTCATTCACTAGTGGATATCACCATACTGTATTCATTCCGTAGAGGGTCGAATTATTGTAATAAAGAGAACCTGTCAGGCATATCAACCCCCAAAACTAAATATATAGGCAGTTAGGGTCAAGAGGCAAGATAGGGTCTGTAGGTTTGTTCTTAAGTTGAATTTCTATGTAAGTCGGAACTTATCATTGTAACCCCCAGCCAAATTTTTGACAATTAGATTTTAAAAATGTTGGATTGTCATTAGAACCAGGATTAACAATAAAGCTTCATTGTAGACACCTGTGATAACTGTTAAAGCTGTTTATTGTAGCCTAAGGATAAAGTACAGGAAATTACCAACATCCAGAGGTCCGTTTGTAACTAGGGGTTGTATGTAAGTCAGGTGTTCAAGTAGGGGACCGCCTGTATTTTCATAAACTGCCATTAGAAAGCATTGCCTCTGTCCCTACATTGTCCATCTACATGCCTGTAAACTTAAAGGAAATCAACGACTTAAAAAAACCAAAAATGCTAGAAATACTCACCTCCGCTCCTCTTCATCTTGATCCTGGTGCTGTCCGCCACTAGTCTTGACACACTGGGATCATCTAGAAGCATGGGAGAGGAAGGTGGAAGGGAGTGCATAATCAGCAGCCCAGAACGCTTGTCCCCACACTTCGTGCTGCTTTTCAAGGGGATCCTGGTGTGTCAAGACTAGTGACGGACAGCGCCAGGATCAAGGTGAAGAGGAGTGGAGGTATTTATAGCCTTTTTTGTTCTTTTGATTTCCTTCAAACAATCAGGTCCTAAAGCTGTATGCAAATTATTATCATATTCAGCAATCCAGGTTTTTTATGAGTGGGAGGCACAGCCACACCCACCAGTGCTTGACAGCCTGGTTCTGGCTGCCTCTGTGTGCTTCCTGCTTGTGGCTGCTACACCCCCTGCAGCCTGTGTGTGTATGAGATACTCCTATACACATGTCTGACAGTCTGTATAATAATGTGACACTTCTGGTGCTGCTGCTATATGTATTTACTGGTGCTGGCAGTCACACCCCCTGCAGCCTGTGTGTATGAGATACATACATCTGTTACAGAATGCAGCCATGTGTATGGGAGTAACAGCATGTCAAGTACTTGTGTAGCTGATGTGTGTGTATCTCACATGTGTATAGGAGAACATAGCATGTTAGGTACTTGTGTAGCTAATGTCTGTGTTTCACATATTTCAGATAAAGAACAAAAACTTGCAGTACTTTACTATACATTACACTTAGACATGAGCAGGGGGAGGAGAGGGGAACGGGTGACATCACTTTATCTCTCCATGTGCCAAGCCTCATTTGCATAATAACAAAAATTATGTTTTTTTGAATTATTAATGTATAATTTAGCCAGATAAACTTTGAGATGAAATCCTTGTGAGCTGCTCCAACAGGTAGTGATGACAGAATTAGCTACAGAGACCTGATGACAGTTTTTTTTTTTAATTGGCAATGGATATAACCTCTGCATTATCTTCGGAATGACCATTAAAGTACCATATTCACTCTGTAGTGGGTATAGTCATAACATATTCTTTCACATAGCAGTTGATATAATGCAGTGATAAGTATCACCAAATGTTCATTTAGAAATGTGTATTACTGTGTAATGTGTATGTTCATTTATGTATTTTATTTATGTGTAAGTTCATTTATGTATTTTATTTATGTGTAAGTTCATTTATGTATATAAATGTGTATATTCATTTATGTATCTTTGGAGATGCATTTCACTGTGCATTTGGACTTACTTTTTTTCCTTTGGACTTGTATGTCTTAGATGGTATAAAACCCCACAATTGCTACATAAAATAGATAATAGATTATGATTGGATTAAAATAGATTATTATTACAATCTTTTGGAATACAATAAAGGGCACTCTGAATAATAACTCTATATTACAATGTATCTGAAATTCTATTAAATCATGGTTATTATATAAAATTCTTTAATAAAAAAGAAATACATGTTGGGAGCTGCCAAATTGTGATTGCTAGAGCATGGCTATAACCACAACCCCCCCAAACTATAGACTTGTTAAATGAGTAAAAGCTGTAGGTAGCTTTGAGAAACTCATACTCATACTGCACAAATTAGATTGAATCAATATGAAAAATCTTGGTCACCATGGAAGACTTTTATTGATGAGACCACAGATGCACGAGACCAATGAAAAAGTCCTACTTTGCACAGCTCTGATACATGAGGACCTGCGTGAACCAACATATTTTTCTTCTTAAATACACTTTAACAAACCGCCTAAAAGGGACCAATGTTTTTCCCCTTTGCCTCTTCTTTCATGTAACCTCACATTAGAAGAGTGTGATATTTCTTTGTTAATTCAGATGTAAACCTTCCTACTCCCCCTTCAACCCTCTCTGTGTATACCATCCACCCATCTTTTTATTGTGAATATATGCTGTACATGTACATTGCTCTTCCCTCCTTTTTTCTTCTATTTCCATTTTTTACAAAAAAAGAATATTCCTAACTATTTATACAGCATCATTTTGTAATGACATAAAAATATAAAAATAACTGCAGAAGAAATGGTACATACTGAGTAAACAAAGTTTCTTGAAATAATAACAGTGGAGCAACAGCAACATCAAAATATTTTTACTATCAACTTAAAAATGAAATATAGTGATGGCTAATGACAAATGTGCTGTACCATTATAGCATTATAGCAAACACTATGTTATATACAACTCTATGATATTAAAGAGTTAAGAGATTAAAATAAATATGCACTGCCGCTATTAAAATTTGAAGGATTTAATTAATACATGTTTTGCACCGTTAGGGAGGAGTGCCAATAGGCAATTAATGTGACAATTATGTATGCATTTAATATAGGTCCATTAAGACTAATTAATGTGCATTTCAACCCATCATTCCATATTTTAAGGATCAATTCTGCTGTTAAACTCTAATTTATGTAGCAGCATTACCAACATCAAGATGATGATTTTTGCTCCTTTTTTTATCACCATCACAAAAGCAAATCGTAGTTTTATGATGAAAGTAAAATATTACTGCATGTTGCTTATCCTGCAATTTTAATTATGTCTCACAATATTTTTAGTAGTTGAACCATCATAAATGTAGTGATGTGGGGCAAACTCATATCCATTGTGGTTTACAACATGTTGCTTTCCATAAAGTCTGAGAAGCTATCAATCAAAAATTGGTAAGATAGAATTCTCAGAAGCCTTATAACACAGGCAGTACCCAGCTTAAGATCACTCGATTTACATAGGACTCTGTCAGGATCAAAAGTAGTTGATCCTCTGAATGACCGCAGACGATGATGTAAGTCAACACCTGGGAACGGAATCTAAGTGGTACCCAGTTTTCAACAGAGCCCGCTGCAAAGTGGTTGGACTTGCCCCATCGTGGTACCACCAGTTCATTCCACAGGCGTGACTTTGTTCATAGTGGCAGCCAAAGCATAGTACAGATTCATCAGGCAAACTCATGGGAACATGCAGGAGGTCAAGACAGGCAGCACAGGATCGGAATCGGAGATGTAGCAGAAGGTCAGGACAGACAGCACAGAATCGGAGTCGAGGACGTTGCAAAAGCACAGGACAGGCGGCGCTGAAGCAAGGTCAGGAACGGAATCGAGGTCACAACAGGAAATCAGGATAATCACACAGGACATCAGGAATGCTTTCTCTAAGGCTATGAGGCACAAACATCTGGCAGGGAACACAGGAAGGGGTTGGAATTTATCTTGGCAGGCAACCAGCCAGCGCCAAATATCGGCTTGTTGGCCCTTTAAATCTAAGGAGATGGGAAAGCGCACGTCGGACCGCGGGGAGCGAGGAGGCTTCTGCTGGAGCCAGGAGAGGTAAGTTAGGAGGCAGGCACTGGGGGCAGAGTAAGGCACCCGGCTGTGCCAGCAACCTGGGATATGGGTCGCAGGGGCACCAGTGACCGTGACATACTCCTTTTTACAAATTGACCTCTCTGTCCACTGTGACCAATAGAGAAGCTCTCTGGATGCATTAAAACTTTATTCTTAATCCCAAATTATGAAAATCCTATTGTCACAGGGATGAAAATATACTTTGCCTGAAGTTACACTATACAGTTCCGACTTACACACAAATTCAACTTAAGAACAAACCTACAGAACTTATCTTGAATATAACCCGGGGGCCGCTTGTAATAGTTTTGGCAATAAACCTATTTTGCTGCTGCATTCAAGGGATAGCTAAACTATTTTAATTTATAAATATGAATTTATAATGAAGATAGGGAAAACAAAAAAATGTTATTTATTTTTCATCGGTCATTTATCTACATGTTGCTTTGAAAAATAAATTGCTAAATCTATAACCAACATGTCCAATCAAGGACCCAATATCTGAACACTGTCTGAAGTGTTAAATGGCTGGAAAATGACAAAGAAAATATGTGTCATACCCCCTGTTCTGAGCTAAGGGTTAAAACCACAACTGGTTTGATCAGCTTTGTCTCAATAAACTAATTAACCAGCTATAAAGCTTCATTGGAACTGGATCTTACTGGCGGTTATTTGGTTTACCTTCAAGTGTGGTTTCCCAGGGAAACATTAGGCAGGATTAAGTGCTTGTAGTGCGAAACGGGCCGTTGCTTCTTGAGGGGTCCTGCTTTATTCCTCTCTCTAGTAGCGAAGTTTGTTTGTTTCTGGATCCTCATTGCCTGGACTGATTGATTTCAAGTTAATGCTCCAAAAAATCTGCTGCAGGATGTTTTGTTAGCGCTGTGTCCCTCTGTTTTCTTCCTTTCGTGCAATGTGAAAGAGCCCTTACACTAGCCAGGAATTGACCAATTAGAGGCTTTCATTTAGGGTGGTTGTTGAGTAGGCAGGAACAATCAATGGAGGATTTTTGAAAACTGTCTCATTCTCCCTTAATCCCCTTTTGACTTCACATAGGAGGAGAGAACTGAATGCAATACACAAAAAAAACCTTAATACTAATAAAATCAACACAAATCACAATTTTATATGACAAAATTTTCTGCTGTGCTTTTTTTAAGGAAACAATACTAACAATTTAATAAATACAAGTAAACACAAGAAAAGTACATAATAAGGGTGCGAGAGCTGGGCTCCACAGTAAAGATTTAAAAAACTACCAGCTGGGTATAGTGGACATGAGAATAAATACAAATCAAATTTTCCCGCTGGGTTGGCTCTGTTTCAATCTTAAAGCGTAACTGTAAAGTTACTTTTATTACAGCTGGAGAGAAACATTGCCAACAATTGCAACGCTACCTATATCATACTTCAGGCTTCTACCTAGCCTAAGATCTAGTCTCATATACTGTATCTTTTAGCCCTATCTGTGAAATCTTCTGATCTTCTCCTGAAGTGGGCGGGCACTTCAGATTAGGGCACTAAGGGCTTCATAAGAACATGCACAAACAGCCCAACCAATCAGGACACAGTTCAGTGTTACTGCCTGTACAGAGATCTAGTGCAGAGAAAGGTAGGGGTAGACAGCAGATCACCAGAGCTCAACATCATTGTAAGGAATGATCAAACAGCAATTTGCTACACCACCAAGAAAAAGATTTAATAAAAAAAATGTCCAACTACACTTTCATACATCTGCATAGTAATACAAAGATAAATACATGGCAAGATCACAGTATGTATACTGTGTATATACTATTTATATATACAGTACAAACCACAGTACAAACCAAAAGTTTGGACACACCTTCTCATTTAAAGATTTTTCTTTATTTTCATGTCTATAAAGATTGTAGATTCACACTGAAAGCAACAAACCTATGAATTAACACAAGTGGAATTATATACTTAACAAAAAAGTGTGAAACAACTGAAAATATGTCATATTCTAGCCATAAGTAGCCATGTTTTGCTTTGATTACTGCTTTTTACACTTTTGGCATTCTCTTGATGAGCTTCAAGAGGTATTCACCTAAAATGGTCTTCCAACAGTCTTGAAGGAGTTCCCAGAGATGCTTGGCACTTGTTGGCCCTTTTTCCTTCACTCTGCGGTTTAGCTCACCCCAAACCATCTTGATTGGGTTCAGGTCTGGTGACTGTGGAGGCCAGGTCAAAATGCTGTGGTAACCATGCTGGTTCAATATACCTTCAATTTTGAATAAATCCCCAACAGTGTCACCAGCAAAGCACCCCCACATCATCACACCTCCTCAATGCTTCACTGAGGGACCCAGACATGTAGAGTCCATTTGTTCACCTTTTCTGTGTCACACAAAGACATGGTGGTTGGAACCAAAGATCTCAATTTGGACTTATCAGTCCAAAGCACTGATTTCCCCTGGTCTAATGTCCATTCCTTGTGTTCTTTAGACTAAACAAGTCTCTTCTGCATGTTGCTTTTCCTTAGCAGTGGTTTCCTAGCAGCTATTTTACCATGAAAGCTGCGGCAAACAGTCTCCTCTTAACAGTTGTTGTAGAGTTGTGTCTGCTGCTAGAACTCTGTGTACCATTAACCTGGTCCCTAATCTGAGCTTCTGTTAACCTGCGGTTTCTGAGGCTGTTGACTCGGATGAACTTATCCTCTGCAGCAGTGGTGACTTTTGGTCTTCCTTTCCTGGGGCTAGTCATGTGAGCCAATTTCTTTGCAGCTACACTTTAGGACACTTTCAATGTTTTCCCTATTTTTCGGACTGACTGAGCTTCATTTCTTAAACTAATGATGACCACTTGTTTTTCTTTTATTAGTTGTTTTTTTCTAGCCATAATACGAATTCTATTCAGCAGGACTATCAGTATCCACCTGACTTCTGCACAACACAACTGATGGTCCCAACCCCATTTATAGGGCAATAAATCCCACTAAACCTGACAGGACACACCTGTGATGTGAAAACCTTTTCTGGTGACTACCTCTTGAAGCTCATGAAGAGACTGCCAGGAGTGTGCAAAGCAGTAATAAAAGCAAAAGGTGCCTACTTTGAAGAACCTAGAATATAACACATATTTTCAGTTGTTTCACACTTTTTTGTTAAGTATATAATTCTGCATGTGTTAATTCATAGTTTTATTGTCTTCAGTGTGAATCTACAATTTTTATAGTCATGAAAATACAGAAAACTCTTTGAATGAGAAGTTGTGTCCAAACTTTTAGAATTGATGGTGAGCCTGAGCCATGTCTTTCTTTGCGCATTCAAACTTTCACACATACACAATTCTGCTGCATTCAAACTTTCAAACACAAACAGCTACATACCATTGGGAAGTATGCAGAGACTTCCATCCAGACTGCAGCATGTTTGTAATTGGATGAACTGAAGTATGTGATCATTCACATGTTTGTGACATCATTCAAGGTCCTGGAGTTTTTTATATGCCACCAGGAAAAGTGAAGATTGATATTCTGCTAGTGCCTTTCCCAATACGATGCACCCACCATCTCCAGTGTACACCTATGGATTCCCATGGCAACCAATCCAATCCAAACAAACGCAGGGTGCAAGGTGAACAGCCAGAGTGGCAAAGTAAAACCCTTTCTATCAGGCAAACAGATGCAGAAAGTAAATTAGGGAACTATTTATTTTAGCTCAATGCAGAGTTAGGAAAAAGTTTTTATACTTTACAGTTATTCTTTGAGCTTAGCTTGTTGCATAGTAACTAGATCACTGGGCAGATGATACCTAAAACCAGATAAGATGTTAGTATCTGGGAAAATCATCCCTGAGAAAATAACCTTTCCGGACCATCATCAACTCCTCACAGGATGAAGCTAAACCAAGAGTTCAGTTGACTAATCCCATTTGCTCTCGCTGTGTCTAATGGCCACTCTGGCCCTACTAAAACAATCACTATGTGATTTATGTGATGTAGTGGCATTCGTTGGTCAGGTACAGATTACAGACTACACATCTTTTTGAGAAACTTTTATCAGCATCTGCTCTAAAACATAAATTTCACTTACTTACTGTGTTTTAGAGTTGGTATCTGGATCTAAATTCCCCAATTGCATCATTTATAATAACCTTGGGGCAGAGCAGCAATCCCTGATATAAAAAAATAAAATACAACCTTGAGAAGAGACCCATCATGACTTCTATGTCTTCCTTGGAGGCATTTTTTTTTGTCTGTCAAGAACAGGTATTGATTAAAACGGTCTAAAAAAGCTAAAATTAAAAAGTAAATTGTTTAACAAGATTTGTGGTGTTTATAAATACTCCTAAGAAATATAATGGGTACTGTGTCAGCCAATTTGGCCTCAGTAATGTCCCTGCAGTTTTCCAAAATTTTACGACTGATCTACAATGAGATTATATTAGTTTTTTCCCTGTTGTTTCTTTAGACAGTTTAGTTACTCTGGAGGTTTTGCATAAGAAACATGTCAAATGTATAATCCAGATCCTCTAAAATAAATCAAATATAAGAATGTTGAGATCATTGACCCTGTATTCTCTTTGCACTTGCCTCACCTGAAAGTTTCAACATGAAGTGTTTCATAAGAGTTCATAAAGAAGTAATTTCTATCCGCTGGATTATGAGGTCTCCAAAATCCTGGATTCTAGGAGATCCTGAGAGGGCATTCAGTACTTGGTATACAGAAGCGCAGGGGAGAAACTACTATAAGAGCCATAGCAGCTGCCGGTAATACAACAGGGGCCTAGACACGTGACCTGCCACACTAAAGAATGGAGGATGTGCAACATTATTTACTTATTATGCTGCACATTGAGAAACAGGAAAACCAGTAGACTGTAGATAAAATGTCTACCATGTCAGACATGGTCTAAACTGCTCTGGCCTGGCAGAGATCACTTAAGTAGATCTCTGCCAGGTAGTTCACTTCTGGATCTATTTAGATCTACCTATAGGCTGAAGGTAGTAAATACAGGTGGTCCCCTACTTAAGAACACCTGACTTACAGATGACCCCTAGTTACAAACGGACCTCTGGATGTTGGTAATTTACTGTACTTTAGCCTTAGGCTAATAAACAGCTGTAACAGTTATCAAAGGTGTCTGTAATTAAGATTTATTGTTAATCCTAGTTCTTATGACAATCCAACATTTTTCAAATCCAATTGTCACAGAGACCTAAGAAAAAACCTGCAGATCTTGTACGTAACTGTGGGACCGCCTGCATATATAATTATTTTCTGTAAAAGGGGCTTTTATTCTTATTCTCAATTACTAATTTGATTAAGATTTTTTTTTCCAATTTCTTTTTTTGTTGAGTTAAGTGGAGGATGAAAATTAAAATGTTCGAAAATTGGCATTTCATCTCAGGATAATTGTGAGCTAATTAACCCTTCTTACTATGCACTTTACTCCAGAGCTTAATTATACATTTTATAGGAAAGCCATGGAGATTTGTGTTGCAACAGATATTTTCATCACGCAAACACAGATTCCTTTAACATGCCCCTACTTGTTATGGGACTACAATATTAATTAGCTGCTTGTCATTAGACATAAAACTTTCTTTGTCCTCAAGTTTAAGTGCAGACCTAGAGAATAATGGTTTGACATAGCAATTTGCATCTGGTGCGCTTATCCTGTCCTTTTACTTCACACAGGGGAGCTTATTACTGATAATTTCACACATTTATTTAAATTAATACATATTTTAATTACAATGTCCTAGACTTCTGAAAGCTCCATCTACTTATTATGATTTATCTCATCTTTATATGATGGACTATCTGACATTATGCTCCAAATTACATGGGAATATTTGATAAATATTTTCTAAACAAAATAGTTTTATGCTAATAGTTTAGTTATTACTCTATGATTTGCACACAATTATATATAAAATTGCACTGCTTTGGGCATTTGTCTTGCAGAATAGTAATTTATTGTTAAATAGAGACTGCTCATTTTATATCCCCCATATAAAATTATTTCAGCCAAAGCTGTTATTTATTGAATTTGGCTTTTTGCATACCAGTTAATGAGTATAGTAGCTCAAGACTAGAATGTTTCTGAAGAAACTAAAGTCACATCCAAAAATGCACAGGAAGCCATAGAAGTTAAGACAGATCTATACTGATCCATACATTAGATCCATACATTAGATAAGCATGGTACATACATGGTACATGATCTACATTTTAGGGAAGGCAATCTACTGACAACTGCATTTGTGAGTCGAGATATGTATTGATTCATGAGAATTGATCAATTCTCTTGAGCATGTTTTTTGTAGGGCTATCTCAGGGTTTTTTATTTTGTGCCTGCACCAACAGATTTGCAGAGTATCGGCACCAACACTCAGTATTTTTTATTGGCTCTCAATTTGGACACAGCTTTTGCTTTTGACACTTTTCCTGCACTTCTATTTCCGCAACAACTTTTTTGGTGCACTTTTTGGTGCACATTTAGACCAACTAAAAGCAAGTCTACCAACTTCTAAACCCCTTCCTGTATGTGGAGTGTCATTTCTGATGCCCCTTTTTATTCTTACGGTGCACCAAATACATTAAGCTGTGTGCCAGAATGTAAAATCACAGTGCAAAGCAAAAGTTGAGCACCATAAAAAACCAGACCTAGCTGCATGAATGAATAAATTCCCCTTAAAGTTTGTGACTTCCTTTTTTACTCATAAAACACTATGGGGAGATAGGATGTATCAAGGGGGTCATTTATTTTTAGTCAGGACATTTGTGCATGTCTTTTTTTGGTTATTCCAGTATTTGGACTTGTTGCATTTATCTCAGAGGTTGATAAATAAGGCGTTTGTGGGTTTTTTGCAACATTTTATTAAGCGTTGTGCAAAAGTCATACAAAGATCTCAAACTCTTCTGCAACCCATTCTTAAGCTTTTAATACACCTAATCAGGACTGGAATTTATTTCTGACTTTTAAACCATGATTTGTGGCAATTTGCAATTTTTTCATACCTCCACATCTGGATTTTAAACATAATAACAGGTGGAACACTGAAAAATTATTTGCTAGGCTTGTGGAAAAGTTGCACATTAAGGGAAATAAAATAGAAATTACTAAGATAAATGACCCCCAATGTGTTACTGGTTCTGCCAGTATAGAAAGTGCACTCGAGCATCGGAAAAAGTTTGACTCGAATAACCAGCAATGGAGCATTTTAGTGCTCGCTCATCTCTAATAATGACCTTATCCTTTTTATTTTGGAACAGTTTGTTTCATTGGATTGTGTATGTATTGTTTAAAGCTTTGTAACCTTTTTCATCTTTTGTTTGACATTTGTCTTTTCTTTGCACTGCACTTTTGTGTATGAAATTTAAAATCTTAATAAGTTTCTTCTTTGTAGTCTTAAAGAACCTTTAAAAGGGATGGTGTTATCAATGATAATTCAGGGAATCTTGTATAGAATAGACCCCTATTGCCTAGTTGAAGTATAGGTGGTGGCAGCGAATTGTAAGCATTTTACAGATGATGGAATACTAGGGACGTAGATATAGCATGCATATGTTATCTAGGATAGATGTGTGGGGATTTATGTGGTCTATTGAGAGGCTGCCTAGAGAAGTTGCACCCCATGACATGACTTAAGAGAAGGGATACGTCAGACCCTGCACCACAATTAACCAATAAAAGTTGCACAACAATGGAGTGTGTCGCAAAAGGTGCACAACGCTGCCTTGCCCTTAAAGCTTCCAAAAAGATAGTCAGAAACCCAGACAGAATAGTGATATATCTAGAGATGAGCGAGTATACTCGTCTGAGCTTGATGCTCATTCGAGTATTAGCGTACTCGAAACGGCTCGTTGCTCGGACGAGTATTTTACCTGCTCGATAACGAGCTTTCACTTAAGGAAACACATTGAAGAACAGTGAAAGTAACAGTGAAAACAGTGAACACAGGATCATTTAAGTGAAGAACACAGTGAAGAACACAATACTGATGTTTCCGCACATTTGCTAACTTATCAGAAGACATTAGTGCCGAACGGTGTTCTTCACAATAGTATGTGAAGAGCAATATGTGTGAAGATTCTTCACACATATTGTTCTTCACATACTATTGTGAAGAACACCGTTCAGCACTTGTGTGTTCGGATAAGTTAGCCGATGTACGGAAACATCTGCAATGTGTTCTTCAGTGAAGAACACATTGCAAATGTTTCCGTACATCTGCTAACTTATCAGAAGGCATTAGTACATAAAGGTGTTCTTCATAATCGTATGTGAAGAACAATATGTGTGAAGAACACATTGCAGATGTTTAACACGGGTCGTTCTCCTTTTCGAAGTTCCATGAATATTCCATTGAATAAAAAAAATGAAGAAACAGGACTGACTTCCTTATTTCTCAATAAAATGACATATTTTATTGCAGGGCCTTGGTCCTCTTGAAAAATGCTCGAGTCTCCCATTGACTTCAATGAGGTTCGTTATTCGAAATGAGCACTCGAACATCGGGAAAAGTAATGAGCACTCGAGCATTTTAGTGCTCGCTCATCTCTAGTCATTATCCATTTGGTAATGCAGGTTACCTCCCAGCCAGCTATAATTTTCTGAATCCCTCTAGGCCTCACAAGACCATATATAAAGCCCCCATAAATATAATATTGCTTCCAATCATCTGGGCATATCACTACCATTGCAAACTAAACATGATGGTGGTATACCCAGGTTTGGAGCAACTATGAGATTTTGACATGGGTGGTAAAGCTATTCCCCCTGATTCTACTTATTTTGGTGGGTACTCATAGTTACGAATTATGTTCATGCTATCTGGAGCTAAAAATCATATCTTTGTTTGACTTTTCCCTCCAAATTTCAGAAAAATAATGGAAGGGACAAAAGTTTAACATGACAAGTTTAATGATGAGCGTATCATTTGTAAAATGATGCTCAAAATTGACTGATACTTAAAAGTCAACAAGGCTCTGTCTGGCTCCTTTTGAGTATATTGTGCAATGATGTTGTTGTTTCTGCTACAGCAAAAATTGAAGCCTCAATGTACAGTATCTGTGGAAAAAGCTCTAATCATATGCAAATATAATACGGTTCCTCATCAAGTGAGTGAGTACATTAATATTATCTGTGTAAACTCCCGTATTTAGGCTGAGTTCACATTTCTGAGTTCAGGCCATTAAACACTGCTTGTTTACCATTCAGAAACACTCAACTTACCCAGATGTAGCTGGCTTGAGCTGGTAAATTTAGCTGCCACACAAATTAAGTGAAATGAGCTGTAACATACTGCTGAGAGCTGGTGTAAGTCTTAGGACTTTTAATTGCATTTTCGATGATTTAAGCCTGCTATTGTGAACCAAACCTAAAGGCACATTCTCATTTCTATTTCTAGAAATGTACTTTTTGATTACCGTAAACTAATATTCTTTGGTAGCAGTTTATTCCAATTAAATGAAAAGGCAGAACTATATCTATATCTTTATGTGGGTTCACTACCCACATAAAAAAACAATCTTTTTCAAATTCTTAGATTTTTAAAATTAAGTATACACAATTAATTACAGCCAACAACTGATTTAAAGTCCTACAGACAGGACCACCCATATAGGTTTATGCATCGGTCACTAAGGGGACTTAGGCTAGGTTCTCCGTTGGCCCAACCTAAGTTCTGCACAGGTCTCCCGTGCAGGGAAGAGCAGTGACTTAGCTGACATATCACTACTGTGACTCCGAGATCTACATACCTGGTAAAAGAGAGGGGACTCAAGGTTGCAATAAGTTTAAACTTTAACTGGATAATAAGTTTACAAAATAGAGTCATTCTCTGGGGGGAATGGGTTTCTGGTACCTCAAGGGCTGTACAAACATGTAATGGCACCTGAAAGCTAATGTTCCCAGGTAGCAGGTTACTTTCACATTCAGAAGAAACTGCATAATATATTTGAAGATGCATTTTCTCTTTTTATTCAGCTTAAGTGGGTAAATTTTAGGGATAAATGAACATATTAATGATGAAATTGTAAAATTCCAAATAGTATCATATTTTTCGGCCTATAAGGCACACAAAAAATCCTTTGATTTTCTCAGAAATTAAAGATGCGCCTTATAGTCCAGTGCACCTTATATATGAACCTTACCTAAAGACAACAGCTGCCTTGAACTGTGCACAGGTCTGCCACCTGCTGGTCATTCATCCTTATAATCAGGTGCGCCTTATAATCCGGTACGCCTTAAATATGAACCTAGACGTTTTAGCAGGCATTTATTGATGGCGCGACTTATAATCCCGTGCACCTTATAGTCCGAAAAATACTGTACCTTAATTATGTTTTAATTGCTGTAAAATACTTAACAAGCTTCCTATATGCTGTTTAGAATAGATTGAGAGGTAATATTATTAGAATGGGTAATTTTTTGAGGGTCTCTATAAACTTGAATTTTAAAAACGCTAAAGAAATAAAAAGGTCTCTAAAATAATTAATTCTAAAATTTTCTTCAAAATTTTAAAAAATGATGTTCAATTTGTGATCTTTCTAGCATTGTAAAAAAACCAGGACACTTATAAAATGATGCCAAGACAAAGCCAAGATAAGGAAAATGTTAAAAAGTAACTAATTTGCATAGTAAGACTATCAGTTTGAAAAACAGAACATTTTGATTTTTAAAAATAGATATTTTAAAAAAAATGTTTGCCAAATTCCCTTTTTTTCATAAATCAATCAAAATTTTAACTTCAAAACTTGAAGTACAAAATGTCACAAAAAATAACCTCAAAACCAAGTGGGTACGTACAAATGATCTTGGTCACTAAAGGGTTAATTTAAGAAATGGAAATGGAAATCTTGATACCCCAGCAAGTAGGTAAAGGGGCCTATCTGTAAGGGAACGTCTGGAGCATGACCACCATTTTGAAAGACACTGGGGCTTATTTACTGAGGGTCCGCAGATCACATTTTTGTCGCATTTTCAAATTTTTTTAGGAGTTGTGCCACTGTGACAGGTATTTAACTGGGGATTGTGTCCCACACAATCAGATTGTGGCACTGGCTTTCATAAGACAGAAATATGGGGCGTGTCATCGCACGATCCGACTGAGTTGGACTGAACGCGGGATTTAAGATTCAATTTTTGTCGTAAGACAATGCACTTACATACACCAGGAAAAAGAAGGTGAACTCCGGCGGACCTGAGCGGGGAAGCGACAGATGCAGAATATTGGGAGCACGATCTTCGCGTATCGTGGCACAATGCATTCTGGTCGGACAATGCACTTTTAGTGATCGCGACAGGACAGGTAAGTAAATGTGTCCCGCTGTATTGAATCAAGGTCGAATATTTCCACTGGTTTGGATGTCATGTAACATATCAAAGAAAACCAGACCAGAATAGTCTCAAAAATTGATTACCCCAACTAGATTTGCATTATCTATGGTTCAAAAGTCAAACTGATAATGGTCATTGTGGTGCCCAGTTATTTGATGTATTAATGAACACAGATCCCCAGGTGCTGAATCCAATTGTTTGGAACCTGCATGAGAGATTTCCTGTTTTTATATTTTTTGAACCACATAAGGTTTTGCAAATCTTACCCTTGAACCAATAGCAAAACTTACCCTTGATCCAATATAGCAGTTTTTTAAGCTGGTGATCATGTTCTGCACATAACCTAAAAGGTAGGCCCCCTCATCCATTACTTAGTGGGGTTTTCAAATTCCTTCAGTGAATAACTGAAAGTAGCTGTCAATGAGAAGGTAAACATATCTTGCCTTATAGAAAGACAGCCAAAAATGTGTAGACAAATAATATTTCCTTAAAAAAAGCTTAAAAAAAGTTTTAACTGAGAAAACCCTCTTGATAACCCCTTCAAGATTAATGTTAGTAATATTAAGATGTCAGCGGGCCCGGTTCTGGAGTCTGCAGTGACGTCTTTTGACATTGCTGCAGTTTTCTTTTTCTTCTGCTCATCACATGAGCAGGATCGGGTCTCCATTTGTCAGAGACAGCCAGAGACTCTAGAGAAAAGGGAGGTGTAGTGTATTACCTCATCTTCCTTCTCCAATCCTCACAGCATTGAGCTGACGTTGGACGATGCAGAGAGGAGAAAAGCCGGCTCTACAGACCTGTGGGTCTTTGTAGGGGTTAATCAGAGCTGATGAATCTGATCAGGCACAGTCCAGCTCTAACCAAACATCTTGCCCCACAGGGGGTCGTTTCTCCCTGTAACTTACAGATGTTCAGGTACAGGTGAAAGCTAGAAATAAGCAAAAAGAAAAAAAAAAGATGTAGAAATGTGCCACATGGGTCTTTTATAACCTCATAGGGGACATATGATGTTAAAACATACACATCACATGTCACATATTAATAACTAGTGAAAAATACACATTAATTTTCCCCAATAAAATAAAAAAAATCCCCACTACACTTTACTTAATATATATCAACTGTCACACCATCACATACTAGGGAATGAATTTATAATGATCATTCTGAGTTAATTTGAAAATTACAAAAAATTATACTATGTATTACAAAAAAAAAAATTCTCCAGTTTTTGTAACTTTAACTACCCAAAAAACTAAAAATGAAAAAATGTTCCCTTAACTTTTTTATTTTTAACCATCCCTACGGTGGACATGTATCATCATTTCAGCTAGGTAAATTATCTCATTTTAGCAACTTTTTGCGCCATTTTTGCAACTTTTAACTGTCTTTTTTCCTGTATGCCTTGGCTCCACCTTTGTGCAGTTGGCCTTATGTATCATTGTTTCCCAGATGTTCCGTGCGACATTTCACTTAGGTTCCACTTTTTTTGAGCCATTTTTGCCACTATTCTGCACTTGGTCCAGAGCAGGTGCAAAGGAATTTTTTTTTTTAAGGACCCTATTTTAACATGTAAATTGGAATTATTTTACATGCTTTAACTGTTTAAAAATTTGCACAGTAACCACTTTTGTCAAAATTCTGAAATGTTTGCATTTACATTTTTTAAAAATGTTTTGGTTATTTTGAAGGGTGAGGTCACACATAGAAGTTTAATAGCATTTTTAATGCATTTTGAAACCAATTCCAACAGCTGAGGATATGTGATTTGCCTTATTTTATTATTGTGTTTACAAAGCGCTATATAAACGCCACATTTACGCATGTGTTAACATTGCATTTACTATGCGTTTATGTTAACAATAATGTAATTAGGAAAATCGCCTCTCCTCAGCTGCTGTAATAGGTTTCAAAATGCATTAGAAATGCAAAATGTTTAATCCAAAATTAACAGTAGTGTCCACTCCTGTATATAACCCCCTGACATGTCTTGTGTCCATGTGGATTTGAGACATTTTCAACAAAAAGTCTCAAAAAGAAGCCAAAATTTGCGCCTGCCAGGATAGGAAAAACTGAACATGAGTAAGAACCAATACCTATGTTCAAAATGCGTAGGTATCTTGGATTATGCACTATGACTAGTTCTTTTTAATTGATATGGAATAAAGAAGAACGTTTTTTAACAGCCTGGAGTGTCGGTCTTTACCTTTTTTTTACCTATATCTCCATTTCTAATCTTGAGTAATAGTTTCTGATTATGTTTGTGGTTGTGCTTAGTAGGTGTTTTGTTATTTTTTGGATCAAAACTCTAAAAGACTTCCACCTCCAACCTGAAGTCTCAAGCAGCAGTACATGTAACAGTTCAAATAGGCATATGACCATCCCCCAAGCATAAGAGTACAAATGCACTGAAATAAATTTATTAGAATTGTAACTGCAATTGTTGTAAATAAAAGACAATTTTTTTACAATACAAGTGTATCAAGTGAAAACCTATAATGACATGTGTGATTATGTGGCATTTCATGGTGGTCATATACATGAAATTATATTGATAGCAATTAAAATGGACAGTTTGTGGGAATAGCAGAGAGTTACTGAGGTGAGTATAGTATCACTTATAGTGCCTGTGAAACCTAGTTACTGTAAATATCCAAAACCCACCATTACAGAGGCAAATAAAAATCATACGGCGTAAGTGTTATTTAGTAAAATATAGAAAATAGTTAATGTTCAAAAATCTTTACAGAATTTAACACCACAATATATAAGATAAAAGCGCACAATAAAAAATTCAGTCTCTGAAATATTTTCTTTTATATATTCATAATTTTATTTCTATGTACAGTAGATCTAAAAATGATAAAACAACTCATACAGAATGATCAGCAAACACTGATATTTTCCTGACCCAGAGTTTAAAACATAACTTGTATGTATTTTTTAATAACTTAATTTTTAATTATAGAGTTGAAGGTCAATATACAGGCGGTCCCCTACCTAAGGACACCCGACTTACAGACAACCCATAGTTACAGACAGACCCCTCTGACCTCTTTCTGAATGCTTTACTGTAGTCCCAGATTGAAATAATCAGCTGTAAAGTGTCTGTAATGAAGCTTTATTGATAATCATTGGTCCCAATACAGAAAAAAATGTTTAAACTCCAATTGTCACTGGGGCCAAAATTTTTTTTGTTTGGATCTTACATACAACTTACATACAAATTCAACTTAAGAACAAACCTCCGGACCCTATCTTGTACTTAACCCGGGGACTGCCTGTACTGAGGATCACAAAATGTATATATTCCATTAGCACAATATACAATGGTTACGTAAAGTATTCAGACCCCTTTAAATATTTCAGTCTTTCGTCAAATTTCATTGCAGCCAAATGGTAAGATCAATTGATTGGTTTTGCTTATTAATGTACACCTGAACCCCATCATGACAAAACACCATAAATGTAGATATTAAATAAGAAAAAATGAAATATCACGTGGTCATAAAAAAACCATCTTATGACCACGTGATATTTCATTTTTTCTTATAAATATCACGTGGTCATAAGATGGTTACATTGCTCAGTATTGAGTTTAAGCACTTTTCGAGCTAGTACAGCCATGAGTCGTCTTGGGAATTATGCAACAAGTTTTTCACACCGGGATTTAGAGATGCTCTCCCATTCTCCATTAAGTTGGATGGTGAACGTTGGTGGAAGCCATTTGCAAATCTCTCCACAGATGCTTAATTGGGCTTAGGTCAGGGCTCTGGCTGTGTCAGACAATAATGGTTACAGAGTTGTTCTGAAACCACTGCTGTGTTATGTTAGCTGGAGCTTATGGTCATTGTCTTGTTGGAAGGTGAACCTTCGGCTCAGTCTGATATCCAGAGAACTGTGGAAGAGGTTTTTTAATCCAGGATATCTCTGTACTTGGCTGCATTTGTCTTTCCTTCTATTGCAACCAGTCGTCCTGTCCCTGCAGCTGAAAAACACTGTTGGGATTGTATTTGGCAGGTGATGAGCAGTGTTGGGTTTTCTCCACACATACCGCTTAGAATTAACCACAAAAGTTTAATCTTTGTCTCCTCAAACCTTATTTCCTTCATGTGTTTTTTGGTAAAATATTTGCAGGCTTTCATATGTCTTGCACTCAGGAGAGGCTTCCGTCGGCACACTCTGCCATAAAGCCCGGACTGGTGGAGGGCTGCAATTATAGTTGACTTTGTGGAACTTTCTCCCATCTCCCTGCTGCATCTCTGGAGCTCAGCCACATGACCATGTATATGACATTTCAGTTTTTCTTGTTTAATAAATTAACCCAAATATCTACATTTCTGTTTTTTTTCTGTCAAGATGTGGTGCAGGGTATACATTAATGAGTATAAACAATAACTTTTTTGATCTTACCTATTGGCTGCAATGAAACAAAGAGTGAAAAATGTAAAGGGGTCTGTATACTTTTCGTACCCACTTTACATCACACAGTTGTTCCCTTTACGGCAAGATTTTTGTACATTTGTCAGAACTGAATAACATTATCATAATTCACAGCGAAATGCTACACAATCTATTATAAAATTAAAGGTACACAGACACATTGCTGAAAATACACAAGGAAAACACTTGAAAGGAGGTGGGGAGTGAGGTTATCCTGTGTGGGAATTCAAAAGTACAACTCATGTTTAAAATAATTATTACTTCCCACTTTCCATAATTTACTTTCATGCCTTTCCTATTAGCTTCACTTATCCAAAAATATTTGGACGATAACTATTTATTTCTTTCTAAAAAAACAATAATACACAAATTTTGGAGGGGCGGGCAGGCTGTCAAGCAGGGGCGTAGCTTGAGGGAGTGCAGAGGGTGCGGTCGCACCTGGGCCCAAGAGGCTTAGGGGGCCATCATTTGTCACTTTACCATTTGAGAAGACTAGTACTATAAACCATACATTGTAGTCAGGGGCCTGGCACAGACTTTGCACTGGGGGCCATCAGCTTCTAGTTACGCCACTGCTGTCAAGGATTGTGCCATTATGTATCACTTCTGTACTGAATGAGGAATTAGGATCCTTTGACAAATTCATGCTAAGAAAAAAAATTCAAACATGGCTTAGTAGCTGACAAAGCTTAACTGAGTTTTAGTTTCCAAGTCTTTCTGCTTACAGTCCTGTACATCTAGTTGTTTCAAACATTGAAATTCAACATGCAGTTTAGGGTTTGTAGCAATGATTAAAATAGGGCTCAGGGCAGAATAGGAACAAGCAAGGATGACTCTAGCATCATTCATATCTGGGCCACTGTGAAACATTGAGTAAATCCACAAAAAATTGTCCAGTCCAAACAAAGTCACATATAGAATAACCAGCAAAATGACAGCTCGTGACACCCTGTCCTCAACAGATTTGTTGATATTGTGTGAGCTACGCATATCCTTGATGTTTTTCTTATGGTTAAGAAGAACACTAACAATGTAGCTGCTTGCCAAAGTCATCAATGCCACTAAAATGAAGTCCTTAATGACCAGCAGTGTCCCATTGATGATAAATGAGACTTGGGTCAGAAAGTCTGTTGTGCAGCTAATTAGATGTAATGTATATGGTGAATATGTAGAATTGTGTCTTGCTTGGGCATAAATTGCACTAGAAGGGTAAAGTAGTATGTTGATGATTAATATAATTGTAACAATGACAACCATATTTTGAGAGACTCTTGGTTTTAGATAGATCCATACTCTTGTTGAAGGAGCAATAAGGATGCACTGATGACAACTAAGCAAACTAGTAAGTGATATAGACATAGCTCTGCTCACTCTGAAGGTATAAACAATGAGTTTACAAGTGGCGTCATCTAATAAGAGCTCCAATCCTGTGGTATACATATATTGAGGTGTCCCACGTGCCAGGAGAACCAGAAGATTCATCAGTGCCAATACCAGAAGTATTATGTTGGTTGGAAGTAACTTTTTCTCAATGACTCTGACCAAAATAAATTTTATCATAATGTAGACATTGCCAGGAATCCCCAACACCATTAGTGGAATGAAGCTAATGCCTTTGATGAGCCTAATTTCCATGAGGTATTGTTGTTCCAGAAGCTGAAAAATAAATCAAGGGGTTTTTTTTGTAATAATTTCTATTGAAGTATACACTGCTCCATCCTCATACTAACACAAAAACACAAGATAATAAATGTAAACACTTTGTATTTTCCGATTGTAATATTTTTGCAATCAGCTTTTAATGTGCCCTTGTATATAGTGAATACACCACAGTCATAGTAAAAGTGAACATATTCTACCATGGGGATGTGACACAGTGTGTAAGTTTGCCACAGTAATACAGACCGTTAATTGTAAATATTATTATACTATCAAAACAACAAATAGATACATTTTAATTAAAAACATTTAAAATTAATTAACATTTAAGCTCATGGCTGCTAAAAATTTGGCCAAAGGGTACTGCTTTTTAACCTGAGCATGTTAAATGGGCAATCAAAGTAATGATATGGCATGTTCTGTTGTAATTTTTAGAAACATAAACAAATGGAACTTGTAAAAAAAGTTAGATCATTGCACAGATGATTTTTTCTCTTATTGAATATATAACAACCTCCCCTTCTACCACACCAATCTCCCATCCCCACTCAATAATAGGTCAGGTTGCTTAGACTTCTACAGAGAGGACTTGAACACATTTGTAGGGAGGCACAATTATCTTTTGTTAATCAATTTAGCTTTTTTTCTATTTGTTGTTGATTTGTCTTTTCAAACATCAGGTATGTTATCTTTGCAGCCTGATGTCTAAGTGTGTATCTCTTATCTGTGTAGATAAGAGAAGTGGTAGAAACACTCATTTAGGCCAAATTCTTGTCACATTGATAGACGAATTGCAATAATAAAGGTGTAGCCTTTTATTTTATTCATGATGTATCTACACATAATGTGATGTAAAATGTGAAAGTATATTTCTCTGAAAAAAAGAAGATGCATGGATAAGAAGAAGAATATTTTTTACAAAGAAACATAATATTTCCTAGTCCATTTGATCCCATAATTAAAATGTCTTAGGTTAAATAAAGTAAATTCCCTGTCAGTCCTGGCATAAGATTTTTTCATGTATTAGTGTAGGAATACCATCCAGTGTATAGAGTAGATAGTGCTGTTAAGTGTGTTTGTCCTTATGTATTAAATGTAATGTAGTTATGGAGCATGGATGGGGAAAATGAACTCACCTGTATAAAGCACCTTGATAGATTGGTACAGGGCTTCGGTACACTACAGTGCTGATGGCCATATTTATAATCATTTGTGTCTGACATAATGCCCCTGGTAATTCATTAAGCTAGAGCAATTAGCAAGAACATCATTGATGAAAAACAAAGTTGACCTTGTTTGTTACTTATTCTCCTGGTATCTGCAATAAAAGTATCTGACAACTCTTAACTTGGTCCACATTATATTTCATATTTACTTCATTGTGTTACACTTATACTTAATATGACTTATTTCACAAATGATGTTGACTTTATCACCTTAGTCATAAATTAGCACTCCTTGTCACCATTATGTCGGTAACAATAAGTGAGGGCTCATGCATATTGTTCTATTGTGTGCAGAGTCGTAAAAGAGAAGTCAAGAAGGTGTATAAAGCTTCTTCTATATTACATGTACTCAATGAGTAATGAAACATTTATATTTTTCTGACATAGTACATTATACTATTGGGATTCACAAGGTATGTGAGATATTCATTTTGCATTTCAATCACTCAGAAAGTGTGCTAATTTGTTGAATGTATTGTAGTTAAATATAGCAATGTGTTGTTTGTCAACAAAAATACAACAACTGGTTGCAAAGTGGCGTCACAAAGCCCTGATCTCAATCATATTGAAAATTTATGAACAAAGTTGGCAGGTGCGAGCAAGGCGGCCTACAAACATGGCTCAGATCCTGCCGTCTGCGCATGCGCAGAAGAGCAGGCCCGCGCCTGTTTCGGAGCAGTGACCGCGCAGGCGCGGGCCTGCTCTTCTGCGCATGCGTAGACGGCAGGATTGCCGGAGGAGGGCGCGCAGCTACGCGGAGCTGCGCGCCGAAGATGGGTGAGTAGGAGGGGAAAAGAGGCTACCGGGGCGTGGAGTAGCCGCCTCGTGTAACCTCAGATGCGGCTACTCCACGCCCCAGTAGCCGCATAAGTAAATTTGAATATATGTCTAATAAAAGTTAACAAAAAAGTGTGGGGACGTGAGGATTAGCCCTTAAAAGCGCTATTCTCACGTCCCATTGATCCACCTACCACCCAATCTACCTTTATAGGTAGATTTGTGGTGGTAGGTTTCCTTCTAAAGGCAGCCCCCGTAACATAAACAGTGACTTTTCTAAGAAGCCTAGTGACATGATAGGGATAAACCAGTCGACCTATTCCAAAAGGAAAAGACCCCAACTGTGCAGTGTGTAGATCTGATCTCATCACCACAATGAAGGGAACTGGTTTAGCTAGATAAGAGGCCATTGACGCAGGTCAGGGTAGAAAGATTTCCCTTTTTCACCCTGGAAAACATACTTACATATTTATTTCCCCAAATCCCCAATGGAGCAAGAATGGAATTTGAAAGGGTTGGTCACTTTAGCTCAAGTTTTGTCACCGTATATGTGAGATACATATAAAAGTTAATAACAACAAAGCTATACTTTTTTCAAACACATATAAAAAAATTAACTATGAGCTAGGATTGGCTGCTTGGGGCAATATATAAATATTTTTTCTCATAAAATATAACATATATACTATACTGAGGACTAACTTGTGAGATATATAAAGATATATATATATATATACACACTCACTGGCCACTTTATTAGGTACACCTGTCCTACTGCTCGTTAACACTTAATTTCTAATCAGCCAATGACATGGCAGCAACTCAGTGCATTTAGGCATGTAGACATGGTCAAGACAATCTCCTGCCGTTCAAACCGAGCATCAGTATGGGGAAGAAAGGTGATTTGAGTGCCTTTGAACGTGGTATAGTTGTTGGTGCCAGAAGGGCTGGACTGAGTATTTCAGAAACTGCTGATCTACTGGGATTTTCACGCACAACCATCTCTAGGGTTTACAAAGAATGGTCCAAAAAAGAAAAAACATCCAGTGAGCGGCAGTTCTGTGGGCGGAAATGCCTTGTTGATGCCAGAGGAGAATGGGCAGACTGGTTCGAGCTGATAGAAAGGCAACAGTAACTCAAATCGCCACCTGTTACAACCAAGGTAGGCAGAAGAGCATCTCTGAACGCACAGAACGTCGAACTTTGAGGCAGGTGGGCTACAGCAGCAGAAGACCACACCGGGTGCCACTCCTTTCAGCTAAGAACAGGAAACTGAGGCTACAATTTGCACAAGCTCATCGAAATTGGACAGTAGAAGATTGGAAAAACATTGCCTGGTCTGATGAGTCTCGATTTCTGCTGCGACATTCGGATGGTAGGGTCAGAATTTGGCGTCAACAACATGAAAGCATGGATCCATCCTGCCTTGTATCAATGGTTCAGGCTGGTGGTGGTGGTGTCATGGTGTGGGGAATATTTTCTTGGCACTCTTTGGGCCCCTTGGTACCAATTGAGCATCGTTGCAGCACCACAGCCTACCTGAGTATTGTTGCTGACCATGTCCATCCCTTTATGACCACAATGTACCCAACATCTGATGGCTACTTTCAGCAGGATAATGCGCCATGTCATAAAGCTGGAATCATCTCAGACTGGTTTCTTGAACATGACAATGAGTTCACTGTACTCAAATGGCCTCCACAGTCACCAGATCTCAATCCAATAGAGCATCTTTGGGATGTGGTGGAACGGGAGATTCGCATCATGGATGTGCAGCCGACAAATCTGCGGCAGCTGTGTGATGCCATCATGTCAATATGGACCAAAATCTCTGAGGAATGCTTCCAGCACCTTGTTGAATCTATGCCACGAAGAATTGAGGCAGTTCTGAAGGCAAAAGGAGGTCCAACCCGTTACTAGCATGGTGTACCTAATAAAGTGGCCGTATATATAAGTGTATATATATATATACACACTATAGGGGGTGGGAATAAAGCAGAGGTGTTATTTGGAGCGCACAGTGAAAGTCGTAATAACTGACCCCTCAAGAAAGTGACGCAAATGCAAAAGTGGTGCATTTTTTTTGCTAATTTCACCACATTTGGAATTCTGGTAGCCGGGGCCCGGGATACCGGAGTGGCTGGCGGTTGCGGCCTAGGCACGCTAGTGTCATGGTTCTTGGTATGGGGACCGGAGGGCTGTCCTTTAGCCTGGCAGGTCTCCAGCAGGTGGTGTTGGCAAGAAATGATGATGGAGAGTCTGTTATAGTGGTTCTCCCTGGGGCAACCCTTTGGGGTCTGGAGTATGAGTCCCTGTGTAGTGGATAGGGTGCCCGTGATGGTGACAGCCGTAGTAGCAGGGATCAGACGGAGGCAGACGTTGTACAACATTAACTTACAGTTCTTTATTGGAACCAACAGGACCAGTGGATAACGTGCCAAACGAATCTTGACAAATAGGAAAATGCTGGGCATGCACTTGGAGAGGGAACTACAGGGATTGATCACCAGCCTGGATGCAAGGGCAATCTGGGAGATAGCTGTGTCCTATTAGGATGCTTCAGCTTGTCCTGGGTTACTTCAGATATCACCCTTGAAGGTAGGATGATACCCCTTTACTCTCACTATCTCCTCTCCAATTGCATCCGAGCTTACAATACAATCACAGCTGTGATTGGCTGATGGAATGACATCACATTAAATAATTAACAGCCTGGGCCTCTTAGCAGGTGGTCCTGGATACTCCGCAGGACGGTCAGCAATAGCTACAGGAGTGTTGGGCTCTTTTAAGATAGCTTCCAGGGCAGAGGAAGCCCAGGGGAATACCAGCAGTTTCCCTGACGCTTGGGCTGGCTACGACAGATTCCCCAAACAATAACGGAAACCCTCCAAAGCGTACGGCACCAGTACACCGATAGTGGAGAGGGTCCTCCGTAGGGGTGGAATCGGATTCCCAGCCGGAGAAGATCTCTGCTGTAAATGGTCCACCATTTTGGACCTGATGCAGAGAAATCCGGCAGCGGAGGGATTCAATGCAGGTAGAGAGCCACGCTCTATCCCAGGCCGGAGGTAAGTGTCCACAAAGGAGGCCCGAGTCGTACCTCGATGCAGCCGGTGCGCAGCAAATGGCCTCCGGATGGGATGCGCTGCCACGATGATCAGGACACGTGCACCGGGACTCTGGATGAAGCGCATGCTGCTGGCAGGCTTCATGCCCGGCCTGCACCGCAATCCAAGAAGGCCGATTAACCCTTTTCGTTGCCGGCTGCACGCGCTCCGGCTCCTCTAATTCGCGCCACTCGCGCAGGGGGCGGAGCTTGACAATGCTCCTGGAGACAGCCGGGGCCCGGGATACCGGAGTGGCTGGCGGTTGCGGCCTAGGCACGCTAGTGTCACAGTGCTTGGTATGGGGACCGGAGGGCTGTCTGTTAGATAACGGGCCAAACTAATCTTGACAAATAGGAAAATGCTGGGGATGCACTTGAAGAGGGAACTACAGGGATTGATCACCAGCCTGGATGCAAGGGCAAGCTGGGAGATAGCTGTGTCCTATTAGGATGCTTCAGCTTGTCCTGGGTTACTTCAGATATCACCCTTGAAGGTAGGATAATATCCCTTTTTCTCTCACTAACTCCTCAGAGCTGCTCAGGCAATGAGCTGACTCTCCTCTGTCTGACTAGACTGGTCTGATCTGGTTTACTCGCTGCACTGTACTGGTCTCTCTTAGAGACTAACTGATCTGTCTGACTGACTCTTGTCAGTCTTCTGATTAACTGCTCTCTAGAACTTTCCTGACCAGAGGTTTATTACTCCCACTGGTCAGGTGGTGGTTACTCCTCCAATTGCATCCCAGCTTACAATACAATATTATAACAGCTGTGATTGGCTGATGGAATGACATCACATTAAACAATTAACTCTTGCCTTGCCAGACAGGATCTACCGCAGCAGTGTTCCCCGTGTTGTGTAGTGACCTGCTGTGGGGTTGATCAGACTCCACACAGGTTGCAAGCTACATATTGGGACGTATTCGCAACAACCCCTCTGCCTTGTATCGGCAGGGGTGTTACATAATAATAAATAATGGCACTGAGAAGTAAAATTTGTAACACAGAAAATAAGCCCTCACACAGATCTGTACACGGAAAAATTAAAAAGTTATGGATTTTTGAAGGTGGAGAGTGCCAGAGTCTGTATAATGATACCAAATGTGAGTGAATAGGAAGTCAGGATAGGTAATAATAGGAGATCCCAACAGGGGTGTCTAAGGGAATCTCAGTACTCACAACTGGGACGCTGGCCCTATGTGGATGATAATGTGCATGTGCAGACAAGCCGCCATTGTCATCTAGAACTATAGCAATAATTTTTTAGGGCGCTGTCACACGGAACCTTTTTGCTGCGTTTGCAAAACACCGGCAGCTCGTTCCCGATCGCAGGCGCTTTCATAGAAACGCCGATGCAATCAGGCCGCAGCCCACCCCAATGAGTGCGGTTTGGTCTGTGTTTGCAAACGCAGCAAAAGGTCCTGTGTGACAGCGCCCTTATAGGTATTCTACCATCTTAATCTATCCTGATAAACCATAGACATTACTCATAGATCCAGGCACCGGGACCGGGATAGATTTGCAGGACAGCAGGGTAGTAGAGATGGATACTCAGTAGTCAGGACTTACAGGGCTGCAGGATATGTGTGAGATGAAGTGAGGTCAGGGCTCAGATCCTTTACTTGTTTTGACTAATGGTGAATACATGAGGGGAAGGGAAGAGCTGCTACACTGTAATATGTTAGAGCTACAGCCATGTTAGGGGCAGACTGTGCTCTGCATGGACCTTCTTCATTGCTGGATGTATTACCTTGAATGTGCCCCCATTAGCATTGGTGGAGCCTAGTGTTATCACTGAGACATGTTACATGTCTCAGTGATAACACTAGGCTCCACCAATGCTGGAAAATCCTCCGGTGGGCCCGATACTGGTGGGGTTCCGGGCAGCAGTCGGGTGAAAGGGGTGGGCCGCGGGGACCAGGCGCAGGGCGCTTTTTCATTATCCCGCTGGCTCCTGCACTTCACTGTACAATGGTAAAGGACCTTTGATGAGGTCATTACCATGTGATGGGGAGGAGCTACTCAGCATGTTCTTGGATAGAGCTGCCCTGGGGTATGTGAAGTTATGCTGAACCTGTATGTAATGTAGGGGTGCAAGGGGGAATGTAGGGGTGCAGTGTAATCTGTATGTAATGTAGAGGTGCAAGGGGAATGTGGGGTTGCAGTGTAATATGCATGTAATGGAG
This sequence comes from Engystomops pustulosus, assembly GCF_040894005.1. NCBI lineage: Eukaryota > Metazoa > Chordata > Amphibia > Anura > Leptodactylidae > Engystomops > Engystomops pustulosus. The sequence goes on along the minus strand of NC_092412.1, from coordinate 182,846,006 downwards.
GGGTTCAAGGGGGAAATGTGGATGGATGTAATGTGGGGGTGCAGGGTGACATGGATGTAATGTGGGGTGCAGGGTGACATGTATGTAATGTGGGGGTGCAGGGTGACATGGATGTAATGTGGGGGTGCAGGGTGACATGGATGTAATGTGGGGTGCCGGGAGTCATGGATGTAATGTGGGGGTGCAGGGTGTCACGGATGTAATGTGGGGGTGCAAGGTGACATCGGTGTAATGTGGGGGTACAAGGTGACATGGGTGTAATGTGGGGTGCAGGGTGACATGGATGTAATGTGGGGGTGCAGGGTGGCATGGATGTAATGTGGGGTGCAGGGTGGCATGGATGTAATGTGGGGTGCAGGGTGACATGGATGTAATGTGGGGGTGCAGGGTGACATGGATGTAATGTGGGGGTGCAGGGTGACATGGGTGTAATGTGGGGGTGCAGGGTGACATGGGTGTAATGTGGGGGTGCAGGGTGACATGGATGTAATGTGGGGTGCAGGGTGACATGGATGTAATGTGGGGGTGCAGGGTGGCATGGATGTAATGTGGGGTGCAGGGTGGCATGGATGTAATGTGGGGTGCAGGGTGATATGGATGTAATGCGGGGTGCAGGGTGACATGGATGTAATGCGGGGTGCAGGGTGACATGGATGTAATGTGCGGTGCAGGGTGACATGGATGTAATGTGGGGGTACAAGGTGACATGGATGTAATGTGGGGGTGCAAGGTGACATGGATGTAATGTGGGGGTGCAGGGTGACATGGATGTAATGTGGGGGTGCAGGGTGGCATGGATGTAATGTGGGGTGCAGGGTGACATGGATGTAATGTGGGGGTGCAGGGTGACATGGATGTAATGTGGGGTGCAGGGTGGCATGGATGTAATGTGGGGTGCAGGGTGGCATCGATGTAATGTGGGGTGCAGGGTGGCATGGATGTAATGTGCGGTGCAGGGTGATATGGATGTAATGTGCGGTGCAGGGTGACATGGATGTAATGTGGGGGTGCAAGGTGACATGGATGTAATGTGGGGGTGCAAGGTGACATGGATGTAATGTGGGGGTGCAGGGTGACATGGATGTAATGTGGGGGTGCAGGGTGACATGGGTGTAATGTGGGGGGGGTTGGCATGGAGGTAATGTGGGGTGCAGGGTGGCATGGATGTAATGTGGGGTGCAGGGTGGCATGGATGTAATGTGGGGGTGCAGGGTGACATGGGTGTAATGTGGGGGTGCAGTGTGACATGGGTGTAATGTGGGGGTGCAGGGTGACATGGCTGTAATGTGGTGGTGCAGGGTGATATGGGTGTAATGTGGGGGTGCAGTGTGACATGGGTGTAATGTGGGGGTGCAGGGTGACATGCACCTTCACTACTTGGGGGGGGGCAAGAATTGTGGCTATGTGGGGTCAAGACTATATCCACTATAGGAGAATAATTGTGATCTCTAGGGGAACAACAGAACACTATTACATTTGTCATAAGAAGGTGGGGGAGATTATGATAAAATGAGGAACTTAACTTTTTGTGTTTCTTAACCTTTAGAGCAGAGATCTGGCTGCTAGAAGCTGATGTATCCTCCAGATAGAAGGATAGAGAAATTAAAGAGAATTCCTCCGACTATAGACGTCATGTGTGTGAGTTGTTGGATTTACAGTAATTGCTGGTGTTACACAGTGTCTCCCCCATCTGATTGTACCCCCCCAAACCCACCGGTCTGTATGTATACCAAGATACAGCAGTGACATCACCACCATAGCGCCCCCTGTGCAGCCTCAGCCTGCAGCCTGTAAGTGTTACACTGACCACAGCCAGGACCTGCCACGGCTGCTGGTTGTGATGTCACTGCTGTGCCTCTGTATACATACAGCCCGCTGGTAATGTTGGACACAGCGGCAGAGGGGGACAAGTACAACTTCTTTTTTGTTCTTACACATTCAAACCCCTTGAATTATGGAGGGCACTGTACACTCACCGGCCACTTTATTAGGTACACCATGCTAGTAACGGGTTGGACCCCCTTTTGCCTTCAGAACTGCCTCAATTCTTCGTGGCATAGATTCAACAAGGTGCTGGAAGCATTCCTCAGAGATTTTGGTCCATATTGACATAATGGCATCACACAGTTGCCGCAGATTTGTCGGCTGCACATCCATGATGCGAATCTCCCGTTCCACCACATCCCAAAGATGCTCTATTGGATTGAGATCTGGTGACTGTGGAGGCCATTTGAGTACAGTGACCTCATTGTCATGTTCAAGAAACCAGTCTGAGATGATTCCAGCTTTATGACATGGCGCATTTTCCTGCTAAAAGTAGCCATCAGATGTTGGGTACATTGTGGTCATAAAGGGATGGACATGGTCAGCAACAATACTCAGGTAGGCTGTGGCGTTGCAACGATGCTCAATTGGTACCAAGGGGCCCAAAGAGTGCCAAGAAAATATTCCCCACACCATGACACCACCACCACCAGCCTGAACCGTTGATACAGGCAGGATGGATCCATGTTTTCATGTTGTTGACGCCAAATTCTGACCCTACCATCCGAATGTCGCAGCAGAAATCGAGACTCATCAGACCAGGCAACGTTTTTCCAATCTTCTACTGTCCAATTCGATGAGCTTGTGCAAATTGTAGCCTCAGTTTCCTGTTCTTAGCTGAAAGGAGTGGCACCCGGTGTGGTCTTCTGCTGCTGTAGCCCATATGCCTCAAAGTTCGACGTACTGTGCATTCAGAGATGCTCTTCTGCCTAAATTGGTTGTAACGGGTGGCGATTTGAGTCACTGTTGCCTTTCTATCAGCTCGAACCAGTCTGCCCATTCTCCTCTGACCTCTGGCATCAACAAGGCATTTCTGTTCACAGAACTGCCGCTCACTGGATGTTTTTTTCTTTTTCGGACCATTCTATGTAAACCCTAGAGATGGTTGTGCGTGAAAATCCCAGTAGATCAGCAGTTTCTGAAATACTCAGACCAGCCCTTCTGGCACCAACAACCATGCCACGTTCAAAGGCACTCAAATCACTTTTCTTCCCCATACTGATGCTCGGTTTGAACTGCAGGAGATTGTCTTGACCATGTCTACATGCCTAAATGCACTGAGTTGCCGCCATGTGATTGGCTGATTAGAAATTAAGTGTTAACGAGCAGTTGGACAGGTGTACTTAATAAAGTGGCCGGTGAGTGTATATGTTAGTGGGTCAGTAGCTTATGGTTAGTTGGGCTGGGTATAGTATGCTTAGGGCAAGTGGCCACATTTAGGTTCCTGGTGGTTGTGTTCACACACTGCATTTAGGAACACCGCACTGCACTGGAATTGCCTTCCTAAATGTAATTCAACTGCAGAGTGTGAACGCAGTCAGAGGCCACTTTCTGATGATACGTTTGCCATTGAAAATATTTGGGCAAAATGCATGAAACGCATCCGTGCTCTGCAAGTAGTAACATGTGCTTTGTCTTTTAATGTGACTCATGGCAACCAATCAGAGCTCAGATTGGGAAAATGAATGCTGAACTCTGATTGGTTGCCTTGAGCAACTAGAACAGTTCTGCTCTCAGATAAATCTACCCCATTTTGTTTCAGGCTACATTCACACAGCCGTATGGGGGACGTATATATGGCTGATGTTTATATGCCGTATAAACGTCCCCCATAGACAGCAATGGGTGCTATGGAGAGGGGCGGGGTTGTGCAGCGCTCTCCCCCTGTAGCCATGCTACAGTACGGAGATCATATCGTCGTGTGAATGTAGCCTAAAACTGTATACCTTTATCTGATGTTTTATATACTTCCATTAGTAGTCTGGTAGTCTTTCTAGCAAAAAGATAGGGTGGACCCCAAAAATTATTTCCTCTGGTTGGCCCCAGGTACTCCAGTCCGACCCTGGACATGTAGTGCAACTCACAGCCTGCACTCAGCTACACAGCTCATTCGGCCCCTCTCTCCTATTGACTGCTCCCTGTCAGCTGACCTCCTTCAGTGCGAGGCAGTGGAGGAATATGCAGTCAGAGGTGTAAACTGAGAAGAAACTGAGAAGAAGTCCTTCTGCACAGCTACCAGCAGGGGGAGCCAGCAGTCACCTCACAGCAAGATAACGCAGTAAGGCTGCATATTTTCTAATAACTGTAAATGGGGAAATTATAACTTACAGTGCACTGAGCTAGAGTATGTCTATATTCTATAGTGGCACAACCCCTTTAAGTCTCGACTTTTATGGAAAAATCTCCACAAGAAAAATATTTTCCTATCATTTCTTGGGGTGTTGTGTGAGGGTTACTATTAACAGGACTTCCAAAAGCCCTATAGAAATAAAAAGGTTCATAAAATAATTCAAATTTTTTTTAAATACTGTTGCTCATTCTGTAATCTAAATAAAACAAAAGGGCACTTCAAATTATTCCAACACAAAGCAGAGATATGGTAAATGTTAGTTAGCAACTAATTTTGGTAATAATACTACTGCAGATGTATTCATTTGAAAATCAGGGAATGTTGAATTTTGAAAATGGCAAATCATTTACAAATTCATGCCAAATTTTATAAATAAATGCAAAATATATCAACCAGAAATTTTCCACAGGGTTAAGTGTGAGTTGAAATTGCTTACAGTTAGAGAATGTGATATACCTGCCTGAAGAGATTGGTTTTAAGAGTATGTTTGATGATTTGGTGGTTGGGTATTAATCTGATACTAGTTAAAGCCTCATTCACACGGCCGTGTGGGTGACGTATATACGGTGACGTATATACGTCACATATACGTCCCTCATAGGCCGGCAATGAGAGTGCGGCTCTGCACGGAAGCGATAAGACATGTCCTATCTTTTCTCGGCATATGATGCTGTGCGACATATATCACTATGGGGAGGGGCGGGGGTGAGCGGCGCTGTAAATGTAGCCTAATTCGGTGCAGCTCTGGAGAATATTGAAGAGGTGACTGGGATGTTTGAATTATAGAAGAGAATGATTTTAGGTCGCTGGCAGATTGAAGAGCATGGGCTGGACCATAGACTGAGATGAAGGAGGAGAAGTAGGCCGTTGCAGTACCATGCAGAGCTTTGTGGATGATGGTGGGAGGAAGCTAAAATGTGACACTGCTGTAATCAGTTTGAAGTGCCACATATAACATGCTAACAGGCACAATCCTCCATATGGAGGTGGCTCAGTGTACGTTTGTAAGGGGTTAAAGGGGTTGATCACCTTTCAATACATCTCAACTATCATACATGCATATGCATGTTTATGTACCCATGTCTAATTTTAAAGCTGCAGCCTTTCCCTGTTCTGCCCTACTTCCCTCTGCATATACACATTGCTGCCTTCTATGTCTCTTCTCCAGGTCATCCACCATCTGCGTCTCTTTCCTCACAGTCTTTGGGTGTTTCTAACACCTGGAGACCGGCCCCTTCTCCCGCGGCTAGTATGATAAACCTCTCCCGCATCAGTTCCTGAATTAATTATTAACTTTTATATCCTATATATTTTATGAAAATCAGATCTCTGTATATTATATGAAATTCCCTTTTTTATGTATGCCATTTTGTAAAATGTATAAGTCCCGACTATTGTAACTTTACAAAGATATGGGACATATTTGATATTCCCCTGGACCTAATTAAGCACCCAGTGTCTAGATGCGAAAGGTGTTTTGTTTTTATTAACCAATAAAAACTTGAAAAGAAACCTGAGTGGATCTACATCATCAAATCGTCCTTTTTTAAGGATTGAGGATATATCTATTCCATATATCATCTTTTGGTGATATATATCCCGCATCTACTAGCTTTTTTACAACAACTTTATATATAGAGAGAGGTTTGTCTTTCCAAATCATTTTGTGTTAACTGACTGTACCACTTCAATACAGTTATGGAAACATCTGAAAGATCAATAAATGAGAGGTCCCCAGAGATGAATATTAAGTTTGCTTATAAAAGAATTTGTAAAATTCAGCTTTTCCATAATCATGTGGTAAGGACTATATTGGACAACAGTGATGTGCCAGAACTGTGCTGCATCATACAGCACAGCTGCTTAAGCCATGGGTAGTATCTTTAATATGCTAATATTTTGATGTGCTGCAGCAGTATCCACACTCAGTACTTACTGGACTATACAGTTTTTTCAGTCAGCACCCTGCCTTCCTTTGCTTCCAGCAAGGATCCACATTTTAACATCATCATGCTGCTTTATTACACTTATCACTAGAGGCAGGTATCTCCAGAGACTGGCTAAAAGTCATCTGAAAAATGAACATGACATCTGCAACTCCAGAACTCTAGTCCCATTGGACTGGATGCATTGAGGACTTGGATCCAGCTATGTAGACGTATCATCATTGTCAGGGTTCGGGGTCAGTGGACCCCCTGGACCACCACGGGAGATGGTACTAGCCGACACCTGGGACCGGAATCTAAGCGGCACATGGTTTTCACCAGAGCCCGCCGCAAAGCACGATGGTCTTGCTGCAGCAGGGTGCCAACAGGTCGTTCCACAGGCGCAACTAGCCCACAGTGGCAGCTGAGGTAGAGGTACAGAATCGGAGTCCAGGCTCAATATCAGAAAGGGGCAGGCGGCAGAGATGCAGAGGTCAGGTCCGAGGTCACAACAGGAATACAGCAGAGCAGGGAAAAGGAAAACCGCGGGGAACACAGGAACACACTGGGAAGCTTTCTCAAAGGCAATGAGCGCAAATATCTGTTAGGGAATCATGGTTACAGCCGGCCTTTAAGGAAACCCAGAAGTACCAGCGCCAATCAGACATGCGCTAACCCTTTAAACCCTAGAGTGCCAGCACGCACACCCTAGGATGCGGGGACGGGTGCGCGGGTCAGGCCGGATGGGAGCAGGAGTGATGAGAGGTGAGTTTGATGCTGGGGCTGAGGCTAGCACCACGGAGAGGGGCATGGCTGTGCCGGCGATCTGAGACATGGATCGTGGGGCACCCATGACAATCTTTCTTTCTTTTCTTTTAACATACTCTATCCACTCTTTTTTCCCCCAAAAAATGTTAACACTCTTTTAAGGCAGTTAGTTAGAGAACTTTTTCTCATTGATAACAATGCAGCTTGTGTCTTTGCCTCCCATACCCAGGGTATAAATAGTCATGTGGCTTTTCAAGGAATTATATGTGGCTTTTCAAGGAATTATATGTAACATACATAGCTTATTATGGAGGAAAGTTTGTACCAAACTTTGGGGGGTAAGGTTCAACAGGGCACCACTAATTTGGGGGAAAAATCGTCGCACCCTGATGATGTCATTGGAGCAATGATCGATCCCTTAATGGCTGCATGCACTGCCACTTGCATATTAAGCCCTTAATGACAGGCCCTTTTTTGTTTTTGCTTTTTTCACTCCCCACCTTCAAAAGAGCTTTGTGAGCGCTTGTTTTCTGCTTAACAAATTGCACTTCATATTGATGGTATTAAATATTCCATGTCGTGTACTGGGAAGCAGGAAAAAATTCCAAATGCAGTGAAATTGGATTTGGACTTGGATTTTATGGCTTTCACTGTGTGCCTCAAATGACATGTCTACTTTATTCTTTGGATAGTTACAATCATGGGATACCTAATATATAGGCTTTATAATGTTTTCATACATTTACAAAAATTAAAGCCTCCAATACAAACAAAAAATCTTTGTTTTGCCATATTTTAGCGCTAGTTACTTTTTCATACTTAGATGTATGAAACAGTGGGTGATGTCATTTTTGGCAACTTTTGATTACGTTATAAATGCTATTATTTTAAGGACTGTTCAGCCTTTTTATTGAATTTTTTATAATTTTTTAAAGGTCAAAAAATTGTACAGTATGCCAGTATATGGGGATTTTACGCATTATTTATGAATGAGTTAAAATCAGACAGCCTTGAGTCTTTGAATGACAGGGGGTGGCGATCAAATCCAATATGGTGGCGCCCATGTCGGAGGCATTTACAGGATTAACACCCGCAATTGGTGCCAGCACCAACCACGGGTGATACCAGTGGGTGTTTGCTGCAATGTGCAGCAAATGCCCACTTGTATGGAGAGGGCTCAGCCAATATGTGACATACAGATACATCATACTTTAGCTAGGGGTTTAGGCTGGTGAGCTTGTGCACTGGCATTTAAAGAGTTAACGTCTGCAATCATTGCCAGCACTGATTGCGGATGTTACAAGCAGGAAATCCAACCTGGACCAGAACACATTTTTAAAAATGTAATTGGGTCCACTCATCACTACTTTCTATAGGTGTCCCAATCTTCAGGATTGTGAAAACCTATGAAAATAATACAAATACAGTGCCATTCAAATTTATGGAATAGATTTTCATTTTCTTGTGAATCCTAAATTATTATGTCACAGGTGGCAAACTTATGGCATTCGTGCCAGAGGGGATAAACAGAGCCCTTTTATATGGGCACACAGGCCAATATCAGCCACACATCCTGAACTGCCTGTGTACTACAGGAAGAGTGCATATCTTTAGAGGCATTGGAGTTTCTGATACAAGACCCAAGATTAGTACTGAGCACCTATTGTCCCACTCCTAGTCACACCCCCAAACTTTATCAACCTTAATGGCCTTCAGATAGTTTAATGCCTTTTTCCTGTAGCTAACCGCCCTTTGGACCCATACAATACCCCCTAATGAAAGATAGCAACCTAAAATGCACTCCTAACCCCCTCTTCACTCCTCATATTGTAGCCCTCCCCATATTGGAGCTCTTCCTTCCTTTTCCATTGTGGCCCACTTCCCCCTCATTCTCTTCATATTGGGGCTTTCAGTCCTCCATCTTCCCTCAAATTGTGACCTCCCTCCTCCATCCTCTTCATATTGTGGCCTCCCTCCTCCATCCTCTTCATATTGTGGCCTCCCTCCTCCATCCTCTTCATATTGTGGCCTCCCTCCTGCATCCTCCCTCATATTGTGGCCTCCCTCCTGCATCCTCCCTCATATTGTGGCCTCCCATCCTCCATCCACCTCATATTGTGGCCTCCCTCCTCCATCCTCTTCATATTGTGGCCTACTTTCTCCACCCCCTTCATATTGTGGCCTCCCTCCTGCATCCTCCCTCATATTGTGGCCTCCCTTCCTCCACCCACCTCAAATTGTTGCCTCCCTCCTCCATCCTCTTCATATAGTGGCCTCTCTTCTCGACCACCCTCATATTGAGGCCTCCCTCCTGCACCCCCCTCCTATTCTGACCTCCCTTCTCCATCCGCCTTCTCTATCCTCGCTCATATTAGGGCCTCCCTCCTCCATACACCTCATAATGAGGCCTCTCTCCTTCATCCTCCTCATATTGTGGTCTCCCATCCCTATCCTTTTAATATTTGGCATTCTGTCCTATATCATCCCTTATATTGTGTTCCCTTTCCCCTACTGGCTACTGGCAGGATCCTAGTCCTGTTTCTCTTCTGCCAGGTTCTGCGATGACTCAGAGCAGGGGTCAGGGCCAGCTGAGGTGGGAGCTGACTCCACATTTCTGCTAAAGCAGAAACACTGCATGTGAAACACTGCACCACCTGGTCTCTGCTCTGCAACTCTAGTGTGTCAGGGCTTGAACCAGGAGGTGGGACATTGTGGTACATCCCGGGACATTCTAAGAGGGTTAGGCGCTATGGGAATTCCTGTAATTGGCTAGGCTGGACATGTGATTCTGCAGTATAAGAGCACATGTCCAGACACCATTACACATAGCAGATACAGCTAGGGAGGGATATTCTTACTGATTATACAGGAATATACACAAATACATGCAAAGACAGAAAAGATTATTAGCATTTATTACATCATCCAGCAAGATCTTGAAAGTACTGTCTTTGTATAGTATACAGCCACAGAAAAAGAAATCATCAGCAATAATGATACTTTGATTGCAAAGTTGCTCCTGTCAGAGAATACGTGTTTCTGAAAGGTGTCGTCAGAGAATATTAGGCTTTAATAAGTAGCTCAGAAGTGTAATGTCAGAGAATACTGCACTTTAATATACACTCACCGGCCACTTTATTAGGTACACCATGCTAGTAACGGGTTGGACCCCCTTTTGCCTTCAGAACTGCCTCAATTCTTCGTGGCATAGATTCAACAAGGTGCTGGAAGCATTCCTCAGAGATTTTGGTCCATATTGACATGATGGCATCACACAGTTGCCGCAGATTTGTCGGCTGCACATCCATGATGGAAATCTCCCGTTCCACCACATCCCAAAGATGCTCTATTGGATTGAGATCTGGTGACTGTGGAGGCCATTTGAGTACAGTGACCTTATTGTCATGTTCAAGAAACCAGTCTGAGATGATTCCAGCTTTATGACATGGCGCAATATCCTGCTGAAAGTAGCCATCAGATGTTGGGTACATTGTGGTCATAAAGGGATGGACATGGTCAGCAACAATACTCAGGTAGGCTGTGGCGTTGCAACGATGCTCAATTGGTACCAAGGGGCCCAAAGAGTGCCAAGAAAATATTCCCCACACCATGACACCACCAGCCTGAACCGTTGATACAAGGCAGGATGGATCCATGCTTTCATGTTGTTGACGCCAAATTCTGACCTTACCATCCGAATGTCGCAGCAGAAATCGAGACTCATCAGACCAGGCAACGTTTTTCCAATCTTCTACTGTCCAATTTCGATGAGCTTGTGCAAATTGTAGCCTCAGTTTCCTGTTCTTAGCTGAAAGGAGTGGCACCCGGTATGGTCTTCTGCTGCTGTAGCCCTCTGCCTCAAAGTTCGCCGTACTGTGCATTCAGAGATGCTCTTCTGCCTACCTTGGTTGTAACAGGTGGCGATTTGAGTCACTGTTGCCTTTCTATCAGCTCGAACCAATCTGCCCATTCTCCTCTGACCTCTGGCATCAACAAGGCATTTCCGCCCACAGAACTGCCGCTCACTGAATGTTTTTTCTTTTTCGCCCCATTCTCTGTAAACCCTAGAGATGGTTGTGTGTGAAAATCCCAGTAGATCAGCAGTTTCTGAAATACTCAGACCAGCCCTTCTGGCACCAACAACCATGCCACGTTCAAAGGCACTCAAATCACTTTTCTTCCCCATACTGATGCTCGGTTTGAACTGCAGGAGATTGTCTTGACCATGTCTACATGCCTAAATGCACTGAGTTGCTGCCATGTGGTTGGCTGATTAGAAATTAAGTGTTAACGAGCAGTTGGACAGGTGTACCTAATAAAGTGGCCGGTGAGTGTATACTTCAGAAAAGTGTTATCAGGGAATATTTCACTTTAATACATAGTACCGAATTGTTGTCAGAAAATATTGTGCTTTAATACGTAGTTCAGAAAAGTATTGTCAGAATATTGTTCTTTAATATGTGGTTCAGAAAAGTGTTGTTTGAAAACATTGCTCTTTTATATGTAGTTCAGAAAAGTGTTGTCATTTGCGATTTAATTCGTATTTCAGTAAAGCCTCACCCCGTTAAAATAGCAAAGCAGTATCATCCACAAGTCATGAAGCAGTCAGTTATGCTGTATGATGTCTCTTATACCTGGGAATCAGTGGCCCATCCATCTGCCCCTGCTCCAGACATAGAGTTGCAAGATTTTCAAGGATTTTAGAGGATGAGAGTGTAGAAGATACTTATGATGATGATGAAACACAACTTCCAAAGGCTGTGGCTTTTTGCTATTTGCAGATGGAGAAGGGGGGCAGTGGTAAAGGCTCGGGGTTGTAAGAAGTAAGAGGTGAAGATGAGTGTCAGGCTCCAAGGGTAGTGGACCCACTGGACGTGGACAATGATGTAAGCTGACACCTGAAACCAGAGTCTAAGTGGTACCCCTTGACTTGTTGCGGAGTGGTACCACCAGGTCGTTCCACAGGTGCGACTTTATCCGCAGTGGCAGCCAAGGTGAAGTACACAGACGTCAGGCAGAATCATAGCCGGGGACGAGCAGGAGGTCAGGATGGGCAGCAAGGGATCAGAATCGGGGCAGGTCAAGGCAGGCAACAGAGGAGCATAGTCAGGAACGGAATCAAGGTCACAATGGGAACAAGCTTCGACAGGCACAAAGATCCGACAGGGAACACAGGAAGGGGTTGAGAATTTTTTTAAGGAGAGGTGGCTGGCTAGCGCCAATTATGGAGTGCTGGCCTTTAAATTTAACAGAGCTGGAGCATGCATTCCCAAGGAGGCGGGGACACGCAACAAGCCACGGGAGATGGCACTGGAACCTGGCAAGGTGAGTGGCGCAACGGGCACAGCGGGCCACACGGATGTACACGGGTGCGCCTGTGACCAGAGACATTGGTCGCAGGGGCACCTGTGACAATGAGGTCCTAAACCCAACATGGGAAGAAGACTTGAAACAAAGAGTTGGTGGCCAGGAAGCCATGGTCAGCTGGCAGTGAAAGCAAAAGACGGCCAAGGCACAGCAGTCAGATTGTCTATTGCTAGTGCCCACTTAGAGGGACTCAGGAAATTAAAGCCATTCCACAATGTGTCTGCAGTGTGTCATTTTTTTCTCACAAAATGCAGATGATAGAACGCATGTAATTTTCAGGCTACCAGTCCATAAAGTGTGGCTAAAACCTTCTGAGCACCTCATGTATGACCAGGCACCTTAAGAGTTAATATGATCTGCAGTGGCTGAGACACTAAAAAGCCTGGAAACATCTAAGGCTCCCCCTGCTACTCTAGTTGGCCCAGCCACAAGGCCGCTTGTCTCCTTGCTAAGGGAGGATGTAATGCCACCACAAAACCACTACCATAACCAGCAGCACCACCATCACTAAACCTGTCCATACCATCCATTCAGCTCTCCATCCCCCAAATCACCGAGTAAAAGTGAAAGATTGGCCCATCTCATGGCCCTGAATAGTAGCATTTTCTAATTGCTGGATTTTAAAATGCTCCCTCTCAGCTTTAAAGATCTGATGGTGGTGGCTGTTGCTCAGTTTAAAGTTCCCGTCTGTCATACAATCCATGCCCTGCACCAACAGGTTGTGAACAAGATCAAATGTGCACTGTGCAAAACTTTTAGTTCTAAAGGGCACCTCACAACTGACCCATGTACCAGTCAGCATAGGCAGGGACAATACATCTTCTTAATTGCTCATTGGGTTAATGTAGTGGTGGCTGGTCCCCAGGCAGGAGGCGCCCTGCCTCACCTCCTTGCCTCCTCCTGATCCTAACCTGCTTCCTCCTCTCCTGCTTCCTCATCCAGTAAGCAAAGCACCCACAGAACTCCACAATCAACAACAGGCCAAGGTAAAACTCATTTATCTGGGCAAAAGACCACACAAAGCTGGGAACTGGGATCCAGGAGAAGACAGATGAGTGGTAGTTGCCGCTGAACCTCAAGCCCAGCAAGGTGGTGTGGGACTATAGCCACATCCTTGTAGCAACTTTGGGCCGAGCCAAGTTGATGCATTTTTTTGGTTCAAATAGTTTTTATTAAAGATTTTTAAATATTTCACATCTCGAAGATATACAATAACACACATCATAGTGAATGATCAAATATTACAATACAGCTACTCCGGGGCATACCCCGGGTCTATAAAGAAGAAATTTGTTACAAATGACTATTCGATCAAAAACTAGAATTAGAATAAAATACTTCATCCTATGCATATGCAAATCTGCGCATCTGTGTTCTTTTATGTGAATGAAGAGATGAGAATTATGTGGACAAGATCAGTCAAAGCTATTAAAACTTATAAAACAACAACAACATCAACTAGGGCATAGAGTACGTTGTGATGGTCTGTACTTAGGATGTATTGCATGTTTAGTACTTATCTTAGGGGATTTGGAGAGAAGTAGGAGATCCTCCTAGAGAAGTACAGAATTGAGAGGAAGACCAGCTATCCCAGATCAATTTGGGGTTATGTGATCTCAGGAATCCATAGGACATTTTTTCTTCATACATGTAAGCTGTATTAATTTCAATTATCAATTCCTCCCTGGTAGGAATCACCTGGGATTTCCATTTCCGAGCGATAAGGAGTTTGGCCACTGTCAGAATTTTAACTAATAGTTTCTTATGTGGCATGGAAATTCTGGGAATCCCTATTAGTAATAGGGCTAACAGCGGGGATCTGGGAAAGCTATAGAGGAACACTTGCCTCAAAAGGGAGAATACATTTGACCAATATGGTTGTAAACAGGGGCAATCCCAAAATATATGTGATATTGTGCCCCTACCCCCACATCCTCTCCAGCAAAGATGGGATGAGTTAGGATACATCTGACTGAGACGGACTGGTGTGTAATACCAGTGTAGCATTATTTTGGAAGTTAATTCTAACTGAGCTGTGTTTCTAAGTGCGCTTGAAGTTATTCTCATAGACGAGCACCAACTTTGGGAGGAGATAGGTGTATTAAGTTCACGCTCCCACATTTTCAAGGGATAGAGATATTGGAATGTCATACACTGGGTAACAGTGGTGTAAAATGGTTTAATGCCCTTGCCTTTGCGAAACATTAGGGTGAAAATATCTTTATTAAAAGAAGGTTTGTTTGTCAATTTCGATTTAATATAACGTGTTACTTGGTCATATCGTAGAAATTCGTTATCTGACAATCCGTACCTTTCTTTAAGAACATTGAATGGTATAACTTTTTCCCCTTCAAACAGTTGCCCACAGTGATTTATCCCCCCCCCCTCTCCCAGTTAGATAGCAATAATGAGGGAATAGCTATTGTAAGGGTAGAGAGTGGGAGATCTGTCCATGTCTGGTGATCTCCAGCTGTTGCATGAAGGGATCTCCAGACAGATAGGAGTGCCTTCAAAGGGGATGAGGATATGTTAGGTAGAGGGATGTTCCACATAGATGCAATTAGAATACTACGTATCTCTAGCCCGCCACATATATCTGATTCAATTTGCATCCAGGGGGTCTTCTCTTTGGTGTTATGCCAGAGAGAGCCTTGGGCTAGTAGGTTTGCTATATAATAGGCCTTTAGGTCAGGTACCCCCAGGCCTCCCCTGCTCTTATGTTTAACCAGAATGTGTTTAGCTAGTCTTGGTTTTTTACCTATGCAGATGAATCTAGAGAGCACGGATTGTGCCTTTTCCAAGAAGGAGCTGGGTATGTGTATTGGGAGAGTTCTGAACATATACATTAACTTGGGTAGCAGAAGCATCTTGAATGCGGCTATACGGCCCAGCCAAGACAACTCTCCTTTTTGCAATGTTGCACACTCCTTAGAGATATTGTCAAGCAGGGGAGGAAAGTTGTTACGAAAAAGATTCGCAGGAGAGTTAGTGAGGGTGATCCCTAGGTATTTAACTGAATTTATTTGCCAGTCCAGGGTATATTTGTTTTTCAGGAGGTGTAAGGAAGTCAGGGGGATGTGTAAAGGGAGGGCTTGGGATTTGGTGATGTTCAGTTTGTAGTAAGAGTTCTTACCGAATTCTATGATTGTGTCCATGACCGCCTCCAGGGAGTTCTCTGGATCTAGCATTGTTAAGAGGATGTCATCCGCATATAACGATATGAGATGAGATCTGTCCCCTATCTGTACTCCTCGAATATTTGGATGTCCTCTGAGTAATCTAGCTAATGGTTCAATAGATAAAACAAAAATTAAAGGGGAAAGAGGACACCCCTGTCTGGTCCCATTAGTAATATTAAAAGACTCCGATAAAGTTCCATTAGCAAACACCCTGGCAGAAGGGGAAGAATATAAAGCCTGTATGGAACGAAGTATAAACCCCTCAATGCCCATCCGTTCTAACGCCGAAAAGGCGTACGACCAATTAATGCGATCGAACGCCTTTTCGGCATCCAAGGCGAGTAGGACCGCGGGCCATTTCTTTACATGCAGCCAGTTCATAATGTCTATAACTCTACGAGTATTGTCAGAGGCTTGACGGCCTTTAATAAAGCCTGTCTGGTCGTCGGATATTAATTGGGATATACATGGCATAAGTCTGGCTGCTAATACTGCTGCATACAGTTTAGTATCCGCGTTCAATAATGATATAGGTCTGAAATTTTGAGGGACCTCGGACGGTTTTCCTGGTTTGGGAATTGTCACTATCAGGGCTTGCTGGTTCTCGGTCGGGAGTGTGCCTCTTTCCGCAGCCGCATTTATAAAATTCGTAAAGTGTGTAGGGAGGATAGTGGAGAAGGTCTTATAGTATTCTGCTATAAACCCGTCTGGGCCAGGGGCTTTCCGAGAGGGCATAGAATGTATAGCCTTGATCACCTCACTTGTATTAAATGGAGCGCATAAAATGTGACTTTGTTCTGGGGTTAATTTTGGGAGACCCGCAGAGGTAAGAAACTTATTAATTTCTCCTTTCTCGGGTTGGTAGGTAAATTTATCTTCCGCTATATTATAAAGTGACTCATAATAGCTTCTAAAGCGGTCAGCGATCAGTTTGGGGGTGTACAATTTGGTTCCATTGGATGGATGTAACAGAAAAGGAATTCTGGAATTCATATGTTTTTGTTTAAGTCTCCGCGCCATAAGCCTACCCGCTTTATTGCTTTGAGAATAATAAGTGGCCTTGAGTTTCCTCAGGCATTTATCATATTGTGAGAGGAGCAAACTTCTAAGCTGCATACGGATCGATGTAACTTTCTCTAGGTTGGCATGAGAAGGATTATTTTTATTTACCTGTTCAGCTTGTTATAATTGCTGAGTGAGAGTTCTTAATTGTTTCGTCCGGATTTTATTATCAGTGCGCTCCATCCGCATAAAGGTCCCCCTTATATATACCTTGTGGGCGTTCCACAATAAGGTGGGATCTGCTATGAGGGGGGATGTAATAGTAAAGTATTCCCTGAGTTCCTTTTCAATTTGGGGTCTGTGCGAGTCATGTGCTAGGTAATAGGGGTTACATCTCCACATGTAAGACGGTCTGTCCTGAAAGCCTGTGTCAAGGGTTAGCGTGACTGGAGCGTGGTCTGACCACTTGATTATCCCTATTTTTGCATCCTTAATTTGGCATAGTGTGTCCCTATCTGACAGAATAAGGTCAATTCGGCTATACGTATTATGAACAGTGGAATGAAAAGTGTAGTCTTTTTCAGTTGTATTAATAATTCGCCAGGTATCATATAAGTCATATTTCCAAAGTTCAGTGTGGAGTGCATGTGGGACTGTTCTACCAGTGGAGGTGCAGTCCATTTTGGGGTCTGGGGTGATGTTAAAATCACCACATATAATCAGTTTCCCTTTCTTATGGGTAGTAATTATTCTCATCACTTTGTGAAAAAAAGATATCTGCCTACGATTTGGTGCATAAATTGCAGCAATAGTGATAGGCATATTATTAATGCTACCTACTATAATTACATATCTACCATTCGGGTCACATATAGATTCTGTGACCTGAAGTGCCACGGACGACTTGCAGGCAATAAGAACTCCCCTACACTTTTTGTGATAATTGGAGTGAAATATGTGTGGGAACGCAGGATGTTGGACGCGAAAGTTATCCTCCTGCAGGAGATGGGTTTCCTGCGCACACAAGATATCACATTTGGAGCATTTTGCTTCTCTCCACAATTGATTCCTTTTATAAGGGGTGTTTAATCCCTTTGCATTAATACTGGTTAGCGTAATAGCCATAAGGACGCACTAATTGCGCTGCGACAGTACTCAAATACATCTCTAATACATATGATATCCGTTTTGTTATATGTAGTTGTACTCTGTGCCAACTTATAAACTAGCAACAAAAACAAACATGAGCTATGTAGCTCGAAGGTGTCCGAAGACTCACAGAAAGCCACTATACGTGGTTTCGTCGGACAAGTGAAGGGAACAACAGTCAATCAGTTACCCGATCTGGACGTGTAGAGGGTCAGACGTCCATACCACCTTGCGTGGAAAGTCTTAGGGAACTACCAAGTGTCCGGTCAGCGATGTCCTCTGTTGTTCTGGACATTGACCCATTCTTCTTCCAAAGGTATCGGGGGTCGTCTCGGCTCAGATGGGGGCATCGGCACCTCTAGGTTCCATCTTTTAAGTAGCGCATATCCTTCCTCGAGTGTTTTTACCACCTGTGTGACTCCATTTCTGGTAATGATTACCCGTACTGGAAAACCCCATTTGTATAGGATTTTGTTGTCTCGCAGTGCTCTGGTAAATGGTTGCAGCTGTTTGCGTAGTTGGAGAGTGGCTGCGGACAAGTCAGCAAAGATGGTTATTTTATTATAGGGTTCAGGAAGTGGCTCCATTTTGCGTGTCACTCTTATGATTTCCTCTTTAGTTTTGAAGAAATGGATTCTTGCTAGAACATCTCTAGGCATAGTTTCATCCAAATGCTTAGGTCTGGGAACTCGATGAGCTCTGTCAATAGCTAAGTCCATTTCTGAGGTTTCAGGTAATATGATCTTAATCATTTTCTGAAGATACTGTGCGAGGTCTGCAGGTTGAATTGTTTCCGAAATTCCTCTGAATTTGAGGTTATTCCTTCTCGACCTGTCTTCCAGGTCTGCAAGCTTTGCTTGTAATCTGTGGACCTCGGATTCAAGCTCATAATGAGCATCTATGAGTTCGTTGTGCGAGCCCGCAAAAACCCCTAGCTGGGTCTCAATATGCTCAGTTCTGTCGCCCAGGTCTTGGATGGCGCTATTTAGGGGTTTGAGCATGTAGTTAAAGTCCTTTTGGAAAGACTTACGAAGCATGGAAAGCATCTCTTTCATTGACGCCTGCGTTACCATTGACTCCGATGTAGGAATTGTGGCAAACGGATCTTCCCCGAGGGTCTCAGTATCCTCTCCCTCCTGTCCGCTTTGAGCAGAATCGCTCTGCAGACGCGGTCTCTGTTTGGCGGGACTCCGTGCCTGAGGGGATCCGCCTGATGAATAGCAAGCGGCCGCATAGGTGAGTTCGTTTGCACCTTTTCCCAACGGGGAATTGTCGGGGAGGTCCGCATTCACAACTCCGGGGGATGAGCGCCGAGGTGTATTACCTTCTGCGTCTTGCGGCCTATCTTCCTGCAGTGAATCGTGGCCGGCGCCATCTTGTTTCTTCGCCGAGGACGGAGAAAAGTAAAATTCAGTAAGTTTCCGGGGTCTTCCCGTGTTCTTTCTCTTTTTAGTCATGTTGAGGAATGTTCCGGGATGTTGGGGTTTAAGGTAGCTCCCCTAATTCGCTGTTTAATGTCGCTTATGAGGTGGTAATAGGACGGAGCTGAAGCTTCACACAGCCATCTCAGACGGCAGCCAGGCCACGCCCCAAGTTGATGCATTTTGCATGCATTGCGCATGTGCCCAACTTGGTGGTGCAAGGTTTCCTGGCCAACTACACAGACCTGCCAGGGCTACTGCTTACAGTGCCTGCCATGTTTTTTCATTTGGCTTTCTCATTTGGCTTTCACACCTTGCTGCTGCTCTCCTATCTGCATTGCAAAAGAACTTTTGCCTGCACAGCCACTGGCTCATATATGATGTGGAATTCCACTTTACAAATGCAGAAAATGGTGTGCCAGCAGTAGCAGGCAATGGTAGAATTCCAGCTCCAGAATGCCCTTTTGAGTCAAAGTGGTAACCAGCAGCACTATGCCAATGCAGCAGGTACACTAGCAAAGTGGCCACAATGTGGAATACCATGTTCACTATTTCTCAATCTTCACCACCATCGAATTGGGGTATATAGTACCTCAAGCAGAATGTTACTCACATGGTGGAGGGTTAAAAGATGTGCAATTCTGTATTAATGGAAATTCAAATTTAAAAATGTTTAAATTCCGCATTAATGGAGCTTCAAATTTAAAAAGTTATTCTACATTCAAATAACTCGGTCTGAATACCCAGAAAGCCATTAGCCACAGTGAAAGGAAGGGTTTGTGGTTTTTGCATTGCTTGTTTTACCACTATGAGAATTAATAACTGGCCTTTAACTGCAGCAAGAGGAAAGTTTTGTGGTTTCCCATTGCTTTTTTACTGCTATGAGAATGCCCAACTGGGTCTGAACACCCAAAACACATTTAAAGTATGGTGTGCGTTGGGTGTCGGTACATGGAGAGGGCTCATGGACTGAGCCCTCTCCATAGTGGCTAAGTCTTTGCTGCATATTGCAGCAAAGACTTACCGGTAACACCCTCGATTGGTGTTAACACCAATTGAGGGTGTTATCCCGCAGAACGCTGCAAAGCTACCACCAGCTTCAAAAAGATGGCGGCACATGAGCGATCGTGACGTCATCGGGGAGCGACTCGGGTCCAAAGACAGCCTCGGGTCTGAGGAGTATGCAGTATGGCAGTATATGGTAAGATAATCAGACAACCTAGGGTTAAAGTACCCAAGGGAGGTCTAAAAAATGGTAAAAGTAAAAATAAAAAAAAAGTTAAAAAAAATTATGATAAAAAAACCCTAAAAACTCCCTAAAAAAGTTCCCTAGAACTGATATAAATATACATAAGCAGTAAAAATCATAAACACATTAGGCATCGCCGTGTCCGAAATCGTTTTTCACAGTGTTTAACCATGCAACGGAAAATAGTGCTCCAAGTTGAAAATGCCACTTTTTGGCCATTTTGAAAAATATAAAAAAATTCAAATAAAAGTGATCAGAAGGTTGTACAGTCTTAAAAATGGTAGCATTAAAAACAGAATTAAAAGCTGCAAAAATTATATCACCCACAGCTCTGTACACCAATGTATAAAAAAGTTATTAGCGCCAAAAAATGGCAAAATCCCCCAAAAATGTGGTTTTAATTTTTGTAGATGTATGAAAACATAAACCCTATACACATATGGTATCCCCATAATCACACCAACCCAAAGAATAAAGTAAACATGTCATTTGGGGCGCACAGTGAAAGTTGTAAAATCCAAGCCCACAAGAAAACGGCGCAAATGTGTTTTTTCACCATTTTCACTGCATTTGGAATTTTGTGTGCTTCCCAGTTCATGGCATGGAATAATAAATACCGTCACTATGAAGTGCGATTTGCTACGCAGAAAAAAATCCCTCACAGAGCTCTTTATGTGTAAAAATAAAACAAGGTGGGGAGTGAAAAATGGAAATGAAAAAACAATTAAGGGCTGGGCTGCTTTTTTTATTATTTCCTAGTTCATTTTTTTATGTTATTATTTTAAGTGCTTTCCTTAGCCCATGGTGTGAAGGTTAACTGCCATATTATTTCCACGATTTTTCAGCTCTCATACTAGCCCAATTTTACAGCCATTTTTGGGTGTTAAACTCTGGTTCCACTTTGACTTCAATGGGTTTCGTGTTTAGGCTCAAACTTTGGCCCGGTCCCAAACCGCATTTTGTCAAGAAATTTGGACAAATCCATTGAACCTGAATTTAGACTGACCTGCTCATCTCTACCCATGATTCTTCCAGTTCAATGGGCTCTGGAGAGAAACTACTATGATAATCCAAATCCATAATTTGGACACTTGGACACTAAAATGTTTGCCATGACTGTTGCAGTCAGTAAACAAAGAATTAATAAACTTGGCTTAAATAACTTATATGACACTAATTGCCTCACATTTCAACTTGTTCAACAAAATAGCAATTTTATTCATTTATTTTTTAAATAAATAGTCCAAAGTATAAAGAAATAATTGAAAAATGTATATTTTATCCAAAAAACTATTTACTAATGTTGTTCATATGAGCAAGAGTAGTTGAGGTTGTTTGTTGAATGTGAATTTTCTTCCAAAATCTAATTTGTTGCTGTAATTTTGGATTAGTTACAATTATGACGATGGGGCTTAGTGCAGAATAAGCACAAGCTAGCACAATCCTGGCATCATTCATATCAGTTTTTACATTGTAGAGAGTTAGGGTATAGATCCACATACCATTATCCAAGCCAAGGAATATGACATAGCAGAGAACCAACAGAATAACTGCTCTAGAAGCTTTGTGTTCCATGGATTTAGTGTGGACTTTGTCAGAGCTCCTTATTCCTTTCACTATTCTTGCATGTCTTAGTAACACAAACAAAATGTAGAAACTAGCTAAAGCCATCATTGCAACAAAAAGGAAATCTCTAGAGGCAAAAACAATTCCATTGGCAATGTAGGAGACATACGTTTGAAAGTCTGTGTCACAGTACACTAAGTGAAGAGTATATGGGGAAGTAAAATTCTTTCTTGCATTGGCATACATAAAACTAGTGCGGTATAAAATAAGATTCATAAACAGAATTGAAAGAATTATCACAAATATATTCTGTGTCACTTTTTGCTTCAAAAATATCCAGATCTTGGTAGATGGAGCAACAAGAATGCACTGATGGCAGCTTAGCAAGCTAGTTGTACAAATTGACATTGCTCTGCTTACTCTGTAGGTGTATCCAAAGAATTTGCAGTTTGTATCATCCATTAAATCCTCTAATCCTATGGCATGTAGAAATTGAGGAATGACACGAGAAAATACAATTAAAAGATTTGCTAAAGCCAAGACTGTCAAAATTACATTCGTAGGAAGCAGTTTCTTCTCTGCAAGCCTGATGAGCACAAACTTTAAGACAATATATAGGTTGCCCGGAATACCAATCACTGTAATCACAATGAAAATGAAAGCTTTCAGATGGCGAATGTCCATTCTTCCTGGACCAGAAGGAATATAAAGATGACTTGTTACCTGTAAAAACAAAGAAATAGTACATTAATTGCTTTATATAAAAAAACACATGTAAACAAAGGAAACACAGATACTTTATTCCATGCAAGTATTGTTACATTTATTCTTATTATTTACAGAGCACCATTCATTTCATGGTGCTATACAATCAATACAGGGTTCACGTACATTACGTTAAGACAAGTGCACATACAAAGTATAAAACTACAGATGTTAAGTGGACGGGCCCTGCCTCTAAGGGCTCAGCATCTGTTTGGAAGGGTAAAGGGACTAGGAGAGGGTACATAGCAGTGCAGTTATTTCAGTTTGTATGGGATCCTAAACAGATGGATTTTCAAATTAGGTTTGAAGGTTTGTAAGGTAGGCAACAGTATGACATGTTTTGGTAGAGATTTACAGTGTATGGGGAATGCACAGGAGAGGTGCTGAAGACAGTTGCAAGAAGAGTGGATTGTCATAGCAGAAGGTCCTGTGAGGAACGGAGATATTATTTTAATATTATTATTTTAATTTTAATATTTTAAACCATGAGAGACAACACTATTCTGGGGACAGGATTCTAATAGCCAGGTTCTCACAACTACTAAAGCAGGAGTTGGGAAAGGCCTGCGTGACAATTAAATCTTATATCAAAGATGATTTTGGAGCCCTAAGCACCTCTATAGAGGCTACTGAGCTTAAATTGGCTGTTACATGTTTTAATCAACACTCAATATTTCAGACATTCATTCCCAGCTTGAGGAAGCATTATCTAAGATTGAGGACGTGGAATATCAATCCCGTTTGGTCAATTTCTGGATTAGAGGGTTACTGGAGTCTGAGATGGATCTGAAAAAGCTAATACACAAGCTCTGTAAGGCCCTGCTCCCGGACTGGCCAGAGAGATATCATGACCTGGATAGCAAAGGGCCTTGACTGTTCTGAGGTAAGACGGCATACCCAGATACGTTGTTGTTAAACCCCATTACTTCGCAGTTAAAGATAAGCTTATGAAAGCTGCAAGAAAGACCAATTATATATATATATATATATATATATATATATATATATATATATATATATATATACAGAGAGAGAGAGAGAGAGAGAGAGAGAGAGTCTCATGATATTAAGTATTGCTGGGCCTTCCCTTTGATATGCTCTAAGTTGTACAAGTTTGGACTGCTCTGTTTTTCTTTTTATTAGTAGGTTGAGAGATATGCTTGTTAATCTTGGCTGGTGAGTCATTTGGCCTCACTGCCTATGGTCTGAGAGGCAGTCATTTGGCCTCTCCTGAATATGTGGACTCACCTGGTGGTTGGCTGGTCTGATCCCAGGTCTGGTCCAGTTTCCTTTTCTTGGACCCCCTGTTGGTTTTTATCTTCAGCAGAAGACAGGCAACTTTTGTTCCATTTTTTGTTCTTATAATGAGTTCATTGTATGTGCGTTTTTCTTTTGTGTGTCCCCGTCCTTGTGTCTCTTACCCTTTCCCTTCTCTTGTTCCTTTCCATTCCCTTAGCCTGGGTTGGGAGGGAGGGTCTCTCTGTATGTTTTACTGAGTAATGATGGCACATGAACAAGTAAAAACAGATGCTCAGATTGATCTTGCATGATGTCCAAGTTTTAAATTCTCCAACCAAGAGGAGAACTGTGTTCAAGCACTATCATTCGTTACATTGTGGTGTTTTTTTTTTCTACAGGAAATCCATTTTTCTAACTATTCTACTTAGAGCCCAACTTAAGCAAAGTATTGGCTTTGCTAAACTTCTCCATGCCCACGATTTGGAAGATACACGAAGGACCAGGAACCCAGGGACTAGAGTTTATACATATTATTCAACAGCTCATTCTTCTTACTCTTAGGATTGACCATATCTTTATCCCTACTCAACTCTTTTATAACCTTATCTCTGCTATTAGTAGGCGCATGGTCTGATCATGATGTAGTTTCTCTTACATTAGCATTCTCTTAGCATTTTGGTTATGCCCAAGCTTATTTCCATGGAGGCTTAATGAGTCTTTGCTAACTAACCCAACCATTGTTAATGAAGTGGATGAGAAGATACTATTAATGCAACAGACTCCCCTCCTTCAACTACCTGGGAGGGACATAAGGTATTCAAAGCCTGGTTGTGCACTCTGCCTCATGATTTTGGAGAGAGAAAAAAAAATGATTCAGGAGAAGGAAGTAAAATAGTATTCCCTCCTGACGTGTCATAAAATATGCCCATACAGGACCTTGTTTTCCCAAGTGGAGGATGCTAGAGCAGAACTGAACCTTTGTCTCACATTGGTCGCTGAATGCAGCTAGCAATGGTTTAAATATTGATTTATGTGCAGAGTGACCAAGTGGGAGCTCTCTTGGCTCGTAGATTGACCCCTCAACCTCACCTACTTTCTATCCCAATGATGTGTGTCCTGGTGGTAAACTTACTCAACACCCAAGAAGTCCTTGTGGTGTTCTCTAAATTGTAAGGTGATCTCTACGGGTTCTCAGCAAAATGTAACACTTGTGCTGCAGAGGAGCTGCTGTGAGAGATCTTTCTCCCGGTGTTGAGTGACTCCAACTGGGACCTGGTAGATGCACCTACATAAAGCCTTGTATAAAGGAATCGTATAAAGGACAAGTATCTTGGTAGATTTACATAAATAATTTTATTCCCTTCATTTGGATTATTTATTCTATATTTTTGAAGATGTGGCGAGGCCCACATTTCTTTATGGTGCTTAGGGGGCTGTATTCTGCTCAGTTCAATATACAAGACTTTATGTCTTCTCCTATAGCCATCAGGTGGTGTACAAGACAGGTATGTCCCCTCTCTCCTGTTTTTGCTTGCTATCAAGCCTCTGGGCCACCTGGTCAGGGTGAACCCAAATATCAGCGGAATGGATGTCGAAGACAGGATACATAAGACAAGACATTCTATTTATGTTCCCCTCCCTATTGTTTCCCTTACCTAATTCCTAGATCGCTTTTCTGCCATCTCAGGCCTATCCATTAACCATGACAAATCTGTAGCCTTGAATTTAACAATTCCTCTGATTATGATTAAATTGCTTAAAATTAACTTTGAGTTTAGTTGGAGGGAAGATAAAATTATTTACTTAGTGGAAGCTATACCATCTCACTATGCAAAGCTATTTGACCCTAACTATCTCCTCTTGCTGAAATTAGAAATTACTAGACAATCTCAGTTTTAGGTCCTCCCAGGCTAGGTCGAGCGGTGACATTAAAAATGACCCTGCTTCTATATTTTATTCAAGCCCTCCCATTTGTCATCCTGATATCCTTCCTACGCCAACTGCAAGTGGCAGTTAACCACTTTATTCGGAATCATACCCATTGAAGGATTTCACAAAATATGAAGTTGGCGCTTTGGCTTTATGGAGGTATGAGAGTGCCACATTTTATTAAATATGTTATTATGCCGCAAGACTAACTTACCTGGTTTCTTTCCATAGGTAATCGAAACTTCCCCTATGGGCTTTAATTGAGCAGACAGCCTCAGCTAAATGCCCTATTGATTTGTTGACTTTGGTCAAGCCTAGAAACGGACCGATGATAATGTGCCCATTTCTCTCCTCTAACTTGGCGATTTGGGACAGGTTGAAGACTAGGTTTAGGCTATCCTCTCCCTATACTCCTACAGCAAGGCTGTTGTCCAACCCCTACTTTGGCTTTTCATTGGTGGTTGGATAAGAGCCTTTATAGAATTGCACACTTTGTTGATAGGGGGTGCGATCAATGTCGTACTTCCGATCCATACATAAACTTCTGGATACAGAATTGTTCATATTCTCTCAGATTACACATTTTATGCTTTCTCTTAAAAGGGTAACCTCTGACTTGACTACCAGAACGTTCTTTGAAACACTGTGCCTCTTCTCGTCCTCTGGCCATCGCATTCTGTCCCAGATCTATGCTATCTTGGTTACTACTGTGTGTAAACTCTCTTATATGGAAACATGGGAACAAGGTCTGGTCTTTCAGTGTGCTGGACTGGCAGGATATGGTCAAATGTACATTTGAAGTTTCTATTAATACGGCCCTTGTTGAAGTCAACTAAAAGGTTTTTGTCAGATGGTATATACCAGTGGTGGCGAACCTATGGCACGGGTGCCAGAGGTGGCACTCAGAGCCCTTTTTATGGGCACCCACACCGCAGACTCCGCCAGACAGAACTCAAGACTTCTTGGAAACCCAGGCAGCCCAGGACCCTAGAAGGAAGCTACAATAATAACCAAAGCTTTTTCTCCTTATTTCTACTGTATTGGTGTCCTCAGGTACCTAAACAATTTAAACATGTGAAAGAGCAGGGAGTAATAAGCTACTGTTTAAATTATCGCATCGGCACTTTGCAAAAAATATGTGGGTTTTGGATATAGTTTGGGCACTCAGCATCTAAACGGTTTGCCATCACTGGTATATACGATTAAAAACAGATTGAAAATTGATAAACACTGCCTACTACTACCACAGGAGATTTTCCTTTTCCTTTTCACTTAAGACAGGTTGCAGGTGCCCATTAGAGCTGCAATGCAAACATGTCTCTCTGTGTTTTGTAAGCATTGCAATATAATTGTACGTTTTAACTCCGTATATACTCAAGTATAAGCCAGCCCGAGTATAAGCCACCTCTAATTTTACCACCAAAACTTCAGGAAAACCTACTGACTCGAGTATAAGCCGAAGGTGGGAAATGCATTGGTCACAGCCTCCCAGTATATAGCTAGCCAGCCCCCTGTAGTATAGAGCCTGCCAGCCCCCTGTAGTATATAGCTAGCTAGCCCCCAGTAGTATATAGCCAACCAGCCCCCTTTAGTAGCCAGCAAGTCCCTGTAGTATACAGCCGCCAGCCCCCTTTAGTTTACATCAGCCCCCTGTAGTATACAGCCAACCATCCCCCTTTAGTAGCCATCCAGCCCCCTTTAGGAGCCAGCCCCCTTTAGTAGTCAGCCATCCCCTCCTTAGTAGCCAGCCCCCTTTAGTAGCCAGCCAGCCCCCTTAAGTAGCCATGACTAAAAACGGCTGGTCCGTTCGAAACGCATTGGCAAAAATCACCTGCTATGGAATTTTATAACTTGCCTAAATAAAGAAATAAAGTTGTTCCTGGATATTGGAGTTTCTTTCATTGTTTATATTGTCCAAACAGAGGTGCGATCCGCGCCATACTAGGACACTCTTTGTTGCTGGAAGGTGAGCTGGTCTTCATCTTATTGGCCCTTTAGTACCCAGCCTGCCAGCCCCATTAAGTAGCCAACCAGCCCCCTTTAGTAGCCAGCCAGCCCTCTTTAGTAGCCAGCCAGACCCCTTTGGTAGCCAGCACCCTTTAGTACCCATCCAACCCCCTGTTTACCCAGCACATAAAAAAAATAAACTTACATACTCACCTTCCAGCGCCACTGATGCTCGATGCGGCTTCCTAATGCTTGGCGTGGTTCCTTTTCTGTGTTCGTGGTGACGTGAGCATCATGGAGATGACATAAGAGGAGCCGTGCCGAGCATTGAAGCGCCGTAAGGTGCTTGTGCTGTAAGGTTTTTGTGCTGACAAACTCGGCATGTACATGAGTATATACGGTATCTTGCACCCTCACAGAATTTTCTGTTAAGTCCCAGGGGTTAACTTTGGTTTGGAGGCAGCACAAAAAACATGTGACTTTTCTGTGCGGCAAACTCCTGCACTCTCAGTGCCCACCTTTGTACTCCTATACAACTCCTCCCTCCTGCTCCTTCACAGAGCTCTCTGCATTGTGAGCTGACATCAGTGGGAAGGGAGGAGCTGTACAGGAGCACAGAGGTAGGAGCTGAGAGCTGCGGAGTTTGCAGCACATACAGGTCACATGTTGTTCTTTGAAATGCAAGCAAACCAAATCCAACCCCTGAAACTTAACACAGGATTCTGTCAGGGTGTAATATAAGTTAATACACACAATTATATTATAATGCTAATGGACTCCTGCAATCGGTCTTTAGTGAAAATGAGGTCCCTGGTGAAAGGTTCCCTTTAAGCTTAATCAGGAGCTCAAATAGCTGTACCAGTGCTTATTGTTGTTTTAAAGCAATGGACTCACTCACACATAGAGACAAACTGAAATAGACATGTTTCAACAAAATGAGGTAAGTCTCATCATCTAATTTGGGACAACTGACTGGGTATATTCATTTCATGCATAATACTCCATTGCCAATTTTAATTATAAATGTAGCTCAAAAATGGCCAGTTTTATCTTATATGAGTTTTGATGAAGAAACATTTCCCTGGAATGAATCTTACTAAGAGAAAGAAACAGGAACTCTCTCACCAAATTGATTTACAATTAATACTACATAGTGGGGCTTATTTACTAAGAGTCTGCTGCCGCACTTTCGTTGTTTTTTCAAATGTTTTCAGGTTTTGCACGGCTATGACAGGTATTTAACAGGGGATTCTGTCGCACACGATTGGAATGTTGCGTGGCTCAGACTGTTTCGGACTGAGCTTGGAATTTAACTTTCAAATTGTGTCGCAAGATCAAGCACTTACATGCACCAGAAGAAGAAGGTGAACTCTGTCGGACTTGCGGAGCTATACTGTTCCCCCTCAAGGGACCACACATTAACCAGAACATTACGTGTAAAATACATCACTATGATAAAAAATTCAAACTGAGTAATAATTTAGTCCAGAATTCAATATCACTCCAGAAGTGCCAAAGACTACAAGTAGTTAACACAGACCCCAGACCAGAAGAGAATATTATTTCTGACCAAAAATCTGATAAAAATGCAAATTACTACATAAGAGAAGTAATAAAATTACAGACCCCACAAAAGACATTGGTGCACATTTACTCACCTGGTCTGTGGAGTTCACCAAAAGTTCATTGTCCGCGATTCACTAAGATTCACCAATATCCTGCATATGTTGCTTCCCAGTTCACGTGCATGTAAGTGCATTGTCTTGCAACATGATTTGAAAGTTAATTCCCTCGCTCAGTCCGACAGCACTCCCCCCGATTACTGTCGAATGAAAACCAGCGCAGCTGTGCCAAAAACCGATCACGTGCGACACAATCCCAGCGCAAACCCCTGTTAAATGCCTGGGAAAGCTGTGCAAATACCAAAAACAGTGCACAGTCCGACAAAAGTGAGCAGTGTAACCCTTAGTAAATAAGCCCCATTATATAGGAAAAAAGAACCAAGAGCAAACAATAATATGAATAAAGTCCTAAAAATAGACTATGGGTATTACTGCAGACATGATGTAAAAAATGTTTTCAGTACAATAATAATAATGCAGACCCCAGACTGGACAATAATAATTATTATCTGCAAAGATACCACAGAAGACTATTCATATGAATGCAGATGCCAGAGCAATCAGAAACCAATACAGACTCCTAGATCAGATATAATAAGTATAAATGGAGACCCCACAGACCAGACCAAAAAATTGACCTTTCCTGCTCAGTACTCTGAGGTCTGCCTCTTTCACATAAAACCACCATCAGGACCTAGAACAGAGCAATGCCGGCAGCAGGAGATCCCTGGGGAGGCAGTGAATACTTGATAACTATGGCTCATTGTATACTTATTGATGGAAGGACTGAGTAGGAGAGTGTGGGCTACAACTTAAGGCAGCACAGGCTACATTTTGTCTACTCATGAAGTACACACTTGTATATTGGCCACTGAGATTGATATGACTGTATACTAAATGAGTAAGTCATGTCAACCATAGATAGTGCAACTTACTTTCAATAGTTCTAAACCTTATATTCAGGCAAAGGAGCTTTTTGAGACAAATGTGTACAGGACATGACACACGGCTTATGTGAAGGGGCTGGACACTGCTTCAGGAATAAGACTCTAAGCATTATACTTATATGATAATGCAGGAGTCCCTAAATCCCAGTGGGAACACAGCACTGTGCTGAAAAAATGATTATAGCATACTGCTGCATCCCACAGTAATTAAATTGGACGATAAATGGTCTCTCTTTTTTTTGACCGAACAAGCTCATCAAAAATAAGCCTTTAAGAAATGGGTTAAAGTATCTCTATTTTGTATATTAATATTGAGTCCAAAATTCATAAACTGTACAAATATTTTCATTTTACTTTCTCTTTGTTGGTAGGTGTTCGATTTTGGCTTACAAAACTGATACTGATTAGGTCAAAATGGTCTTAGTATGTATATTTAGGATAGACCCTGAAAGCAATTAACTATAATTAAGGTTATTAATATAAAAAAGGGGTTGTTCTGTAATGGATAAAATTACACCTATTACATTTAACTAGCATACAACCTCAACACCTCCCTAACTGAGCTTTTGAAAAAAGATACTTTTTTGTATACACCTGAAAATAACTTCACATTTTATTAAGCTTACAGTATTGACATAAGCAGCGCAATTAGGTTTAATTTTGTATAAATTCTTGTATTATTTGTATTATTAATTCTTACAACAAAGAGCTATTAGTAGACCTATGTTTTTCTTACCTGCTACCTGACCTTTTTCTGTTAAGCGTCCTTTTAGTTATACAGCATTTATATTCATGGTGCCTGACCTCATAGCACAGGGGAATAAAGAAAGAGGCAATTAATATCTCCATTGAAGCATGTTGTGCTTGACATACACAATAAAATGAACTATGTGTTTTGTTAAATGCTAATTCTTCAGTGTTTTGATTATTTGACATTACCCATGCTGCATTATTTTTATTAAAGCCATAATAGACTTTGCAAAAATGAGATTACTCATTTGCAGATATTCAAAAGGCTATTAAGGAAAAAGTGCTTTAAAAAACAATTATGTAAAAGCTAAAGAAGGTTATTCATCTATATCCACCAATAATAATACAAATTTGCAAGTGCAATTGTATAGTTAGCCATATATGATATCAGGCACTGATGGTTAATGGAAAGGTCTGACTTGCTTTCAGATTCACACATTAACTTTGATTGGTTGTAGTCAAGGCTCTGTATAGGTCACTCATGTTTTTTTTTAGCTTTCTTTCTATTAAAAAATTTATATAAACATACAAACAAAAACATTGAAAGTTAAAGGGACACAGCCTAGTCATCAGTAAAAGGTCACATCGGACCTAGATGGTAGTATGTAAGACAGTAGTATGGTGGGGCCCTATCCCAGATCATCCTGTAGACTGTGAGGGCTAACTTCCTCTCCTCACTTCACAATAATCTTACCTAGCTATGTGTTTACAGACATTATTTCCTTCACAAAGGTATTTTTTTTAGTGAAATGGCAATAGTGCACAAAATCTGAAGCACACTATTATCTCCAATCACATGGGAGGAGCATGGAAAATATAGTACTTTGTGGTTGACTGTGTGGATCATGTGCAAACTCACAGGCAAACCTCTGTAACAACCAGATTAAACGGTACGGTCAGATGTAGGCTTAGTTATAAGAGGCGGTAAGGTAAATTGCCTCCAACAATAAATCTTTCCATTGTATAAGACATATACCATACTTACCATTGTATGTGTTTAAATTTTCCCTTATTATTTACAGAAGCTGTGAATGCCAAGAATGTGAATTTATATGTCAACTTGTAACAGTGGAAATGTGGGCTGCATGAGTATTTGGTCACATCGTGAGGCCCCATAGGCCGGCTATGGGAAAATGGAGCAATACGGTGCTGCACACATGTGGCACCGCTCTGTACACAGGGAAAAGATAGAACATGTCCTATCTTTAAACGTGTTATGGAGCCGTGGATCGCTATGGAGAGGGGTCACCCCTACTCCACTCCATGGCGCAGAACGTATACCCGCCCGACCATAGCCGGGCTTGCAAATGTTAGTGTAAATGAAGCTTTACTGGAGAAGATAAGCTATTTGAAGCTTTGCTAAATCTTTAGATCTTGTGATGCTGTTGACCACTATTCTATTGTTTCTACCTGTGAACTGGATTGAGGATTTACATAGGCCTGCTAGTAAATAGTTCCTAATCAGAAATGTCTGTGAATAAAGAATTCCCTGGAGAAAAACTGTACAGCCCTGGAATTAACTTCTACTTGTAACCAGAGAAAGTACATGT
This sequence comes from Engystomops pustulosus, assembly GCF_040894005.1. Classification (NCBI taxonomy): domain Eukaryota; kingdom Metazoa; phylum Chordata; class Amphibia; order Anura; family Leptodactylidae; genus Engystomops; species Engystomops pustulosus. The sequence continues at coordinate 182,813,457 of NC_092412.1, read as the reverse complement.
ACATGTCCAAGAAATTTCATCACATTTTGTTTCCATTTAGAATCCACCCTTGAAACTACTTTTATGGTGTTTACTTTCATAGAGAGACCATAAAGCTATGTGCCTTCACAGTTAGATACTGTAACCTTGGCAGCTCTTTGCCCTTACAGAGAGACTGTTCCACTGCCCCTAGTAACTTGCAAAGCTTTGTGCCATCTTTGTGGCTTTGTGCCATCTTTCAGTCATTGGACGTATGACATAAGTTGACACCTGGGACTGGAGTCTAAGTGGCACCCAGTTTTCACCAGAGCCCGCAGTACAGTGGAGACAGGCAGTACAGGATCAGAGTCAGGGACATAGCAGAAGGTCAGGACGGGCAGCACAGGAGCGAGGTCAGGAACGGAATCGAGGTCAGAAGGGAATATCAGGATAATCGCACAGGGCATCAGGAAAGCTTTCTCTAAGGCTATGAGGCACAGAGATTTGACAGTGGACACAGGAAGAGGCTGGAATTTATCAGAGCAGGTGGCTGGCCAGTGCCAATAATGGGCACGCTGGCCCTTTAAATTTTATGGAGTGCGGGCATCGCGGAGACCACACAGAATTTTAACATGGGTGATATTACAATCCTTTGTGCATTTTCACATTTGTAATCTGGAGTCCAAGGAATTAGCTGGAGCGTGTTCTAGGAAACGGATCCGCCCTGGAGATCAGGGGTTTCGCAATGGAGGAGTCCATTCGGCGTTGCAGTGAAGATCCCCGGTGAGGTAACCTTTTAGTAAAAACGTACCTGAAGTATAGTAAAAGTTGTATCTTCATATTAAGATGGGGGGTCTACGCAACATTGCCGAGATGACTCCTCCATATAATATAATGGAAATATAGAAATAAAAAAATGTGAAAATGCACAAATGATTGTGATATCACCTACGGTATATTAAGATCTGTGTTTTCCCTATAATCTACTAAGTGGTTTTTGTAATATTTTTTACATGTTAATACGCTAAAAACAAAAAATGTGAAGGCCGTGATCGTAAGTGACCTCCCATTTTTACTATAAATGTAATTTTGTGTTAGTATGTATCAGCTATGATGAAAGACAGGTTCACTGTCCGAAACGTGTAAGCTGTCAATGTTTATCAAAGTGGATAACGTTATGTACTGCAATTATATGCAACAATAAAGACAACAACCACCGTGTTTCGAGCTTGGCTGGACTGTGGATTTGTTTGTTCAAAATGTGTTACGCCCCACCAGAAGGGTGGTCCATGCCTCACTCAACATGGCTTTGAGAGGTGAGCTAGCTTTTCTCTATTCTCTAAAGTAAGTTTAATTTATTGGTCATAAAAAGAAATTTCTGCAAGATATTAAGAAAAATGTACCTGTTATTTCACATGGGTACATTGTTTTGAATAATATGAAACTGAAGAAATGTGTATACATGGAAGATGTTTTTTGTTTTCAAACTCTTTATTTTTTTTAAACTCATACATAATAACAGTCATCAGCGTTTTGCGTTACATCAGAGTACAATTATGACAACATGAAGTAACTTCGGCTATATTCATATTAGAATTCCATCATGTGTGCATATTCTAGAAGCAAAAATAGTAGTTTGCTCTTTAGCAGATGTACGCATGTTTCACAACCTGGGCACCTAAATACGTAATTAAACAAAACCATACAAAGACAGACATACAGGGTGAAGGAAAAAAAAAGGGGGGGGAGGGGGAGAAGGTATTTTGGGTGCAATTGAATGTATTGCTGGGTGAGCTGTATTACTTGATTCGTTTCATTTTACAGTTGGGGGGGGGGGGGGGAGGATGGCATACCTAACTTTCCCTCTACCAGGTGGTGATATAAATTATCCTTGTTTGTTCTTCAACATGTAATCTCTCCATGGGGACCAAATTTTTAGGAATTGTTCTCTTTTACCCAGATCCCAGTGGATCAATTCTTCCAAATGTTATACTTCTTCCACTTTTTGTATCCACGTGTGTTTAGAAGGTGGGCTGGGGGATAACCAGAGCTGATGGATTAATAGTTTAGCTGCTGTTAATAGGAACGTCGGCAGGTTATCTGTTTGTGGTATGGAGTGTTAGGTTTGGGATCGATAGTAAAATCAGTTTTGGGTCTAGTTTTAAAGCCGGGATACAAATTTTATTCATTTCTGACACTACGCATTGCCAGTATTTCTTAATCTCTGGGCCAGTCCACCATGGATGGCAAATATCTCCTTCTGTACCCTGACACCTCCAGAATGTCTCTGGAATAGTTTTCTTGTATACGTATACATTTGGAGAAACCGCATGCTCCTTTTAACATTCCTTTTATTTCACTGACAGTGAACTGTGTCTCTAGATCCCATTTTGTTATGTAGGAGTGGGAGCCATTTATCTGAAGGGAAAGAAAATATTCATAAATCTGTTTAGTATTCCTTTTCAAGGGTGGTTCTGCAGCTGTTTCTCTAGCCATGTGTAGTCTCTGGGTGTCTTAAATTTTCCATAGATCTTTTAACATGTGGTGGATAGGGTATGGCTCTGAAGGAACTTAAAGGGGTTGTGTCACCATAGCAAATGGCTGTAATTGGGTCCAATGCATTGTGACAAGTACTTTCACCATTTACACTTATTGCAAAATCTGCAGCCTTACTGAGATAACTCCTTTTGTCCTGGTTGCTGGCGCCCCCTGCTGGTAGCTGTGTCCCGTCCTGAGCTACAGCTGATCTGGCCGAGTCTGCGCACAAGGAGTCAGTCAGCTGCTCTGCACTACAGATCACTCCACGGGCTCACAACTCCTCTCCACACTGAGAGATCAGCTGACACACTGCAGCCAATAGGAAGTGAGAGAGGAGGAGGGGCAGAGATTGTGCTGTGATGGCCACTGCTTACCAGCTCCACAGGAGCTACCAGCAGCAGATACAAGGTAACTGCAGCCAGACATGACTATCTGATGCACAGAGGAGTCCTCCCCCAACATGGATCATAGCAATATAGCAGCCCTTCCTCCCTCCAACATTAGTCAGGTCACACAGGAGGCTGCAGAGATAACACATGTAACAGGCTGAGCTCTGATCTCTCCTGATACAGTCCTCCTCCTGTACTTTCCACCATTCACTGTCCCTCCATGCTACACTGCTGTCCTGCAGTCCTCCTCCTGTACTCTCCACCATTCACTGTCCCTCCATGCTACACTGCTGTCCTGCAGTCCTCCTCCTGTACTCTCCACCATTCACTGTCCCTCCATGCTACACTGCTGTCCTGCAGTCCTCCTCCTGTACTCTCCACCATTCACTGTCCCTCCATGCTACACTGCTCTCCTGCAAAGGGGCCCCTGTGTCTGACTAGCAGGGAAGTAGCTAAAGATCAGTAACATGTGAGAAGCTGTCACCTATTTATCTATCCAAGTCCTATTATCTATCACCTATCTATCTATCTATCTCATATCCATCCATCTCATATCCATCCATCTCATATCTATCTATCTATCTCCTATCTATCCATCTATCTCCTATCTATCCATCTATCTCATATCTATCTATATATCTAGCTATCTCATATCTATCTATCTATCTATCTATCTATCTATCTATCTAGTGATTTAGTTGCAATTCCTTACAAAATACACAGAAAGAGATGCAATTAACGGCCCCAAAGTAACATGCAAAAGTTTATTAGTAAAAGTCATAAAAACAACTGAAAAGGTCCATGTTATTGCACCTAATTTTGTACAATCAATGTATACAAGTAGAGCAAAACAATGTATTCTCACAGCATCATGTTAGTTGCCGCTGTCAGTGCTGTGCATGTGCCTGGCTAGGCCCCTCCCACATCTGCTTCTATGTGGAACAGAATAGAGGCAGAACAAGCATCATAATAACAAATAGAGAGGTATCTTTAATTCCAGGTAACCATTACAAATAGATTTTTGAAATATTTTAACTTCTTTGACAGCTTTTTGTAGTCAATTGTTTCGTGACATAACCCATGTTCTACCTTTATCTATTAACCAATCCACTTTGTCCTGTAACTGTTCAGCTGACTGCAACCACTCTCCTACTGTAATATCTGAATAGTCATCCCAAAAGGAAGGTTCACTATGTTTTGACGGGTTATCTACATATGGGGCCAAGTTCATAGGCATCAATCTTGAGTATTTCCCCATTGAGTGTTCCTTCTTATTTAAGGACATGTGGATAGACAGAATTCCCTTCATCAAACAGCTATGTGGTACAGCACTTTTATCTTTATGTTGGATGCCCCAAATCTGGAATTTTTCCTATCTGGTCGTAAGGTATTTCTCTAGCTGGATACAGAGGCTAGCTGTCTTATTATGTAGTAATTTCAGCAAGCATTGTGTTTGGGCCACTTTGTAATAGATAGTGAAATCTGGTAAGTCCATTCAACCATTATGTTTGGTAGCGGTCTGCATCTGGTAGTGCAGTCTAGACTTTTTGTTTGCCAAAGTAAAGGTTTGAAACAATTTTTGCACACCCATTAGAAATTAGTGTGGCAATGTTATAGGTGCTGTGTGCAAAAGGTATGTAAGTTTTGGTAGAATTTAAGTTTTTAGTAGGTTCTTACTGCCAAACCACGACACAAACGGGAATTGCGTTGATTTTATTTGTGCCTCTATGTTTTTCAAAAGAGGAATATAGTTTAGCTTGTAGATCAGGTTTGGATCCTTTGGTAATTTAATCCCTAAGTAATTGATAGTTGATTCTGGCCATTGGAACTGAGATGTCTGTTGTAATTTTTTAGCAACTGTCTGTGGAAGGGTGATATTCAGGATTTCTAACTTTTGAAAATGTATTTTAAAATTGGACAATTTTCCGTTTTCCATAAAGATGTGTGTCAAGTATTGTAGTGATTGTTCTGGATTAGTGGTCTTTGTAAGCAAATCATTAGCAAAAGCTGCCGTTTTGTGTGTAGTTCCCAATATCTAACCCCTTGATCCTGTCATCTTGTCTGATCTTCCTAATTAAGGTCTCCATAACTAAAATGAACAGGCTGGGCGATAATGGACAACCCTGCCGGGTGCCATTGGCTATCTGAAAGGCAGCAGATAGGGTGCCATTCACCTTCACCCTAGCATTGGGTGCAGAGTAAAGTGATATGATTAATCCGACAAATTGCTCTGGAAAACCGAATTTCAGCAGGGTTTGTCTCATATATATCCAGCTCACTCTGTCACTCTGTGGCATCTTCTTGGATTGGCATCCATGAGGGCACTTGTATTAGTTCCATTCCCAGCTGGTTCCAGGCTGCCTATAGATCTTCTGGGGTTTGGATTACCACTTGTCTGCCGTTCTTGGTAACAGAAATACCGAAGGGGTACAGCCATCGGAATTGCAGGTGCCGGTTGCATAGCTCTTCTATAAGTGGCTTCAGCAGTCTTCTCTTCGCAAGTGTGGAGGGCGCCAAATCTTGGAAGATAGAAATGTCTCTTTCTGCATATTTTAACTCTGCTGTGCCTCTTACTCCCTTTAGAAACATCAGTATATCTAAGTAGGCCGCATATAACATCCAGCGGGGGATCTATTGTTCGTGGTTTTGCACATAGCGCCCTGTGTATACGCTCAACGTGGATCTGAAGCACCGGCTCAGGGCCCAAGATGTCTTTAAATATTTCCATCGCCACCTTCGGTAAGCTATCATGCGGGATATCTTCGGGGAGTCCCCGCAGCTGCACGTTTTTTCTACAGCTGCAGTTCTCCTGGTCCTCTACCCACAGCAGCCCTGTATTAAAGGTACTTTGTCTGCTCTCCAGCTTCTCCACCCTTATGCCAATATGGCGAATATCCACCTTAACATCTGCCAGTTCATTGGTTATTGGGTTAAGGGCCTGGTAAAGGGTCTTTTTTATAAAATTCCAGGACGCCAAGCAATCGCGTCATTCCCCTCCCGCTTCAGAGCACTCATTCCCGCTCTCCTGGTCCGAGTCTCCTGCCGTGTCGTAGGGCTCTTGTTGCATCGGCGCCATTTTGTAAGGCTTGGCCGGCGGCGTGGACAACTTTCTTTTCAGGAATTTGTCTAGGTCTTGCTGTTGGGAGCTTCAGTGATGGGTAACTCTTTGCTCCTTAGGTGCAGGATTGCAATGTCGGGAGCTGCTCTCTCATGCGTCCATCTCCTTGCCTAGGCTTGGCTCCGCCCCCTACTAGGAAGATGTACACATGTCAAAATACAGCAGTGCATACCCATTCTTGATGTTAGCTCATTGGTTACATAGGAACTAGTACTGATCATTTTATCAGTTCTGATGGAAGTGAAATTTAACTATTCTGTAAAGTAATGGATAATCAATTAAACTGGATATTTAACATTTGTGGTTTTTACAAACTTCCATTTAAAGAGGAAATATGTGCATTTATCACTATAAAACTCTCATTTTAGTTATAAGCAATAAACACGCTTTTAAATTGTTCTGCTAAGTTTAACGTTGTGGAAATTGTTTTACTCTTCCCTTTTACAAAAATGAATATTGCCTGTCGAAAACAACTAATTAGAAAGGTAATATGAGATTTAATTGTTTAATACTTAATTGTTTTCTTTTCTTTTATGTTAGCCTTTTCTGTTATGCCCGCCATTTATGGTAGTGTGCATGGTCGCAGAAATTCAACCATAGCTCAGATTAAATGGATTTTAGGAACAAAACAGGTTCATTCAAGTATTATATAAAAAAATAAATAAATGTTGTAATCGTTGATCAAAGTAGGTATAATGTTTTTCATGGACCATAAAAATACTGGTGTGAATTCAGCTCACCTGCGCGCAAGTGAAACCACCGCCGATGCACAGAAAAAACCTGACCGGGGTCAAAGTAGGAGCCTGTTGTTAAAAATTTGAATCCCACCCCTAGCTAACAGCATTGCTTAGTTTAATGAAAACTCCACAAATGAGAGAAATGGCTACCTTTTGGGCTGGGGAAAGAGGGACAAAAAGTACCTCCATATGGTACAGAAATGTCAGCTCACCCGTTAGTATGTAAACCTGTCCCCAGATTTCATCTCTGCATGAGGTATTAGAATCCACAAAAGAAACGAACCATGATCCAGCATCGGCGGAAACTGTGCCTTGCATTGTTCAGCATATACATATACTTTTGGGTCTACGAGTTTCAGGTGGAAGAACCGCCCTTAATCATGACCTATTTTCAAATGGTGTGGCCAACTCCTTTTATACCTGAAGGTAGTGCGGATACACCAGGTGAAACGGAAATGACACCATAAGGTATGTATTGTGACATAATAAGTATACAAAATACATGTGTAGATAAACACAACATACAAATATATTAGCAGTTTTTATATATCAATAAAATTTTGGCATTAATAGGGAATCACAGGGTAGATTCTGTATATAAAATTAAAGGCCTGTATGCAGTGCGAGAGGTGGAGGCGGAGCAAGGTGGGTGTGTCTTGGAGTCCCGGATCAGGTGATATGAGACTGACAGCCATTGCGGTAATGTTACAAGAGTCATGATCGATGTTTCAGACGATCCAGGGAATTAGCTATGTGTCCAGCTCCCAGACTCGCTAGGCTGGCACTTCATATGGATTGTGCTTAAGAAAAGACAGAACATACAGAACAATAAAAAAGGTAAAATATAATAACACTGTAGATCCTAAAGTAATGTATAAGCTGATAAGTTGAAAAAATGTCCCTCCACCTTTTTCTAAACCTTGCCCCACCCACAAGCATATAATATTGACCTTTTTTTTTGATCAACTCTTTATTTTGTATTTTTTCAGAATACACACATATATCAACCCTTACAAGGGTATAATGAAGGCACAAAACAGGGCCCTTACTCAGCAGGAGGACCACTGCACAGAGACAGAATATGTGACGGCTTATGTTCATATGTCAAAATATAGAACATGTAACTTCAATAAACTAGAACAAACTAGAAACTCGTGTTACCGACCTGTCCGTTGCATTTAATGAGAGGAGAGAATATATAGAGCAGTTGACACCACTATTAAGGAACATGTGATGTGCAGAAGTTGTCCCAGATGGACCATACTGCCTCAAACTTGTCCATTTTGTTGTTTATTTGGGCAGTTAAGTGTTCCATTGGTCTTACATCCTTAAAGGAGTATTCCGGGAATATGAACATCTGACACAAAAACCCATGATGATATAAATAAATGACTACAACAATACTCAATGTCATTTGTCACAAAGCGGAGCTTAAATAATTTGATTTTATGATTTACAAAATGTATGGCCTCTCTAAAGTAGGTGGAGTTATCACTAAGATGGCCGCCTCTGGAAACTACAAGTTCCATGATCCTTTAGTTCTCAGTAACTCCTCCTACCTCTTATGCTCTGCTCCCAGTGATGATCTAACAGGTTTTCTTGCTCTGTTACCATAGTAATGATGTGTAACTGCCATCACCAAAACACCAGCCATACTGGATGCACTGCAACCAACCGACTACAGCCAAACGTAGTGGTGAGCACATGACCTGCACAGGCAGGTACAGGACATGTGATGTGGACATGTGACCAGCAGCCATCTTCTGTCCTGCAACGGACCGCGCGGAGGAAATTAACGGACTGATTAAAGGGCCAGTAGCATTTTAATTCTTCATTACACTCTATGTCATCAGCATTTTCTGCTAAGGGGAGCAAAATTTTAAATAACAACCAGTTACACATTAGCTTATATTTTGAGTAAACATTTGGCATCTGTAAGGACATGACGGAGCAGTCTGGCACTTGGACCCTTTATGGTTTTCGGAAATAGATTGAGTAAGTATACCTTGGGGTCTAGGGGGACTTCAAGGCCTAGTAGATCTAAGGTTATCTAACTGACGGCATTCCAGTAGGGTTGTATGATTGGGCAATCCCGGAGTATGTGTGTTAAAGAGCTCTCTGCTGTATTACAATGCCAGCATACGTTGGGTATGTCAAGGTTAAATTTGGAGCAATTCTGGAGTATGATACCAGTGCATAAGGTTTTTAATTTGATTTTCCTTGTAAAGGGTATTAACAGAAGATTGTTTGGCTCTAGCCCAGACTATCTGCCACTGGTCCTGTGTGAGATTCTTACCTAGCCAGGATTCCCACATTTTCATATACTTATGTGTCGTGAAATCAGGAGCCAATGGGGAATTAAGAATACCATAAATATTAGAAATTAGGCCTTTATGAGATGGGCCACTGGCACATAATAACTCGAAAGAAGTGGGCCTTGTAACCATATCAGGGCCCATAACGATATATACCATTTGATTTGTTGATAGCAGAAAAGCCCTCCTGCTAACTCCAGATGTCTGTCTACCAATGTGGAGAGAGGAAGGATTTGCCTTGTTTGGGCATCTATAAAGTCCCTTATCTGGAATTTCCGGGCCTGAAACCAGGGTTTAAACCCTGCAGAGGAGACGCTGTCAGGGAGGTGTAGGGTGAATCGGAAAGGGGTAAGTGGTGAACGTAAGGTAGCTAGGCTAAAGCAAACCCTGCATTTAAGCCAAATTTCCCGTGTGAATTGCATAGGTCCTAAAATGGAGGAAGGAGTCACTTCCGAGACAGGGCCCCATATTAGAGTAGCCGGATGGAAAGGGGCTAGCCATAGTTTTTCTATCTCAGTCCATCTATTGTATGCCGGAAGCATGGTCCAGGAGGCTATATGTCTGAGGTGGGTCGCAAAGTAGTATAGTTTTAAATCAGGGAAAGATAGGCCACCATCAGTGGCACTTGCAGTCATAACTAATTTCGGGATACGATGTCTACGCCCATTCCAGACATAGTCCAGACAGTTGGATTATAGTCTAGTCAACCAGGCACTCTACCTTGCAGTGTTTCAAACAAATACAATGGGACATTTACTAAGGGCCCGATTCACATTTTCCTGACGTGTTACCCGAATATTTCTGATTTGCGCCGATTTCCCCTGAATTGCCCCGGGATTTTGGCGCATGCGATCGGATTGTGGTGCATCGGTGCTGGCAAGCACACGACGGAAATCGGGGGCGTAGTCGAACGAAAAAATCCTCAAAAATATGGGCTACTTTTGTTGAATCATACTGAATAACCCCAGAGGAGTCTTTACTGCCATAGGGGTTACCATTTGCAGCCTGAGTTCTTAGCTGGTTGGCCAAAAGGGTGTGTGTCTTGTTACCATATTCATAAAAACGTCTCTGGGAGTATCAAAGAAGTGTCTCGCTACTCATGAGTAGATGCTCCCGCAGTCTAGCCCTTGCATCCACTACCTGTCTCAGTAGGCTAATGGATGGATTGGTCATAAGACGGGATTCTAGGGAGCAAAGTTCCTTCTCACATTGTATTCGGACTGCTTGAATTAACCTTTTTTTCCCAGATACAACTGATATACAATTACCACGGATCACAACTTTATGCGCCTCCCACAGGATTGTATGTGAGGGTGCGGTGGGTGTGTTTTCAGTAAAGTAATGTAACAGGTATTGGTGCAGTTCCGCTCGCAGTGTGGGATCAGATAGCAAAGTTTCATTAAGTCTCCAGTGTAATGGGTGGGTTGGGGGGAGGTAAGGTTAAGGTCAAGTAATACAGGAGCATGATCTTACCAGGTAATCGGTGAAAACATTTACCCTCCAACTGGAGAGAAGAAAGAGGACAAACTAGAAAGATGCATACGAAAAATGGGTTTTTATTAATAACATACATGTATAGTAACATAGGCAATGCCACCACCAGATGGCACCGCCATTGAATTGACAGTTGAATGCATTAAAATTATGTTAAAACATGAGTGGTGTGGTACAGAACAAAAAGGAGCGGCCGACCCAAGAACAGATGGACTGACAAGTAGATAAAAACCTTTTTGATTTTGGCGATAGACTGGGCTGGCATGGAACTGAATTCTGCTGTGAAGTCATGTATTTTAAGCAGAACAGATGTCAGCGATAGCGTGGGAAAGAGTATGTCATTTGTAAATGGTGATAGCGCTTTCCTATAAGCTGCATAGCCGAATGGTTATAGTACATAAATGCAAGGTCTTACCTAGTCATCTGTAGATCCACTGTCCAGGAGAGGCCACGTCCCTGACGTACGTTTCGGCTCAATGAGCCTTCTTCAGGTAATCGGTGCAATGGAGGATGTGTCTAAAGCCCTGAGAATGGAGATATCACCAAAGAAGTAGTCAATGCGTGTATGTGTGTTATGAGGAGGGGAATAGAAAGAATATGTCTTGGCTGTCGGGTTGTCCATTCTCCACAGTTCATATAGGTCATATTGGCGGATCAGCCTCCGGAAACCAGTGGCTAAGTCCTGAGTCTATCGTGATGGGGGATGACCTGGAATAGAGAGTCTATCTCTGCATTCTGAAAAAGGGGCATTAAAGTCATCTCCTAATAGAACGGGGGTTCCCCTGAAATGCACCAGTCGCGTCAAGATCTGGGAAATGAATGAGAGCTGTCCTGAATTTGGCGTGTAAATATTGCAAAGAACTATAGGGATGCCACTCAGTGAACCTTGTAGGATAATATACCTGCCTTCTGGGTCTGCTAAGGAGTTGGAGACTGTAAAGGGACATGTACGAGAGACTAAAATAGCTACCCCTGCTTTTTTGGATTGAGAGCACGCTAGAAATTCCTGTGGATATTGACGCCTAGCAAATCTGCAGGTGCCTGACTCAGTGATTCTCCTGTAGAAATGCGATATCTGGGGATAGCCTCTTTAGTTCCTGCGTTAGTAGTTGGCGCTTACTGTTTGAGTTAAGGCCTTTAACATTCAGTGACAATAATCTCACCATATCTGTGGGTTTCTTGAGAGTTGCTTATCAGTGTGATGTGGCTGGAACCCTGGGGTTCATCCCGGTAAAACACCTGCGTTGCTGTGCCAGACTGCTCCTTCACTGTTAAGTGGTTGTGCCTCGGCAGGACGGGAACCAAACTTAAGAAACAGAACAGAATTAAGACAACTTAAGAAAACAGTACAACTGTGTAAAAATAAAAATAAAACAGCAATGTAGCCTAGCTCTCTAGGGGGATCCAACTGGTGTGATCCCTCACCAAGGACCAGCTGACCGGCGTACTTAGGTGGTCTCATTTGTGAAGCAGTGGGGACATCCCTCAGATTTGGGATGACACCAATGCATTCAGTACAGCCATCAAAGAGGGTCATGGCAGATCCCAAGAATATGGGTCCCACTGCCGCCGATTCCCTGAAGCCCCTTAAAAAATGCAAAATGATGATGCCTACCTCTGACATTAAACATGTCACATACACATTATATTTACGTTATGTCACAGGGAAGAAGGGGAAAGGAAAAGAAAAACATTAGCTTGAAGAACGTAGAAAACCTGATAACCAAACGTTCACCGTGGACTGGATTGTGAAGAATTCCCCGAAGCTGGGGGGGCGCATCCCCGACCGCGGGCTGACACTCGCTGCCATGTTGGTGGCAAAGGAGGAGTGGGTAACGTAGATTCCACTGGGATGATCGTCGGGATCGGAATATCTAGTGACTTGCAGAAGTCTGGCATGTCTTTAGAGGTGCTAACCATGTCTTTAAAGATGATACCATCTTTATGGGCGCTGAGACTAAAGGGGAAGCCCCAGCGATATGGTATTTTACGTTCTTGTAGAAGCATCAGTAGTGGGTGTAGGGCCCTGCGTCATTGCAGGGTGACCCAAGAGAGGTCCTGGAAAAGATGGACTTGTGACCCGCGATAATCCACACTTATCAGGCGCCTAGCTATAGTCATGATTTCTTCTTTGACTATGAAGTCTGTAACACAACAGATAATGTTTCTGGGACGGTTGGATGCTGATTTAGGGCGCAAGGCCCTATGAGCCCGGTCCAGCTTTAGGGGGGCATCGAGGGGGTTACCCAGTATAGAATTGAAGAGTTCCTGCAGGATAGAGAACACGTCCTCTTGGCCCGTAGTTTCTGGTATACCCCGGACCCGTATATTATGTCTTCTCCTCCTGTTATCCAGGTCTTCTATATGAGACTGCAGCTATTGGATTTTAGACATAATGTGGTTATGGAGCACATTAACAGCTTTGCGTGATGATGCGTGGTCATCTTCCAACGTGTCCACCCATTGAGCAACTATTTGTATATCTTTACGAACCTCGGCTATAGCCAATTTACATGTCTTCTTGCCCTCCATTATCAGAGCTTGAAAGTCCAATTTAGTAGGCAATTGCTGCACGTGCGTCCACCAGTCAGCGGGTGGCTGCGGCGTGGGTTCTGTGGCAAACGACCCATCGGAAGCGGGGGACCAGCTGCGATGGGGCAATGATGGCCGCAGGGCTTGTGGAGTGGCGGTATAGTCCGCCGCTTCGGTGTCAGTGCCTGCAGGTGTGTACCTGCGGGGAGCAGAGTCTCTCTGTGGCAGGAGTGATGCAGCCGATGTAACCTCTGTATGTGCCTGTGGCAGCAGGCCTACAGGGCCTAAGGGGGGAGCCAGGTCAATAAGAAATGGCTGGTAGGACGCCTGAGGTCCTGGCACTCTGCTTGCCTGGCTCCAGGGAGCAAGATTTGGGATCTGGCCCCAAGGGCTTTCCTCATGTTGCACATTGGGCTGCCGGGGGAGGGGAGGTGAATCTAATTGCTGTGCTTCGGCCCCATGATATGACCTGTCCTTGCTCGGTATGGCTGTATTGCCAGCGGTACCTGTGCCTCCAGTGTGGTGGTCGGCTGGTGAGGGCTGCAGTAGCGGGTAGAGCGGAGGAGCCCACTGTGCGGTTTCACGTCCGCCGGCGGTCTGGAGTTAGGGGGAGTTCTCTGTGCGGCGCCCTGCTGCACGCAGTGGCGCCATCTTTGATATGGATGCCTGCGTCTCTCGGGTGAAGAAATCCACAAGTGTGGGGACCTGTGGAATCCCGGATCGGTCCGGGGAGGTAGCAGAGGGCTTGGCCCTTCTTTTGTTGCCCATGGAGCAGAGGTAGGCTTGCTATAATGCTGCAAACGGGGCCTTCAGGAACGGAGCCTATCTAACATGCGCCTTCTTCTCTAGGCATCCGGAAAACACCCTCTATAACATTGACCTTTTGGGAATGACCACAAGGTGCATTCTTGGTGCGTTTATGTGTTTTTGCATGTTACCATTCGTTTGGCTGGTTTGAATACGTTTTCTTCATTACTGAAAGTGCAAGCAACTATATTAGGTGCATTTATAAATATATTGAAAACATATACATGTATTTTTATTTATTTTTTTAGAAGTGTAAGCTGCTGTATTAACATTTTCACAGCTGCTTACAATTCCAGAAATTGAGAAAAATGGATTCAAATCAGCCAAATGAATGGTAAAGATGCAAAAATGCATGAGTTTTAACTGGTTCATGATCGCCTGTCATGTATTCACGGCGGGGGTCGGGTCCCGCTGCATGGAGAGGGCTCATGGGCCAAGCCCTCTCCATAGCTGGTAAGTCTTTGCTTCATATTGCACCAATCTCGGGTGATAGCTTTTTCACCATGACAGCCTTTGGTCTTCCGATTGCTGACTCGTTTTAGCCCTTTCATTGTAATGAATGAGGAAGAAAATCCCCATATACTGCTATGCTGTATATGGCAGTATATGATAGGATCGATAAGACAACTTAGGGTTAAAGTACCCTAGGTAGTCTGAAAAATAGTAAAAAATAAAAAGAAAAAAAGTTTAAAAAAATTATAATGAAAAAAATAGAAATTCCTTTCCCTAGAACTGATATAAATATAAATAAACAGTAAAAATCATAAACATATTAGGCATCGACGCGTCCGAAAATGCCTGATATATCAAAATATGATAACAGTTTTTCACTGCATTTAACCCTGTAACGGAAAATAGCACGCAAAGTCGAAAACAGCACTTTTTTGCAATTTTGAAAAATATAAAAAAATCTACATAAAGTGATCAAAAGGTTGTACAGTTCTAAAATTGATATCTTTGAAAACATCATCAAAAGTCGCAAAAAATTACTCCACCCACAGCTCCGTACAACGAAGTTTGAAAAAGTTATTAGCACCAGAAAATGGCAAAATAAAAAAAAAATTGTACAAGAGGTTCTAATTTTTGTAAATGTATGAAAACATTATAAAACCTATTCAAATTTGGTATCCCCATAATTGTAATTTACCCAAAGAATAAAGTAGACATGTCATTTTGGGTGCACGGTGAAAGCCATAAAATCCAAGCCCACAAGAAAAGGGCGCAAATGCATTTTTTCACCATTTTCACTGCATTTGGATATGAAGTTCAATTTGTTATGCAGAAAACAAGCCACCACACAGCTCTTTATATGTAAAAATAAAAAAGGGCCTGGTTCTGAACCAGTTAAGAACTGACCAAGAACGCACCATGTGACCACACCCTAATGGCCCCCATACTGTGGTGGTTCCCCCTAGAACCCATGCAATACCCCCTAATGCAACATCTAAAACCACTCTTTAATTTTATCCTCCCTTTACAATTGGTTTTTCACTTTTATTTATCTCCCCAAACTTATACATAATACCCCTTATCAAAACAATTGGAACAACGTCAACATGGCGGACAAATTGTGATCATCTACATACAATTATCGCTATTGCATTAGGTATTTATCCATAGTATCACACTAATCTACACATCCTACAATATACATACTACATAAAAAAGCCAGACTTCAACCACAGTTTTTGTCATCAAAAAAACATCAAAATTTGTTATAAAATACAACACAGAAAAAAGTTTGGAAAAATACATTGTACTGGAGTACATCACATAGTATTATCACATACAGTGTTCTATGCCGCAAATAGTGGATGTTAATGTTTCCTTTGATAGAAAATAAGTAACAATCACTTATATAGGCAACATGGGAACCAAAGTAATCACAGATTATAAAGAGCTTAGTGCATATCCTCTATTGCTGTATCATCCCATATCTTTAAAGTGGCAAAAAATAATCAATTGTACTCTGCTTTAGAGGGAAAGACTGTCTACCCCTTTCTATATGTGCAATATACAAGACCATAAAGGAGTACTGTTACCTGCACACTGCAACTGCCTGCCTCTGCCCATATGATTCCCACCCCATCCCTCCTCCTGTACGCCATCCCCCCATGTTGTGGCCTCCAGTCCTCTATCCTCCTCTTACTGTAGCCGCTTGTCCTCCATCTTCCTCATTGAGTGACCCCCTGTTCTCCATCCCTCTCATATTGTGGCCTCCTGTCCTCCATCCTCCTCATATTGTGGCCCCCTTTCCTCCATCCTCTTCATATTGTGGCCTCCTGATCTCCATCCGGAAGGTACTGTGTTCTCATCCTCCATCCTCCATCTGTTCTCCATCCCACTCCAGTTTATTGTTGAGGAGGACACCCAAGTACTTATAGGACTTCACTGCCTCAATGTCTGTCCCATGGATAACCACTGGTTGAGAAGGAGGACTGTGCTTACGAAAGTCCACCACCATCTCCTTGGTCTTCCCAGCATTAATCCTAAGGTGGTTTAGCTGGCACCAGTCCACAAATTTCCGTATCAGTTCTTTGTACTCCCTGTCGTGGGATGGGACAGACATTGAGGCAGTGAAGTCCTATAAGTACTTGGGTGTCCTCCTCAACAATAAACTGGAGTGGGCAGAGAACATAAACGCACTTCACAGGAGGGGTCAGAGCAGGCTATACCTGCTGAGGAGGCTGAGGGCATTCGGAGTGCGGGGGGCTCTTCTTAAGACCTTCTTCAACTCTGTAGTGGCACCATCCATCTTCTTTGGTGTAGTCTGTTGGGGAAGCAGCATCTCAGCTAGGGAGAGGAGCAGACTGGACAAACTGATTAGGAAAGCCAGTTCTGTCCTGGGGGGTCCTCTTGACCCAGTGCAGGTGGTAGCTGAGAGGAGGACACTGTGTAAGTTGGAATCTATTCTGGAGAATAGCTCCCATCCCTTGCATGAGACTGTGGTGGCATTGGGGAGCACATTCAGTGACCGACTGCTTCACCCCAAATGTGAAAGGTAGCGTTATCGTAAGTCATTCCTCCCCGCTGCCATCAGGCTGTTCAACAAACAAGGCCCAAACAGAAGTAACCTGCGCCCCCCACCTAACCAGTCCCTGCAAGTCCCATCCACAGACTAAACATCAAACTGCCAATCATTGCTTGTCTCTTTTTTGTCTTTTTATCCCCCTTTTCTTTTTGTTCATTTATCCCTAATATTATTGTTGTCATAGTTAGTACTTCACTCTCTGTAACCTCTCTGCTGCTGTAACGCTGTGAATTTCCCCACTGTGGGACTAATAAAGGATTATCTTATCTTATCCTCCCTCATATTGTGACCTCCTTTCCTCCATACTCCCTTATATTGTGGTCTGCTGTCCTCCAGCCTCCTTTAACTGTGTCCTCCTGTCCTCCAGCCTGCTCCTGTTGCCCTTGTCCTCCAGCCTCCCCTACCTGTGTCCTCCTGTTCTACAGCCTGCTCCTGTTTCCCCTTGTCCTCCAGCCTCCCCTACCTGTGGCCTCCTGTCCTACATCCTCCTCCTTTAGCCTCCTCACAATAATTATGCCCTAGTACCAGTATTGCCCCACACTAGTAATGACCCCAAGCAAGTAACACACAAATTAAGCCCCCATGCCAGTAATGCCCTTACAGTAATTGTGTAATTGTAACAAGAAAAAAACACATACTCTTCACTAAAGGAGGCACGGTGACATCATTATACCATGTCTCCTGCTCTTGGCCACTATACTGAGCTGCTAGAGCAGGAGACATAATGCAGTGACATCTCTGTGTTTCATGTGCTCTCTAGTGGAAATGGACCTGAGGGCAGAGAGAGGATTTTTATTTTAACACTAAAGTAACTAAGAACTGTCATTCAAGCTAAAATAAATACAAGCACCCTAGGTGGTCTAAAACAGAAGAAAAAATAAGTTTAAAATCATGAACATGTCAGGTATCGCTGTGTCTCTAAAAACCTGATCTATCAAAATATAAAATAAATTATCCTGCGATATGAATGCTGTAACAAAAATAAAGTATACATCTCCAGGTTGTCTCTTTTTCACCATTTTCCCACCCATAAAAATGTAAATGTCATAGGTGGTAAGACAAAACTATGTAAATGTAGCATATATGGACAGAAAAGTAACCCCCTTTTTGGAATTTTTTCCAGTTCCCTAGGACATGGCACAGAATATTAAATGGTTTTAGTAAAGAGTACTATGGGACTCATTTACTAAGGGTTGCGCTGCACTTTTGTCGAACTGTGCACGTTCTTCATAGCCAAAACGGCATGCACAGGCATTTAAGAAGTGCCTGCGCTGCTACTGTGGTGCACGCAACCCTTTTTTTGCCACATAAAGAACCCCATTGAAGTCAATGGGAGACTCGAGCATTTTTCACTGAAAGAACACATTGAAAGAACACTAAAGAAGAACACATTGCAGATGTTTGCAGATGTTTTCACTGAAAGAACACATTGAAAGAACACAGTGAAGAACACATTGCATATGTTCCATACATCTGCTAACTTATCCGAAGACACGCATGCCGAACGGTATTCTTCACAATTGTATGTGAAGAACAATATGTGTGAAGAACACATTGCAGATGTATTGTAAAGAACACATTGCAGATGTATTGTGAAGAACACCGTTCAGAACTCGTTTCTTCGGATAAGTTAGCAGATGTACGGAACATCTGCAATGTGTTCTTCACTGTTTTCTTCACTTAAATGATCCCGTGTTCACTGTTCTCATTGTATTCTTCACTGTTCTTCCCTGTGTTTCGTTAAGTAAATGCTCGATCTCGAGACGGCGAGATACTTGTCCGAGCAACGAGCCGTTTCGAGTACGCTAATACTCGTGGGGCAGGCAGACTTCTTCCAGCTCATTGAGCCAGCTATAAATTTAACAGCGAACCAAGATATGTGATAGACATAAAAGATAAATTAGAACATCATTTTTTCATATAAAAATTCTTGAAAAATCTAATGAAACTGTCAGAAGCTGTCCACCAAAAAGTGCATATAGAGCCAGATTTAGCGCTCACTGTCCGACTAGGCAAGTCACGGCAATCGTTCCTTATGATATCCCTACCCCCGTGGACTAGAGCTCTGACTTGCCAGAAACCCTGATTGACCATACAAGAGAAAAAGAGAGCTTGCTTTAACCTGGTGGCAGATAAACCAGACAAATCAGACACAGGACATTGTGCTTAAAGGGGAGTTCATGTTATCCCCCAGTTCCCACATAGTACACTGCCAAATATTTTTTGTATGATAAAAAGGTTTTACAGAAAAATGTCATATATTACCTTTCAATAGCATGTGCTCTATGACTAGGCACTTATCCCCTGTGAGTGGCTATGGTGGAGCAGTATCCCCTCCCCCCACCAAACGTCCATCACTCAGCTTAGCCATGCCCCCTGCTCCTCTATAGCCACTTCCGAGTGATGGGAGTTATTCATATATTTGAAAAGGACACATGGAGGAGCAGTTTCCCAGGGGGGCGGGGACCTGGTCTCCAGGTGACAGGTTCCCTTTAAGGCTGATTGCACGCAGCCGGGTGCAAGGCAGAAGAGGGGTGAGTGCTCCTCTCCTCCCTCCATAAAAACCCAAAATAAAAAAGTAACAATTTCTTAATTATTTTTTACCTTTCAGAAGAAAACAGAAGAACTTACACATGCAGTCACAGGCAAAAATACTGAATGATTAGATCATCTCAATCATAACTGGGATTAATCTGTTCCATGTTTTCAGTGACAGCTCCTATCTTAGGACTGTCACAATCTGACAGGTACAGTTTGTTATAAAAATGAATGTTATTACATTTATACACATGTCAAAATACAGCAATGCATACCCATGCTTGTCATTAGCTCATTGGTTACATACAAATTAGTACTGATCATTTTATCAGTTCTAATTGAAGTCAAAATATTCTGTACTGTAATGGATTATCAATTAAACTGGATGTTTAACATTTGTGTTTTTTACAAACTTCCATTTAAAGTAGAAGTAAGTGCATTTATCACTATAAAACCCTCATTATAGTTATAAGCAATAAACACGCTTTTACATTGTTCTGCTAAGTTTAATGTTGCGGAAATTGTTTTACTCTTCCCTTTTACAAAAATGAATATTGCCTGTCTCAAACAACTAATTAGAAAGGTAATATGAATCATTTCATACTGATTGTAACAATGCGACAACCAAGCTATGATTAGGTTTTACTACATGGCAATATGGGATAAGCTGACTTCAGGCTAAAGAGTTGGATGTGGATTAGGTGACCGTAGACATTTCTCTTATTTGGGGCGTTTGCTTTAAGGCCCCTATATATATACCTTAGACAGCAGGATGGATCACAAACCTTCTCCTTGCCTATTTTTTATTATAGACTCACTAAGGTTTCCAGACAGTAGCCAATTTAAGTAGGATATTACACTAACACAGTATAATAAGCTTGATGCCATGGTGTTCTGCAATTAACCATAGATCAAGTCTCCAGAGAACAAAGCATCTCTGATGGTTCCCATCAAAATGACCCTTCAAGCTTAGTATGTATTTACCACCATAGGACAGACCTATCTGCTGGTACTGCTTTCAAGCATCCTGGTTACTGTAGTGCTGGCCCAACATTGGCTTAATATAGGTATGTTATTCATACTTAAGACCACTGGCCAGGAAAGGATACAGCCCTACCAGCAGCATCACAAGGCCACTGTCTGGTCAACTGTCACTGACTGTGCAGGCCAGAAATTTGAAGCCTACGGTCAGTTTTACATTGTTCCTAAGGGCAGTGATTAGTGCTGCTTCACAGGCTGACCACATAACTTTTTATATGTGAAAGGGCACTAAAGGACCATCACATTACATAACTTTACAGTTACGGTTCTTATGTAGCAGAAACTATTACTACGTGGAGGAATGCAGCACTGTTCTGATCATTGTAATGTGATTTTGATCTTGCAGTTACTAGCCAGGGTACGATATATACTTGTATGTATATATACTACCTGTCACGATTACACCAGCGATCCTCGGTACGGATCGCGGGTGCACCCATGCCTGCTGCCGTGGTCCCCGCTCCCCCTGCCCTCACCTACCTCTCCTGGCTCCGGCCTGTACTCTCTGGCTCCCAGCGTGTAGGCCGCATGCTTCTTCCCTGCAGTTGCGCGCTCCCGCCACTAGGGGACGCAGACTTCTCCCAGCTTTATAGGGCCAGTGTCCTCCTTATTGGTTCAGGCATTCCCGGCTCGGCTATATAACCTGGCGACTCCCAGCATCCCCTGCTGGATCTTCATGTCTTGTTACTTAAGAGAAAGCCCTCCGTGTTCCTGAGCATTTCTATACGCCTCCGTGTGTTCAGTGATTCCCGTGTTCCGTTGTGTTCCCGTTTTCCGTGGTGTTCCTGGTGCCCTGTGGTGGTCCTGGTGTCCTGTGGCGGTCCTGTTATCCTGTGGTGGTCCTGGTGTCCGTTGGTGATCCTGTTATCCTGTAGCGGTCCTGGTGTTCTGTGGCGGTCCTGGCGTCCTGTGGCCATCCGGTAATCCAGTAGCCTTCCGAGGCCCTGCCTGCCATCCGAGGGCCTGCCTGCTATCTGAGGTCCTGCCTGCCATCTAAGGTCCTGTGGTCCTGCCATCCGAGGTCCTGTGGTCCTGCCATCCGAGGTCCTGCCATCTGAGGTCCTGAGATACTGCCATTCAAGGTCCTGCCATCTGAGGTCCTGTGGTCCTGCCATCCGAGGTCCTGTGGTCCTGCCTTCCCGTGGTCCTGCCTGCCCCGTGTCCCTACCTTGGCTGCCACCGCGGGCCTAGTCGCACCTGCGGAGTGACCTGGTGACTCCCCGCCGCAGCAAGACCATCCCGCTTTGCCGCAGGCACTGGCAAAAACCAGGAGTTCACTTAGACTCCACTCCTGGGTTGCGGCTAGTATTGTTATCCCCCGCGGTGGTCCAGGGAGTCCTTTGACTATTCCCCTGAAATTGTGACAGTAAGATCCAGCCATGGACTCTGCCAAGGTCATGATCTCTGCAAAAGCCATGGACAGTGTCAAGGATCCGTACCAGCTTCTGGGTAACCTTCCCAGCACTATTGCCCAGCAGTCCCAATAAATTGCTGCGCAAAAAGAACTCTTGGACAAACTCGCTGCCACCCTGCGGATTATTGCCTCCCAGCAGCAGGCTCCTGCGACTCCTCCTGTTGCTTCTGTCTCCCAGCCATGTTTTTCGGCAGCAAACTCTGGATCAGATTTTTTGATGCCAAACAAATTTGATGGCAACCCCAATTTTTGCAGGAGTTTTGTTGTCCAATGCTCGTTGTACATCAAACTGATGTCCTCCCAGTCCACCCCCGAACGTACTAAGCTGGCATGTGTTTTTTCTTTGCTCACTGGAGAGGCGCTGGACTGGGCTACTCCTCTATGGGATAGTGGTGACCCAGACATGGTTACCCATACCAAGTTCCCGGTTGAAAAAAGACACTTGTCCATCAATTTCAACCAAGGAAGGGTAGGGTCAACCAAAGAAGCTTGCCAATGCTTCTCCAGAGACTCCGCAGCTTCCCAGAGCTGCTCCAGAGACTCCACAGCTTCCCAGAGCTGCTCCAGAGACTCCGCAGCCTCAGCAGCCTGCTTTCCAGAAGACGTCTCGGCCTCTGCAGCTTGCCACTGCTGCTCCGGTGACTCTGCAGCTTCTGAGGCCCCCTGAGACGACTCCGGTGTGCCTAGAGCCGACCAAGCCTACAGCTTCCCAACTCTTTCCTGGGCCTGCTCTCCTCCTAAGGTGTCTCATCACCAAGAAGAATTGGAGGAGGCGAAGAAAGAAGAACAGCGGGCTGAAGAAGAAGAGAAGAGGGGCCCTAAGGAGGGGGGGGGGGGGGTACTGTCACGATTACACCTGCAATCCTCGGTATGGAAAAAAGGTGCTCTGATCAGATGATAAAAAAAATTACTTTTTGGCCCAAATTAGAATGTGTGAGAGAGAAACCTACCAAGACATGGCAATCTGAATAAACTGACAGGTCAGGTGGTAGATTCTGTCCTCAGAACTCCTATTAATAATGTACGTAGAAAATGCAAGAGAAAAAGAAAAAAAAATTAAAATCAAGCCATAAAAATCTCCAAACTCTGTGTAGGGGATACAGCAAGCATATTAAAAAAGGTGCTCTGATCAGATGAGAAAAAATTACTTTTTGGCCCAAATTAAAATGTGTGTGACAGAAATGCAGCACTGCAGATCACCCTAAACACTCCATCCCCACCGTGAATCATGGTGGTGGCTGCATGGTCCTTATGCATTTCTTAAGCATTAAGATAAATATTTAGATAAAGCTAAATATACGGCATTTCTGGAGTCTGCAGCATAGTTTCCCCTTCTAATCCAATAATACTAAATATAGAGCCATAGCTACATAGAATGGTTTAAATCAAAGCATATACATGTGTAAAAATGGGCAAAGTCATCAAATTGTATGATGCAGCTTCCCCAATGTATTTGCATATATATTTACATATTGCTCCCGCACATTTACAGTATGTTTATAAGCAAATTAATTTGGAGAGCTGTATATATGCAAATTCTGGAACACTGTGTATATGTATGTACTAAGCTTCTTTCTGGTGATGTATTTCTGTCTAGATCCTGATTCTAGTGTTGTATTCCTGGATGAGGCTTGTTTCTTGTGCAATATTTATGATAATAGCATTGTTTTGATGCAGTTTTTTTGTGTGGGGCCTGGTACTCTGGCTTTTTTTACTTAATGGACACAGATATGGTGCTTATTACTATACTGAATGCAATTCTGATGCTGTATTTCTATATAGAACCTGATTCTGGTGCTTTATTTCTGTATGGAGCCCAGTTCTGATGCTGTATTTATATTGAACACAGTTCTGTTACTGAACTTCTTTACAGAGCTTGGTTTTGGTGCTGTATTACTCTGTCGAGATCAGTTCTGATACTGTGTTTATGTATTGAACTTGTGTTTTATTTATCGGCTGACCAATGCTAATAATCCCTAGCAGGCAGCATGCTATGATTTGGGGTCCTGTTCATTTTTACATAAGGAGGAGAAGTTCCTGTATATGTTAAAATTAACATGAGAATGCATAGACACTTGTGGGAACTAGTAGCATATACTATAATTTATCCAAAAGCACTACATTTACTACATGCAGTATATAATTGTTCAGGGCATTTTACATAGTTTAATTACCTCTGAGGGAACCATTTTGGATTCACCAGCTTGAGTACATTTTGTAGAAACTATCCTGGATATACTGTTCATGTGGAGATTACCCCGAAGATGTAATTGCCATTAATGGAGAACCTGAAGTCAGGGTCATGTATAAAAGCTCTTTTTTAAAAAGATCTTCAGTTGGTTGGAGTCTTTTAGAGTCTTTAAAGGAATTTGGGCATTGCTATGTGCATGAGCCCTAAGGCTTAGGAAGTGCAGAAATCTTTCTCAGTTGTCTTTTCCTATCTCTTGTCTCATTTTTAAAGGGCTATTGAAAGCCTCTGTTCTCGATGCTGTGAATCCATTTAGCAAAGAAAATATACAGTATATTCCATTGCTTTGTTTCTCCCCTGCCCCAACCTCCCATTTAGTTGAGAATTTCTAATTACTTCTAAAAAGCTCCTAATTTGGTTACAGGAAAAGTAAAGAAAGGACATAATTGTTTATGGGAAGCCCTTAAAGGAAAACCACCACTTGGGTCGGCATGATTTAAATACATTTATACTTACAGGACAGGCTTTAGTCCCATGTAACTGAACATCTTTTCATTAAGGTTGAAATAGCGGCATTCCGGAGAAAAGCTACTTTTACAAATATGCTAATTAGGCCTCATGTGCACGTAACACAGGCAGCCCGGTCACTTCTTCATCTAGTAATTATGCATGCATGCGCGGTGATAAGGGACATCATTCAGCCCTCAGGAAGTGCCACGCCTGGTGTACATCACTATCAAGCAGCCGCATCTGCCAGCTTGCTTTCACAAGACTTCCAGAGAGTTGGATGACATCATCGGTTCACGGGCAGATGGATTGGAGGGTGAAAAGAATGAAAGTGTGCATGATTACTAGATGAAGAAGTTATGGACCGCTTGTGTTACAGTGCTAATTAGCATAATTTTAAAAGTAGTGTTGCTCCGGGATGCCGCTATTTAAATCTTAATGAATAGATTTACATAGAGCTAAGCCCGACCTGTAAGTATAAATAGTTTAAATCATGAATACCCAAGTGGTAGTTTTCCTTTACCTCTAGCTATTTGACCCTTCTATTATTATATGTCATGTGCATTTATATGTTTTTTTTATTACACTATTCACATTTACACAAATTTTATAATGTTAATATTTTGACACAGCATACATATATTTTACATTTTATTATTTTGAAAAAGTTTGTGTATTTGTCATGAATAAGCAGTGAACAAGATGCCTACCTGAAACCAGTTATATTATTTTTATTAAATCTTAGAATTTTTTAATCAATACTGCTTCAAACCTGTATCAATTCCCCCAACAAATCACTGAAAACAAAGCATATATAACATGGCATGCTTTGTCCATCACATAACAGCAGTGTGATAGTATACATATTAATATTATAAGATAGTACACTTACTTATTAAATTAATTAAGATTATTAAAAAAATGCTTACAGGGCATAAAAAATGTATTTACGTATTTGCTCATCTTTTCTGCTTGTCTTATTTTAGTGCTTAAACAGGCTTAAAAGGACTAAAGTTATGCCCAATCCACAGGCGAAAATGAGGGGTCCATCGGACTGTGAGACTAAATCGATAGGGCCTTACTTTAGTTCGTGGGAAAATCCCTTTAAGTCATGCTGGAAGGCTGATTTTGCCAACAAAGATCTGATGCTACTGCAGATCACATGGTGATTCCATAAAGACTACTACAGCCAATGATTATCTCCATATGTAAAGTGTAAAGGAAACCATATTGTAATCAATGGCTATGTTTTCCCTGACATTGGGGAAATTACTCTTTGTAGACTTTCTATGCTATTACTTGATAAAACTTTAGCATAAAAAACAAAAAAAAAAATGGGATGTAAGAGAGGAATTGATTCTCAGGCTAATGATATAGTTTCAATCTAGTCTCATGGAATATTGTGTACAGTTTTGGGCACCATTGTTTAAAAAGCACACAGTATGACTGGAACAGGCGCAGAGGAGAGCAACCAAGATTATTAGGGGAATGGGGGACTAGAATACAATGATAGACTGATAAAATTGGGGTCATTCAACTTAGAAAAAGGACAACCAAGAGGAGAGCTCATTACAATGTACAAATACCTGAATTGGCAGTACAAGGATCTAGCCAAACATTTTTTTTATATGCCTAGAGGAGAGGTGATTATACCATCGCTATAGACAAAGGTTCTTTACTGTAAGAGCAGTGAGATTATGGATCTCTCTGCCGCAGGAGGTTCTTATGGCGGACTCTATGTACATGTTCAAGAGAGGCCTGGATGCCTTTCTGGAGAGCTAAAATATCACAAGTTATATTGGAAACAAATTCTTAAATTTTATAGGTAGAAGGAAAACCCTCTCCAGTATATCCTTATAAGAATTTTTGATGAGCTTTGTTTAGATAGCTTAATCCCCATTACTTTGTATAAAGTATTAATGAAAGCTATATTTTACGCTTTTGGCGCTGTTTTTAAATGTGAGTATGATGATAAATGAGTATGACTCATTGTTTAATTCCTGCTCCTGGAGAAGAAAATAATTACCATTATGGAGTACATTGTGTACAAAAAAAGACATATACTGTACATGGGATGTCTGTATATAATACAGTCTAAGGTACATTCACATGCCCGCTGGGTGGGCATACCGCTGTGCGCTGAAGAGGAGGAGAAGGTGACCCCTCCATATAAAACTGCGGCGGATGGCCGCACACATGGGGAAAGATAGAGCATGCTCTCTCTTTTCCGGTGTACGGTGTGGAACGATGCCACACATGTGTGGTACTGTACTGCCACCAGGCCGCCATTGCCGTCTATGGGAACGTATATGTGACCGCAAATTTGTGGCCGTGTATACATCCCCTCAGACGGCCATATGAATGCACCCTTACAGTCAGATTTAAAATGCTTGCTCGTTTTGTTCTTGGGTATATGAGACAGGAGAATAAGGCATCAGGTTTCTTACTCTGTAAATAAAAACATGAACACTAGCTAGCAAGTGTGATGTGGAGTCAGACAAGATAGCTGTTGACCGAATGTTTATAACATCTGTAACATATGGTTGACTTAAAGGGTATTTTAATCATAGATAATTAGGACATATCCATAAATATTTCATTAATAGCTGACAACTGTAGATCTCACATCAGAAACCCACACCAAGATCAAAATGGGAGATCCTTTGAACTCCGTCCAGTGGTCAGGCCTAATGGAAATATGGTTGTGCATGTGCTCTGTTTTCCATTAAGCTCTATGGGAAAGCTCAAAATAGTAAATCCAAGTCACATACACTTGAACCCCCTCCCTTTTTGCCCAAAGTGTGGGACAGAGGTCAATGGACCCTCGTTCTCGAGCTAGGTGCAAGTCTCATTGGTGAGGGCCCTGTTAATGCATCATAAATACCTTACATGAAAATACCTTTTTGGTTTACAAAGGGTGTTACTTGAAATATGTAGTTGAACTACAGAAATATACAGAAATAGAGCACAATATTTGACCATACTGTTTAATGGCCATTCTATTTGCTGCTGCAGTTCTGAGGTCACAAAATATCTCAGTCCCAGACTTTGCAAGATTCATCTTTATGCACATTTTAAGGACCTTTGTTCTTATTTGATTTTTTATGGGCAACATCTTTATAAGCCACATTAAAAGCTGTCAGGTTTCTACGTATGATTTCCTAAGTAGTAGCCAAAGCTACAGAAGATTTGCTCACAGTGCTAACAAAATCCAATAAAGCATCTTTCTGGATATCAGTAATTTTCTTTCTCCATACATTTTGAGTTCTTTTGTGAAGTTTTGGATTTGTGGCAATAATAACGATAGGGCTTAGGGCAGAATATGAGGTTGCAAGAAATATTCGTGTGTCGTTCATTTCAGGGCTTACGGCAGTAAGTGAAAGAGTATAGATCCACATAGAATTATCCATGCCATACAACAAAACATATAGCACAACCAATAAAATAACTGCCCTGGAGGCCAGATGTTCTGCAGATTTTGTCTGAATTCGATTAGAACTTCGTATGCCCTTAATATTTTTCCCATGTTGATATAATATAACAATCATGTAGCCGCTAGACAAAGTCATTAGCCCAACAAATATGATCTCCCGAATGACTGACACCAACCCATTTAAGAGAAAGGAGACATAAGTTACAAAGTCTGCATCACAATAGACCAGATGCAGCGAATAGGGTGAAGTATCATTTGATTTTGCTTGTCCATACAAAACAGTAGAAGGATAGAGGGAAATGTTCATGGCCAAGAGCAGTATCATAATAAGAGAAACATTCTTAGATAACTTTTCTTTCAAATATATCCAATATCTGTTGATTGGAGTGATAAGAACACACTGGTGACAACTGAGAAAGCTTGTCACGCAAATTGACATGGCTCGACTGACCCTAAAGGTAAAGAGAACCAGTTTACACTCTGTATCATCCAGTAAATCTTTCACTCCAATAGCACTTAAAGCTTGAGGAATGACACGGGAGAAAATAACGAGAAGATTTGATAGGGCGAGGGCCAGCAGGATTATATTAGCTGGTAAAAGCTTTTTCTCAATTATTTTGATATAAGCAAATTTTAGGAGAATGAAAACATTTCCAGGAATTCCAACAAACATTAGGAGAATAAAGGCCAGAGCTTTAACCAGAAGCCGAATCTCCATGTCAGAAGATATTAAAAACCTGAAAAAAAGAAATTGTAGCAATATTAATTTGGGAAAAATTATTTGTTTAATTGTGTACACTACAGCTCTGGCTCAGTATTAAGTGTGGATAGCGGTGTTGCTCATGGTTGACTGCCTCTTATCACATAATTCTCACCTTGGTTCTATGAATTAGAAAGTGTTAGACTCTTGTATCTAATGCTTTTAATGATGTTTCATATACATATTGACACACTTAACTAATAATGTGCAAAAACATAAATATCATAAAGTTTTTGTAATAAAAACCACACAGACTGCCAATTGTGTATTATTACGACCCTGAATTTATACTGAGCAGTAGACACCCAAGCAGAATGAAATGTGGACAGTTTCTTACCTTTCCTTTTTATCTTTTCACTTGATTTATTCTCAACCATATGAGATTAACCTGTATTTATAACACTTTGTTGTCTCCAAGGTCATACCATATGGGACTAATTATTTACAAAAGCAATTCTCTTATTAATTACTACAAGTTACCATTCATTAGTTCACATTTTTTTATCCTTGTCGCTCTTTCATTCAAAACAATAAAAGACGTATTAAAATTAAATAATTTTTTAAAATATTTTTCCATAACTTAATAAATGAACTTAATGGACCACATTTATTTAACTTGCCGTGCCAGTTTTCTGCCATGCTTTGCTCAAATACATGTGAAAATTGCTTGCACATGTATTTATGACGTGTTTGCCGTGTTTGCAACTGCACTATGTCCGCCATGACACAAAACTCTGCACCTAAAGGGACGTTCTGGTTCCGATTTAGACCATGCACCACATTTTTGTCCAACAGTATATGAAATTGAGTGCCCCAAAAGATACTAGTCAGGCTCTGACTGCTCAATTGGTGGATTGGTTAAAAGGACATTGGTCAGCAATGTTAAAAGGACCCGGACCGCATAGTTTGGGTTCAAATAAAACTTTGCTTGTTTGGGTGCCTGGACATTAGAAGTTCAAATCTGGGTTTAGCTTAACCACACGTCCATACCTTTAATGCCCTAAATTTGTGCTGCCACAGATCAAGGGCTTTAACTCTTTAAATGCTGCTGGCAAAGCCAATTAGTGGCATATAATTTGCTGTGACTGTGAGTACCAGCACTGAAATGCCCTCACCAAATGGGAGCCGCAAAGATTTAAATGTCACTAGTGACTTTGCCAGTGGCATCTTAAGTGTTAGAGTCCGGTAGTTTGGGATTTCGATACCCGGGCCTGAACAGATTTTTAAAATTTGTGTCTGGACAAACGTAGCCGAACCCAAATTTTAATGGGTCCGCTCTTCACTACCAGTAATACCTTGAGCTATGACAAGTGCATCCATTTCCTTAAGAACTGTTGGTGAGACACAGCCTACAGCCTTCCCTGGCAAAGGTAGCAATCTGACCCAGGATATGTGGCCATCTGATGGATTCCTCACTCTGCAGCGCATCTTGTTCCCATCAGTCCATTAGCACATGAGGAGATGATTTATTTGGTGGAGAGGTATACCAAATAATGGAGGCCACTATATAATTATAAATAATGGAGGATCCCCTATAAAATATTAAATAATGGGGGACAGATTATATAATAATAAATTATGGGGGACCCACTGTATGATAATAAATATTGATGTACTCACTATTTAATAATAAATAATTTTATGGCCACAATATGTAAATTTATAATTTGAAGGGATTATATATGATTAATCAGGAAAATATATATTTTCTATAGGGAGAGCATTATATAAAACACTAGACTAGTATGGACACTGTATATTAATAAGTAAAGGGGGGATATTATGTTGATACAATAATTGGAATAAATGGAACCATTTATTATTTAAGTAACTGGGTTGACACAACAAATAATTTATTATGGGCACAGTATTATTTATTCAGGGGTTAGTATATGTTGAGGGCTCGTAATTTATGACATACATGGGACACAGCATGGTTTATTATGTTTGATATATGTGGGGAGAAAGGCAAAGTAAATTGTATTCAGTGTAGTCAGGCGTATTGTAAGGTGTGTATATAGTATTTTTGGGGGGCATAATGTGCAGTCAGTTGTGTTTTGAGGGGTAAATGTAGTTTAGGAGCACAGTGTGAGACAACAGGAAGAAGTCATCATGTGCTTCTGAACCCAAGGAATAATACATGTCATCTGTGAGATCTCATTTGTGCCTGTGTCTGATCTATACTGTAGCACTGACTACCTATCTAGATTGTGAAATATTTCTCAGCCTATGGTGTGTCAGTGACCAAAGGCTGCCTTCTGTACATGGTGCTGGATGCCATGAATAATACTTAAAGCATCATTACTGCTCTGACACGTCATCCCTGCAGCCAAAGAGGGAAGGCAAAAAGAGATTACATTACCTTTTATTTCACTGCCTCCCTCACCAGTGGCTAGATATTTCTGAATCCTGGACTCCGGCTGGGACCCAGGCATCCTATTCCAACACTTATATTAGTTAATAATGAATAAAGCTCACTACTTATGACACTCAATTCTTCCACAGCTAACCGCTAATTATTAATGACATATCTATGGGGGTTTTCAGGGACAAGCAATGTACGTACTCCCTGTAGACCATTTCACTGAAGGGTTTGATGCTTTATCTAATGATTAATGCCTTTATCCTGGAGATGAGCAATACCAGAGCCACTTAGTTCCTCCTTGCTCCTTTGAAATGACATGAACAATTGCGATGACTGTACATGTGAAGAATCAGCTTCACCCCACTGTATGAGGGTAATATGCTATAGTAGAATAGCTGTATATTTAGTTGTGGCCTTTAACTTATTACTCAGTTCAGAGAAGAACAAACACATTGATTGAAGGGAGATTGCATCAGGAGGTCTAAAATTCCTTTATCTAAAAACCTAAATTACAAATATTTCTGCACATTGAAGATGTTTCCTGAGATTCCAAACACTGTAATAGCAAGGGAAACATAGTTTTAAATCTTTAACTTCACTGTTCCCATGGGGGAATTTGGCTCCTGTGCTAACTTTTTAGTTAAACAATGCTTGTTATTTATTTTTAAAAAAACTGATTTGAAGAGGCTATATGTAACATATTAAAAATGTAAGCGCCCCTGCACATGTTGTACATTTGTATGTGAATGCCAAAGCTGAATACCTGGACCATTGGCAAAACTATATTGTGAGATGAAAAAAGAGGTGAGTTCTAATATTTTTCCTTTTGCAACATTTGCATATGTTTTTATGTATTTGCTTTTTAAAATCTGGACACATCTTTAAAACAACCATAAGAAGATATAAAATTATAAAAACATATAAGGCCTCCAAAGTATATTCCTCTGCATCCATTTGCTTCTAGGGGTATCTTCCTTAAATAAAACAAAGAAGAAAACCAAGTCCGCAAAGTGGAGAAAACTCTTAAGGGAGTGCAGAGCCTCCATGGATCCTGGCAATATCCTTCAGTAGTAAAGTTGTAAAAAGTGTAGGCAGCACTACAAAAATCCAAAATTCCAAAGGGTGAAGTTTATTTAAACAGTGGCAATGT
Organism: Engystomops pustulosus; assembly: GCF_040894005.1. Classification (NCBI taxonomy): domain Eukaryota; kingdom Metazoa; phylum Chordata; class Amphibia; order Anura; family Leptodactylidae; genus Engystomops; species Engystomops pustulosus. The sequence goes on along the minus strand of NC_092412.1, from coordinate 182,781,142 downwards.
TGCAATGTGAACCACCTTAATCAAGGCTTGATGAAATGTTGCCACTGTTTCAATAAACTCCTTTGGAATTTTAGATTTTTGTAGTGCTGCCTACACTTTTTACAACTTTACCTTAAATAAAAGTTGTTAGACTAGGATAAAAGCTACCACAGTCTAAAGCTCAGAAGTAATGCACAGCACAATGCTATATTAGGACTAGAGGGAAATGGATTCAGCAATTGCCCTGTTCATACAGCTTTTTGGCTGCCACTGTGTCTTGTCGGAGATCAACCATCCCACAAATGTGAACTCTTATATGGACATTGCTCACCACCCATTGCCAATCACTTCACCACCAATGGCACTGTCCATGTAGATCCCCCAATTGACAGTTTACTGGAATCATGATTCGCCATGTATTATTGGTGATAGGGAGACACAAGAATAAAAAGAAAAAAACACCAACGTTATTAAACATATATCTGCAAAGGTCGTTGGAGCCATGAAAAATCCTCTTTACAATATTCTTTTTAAAAATGCGGACACTTTGGCCCACATTTCTCAAAAACTGTTCACTATGTGCAGTTTGCCTGTGGAGTGTGCAGACTACACCAGATTCACATATTGTGGTGCACGCTCTTAATGAATCTGACACCTCCTGCACTGCTCAGGAAGTGTGCACCATTTTTATTCGGTGCACTTTGTTCATGCTGCAGAATTGTGCCGCAGACACAATTGTGGCGCTCGTTGGACAGGATTGTGGTGCATTGTCCAACTAAGCACTAGCACACCCCTTTGATGCACATTTTTTCTGTCTTGTCGGACACAGTGCAGCCACGAAACAAAACTGGTACAGACACTTTATAAATACATGTGCAAGCAGTTTGCGTGTTCTTTCTAGTGCAAAGTCAGACTGAAAAGTGTGAAAGAGTGTCGCAAACACTTAAATGAATGTGGGCCTATTATTTCCACTGTTATTAGGCGAATGTGCCAAACACTAACATTTGGCATCTGCACTTTATGTCACTTTTTGCATAAATATTATATATACACATCCTGATTAATTACAGAACGCTGTATATATTGACATAGGTTAGAATTTCATATTAAAATTAGAAATCTATACATACATGTAAGGCACTAAATATGACAATAACACAACAAATACAGCACTTGTAAATTACATCTGCCTAATTGGTCTGTAATGTTCTACAATAATTATTTTCACTTTCTGCATTGCTGCATAACATATGTCATGTCATGAAAACCATTTCTAATGTGATAAATGTCTTGATATAAACTCTAATACTGTTTACTGACTGTTAAAATATTTTCCTCATTCCAACAAGGAAAAATATCTTTGTAATTTTCCACTATCTTGAAAGGCAGCCTGATACTTCTTCATCTTCATAAAACATTCTGTTCTTGTACAATTGAAGAACCATTGAGATGATTTATATATCTCTTGTAGTACCATCATTCATATTTTAGCTGAACTTGACAACTCATTTGTCAAGAAATCAAATAAGTATATGTTTTAGAAATAATTCATCCAGATATAGATTTTAGCTCCAGAGGATCTGCGAAAAAAAGGGCTTTATTTTAACTATTTATTAAAACTTTCCTCCTCTTTCTGTAAAAAGAAGACCGCTTATACAGTATATAGTGCATTTGAAATAAGTGGATGTGGAAGTACCATTTTTACTAGACAAATGTAGATATCATATTTATTGTTACTTAATTATTGTAAAGTTTGGGTATCTACTATCTCATTCCTGTACATGCTTAATTGTCATTAATGTATGAGTTCCTGTTGTTATGTCTCAAATGGGCACAATCAGTACATTGCATTTGCTATATTTAAATATACACTACTCAAAAAATAATCTCATTGAATACTTTGTTCTGTACAAAGTTGAATATGCTGACAACAAAATCACAAAAAATCATGGAAATGGTAATCAAATTTATTAACCAAAAGAGGCCTGGATTTGGAGTCACCTAAAGGGGAAAAACACACTACAGACTGATCCAACTTTGATCTAATGACCCTAAAACAAGTCAAAATGAGGCTCAGACCTCCATGTGACATCTCTACAACTCCTCGGCATGCTCCTGATGAGGTTGTGGATGTACTCCTAATGGAATCTTCTCCCAGACCCGGACTAAAGCATCTGCTAACTCCTGGAAAGTCTATGGTAGAATTTGACGTTGGAGCGAGACATGATGTCCCAGAGAAATACTGCTGATGATACAGAAGGATGTTGCAGGCAGCAGATCATTCTACAGAGCGTCTCCAGACTCTTTTATGTCTGACACATGTTCTCAGTCAGGGCCACATCTGTCATGAGGCTGCTGGCATTACCGCCGGGCGGCGAGGGTACTCTCTAGGGTGCCTCCAAACCACTGACAAGCATCACATTGCTTCCTTTGTATCTCATGCATACCCTACACAACTTAAAACTATCCATAATCCCCAGGGATCTCCTCTTAAAAGAACACCTTTGACCATGCATCCTGTAGCTTCAAGTGCATCTCCAGTGCACCTATAAATGTTTATCTTTCCCTCAATAAACATCTGACCAGCACTATTGAAAGAGAATTAGGGGCTAGACTTTGCAATGACATGACTGCAAAGTCATGACAATCATTTCGGTAAGAGGGTTAGAAAAATTACTCTGGGGACAGACTCTTGTATTAAACAAATAGGTTAATGTATTTTAGATCATGTAAACAAAATCAATATGCATCAATATAAGTAGAAAAATCTCAAAAAAGAAATGATGCTCTTTTGAGACTTGATCAAATGAAAATGTAAAACAATTTATTATATCTTAATTAATTTCTTATGAGAATAGATTTAGTTATTATATTATGTACATATAATTTCAGAGTTATTTACTAATTGAGAAGACAAGTCCGGCATCTCCATGAAAAGACTGCTTACGAAATGAGTTCTTCCAACTGTGTTTAAGTTTAGGGTTAGTTATAATAATGACTATTGGGCTTAGTGTTGCATAAGAGGATGCTAAGAATATCCGGATATCATTCATGTCAGAACTCACATTAGATAAAGTTAATGTATAAATCCACATAGAATTATCAAGCCCAAACAGCACCACATAGAGCGCAACTAATAAAATGACCGCTCTAGAAGCTTTGTACTCAGTTGATCTTTTTTGACCTCTGTTTGAACTCCTTATTCCTTTCACAGTTTTTTCATGTCGAAGTAAGGTGAATACTATATAAATGCTAGCAAGTGCCATCAGTCCCACAAAAATAAAATCTCGAAGGGTGTAAATAGATCCATTGATAATATAAGCTGTATAGTTTAAAAAGTCAACATCACAGTATACCAAGTGTAGAGCGTATGGGGACGTTGTGATATTTTTTCTGGCAAGTGCCAGGAAACTGTAAGGATACATTGAGAGGTTGATAAAACATAAGATGATGATGATGGTCATGACATTTTGTGAGACCTTCTGTTTGAGGTAAGTCCACACTTTAGTTGATGGAGCTATCAGAATGCACTGGTGACAGCTAAGTAAACTGGTGGTGCAAATAGACATGGCCCTACTTACTCTGTATGTATATATGACAAGCTTACATTCAGTATTGTCTAGTAAATCTTCTATGCCTATTGCATACAGAGATTGTGGGATGATACGGGAAAAAATAACTAGCAGATTGGCCGTTGCCAATACGGTCAGTATTGTGTTGGTTGGGAGAAGCTTCTTCTCAATGATTTTGATAAAGGTAAATTGTATAAGAATGAACATATTCCCTGGTATTCCAATTACAACAAGTAGGAAAAACCCTATGGCTTTGAGGAGAAGAAGAGGGTGCATTTGACTTGAAGACTTGTACTTCTGCAACCTGGAAAAACAATAATATTGAAAATGTATGACACTTTCAAAATAATATAAGAAAACACATATTCTGCTTCTTTCAGTTGGTAATACTAGGCAAAGATTTCGACATCCAAATTCTGTGGTGAAGCAAGGAACAACTTGCAAAAATAGTGAGGTGTGAGATTTCCTTCGTAAAATTTCAAATTTAGATAAATTATCCAAAGGTGCCAAATAAAAATTTACAGGAAGGTTCCAAAGAGGCTACTAGGGGCATGAAGTAGTCACGCCATGTGGCTTCAGCTCCGGCTACTCCACGCCCAAGTAGCCTCTTTTTGCATATTAGGTGATAAAAGATTTATAAAGTTATATAGGGCTCCCATTTCATTCATTAGTTGAACCTGCCACTGGATCTACCTTAATAGGTAGATCTGAGATGGTAGGTTTCCTTTAATCTGTAAAAAGTAGCCAATCTTGGTATGTATATCAATATAATAATCAATATAAATGGCAATGTCAGTTAAATAAAGTATATTTTCTGTATAACAATAAAGTAAACTTACCTCACAAAGCAGATAATGCACTACTGCTGTAAGAATGTTGGAATGATAATAATGGCATGTATATATAACCCATTGTGAAAAATGTCAATCCACAGGAGATTAATTAAATCTCAGAAATATGAGTGTTACATAGAACTGTTTGGACAAGTATCATGTGAGGGCATGACATATAATTCCGCATAATCTCTTGAGTGATGACCTGATACATTTTGCATTGGTTATCATTTCTACTGAATTTCATGTAGTTTCTTATACAAAAGATCACAATTATTTGTTAATTAAAATTAATTTTATGATCTGCCCAGTGATGTGGTTCATAGCCAGATAAATGTGTCTTTTTGTTTTACAAAACAATCAATAGAATGGTAGATAGAGTGGCACTATCCCTGCACCATTCCACACCCTCTTTTTAGAAGGTGAGTAACTTGATGGAATTTAAAAGACAGTACAGACTGTTTGATGTAGGAGCCCGGTGGTGGTCAAACGTTACTGAAACATAGTCCATAATCCATAGCAAATATTTTGAATATTTAGAAAAATATTTGCTATGGATCTTTTTATTTTAGGTTGCTTTCTGAATTATCATATATACTTGAGTATAAACCAACCCGAGTATAGGCCCGAACTAATGAAATGCCCAGCAGCCTTCCCAACTAATAAAATGCCCCATGCAGCTTCCCCCACTAATGAAGTGCCCAGCAACCTCCACAAACTAGTGAAATCACCCCTCACTGATGAAATACCCAGCAGCCAGGGTCGGCTCCAGGTTTCAGTAGGCCCCTGGGCGGCAGAGCCTCAGTGGCCCCTTTGCAGTGAACTCACGTGGTGGCATTAAAAATTCAAAAACTAAAACAGTCATGTTCCCTAAAATACTCCCTAGTTTATAATATCAAACAGTTCCCTCATGGTTATTGTACATAAAGCCCCCCTATCCCTATGGATTCATTAGATACAGCCCCTCTCACCCCATGGGTTCCTTATGTACAGCCTTATGTGGACCACCCAGCAGCACTTTCCAAGGTATGCCCAGTGCTGGCATCAGCCCTGCCATCAGCCTCCACCAACTAGTGAAATACCCCATGCAGCCTTCACTCACTCACGAAAAACCCCAGGCAGCCCTCCCCATTAATTAAATGCCCCATGCAGTCACCCCCAGTAATGAAATGCCCCATGCAACAATCCCTTGGTTAAAAAAACATATACTTTCTCCCCAGCACTCCTCTTCTCTCTCATCCTTATGTGTGACAGCGTGGCAGAGAAGTGTCCATGCACACCCTATAATGTCATCCATGTGTGCAGGGGTTCGAGATAATAAAACTGACTCTATCTGCGCTGCACAGAATGAAATCAGGCGGTAACTTGGCCCCACACAGTGCAGTGAATGGGATGTCCCATCTGCATTTTATAGAAATATATAATGCACAGATGTCCCATCTGCCACACAGCAGCGCCTGAACTGTAGTAATTAATATAGTTTTGCCGCGGCTGTTCGACAGACAGGACATCCATGCATTATATTTGTATTTCTATATAATGCAAGGACTGTCATCCACTGCCCTTTGTGAAGTCCATGGGATGAGGCCAAGATAGCACGGGCTTCACCTTTTCTTGTGCATGAGCAGGAAGCTGCCGGGAGCAGAGGAGCTGCCAGGGAGAAAAGGACCAGCAGGAAGAGCACTGGAGGGTGAGCATATGAGTTTATTTTTTTCACATGCTCATGTATAAGCTGAGTGGGGCTCTTTCAGCACAAAATTTGTGTTGAAATACTCAATTAGATATGGTAATTTGGATTTGAATTTTCGTTATGTTTCAAGGCCTGTTAAGGGTTCATTATTGAAAAGTTCTTGCTAAGTTGCATTGAAAACTAAAGATGCTGACCCTCTGTCCATGCCGCTCTCTAAAGATTAGCTTAAGTGGCATTAATTTTCCTATGTGTTTAGTGTATGTTAACTGTGCCTATGGTTGCTGCTGTGTTGATTCCTCTGTGGCTCAGCCATTTCCAGAAAGGGTTAATAGAGTAATCCAGTCCGCTTCTGGGGCGGCGTCCAGGAACTCCTTGTTATACCTGCCCAGTTTCATTACATTTTGCCAGTTCTACTAGTCTCCTGACACTTGTTGTTTGTTTGCCTTGCTATGGTGAGTAGCTGATCTCTGCTACATTTTTTGAGATCTCCCTAAAAATTCAATTGTGTGCTTTGCTGCCATCTTGGTTTTAACCCGGCTCTTTAGAACTCTTCTTCTTTGTCTGTATCTGTTATACAGTATGTCCTTGTGTGAAAGCTGGCCTGTCTCTGGCTTCCTTTTACCCGTCTGCTCCACCTTCCAGCAGCTGCCAGATGAAGTAAGTTTTGATTATCAACTTGCACAGTCTCTCAAGGTCTGTTAGCAGGTTTCTTATAGTGGGCTCACCCTAATAGTGTGGTATACCTGCTGTAGGCAAGTCTGGTTGTGGTTGCACTGTTTTCTGGACAGGTTTCTGACACCTGGATTCACGAGGCATTATATAATTGTGTTAATAATATATCTTTGATTCTTTATTTTCTCTGGCTAACTGCAGCTCACCAGAGGAATTAATATTATTTTATCACACCCTGACATTATCAGGTTATGTCCTTAGTTATGTCCAAAAGTTTACCATTTTCCAAAAAAGGACAACTTAAAAGGCAATGGAGGAAACAAGGTGTAACTATAGGGGTAGCAGCCATAGCAGCTTTTATGGGGCCCACAGTGTCAGGGGCCACCCATCGCGCCACACTTAAGACTGGAGGATTTGCACTGTTTTATTATTCTGTACACTGTGAGATGTCGGGCTTTCTCATCTCTACTTCCTGTTGTCTACTTCCCTGATGTGGTCAGCAGCTACTGGGCTGCATAAAGTGAATTTTGTGGCTTTTAACAACTCCCTGCAATAAGAAGACTGCCTAACAGTGAGTATATGACTATGAGTGTAAGAGTGTATAATGTGTAGATATATGAATGTGCTGTGTATATGCTATATATGAGTGTATATATGTGATTAGAGATTAGTGGATTGGTCGAAATTCAGATTTAATGAGTTCATCCAAATTTAACAACAAAATTCGGACAGGGCCCGAATTTCAGGCTGAACTTGTACCCAAAGTTAAAAATGACCATGGGAGCAAAGCAGCTGGCTCCCTATGGTCCCCCAAAATGCTATTGAACGGTGCTTTGTTTATATATATCATATGGGTATGCAAACTATAGAAACCTATTGGGCCCAGCTAGAGGCTTCATTTAAAAGGCTGAATATCATTCTAATACTTAGAGATATACAGTGCAGTACAGAAACACTGCAGTTTTTATATGAACGATTATAGTATTGCTTGTTAAAAGTAAGTTGTCACCAGCCATACACAGTATCATATAGATTAGTGTACATGTTTTATTGATGGCTTTATATAGCTTTATAAGTGAAGTTGAGAAAAACAAATGTACTTTTCTAAAAAAAAAAAAAAAAGCAGCAAACTTTCTTTTTGTCTCATTCTCTGCTCAATAAATAATTAATAAATGTTGTTTATTATGATAAATTAACCCCCAAAATGGTACTTTTCAAAAATACAACTCATTCTTAAAGAACAATCGCTAATTTGCCAATTTTGACAGAAAAAAGCTATGTCTTTTGGGAGATAAAAAAAAGAAAGAAAATAAATGCTTGGTCCATAACCCCAGAATTTGGTTGAGCTATCTCCATACAGTTGACACCTGACTATAACTACCCGAATGGTAATGCTGGTGCCCCCATCCTGCATCTGAATGAGGCGCTGACTGGTTGTCATGACAGCCTGCAGTATCATAAAGACTCCTAGGCCTGTCATTCAGCCAGATCACCAGCCAGTACACATTATAATGCAATACAGTACTATGAGGGATCAGCCTGAATGAATAGTAAAAAATAAATAAAAACTAAATTAAAAAATTTAAGTTATCTCAATGTAACTAGAACATATATAAAATTAAATAAAAGCATAAACATGTTAAGTATCGCTAAGTCAGGGTCAATCCTGTCCTTTTTGCTGCCTAAGGTAAAGATTAAAATGTCACGCCACCTGTATCCTTCAAACCTCTAGAGTGCACAGAAGAGTGCAGAGCAGATAGTCTGTGCCGCTATGCACATCAATTACACCAGTATAGATGTGATTGATTCTTCCAAAGCTGTTATACAACATACTGGTAGTGGTTTATTTGGTCAATTTTTGTCCCTTTAAGTCCCTTTAAACTACTAAGCAAGAAGGTAGGGATGAGCATTGCATGATTATAGAGTAAAAAAATAATTCCGAAAAAAAATTATGATAATAAATTCAAAGTCCAAAATGAAGAAAAGAGCACTTCATGTGTAGATCGTACTTTACAAATTCGCAGGTGGAGAAGATGGCAAAGCTGGGTGCTCAACTTCACTGTTTACTTCGCCTGTAATTGTTGATCCGCTTGGTCTGGGACTGGATCGGTATGAAAGTGTGGTTCAGCCTCTCCATATGGCAGCTTCATATTGTATCTCCTATAGACAATATCTTATATTATAACATGCAAGATCACACGCATGTAATAAAAAAAAATTCTTAAATAATTGTATTTAAAAGTTTGTAATAAAAAAGTATGGGCCCTTTAAGGAAATAAACTGGACATCACAGTGGAGGGATATTAGTAATGGCACAATCTATTAAATGCCGTCTTCTCCAAGGTAAGTCCCATGGTGGACGACATGATCAAGAATTATATAAACATATAGACAGTATGATTAAATGGGACTTAAAAATTAAAATCTTTCTCCTTAAAAAAAAAAGCTAATAACTTCTTCAGTGGATGGAAAGTTAACATACTTCATCAATCATACAGTTAAAGAGAAAAGAAATAGGTTGAATAGCGGCTCACCTTTGCCTGAAGTCGTGCTCGTGGAGTACGCCTGGACCTCGACGTTCTATTGTAAAATATAAGCAGAATCACTCCGGTACCGACGTGGCGTGGTTAAAAATTTTTTCAATCTTTATTTTCTTCCAATATAAAACATGACAACTCAATGGCAACACCAGTTGTTACATTTGCGGGACAAGGCCTACACGTTTCAGGTGCTACACGCACCCTTAATCATGGCACAAGTAAAGGTACAACAGCTCAGGGTTAATATGCTAAGTACATAGTGACGCAATCAGAGTGTTTCCGGTATCTACGTTCGTACTTAATTAACCCTTAAAATCAACAATACGTAAAAAATGTACACATTTCTAATCAAGAACCCCCTAAACATGAGATCATACCTATGAGACATGTACGGATTCACAACTTCGTAAGTTATTGATCGTGATTACGATCCAAATTTGTGTGCGGACAGCAAGGGTTAAAGACAAAACAATCAGGCAAGTGGAAATGAAAACCAAACTCTATGGCGCGCATGCGCACATAAATTCTTCTCGTGGTATACAAGTCACCGGGAAACAACAATTTCACAGCAATAGTAACATGATAAATAATACAGGAGGTACATATATTCTATTATTTTGAAACAAAGTATATACCCTTCATGTTTAGTAGTGTTCTTATAAAAATATATATTGTTAATGTATTATGATGTGTGTTCCGTTAGTGTGAACACATACAAAGGGATCATTAGAATATCATAAAAAATGTATGGGTGTATAGTATTTTTTGGCAGGTGATGGCCATTCGGCAATTGATGGAGAGACAGATGCGAGTGAGTATAAATGAATACAAAAAGCACAACATTTTATCAGTAATGAAATAAAAACTCATGTTTGTAATTTAAGCCTCTCGGCATTCTTGTGTCTAAATGGAGGATCCAGAAAGCCTCTCTATCTCTTAGTATTTTATGCCTGTCACCCCCTCTTTTGAGTCCCTGTACTTGTTCACTAGCATATGTTTCTAGGCTTGATGTATTTCCCTGATGAATATCTAGAAAGTGTCTGACTGCACCAGAAATGTTTTTTTTTATTATGAAATTTTTCTTTTTTGTTGTTATTAATGTCTCTGAGATGTTCAGTGAACCTTTCTTTAAATTTGCGTATAGAGCACCCAATATACATTAAATTACAAGTATTACATTTGATGATATATATTATGTATCTGCTGTTACAATTAAGATGTTTTTTTAAATAAAATGTTGAAGTCCCATCAGTACTTGTAAATGTTTTACTGTTTTTAGCGCAACCGCATGTTATGCATGGGTGCGTTCCACATTTGTAAAAACTAGAGATGAGCGAACATACTCGTCCGAGCTTGATGCTTGAAGCATTAGCGAACTCGAAACTGCTCTTTGCTCGGACGAATACTTCTCCCGCTCGAGAAAATGGCATCTCCCGCCGTTGTGATTTTTGGTGGCCAGAAACAGAGCCAATCACAAGCCAGGAGACTCTGCACTCCACCCAGCATGACGTGGTACCCTTACACTTCGATAGCAGTGGTTGGCTGGCCTGATCAGGTTACCTGGAATAGACTAGTTCCTGCCCGCGCTGCTCGTATCATTCTCTGTCTGGATGCCGCTAGGGAGAGAGCTGCTGCTGGTCAGGGAAAGCGTTAGGGTGTTCTATTAGAATAGTGTTAGGCAGGAGTGATTCTACAAGAACCCAACAGCCCTTCTTAGGGCTACAATAACTTTTTATTTTACTTTTTTTTGGTTTGCCTGTGGCTGGGCTTGCTGCCATTAGTAGTGCAGCTAGTACCATATTGTGAGTAATTTGCAGGGAGACTTGCTACCGTTGTGTTTAGCTCTTAGTGACACACATATCCACCTCAAACACCGAAGTGGGACAATTTATTAGGGGTTTGATTTGAATTAGGCAGAGTCTGCTGATTTATTTTTTTTTACCTTTATTTCTTTTTATAGCTCAAAGTAATCTTGCAAAGCAGTGTGCTTTCAGTGTAGGCTAGAAAATAGCCATAGGAGAACACCAACGGCTTACTTAGGCCTACAATAGCGTTATATTTTCCTTTTTTTTGGAAAAGCTTAACTACCACCAGTATGCGCAGGCATATGAATGCTAAACACCCCACTCAATGGCACCAAGCCCGTTCACCTCCGGCCGGGCACACCACTGCTCCTTCCCCTGTGTCATCTGCTAGTCAGCCCCATGCCCAGGACCCCGGCCCAAACACCCCCCGTGCGAAAACCCCATCTTCGCCTCCACGATCCTCCACAGCATCCACCAGCGTTCAGCTCTCCATACCCCAGAGGCTGGAGCGCAAAAGGAAGTATAGCGCAACCCACCCACACGCCCAAGCCCTCAACGTCCACATCTCCAAGTTGCTTAGCCTGGAGATGCTGCCCTTTAGGCTGGTAGAGACCGAGGCCTTTCCAAACCTCATGGCAGCGGCCGCCCCTCGGTATTCGGTCCCCAGCCGCCACTACTTTTCCCGATGTGCCGTCCCAGCCCTGCACAAGCATGTGTCAGAGAACATCATCCGTGCCCGGACCAACTCCGTTTCTGACAAGGTCCACCTGACCACGGACACGTGGACGAGTGCTGCCGAGCAGGGCCACTATATATCGCTGACGGCACATTGGGTTAACTTGGTGGAGGCTTGGACCGAGTCTGACCCTGGGGCTGCTCATATACTGCCAACGCCGAGGATTGCGGGGCCTACCTCGGTCCAGGTCTCAAAGGCCTACTATGCCTCCTCCTCCTCCTCCCACCCCACCTCCTCCTCCGAATTACCATCCGTGGGCATGACGCCATCAGTCGGTAGCTCTAGGCACAGCAGCAGTCGGTGCTCAAACTGCTGAGACTAGGCGATAAAAGGCACACCGCCCAAGAGCTATTACAGGGCATCACGGCGCAGACCGATTTGTGGCTGGCAGCGCTGAACCTGAAGCCAGGCATGGTTGTGTGTGACAACGGCCGTAACCTGGTGGCGGCTCTGCAACTCGGAAGACTGACACATGTGCCATGCTTGGCCCATGTGTTAAATCTCATAGTTCAGCGTTTCCTCAAGACATACCCCAATCTGTCTGACTTGCTCACGAAGGTGCACCGCATCTGTGCGCATTTCAGGAAGTCCAGCACAGATGCTGCCACTCTCAGCGCAGCGCCGCCTCCAACTGCCCGCTCACCGACTGTTGTGCGACGTGCCCACGAGGTGGAATTCAACATTAACCATGTTATCCAGAGTTTACCAGCAGCGCAGAGCGATTGTAGACTGCCAGATGTCAACTTCCACCAGAACTGGTAGTCAGGTCAGTCAGCTTCCTCAAGTCTACAATGAGGAGTGGACGTGGATGTCTGATATCTGTCAGGTGCTGAGTTACTTTGAGGCGTCTACACAGATGGTCAGTGGCGATGCCGCCATCATCAGCCTCACCATCCCGCTGCTTGGCCTGTTGAAAAACTCTCTGGTCAGCATGAATTCGGAAGCTTTGCGCTCATCACAAGAGACGGGGGGAAGAATATTCCCTTGTTGATAGCCAAAGCACCCTTAGGTCTGTTTCTCAGCGCATATCGGAGGAGGTGGAGGAGGATGAGGAGGAAGAGGAGGAGAATGTTGGCGAGACAGAAGAGGGGACCATTGTTCAGTCCTTCACTGTTCAGTGTGTATGGGCAGAAGAAGAGGAGTTGGAGGAGTTGGAGGAGGAGGAAATGGGCCGTCAGGCCAGTGAGGGGAGTGAATTCTTGCGCGTTGGGACTCTGGCGCATATGGCAGATTTCATGCTAGGCTGCCTATCCCGTGACCCGCACATTCAAAGAATTTATTCCAGCACCGATTACTGGATATTCACTCTACTGGACCCACGGTACAAGCAAGATCTTTCCACTCTCATCCCTGGAGAGGAAAGGAGTGTGAGAATGCATGAATACCAGCAGGCCCTGGTGCACAAGCTGAAACAGTATTTCCCTTCTGACAGCGCTCGCGGCAGAGGGCGTACTTCTGCGGGACAAGTAGCGAGGGAGAGTAGGCGAGCAGGCAGCTTTTCCAGCACTGGCAGGGGTACGCTTTACAAGGCCTTTGCCAGTTTTATGTCACCCCAGCAAGACACTGTCACCTGTCCCCAGTCTCGGCAGAGTAGGGCTGATCTTTACAGAAAGATCTTGAGGGAGTACGTAGCTGACCATACCATCGTCCTAAATGATCACACAGCTCCCTACAACTACTGGGTTTCAAAGCTGGACATGTGGCACGAACTGACGCTGTACGCCTTGGAGGTTCTTGCCTGCCCTGCCGCTAGCGTGTTGTCCGAGCGGGTTTTCAGTGCAGCTGGTGGCATCATCACCGATAAGCGTACACGCCTGTCGACTGACAGCGCTGACAGGCTGACGCTTATCAAGATGAATAAAGCCTGGATTTCTCCGGATTTTCATTCTCCACCAGGTGAAAGAAGCTCAACCTGAATAATGTATGCACTCCTCCTCCTCATTGTCCTCCTTCTCCTCCTCTTTGTACACTAAAGCAGAGGAAACTGGCTATTTTTTGCCAGGGCCAACTGGCTCTAGCTATAGTACTCTATGTATTTAATTTTTCTGGAGAGCCACCTACCCGGTCCTCTGTTTTAAGCAATTTTTGGGAGTGCCACATACAGGCACTCAATCTATTTAATTTTTCTGGAGGACCACCTACCTGCTCCTCTGGTTTGAAAACTTTTTTGGACTGCCACATACAGGCACTCAATTTATTTAATTTTTCTGGAGGACTACCTACCTGCTCCTCTGGTTTGAAAACTTTTTTGGACTGCCACATACAGGCACTATCCAAATTAAATTGTCTCCATAGAAGCCTCCACATGTCGTCTTTTTAGCTGGCTCCACACGTTGTCTCCATTGCTACCTCCACACGTTATCGCCATAGCTGCCTCCAAAAGTCATCCATATAGCTGCCTTCATACATAGTCTCCTTATCAAACGAACTGTGTCAGGCAGAATTTTGGGTTGTTTTCATGGATTCCACATCAAACTTGTTAACTTTGTCGCCACCCTGCTGTGTAATCCACAAAATATACTGCCAAACTTTTATCATTTACCAATATTATTTCAGCGCTTCTTGCGCATCTGTTTACATTCCCCTCACCCGCCATAACCCAAACTTATAAGAACGCTACTACACTTGATCTTGCGCCCGATTATTTCGGGCATTGGGTCTTTGAATGAACATGCATGTGAATGGTTGGTTTGCAACTTCAACCTTTAGTAAGGAGGATACCCGGATATCTCCAGGACACAAGGGAAGTCTTGAGGTCAATGGATAAGATGGAATGGTCCTCTAGTTTCTCCTGGGTAGGTTGCGATGTTGTTTCCCTGTATACTAGTATACCCCATGTAGTTGCTATGGAAGCACTTGATTACCACTTAAACAGATAGAGTTCGTATGAGTTTAATCATAAGTTAATCAGGAATTAACATGGTACTTAATGACTCACAATTTTTTTTCTTTTGATAGGGCTCATTACTTACAGATCCGTGGGGTCTCAATGGGGGCAAAATATTCCCCCGTCGCTGGCCAATTTGGTCATGGCCTATTGGGAAGAGAAATATATTTATGCTGATGACAACCCGTTTTTAGATTTGGTGCACTGGTATGGCAGATACATCGGTGACCTCCTAATGATTTGGGGGGGGCGATGTGTCTGCCATACGGGTGTTCATCGAGTACATTAATAACAATCCTTTTAACTTACATTGCGTCAGTAATAGAGACATTATTTTCCTTGATTTACACCTTACCATTAGCGACACAGGCAACACCATCCTACATGCTAACAGTTCTCATCCCATAAACACCATTAAAAGTATCCCCGTAGGAGAATTTACCAGAGCCAGGAGAAATTGTAGCACTACCCATGACTATGAAGTTGAAGCCAATAATATCACATGCCGACTGAAACAAAGAGATTATCCCAGGTGGATGCTAGGTAGAGCCAGAGACATAGTGGATAAAAAAGATCGTAAAACACTTTTGTACAAAAATTCCAAGGACACCCCATGCAAAGTATCCACTGATATCCCATACGTTACCCTAAAGTTCAGTAACCAATATTTTCAGATCAAACGCATCATAGAAAGAAATGTACCCATCTTAATGGAAGATGATAAACTGGCCAACATCTTACAACATGGATGTAAAGTGGTATCGAGACGATCACCAACACTAGGCAATCGTATTTCACCAAGTATGTTACAAGATCCCTCAATGGTCAGAACCAATACATGGCTTGATACAAAAGGTTTTTACAAATGTGGAACGCACCCATGCATAACATGCGGTTACGCTGAAAACAGTAAAACATTTACAAGTACTGATGGGACTTCGACATTTTATATAAAAAAACATCTTAATTGTAACAGCAGATACATAATATATATCATCAAATGTAATACTTGTAATTTAATGTTTATTGGGTGCACTATACGCAAATTTAAAGAAAGGTTCACTGAACATCTCAGAGACATTAATAACAACAAAAAAGAAAAGTGTCATAATAAAAAAAACATTTCTGGTGCAGTCAGACACTTTCTAGATATTCATCAGGGAAATACATCAAGCCTAGAAACATATGCTAGTGAACAAGTACAGGGACTCAAAAGAGGGGGTGACAGGCATAAAATACTAAGAGATAGAGAGGCTTTCTGGATCCTCCATTTAGACACAAGAATGCCGAGAGGCTTGAATTACAAACATGAGTTTTTATTTCATTACTGATAAAATGTTGTGCTTTTTGTATTCATTTATACTCACTCGCATCTGTGATGGCCATCACCTGCCAAAAAATACTATACACCCATACATTCTTTAGATATTCTAATGATCCCTTTGTATGTGTTCACACTAACGGAACACACATCATAATACATTAACAATATATATTTTCATAAGAACACTACTAAACATGGAGGGTATATACTTTGTTTCAAAATAATAGAATATACGTACCTCCTGTATTATTTATCATGTTACCATTGCTGTGAAATTGTTGTTTCCCGGTGACTTGTATACCACGAGAAGAATCTATGTGCGCATGCGCGCCGGAGAAACCTATCACTCTCACAACGAACCTCTACTTGTGAATCTTCCTTGATGGCACACTAGTTGTACATTTGGTAATAACCCATATTTTGTTCCGTTCTGTTGTACCATTGAGGATAAATGTAAAAAAAAATATTTGGTTCTCATTTCCACTTGCCTGTTTGTTTTTTCTTTAACCCTTGCTGTCAGCACACAAATTTGGATCGTAATCACGATCAATAACTTACAAAGTTGTGAATTCGTACATGTCTCATAGGTATGATCTCATGTTTAGGGGGTTCTTGATTAGAAATGTGTACATTTTTTACATATTATTGATTTTAAGGGTTAATTAAGTATGAATGTAGATACCGGAAACACTCTGATTCCGTCACTATGTACTTAGCATATTTACCCTGAGCTGTTGTACCTTTACTTGTGCCATGATTAAGGGTGCGTGTAGCACCTGAAACGCGTAGGCCTTGTCCCGCAAATGAAACAACTGGTGTTGCCATTGGGTTGTCATGTTTTATATTGGAAGAAAATCATACAGGTACCCTGCAGAAATCCACGCTGAAATTGTATTTTTCTGTGACCAGACTAGACAAAATATTTCCAAATTATTAAGATCATTGTTGTTGCATCTCACAATGTGCTGCTATGCTTGGAGTGCCTATTAATCGATTCTAAATATTAACCCTTTTAATGACCGTGGTAGAAAAATCCTCAACAAATTACGTAAATGAAGCAGTGTTTTTGTCATGTTATATCCAAAACAAATGTTACAAGAAATGATCTCAAGTCGTACCAACACCCAAATTGTACCAATAAAAATTATAGCAATAGCCCTAAACTAGCAGTGCAGGTTAGGTATCATCCAAATCATACTAACCTGCAAAATAAAGAGGTAAAAATCCAACATTGTGGATGTTGGTATATTGGGTCAATTTCTGTTGACCTTTAAACTACTAAAGCAAGAAGGTAGGGATGAGCATTGCATGATTATAGAGAAAAAAAGTAATTCTGAAAAAAACTAATTATGATAATAAATTCAAACCCCCAAATGAAGAAGAGAGAAAAGAGAACTTCATGTGTAGATCGGACTTTACAAATTCGTAGGTGGAGTAGATGGCAAAGCTGGACTGTTTACTTCGCCTGTGATTGTTGATCCGCTTGGTCCGGGACTGGATCGGTATAAAAGTGCGGTTCAGCCTCTCCATATGGCAGCTTCATATTGTATCTCCTATGGACAATATCTTGGAGCATGATAACTTGCATCTTATTAAAAAAAAGTATATGTTTTAATAAAAAGTATTAAAAAGTTTGTAATAAAAAAGTACAGGCCCTCTAAAGAAATAAACTGGCTGTCACAGTAGAGGGATATTAGTAATGGCACAATCTATCAAATGCCGTCTTCTCCATGGTAAGTATCATGGTGCACAACGTGATCAGGAATTATATAAATAAATAGACAGCATGATTAAAAGGGAATTAAAAATTAAAATCTTTAAAAAAAACCTTATAACCTCTTCAGTGGATGGAAAGTTAACATTCCTTATCAATCATACATATTTTTCTGTGACCAGACTAGACAAAATATTTCCAAATTATGAAGATCATTGTAGTTGCTGCTCACAACATGTGCTTAAACAATCTGAAATTTTGGTAGGGAATATTTCCGTTAACCCCTTAATGACCAGGCCCTTTTAAATTTTTCACTCCCCGCCTTTAAAATCTATAACTAATGCTATGAATATGATGAAAAAAGTATTTGCACCATTTTCTTGTGGGCTTGAATTTTACAACTTTCACTGAGTGCCCCAAATGTTTACTTCATTCTTTGGGTCAGTACGATAGTGAAGATACCAAATTTGTATACAAAACAAAATCATATAATCCAGCTTCTTGAACGGAATCCAAAGACAAGGTAAACTATCCAAACGTTTATTGTAGTATGTTAAAATATGTGTATAATCCAAAATACAGGATACAGGAATACACACAGGGTAGAAAAGAGACAAAAATGAATCACCCAATACAAATTTGTATAGGTTTTATATTGTTTTCATACATTTACAAAAATTAAAACCTCATGTACAAAAAAAATCTTCATTTGCCGTCTTCTGAAGCTTATAACTTTTTTATACTTTAGTGTATGGTGCTGTGGGTGGTGTAAGTTTTTGCCACTTTTAATGATGTTTTCAATTATACCATTTTGAGGACTGTACCCGTCTTTGACTTTTTATTGAATTTCTTATCTTTTGCAAAATGGCAAAAAAGTGTCACCTTTATTTTGTTTTAATTACTATGAATCAAAGAGTTGACAATCTTCCTAAAATCTGTTTCTAATGGTTTGACGGTTGCACTTTTGAAATTGATTGAAATATAGAGGTTTTGTATATTATATATTAGTTAGTATGGCAGTATGGTTGGTAAAACTATCTGTCTGATAAGGAGATTTCTGAAAATGTTGAGTTAGAATGCTGAAAATTGTGAATTTTTAAAAATTTTCAGCAAATTTTCTTTTTTTTTTATAAAAGCAAATCAAAATCCAGAGCAGCACTGCTAGTGTAACGAATATGAATGTAAGCCAACAAAAAAACTCCATGTAATATTTTCAAAAAACAGGCAAGAAGTAAATTTATTCATACCACACCGCATGTTTTGAAAAATAAATGTAAAACATATGAACCAAAATTTGTCCACTAACAACGACCTGTATGTCTCAAGAAAAAACTGCAAGAGAGGTTCCTGTGGGACCAGATGCGTTTTTACAGGTCTGGAATCAAGATCTGGTATATGCTTTTTTCCCGATACTGATGATAAGCAGAGTACTGCAGAAACTGTTAGTCATTCCAGGCAGAGTAAGTAGCACCCTTTTGGCCAAAAAAGAATTGGTTCCCGCTTCTACAGAAATTAGCAGTGGACTTTCCTTTCACCCTTCCAAAGAGGCCGGACCTTCTACATCAGGCACCAGTCCTGCATCAGAACCCAGGGTTTCTAAACTTATGAGCCTGGATCAGGAAAGCGCCCTCTTGAAATCAAAAGCACTATCGTGTAAGGTAATTAAAACCTTAAAAAAATAGTAGGAAGCCAGTAAATCATGCCATATATTTTAAAATATGGAAAAAGTTTTGTTCTTGGTCAAAAGATATACCCAACCAAAATTCTCCCAATATCTGTCAGATCTTTGATTTCCTGCAGGATGGGTTTGAAAAAGGACTGCAACCCAGTACCTTGAAAGTCCAGGTCTTGGCCCTAAGCGCCTTCTTTGACACCGTGCTAGCGGAACACAGGTGGATAAAAAGATTTTTACGTCCTACTATTAAAGAGTTGTCCCCTCAGTGGGATTTATCTTTAGTCTTGGATGTTTAAATCACGGGCCCTTTTGAACCAAATGACCCCCACAACATGCATTTCTTAGCTTGACAGCAATTTTTTGCCTAATTTCCATAGGAATCTGGAAATCATTTTGCCAACGTTTTGCCATCATCCAAAAAATTATATGGAAGAAAAGTGGCACAAATATCACCTTTGATAGGCATTATAGATTGAACGTCTCAGCTTCTAGAGATCTGGCCTTTGGCTGTAAAGTTATTCAGGCTGTGGTCCCTCCCTAACTGGGCATAATTTGGTATTGTCACGGGTGCTCCCGCGATCCCTGTTTCGGATCACGGGTGCTCCCGCGATCCCTGTTTCGGATCGCGGGTGCACCCGTGCCTCTCCAGGTTCTGGTGCCCGGCTGCACTCACCTCTCCCGGCTCCAGCGGCGTCCTCCCCAGCTCCCGCGGCTCGGCGCACGCATCCCCATCTCCTAGGGCGGCTCGCTGAGATTTAAAGGGCCAGTGCGCCAATAATTGGCGCTGGCCTGATTTAAATTCCAGCCTCTTCCTTTTGCCCTTGCTGGATCTTCAAGTCTTCCCATGAAGAGAAAGCTCTCCTGTGCGTTCCTGTGTTCCTGTGATTCCTGCATTCCTGTGATTCCTGCATTCCTGTGATTCCTGCGTTCCTGTGATTCCTGCGTTCCTGTGAATCCTGCATTCCTGTGCTTCCTGTGTCCTGTGATTCCTGTGTGCCAGTCCGTTACTGTGGTCCTGCGTTCCTGTGTGCCAGTCCGTTCCTGTGGTCCTGCGTTCCGGTGTGCCAGTCTGTACCTGTGGTCCTGCGTTCCTGTGTGCCAGCTCCTGCGGACATGAGTGGTGTCTCCTGTATTACTACCTTGGCAGCCACCACGGGCTAGTCGCACCTGTGGAACGACCTGGTGGAATCCCGCCGCAGCAAGTCCATCCCGCTTTGCGGTGGGCTCTGGTGAACACTGGGGTTCCACTTAGACTCCGGTCCCAGGTTGGCTACTGCCACCTCCCGCGGTGGTCCAGAGGGTCCACAGACTTCCGGCCCTGACAGTGAGATCCAGCCATGGACCCCGCCAAGGAGCCACGTCAGATACTGGCTGAACTTTCCACTGTTGTCGCCCGGCAGTCGCAGCAGATTGCTGCCCAAGGAGAACTTTTAGGCCAAGTTGCTTCCACTCTACAACAGCTGCTTGACTCCAAGCCTCAGCATCCAGTTCCGGTGACTACTCCTGCAGCAGTTTCTTCGACTACTCCTGCGACTTCGCCTGTCATCCCGGGTTGTTCCCCGGCACCAGAGCCTAGGATAAGTCTCTCTATGCCTAACAAATATGATGGCGATCCCACACAGTGCAGAGGACTCGTCACCTTGTGCTCGCTGCATATTGAACTTATGTCATCTCAGTTGGTCAGCGAACGTTCCAAGGTAGCCTTCGTCATCAGCCTCCTCACCGGGAAGGCCCTGGCCTGGGCTACGCCTCTGTGGGACAGGAACGATCCAGTTACGGCCACACTTACCAACTTCCTGGCAGAGTTCCGGTCCGTGTTTGAGGAGCCAGCATAAGCCTCACCTGCGGAAACAGCATTACTGAACCTACGCCAAGGAGACTCCACCGTTGGTGAATACGCTGTCCAGTTCCGCACTTTGTGGTCTGAACTCTGTTGGAAGGAGGCGGCCTTATGTGCAACCTTTAAGAAAGTCCTGTCCTCACGGGTTAAGGATGCTTTGGCTGCTCGTGATCTTCTGACTACTCTGAGTGGTCTTATCACCTTGGCCACCCGGATTGATGTGCGGTTCCTGGAAAGAGCTGAAGAATTGCGGCACGAGCGATCTCTAGTCCGGCTCCCACGTCTGCCACGGTCGGCTACGGTTTTCCAGAAGCCATTCCAGCCTCCCGTTACTCAGTCTGCTGGTGAACCTATGCAGGTTGATAGAGCCAGACTTACACCTGGAGAACGATCCAGACGTTTCCAAGAACGCCTTTGTCTATACTGTGCCAGTCCCAAGCACCTTATCGGGACTTGTCCAGTGCGTCCCCAACGTCCGGGAAAAGGCAGCACTTAGGGCTTTTGGGAGATGCGTCCCTGAGTGTGAATTCAGCTTCTCCACGTCTGATTATTCCGGTGCTTCTCAGTATTGGCACCGGTGCTCCCGTGCAGGTTTCCGCATTCCTGGATTCCGGTTCGGCGGGGATGCCGCTCTCGTTTCCCGGCATCACATTCCGGTGGTCCCTCTCAAGTCTCCTCTCGTAATTTCTTGTGGAAAGCTTCTTTCCGATCCGGTTCGGTCCCGCACGGAACCTATCCGATTCAGGTTGGAGCTCTACATCAAGAAGATTTGGTCTTCTATGTCTTGCCTCGCTCCACATCAGCTCTTCTCCTGGGTCTTCCCTGGCTCCAGCTACATGCCCCAATTCTCTATTGGAAGACTGGTGAGATTCTACGTTGGAGTCCTGAATGCCAATCCCAATGTATGGTGATTCCACTTCCGGTCTTATCCTCTTCTGTTTCTTCCAACTCTCGAACTCCTTCCATGTCTCCCTCCTGAAGCCAGTCATCTTGAACCGCTTCTCCCAGCAATCCCCTCCTCCGGCTCCTGATGCGGATTCCCCAGATGTCTATGAAGTTAAGTAGGTTCTGGACATGAAGTTCATTAGGGGTAAGCGGTTCTTTCTTGTAGACTGGAAGGGGTTCGGGCCCGAAGAGAGATCTTGGGAGCCCGAAGAGAACATTTTGTATTGGACTCTCCTCCATAGGTTTCTTGGGACCAAGAAGAAAAGGGTGAGGCCGAAAGGGGGGGTACTGTCACGGGTGCTCCCACGATCCCTGTCTCGGATCACGGGTTCACCCGTGCCTCTCCAGGTTCCGTTGCCCGGCTGCACTCACCTCTCTCGGCTCCAGCGGCGTCCTCCGCAGCTCCCGCGCGCCTCCCGTCTTCTAGGGCGCGTGCGCCGGCTCGCTGAGATTTAAAGGGCCAGCGCTGGCCTGATTTAAATTCCAGCCTCTTCCTTTTGCCCTTGCGGGATCTTCAAGTCTTCCCATGAAGAGAAAGCTCTCCTGTGCGTTCCTGCATTCCTGTGATTCCTGCGGTTCTGTGCTTCCTGTGTGCCAGTCTGTTCCTGTGTCCTGTGATTCCTGTGTGCCAGTCCGTTCCTGTTGTCCTGCGTTCCTGTGTGCCAGTCCGTTCCTGTGGTCCTGTGTTCCTGTGTGCCAGTCCGTACCTGTGGTCCTGTGTTCCTGTGTGCCAGCTCCTGCGATTTCTGACGTAAGTGGTGTCTCCTGTATTACTATTTTGGCAGCCACCGTGGGCTAGTCGCACCTGTGGAACGACCTGGTGGAATCCGCCGCAGCAAGTCCATCCCGGTTTACGGCGGGCTCTGGTGAACACCGGGGTTCCACTTAGACTCCAGTCCCAGGTCGGCTAGTACCACCTCCCGCGGTGGTCCAGAGGGTCCACAGACTTCCGGCCCTGACAGGTATGTCTCCTGGGGGCCGTCATGGGGGACGATATGGAAAAAAGGATTAAGTCCTTACTGGTAATTCGGTTTTTATAAGTCCACCATGACGGCCCTGATATTTTTCCTCCCATTTGTGTAAGAAAGTTTATATTATTACCTATGTATGTGAATTAACATACTAAATAAAATTGAGTTGAACCTATACTGGTGTAGTTATTTGGTAAAACACTGGTGGGAGGTTGACGGTGGGGCCTTTTAATGCTCTCAATTTCCTGTCCCTACAGTGGAAGCAACCTCCAATGGGCCGTCATGGTGGACTTATGGAAACTGAATTACCTATAATTACCGACTAATTCCTATTTTTTGTCACTGATCACATATATATTTCTCAATGAAATTTCCATAAATTAAATTTTCATCAACTAGTAAGCATCTTCATTCCTGCATCAGCCTTTGCTTGAGTATGCAGATTATCATGTAATTATAATTATTACAGCAGCACTGTTTTGTTCTATCTTTTCTGTTTGCTTATTGACTCGGTTTCAATTGGTTTAAATGTCATTTATCTTTTTAAAAGACAAACAAGCAATTATACCCTTTAACCCTAGGTGGTCTGATTGTTTCTACCATATACTGCAGTACTGATGTGGCAACCGATCACAACAAACTTACAAACCATCGTTACAGAGATGGCGGCGTCCAGGCGCTGCTATCTTTTAAACGGTGCTAATGGAAGGGTACAGGAAGGGTGCTAGCTGGTATTAGCGGTGGGTATCTTCTGCAATATGCAGCAAACTACACCTCTGTATGAAGAGGGCTCACCATGTGTCCCCTCTTCAAACAGCCTCCGCACATCTGCACCATACATGTACGGCACAGAGCATGAAGGGGTTAAAGCATGAAGGGGTTAAGTGTCCAGTAGCATTTTAATTCTTCATTATAGTGTAGGCCCACAACACTTTTTTGTTTCGGGGAACAAGCAAGAACTTGGCCCAAAATAGCCATTGTTTGCCGAATGTCTGCAAAATTACCTCTATTTTGATTCCACAGACATTACACTGTATGTATAGATAATAATAATAAGTAATAAAAGTCACATGAAAGACCAGAAATGGCTAAAGGAAAGGCTATGTATAAAGGAAATGTACCATCAAAATGAAGTAAAACATCCAGGCTGTTACAGTGTGCAGGGAGAACCAGAGGGGGAGTGCAAGACAGCCTGAAAGCCTGTAAAGCAAAAGAACAGAGGGGCTCTGGTAGCACCCCTGGGAGTACTTCAGTAAGCATCACTTTAAAAGTTGATTTAGAAGGCCATGGATAACAAATATAAGAGAGTTACCACAGTCACTGTGACTGGTAAGCAAGTGTCCCTGGTTGATCAGGCTTGATTTTGATGGTAGATTGGTAGAGCACTAAATATGACATGGACATGGAAAGCAATTCAGTTGAATTTGTGGAGTTCATCATTTGCTTCAGTTATGTTCATGCTCATTTAATTAAAACAAGAAACTCTCACTTTTTTTTATTCAGGAAGTACCTGGGTTACATACAAGATAGTTTGTAAATTAGTTGAATTTGTATGTAAGTCATAACTGATATATTTTATAATTGTAACTGCAGAAAAAAAAATGTTCCTGTGACAGTTTTCACAATTTTGTGCTCTCATGGGAACAAGGATTATCAATAAAGATTTACACTTTACAGCTGATCCTTGCAGCCTGGGAGTAAAGTAAAGCATTAAGAGAGCTTCACCAGAGGTCACAGTTGTACAGAGAGGTCCGTTTGTAACTAGGGGTTGTCTGTAAGTTAGGTGTCGGTATACTTGTTTGAATAGTGGAGAATGTCAAATTAATAAATTTTGGCTAGAAATCATCTCTAAAAACTTGATATATTTGCAAAAGTAGAATATCTCTGTAAAGCATCTCTGCAGTTT
Source organism: Engystomops pustulosus (assembly GCF_040894005.1). Classification (NCBI taxonomy): domain Eukaryota; kingdom Metazoa; phylum Chordata; class Amphibia; order Anura; family Leptodactylidae; genus Engystomops; species Engystomops pustulosus. The sequence goes on along the minus strand of NC_092412.1, from coordinate 182,756,053 downwards.
TCAAGCTGCTCTCCGTTTTTAGGGAAATCTAAGGTGAGTTTCCATTCTTTCACCTTTAAGAGGCTAACTCGGATCAATATATTTGCTACTTGTTGGGCTTATAGTATATTGCAGAACAATATGCTCACATTGGCATTTTTCTTTACATTATTTATTCAAGTGTATTAAAATAATAATAAATAAATATTTTATCATTTTCATAATTAAATAAAATTTTGTAAAAGCACTTCTAGGAAGGACAAGGTTTTAACTGAAGTTTTTAAATAGTTCTTTCAGTTGGTTGAACTCAAGATCAACCTATTATTGTCTAATGCTTCTGTTTAGATGGACCCCACAAAAGGTTCAAAAATTTTTAATCACTGTTGCTTGTCGGTTCTGTTATAAAGTTTACATGTCCATGGCCTTCTAAAGAAATCTGGTATGGTCTCTGTTTATGACAAAATAACCAACTGAGCTGAAGTTTAGGATTGGTGGTTATTATCAGTAGTGGACTAAGAGCCGCATATGATGAGGCTAAGAATATCCGAATATCATTCATGTCAGGACTCACATCAGCTAAGGTTAATGTGTAGATCCATAAAGAATTGTCAAGTCCAAATAGCACAACATACATGACAACCAATAAGACAACAGCTCTTGAAGCTTTGTATCGCGCCAATCTCCTTTGGGATCTGTACTCATTCATCATTTTTCTCATATGTTGTTCATGGTAAATCAAGATACACACCATGTAACCACTTGCCAGAATCATGGCTGTCACACAAACAAAATCCCGAATGGCATAAAATAGTCCATTGATAATATATGACCTATAATTCAAAAAGTCTGTGTCACAGTAGATCAAATGAAGAGTATATACTGAGGTTGTTACATTTTTCCTTGCATTGGCATTCAGGACAAAGAAAGGATATGTAGACAGATTCATGATCCAAAAAGCTAGAATAATGACTTTAACTCTTTGTGCTCCGTTTTGTTTTAGGGGAATCCAAATATGTTTCATTGGTGCAATGATTATGCACTGGTGGCAACTAAGCAAACTGGTGACGCATATAGACATTGCTCTACTCACTCTGTATGTGTATATGACAAGTTTGCACTCTGTGTCATTGAGCAAATCCTCAACACCTACAGCACTAAGCGACTGTGGTATAACACGTGAAAAGAGAACAAGGAAATTGAAAAAACACAGAACTGTCAATATCATATTGTTAGTGAGGAGTTTTCTTTCCATTATTTTCAGGTACATAAATTGTAGGCAAATAAAGATATTTCCTGGGATTCCAAATATAAGTAGAAGGATAAATCCAAAGGCTTTGATAATTGTACGCAGCTCCATTATGAATTCTAGTAAGCTGTAATAAAAATCATTTTTCAGAATTTTTGTTAACCACATTAACTTATCGTAAGGAATAAAAACACAAACATGATGAGCAAATAAATATACAAATGTGATTAGCTTAAGAGTAAAAGGACATAAAATGTATATTTACTTTAATTTATTTGAATTTGGTTGAGAACTTAAAGCATAGATAAATCTTAGATGTAAATGAATAGAGCAGATGATAACAATTTTGTACTTTATACTCAACTCTTCGTCCTTTTTCTGCTTATTTCTAAAGAAGTGAGCAGTGTATCTGAATACCTTCTGAGCTTCATCCATTTTAGACAGATAAGGGGACTATTGATTAACTCTTTCCATACCTAGAAAATATTTCACTTGATTCAGTTCTGCATAGAGATTAGACTGTCTGTAAAGAGTTAAAGAAAATCTACCATCAAAATCCATCATGATAAACCAGGGACGCTTACTCATAGATCCAGGCACAGAGCATATGGTAATCTTCTTATATGTGTTATCCATGGCCTCCTTCCTACTAAAATTAACCTTTATAATTATGCTAACGAGACTGAAGGACTAGGCCTCCATTTTAACCAAAATGAATATCAGCTCCATTGTATGGAGACTTCTGTACATAGAACTAAGTTGAGCTGTAGATTAACTGACCTACATTAATAGGAACAAATGTAAATTCTGAAGTATCATAGTAAGGGCTATTATTGATTGATGACTACTTAGAGATTAGTCTGATTATATTATCAACATAAAATAACATTGGTACTTTATGTGTATGCAAACAAGACTTAGTTCACCTCAGCATTACTTTGCATTTATCAAATACACGAATGTGGGTCTTGGAATTTAAATAGAGTTACATATATATATATATATATATATATATATATATATATATATATATACATACACTCACCGGCCACTTTATTAGGTACACCTGTCCAACTGCTCGTTAACACTTAATTTCTAATCAGCCAATCACATGGCGGCAACTCAGTGCATTTAGGCATGTAGACATGGTCAAGACAATCTCCTGCAGTTCAAACTGAGCATCAGTATGGGGAAGAAAGGTGATTTGAGTGCCTTTGAACGTGGCATGGTTGTTGGTGCCAGAAGGGCTGGTCTGAGTATTTCAGAAACTGCTGATCTACTAGGATTTTCACGCACAACCATCTCTAGGGTTTACAGAGAATGGTCCGAAAAAGAAAAAACATCCGGTGAGCGGCAGTTCTGTGGGCGGAAATGCCTTGTTGATGCCAGAGGTCAGAGGAGAATGAGCAGACTGGTTCGAGCTGATAGAAAGGCAACAGTGACTCAAATCACCACCCGTTACAACCAAGGTAGGCAGAAGAGCATCTTTGAATGCACAGTACATCGAACTTTGAGGCAGATGGGCTACAGCAGCAGAAGACCACACCGGGTGCCACTCCTTTCAGCTAAGAACAGGAAACTGAGGCTACAATTTGCACAAGCTCATCGAAATTGGACAGTAGAAGATTGGAAAAATGTTGCCTGGTCTGATGAGTCTCGATTTCTGCTGCGACATTCGGATGGTAGGGTCAGAATTTGGCGTCAACAACATGAAAGCATGGATCCACCCTGCCTTGTATCAACGGTTCAGGCTGGTGGTGTCATGGTGTGGGGAATGTTTTCTTGGCACTCTTTGGGCCCCTTGGTACCAATTGAGCATCGTTGCAACGCCACAGCCTACCTGAGTATTGTTGCTGACCATGTCCATCCCTTTATGACCACAATGTACCCAACATCTGATGGCTACTTTCAGCAGGATAACGCGCCATGTCATAAAGCTGGAATCATCTCAGACTGGTTTCTTGAACATGACAATGAGTTCACTGTACTCAAATAGTCTCCACAGTCACCAGATCTCAATCCAATAGAGCATCTTTGGGATGTGGTGGAACGGGAGATTCGCATCATGGATGTGCAGCCGACAAATCTGCGGCAACTGTGTGATGCCATCATGTCAATATGGACCAAAATCTCTGAGGAATGCTTCCAGCACCTTGTTGAATCTATGCCACGAAGAATTGAGGCAGTTCTGAAGGCAAAAGGGGGTCCAACTCGTTACTAGCATGGTGTACCTAATAAAGTGGCCGGTGAGTGTATATATATATATATATATATATATATATATATATATATATATATATATATATATGTATATATATATATATATATATATATATATATATATATATATACATATATATATAGAAAAAAAGAAAAATAGAAAAATCCGGAGCAGCACTACTGGTTTAAATGGTAAGGTGGTGCAAAGCCGTAAGTTCCGTGGCAAACAGTCTTTTGTAAATAAGTCCAAAAAATAGGCAGCACTCCAAGGTTGTAGTCAAAAACGTGAGGGTGAAGCTTTATTCCATGGCAACGTTTCGGTGGTTTAATCCACCTTGATAAACGTTGCCATGGAATAAAGATTCACCCTCACGTTTTTGACTACAACCTTGGAGTGCTACATATATATATATATATATATATACATTTATATATATATATATATATATATAATATATAGTAGTAAGCACTTAAATAATCAACTTGTGCAATTATGATCTTCATCTTTTACATATAGAGCTAACTTTTTTATACAGATGTGTGTTTTCTAACCTTTCTGCCTGTTAAATTACTTTAGATTGTGTGCAATTCCTAAGAGGAATAATCTTAACCCTTTTATGACCCACGACGTAATAGCACATCACGGGTCAGCTGCGGGTGCATGGAGAGGGCTCACGGGCTGAGCCCTTTCCATAGCCGGCAAGTCTTTGCTGCAAATCGCAGCAAAGACTTACCGGTAACACCCGCGATCAGTGCTAGCAATGCTGCCATCGGCTTCAAGAAGATGGCGGCGCATGGGCTATCCGTTGGGTGATCCATTCCCATGACAGCCTTTGGTCTTCTGAAGACCTGCGGCTGTCTCGTTTCAATCCATTGATTACAATGTGCGGTTTCCACACTGTAATAAATGAGGAGGAAAATCCCCATATACTGCCATAGAGTAGTATGGCAGTATATGGTAGGATCAATCGGACAACCGAAGGTTAAAGTACCCTAGGGAGTCTGAAAAATAGTAAAAGTAAAAATTAAAAAAATTTTGTTAAAAAAAATTTTATAATAAAAAAACCCCTAAAAATTCAAATCACCCCCTTTCCCTAGAACTGATATAAATATAAGTAAACAGTAAAAATCACAAACACATTAGATATCACCTCATCAGAAAATTCCCATTCTATCAAAGTATAATAACTGTTTTTCACTGCATTTAACCCTGTTATGGAAAATAGCGAAAAGTCAAAAATGGCACTTTTTTGCCATTTTGAAAAATATAAAAAATCAATAAAAAGTGATCAAAAGGTCATACAGTCCTAAAAATGGCAGCATTGAAAACTTCATCAAAAGTTGCAAAAAAAAAATACCACCCACAGCTCTTTACACCGAAGTATAAAAAAGCTATTCGCGCCAAAATAAATTTTCAAAATAAAGAAACATTTCTACACAAGTTTATAAAGTAGACCTGTCATTTGGGGTGCACAGTGAAAGCTGTAAATTCCAAGCCCACATGAAAATACTTCCAATGCGGTGCATTTTGATTTTTTTTCCCGCTTCCCAGTACATGGCATGGAAGAAATACTATCACTTTGAAGTGCAATTTGTAACACAGAAAACAAGTTGTCACAGAGGTCTTTACGTGTAAAAAAAAGTTATACATTTTTGATTGTGTGGAGTGAAAAATAAAAATGAAAAAACAAAAAAGGGCGAGGTCCTTAAAGGGTTAACGGTAATCTTAAATGAATTTTTTTGGAATATTTAGAAACAGGTAAAAAGATTAGGATGGGTTAGTTTGTACATTTTCACACACTTGAATGGACTTTTTTCTACTTTGTGTTGTATGAAATAAATTCAGTTTGGTTATTTTTATGTGAACTTAAATCAAGTTCTGATTCATAAATTAATGAATGAGGAAAACTTACACACCACAAATTCTAAATGGCATAGAAAAATATTTAGAAGTATTAAATACGTTTTCTACTTTACATGTTTACATCAGATTTAGTCAGATGTGTAAATATTGAAAATCTAGTCAGAAATCTACCTCAGGTGCAATAATCCTGACATATTCAGGGAAAAAAAAGAATATTTGTTGTATGTTTTGTAGGTATTAATGTATGAGATTTGGCAGATTTTTCTCAGGAGTTCATGCTATCCGAACAGTTCTCTGACATGAGAATACAATCCTGAAATACAATGAGGGTATGAAAATTTGAAAGTGTCATTTGTTATTGATCATATTCTATTTCATTTGCTTATATTCTTTAAAATATCATCAAAAAATAGTGAATTAAGTACATTTCTTAATGACTTAACTCCACTGCACTAATAACTGTAATACATAAAATACATACAGAAAAGAATCAACAAAAAGGTGTCAAATAACTGAGTGTAAAGAAAAGATGTGAGTTAACATAGAATAGCTGCAGTAATTTATTTTATGTGCACATTACCATACCTGTAAGCCCTATACAGAGATAAGTCTTTACTGATTTACTATTTGATATGTGTGGAATTCTGGAATATAAATATTATCTATCCTGTAATATAAACATTATCTATACATCATGTGGTGACTTCCATACCTCCTTAAAGTGTGTTTATGTCTTCTTCTGGGAGAAATTCTCCATTATTGCAGAGACCTGTATTTATATACCAGTTCCTTTCATGCCATTTCACTAGAGATTAATTAAAGCTATACCACATATGTACCATGTTTTTATGTTTCATTTTTAGCATGTGTAACGAAATATATGCAGTGTTTACCCCCCAACTTGAACAGTGATGGTGAATGGAATGTGTGAATGTGAAATGTGCAAAGTCCTCTCTCCAGGAATAATAAGAAAATTCAGTGTATATACTTTTACTAAAGAATACATATCTAATTCCATACACACCCGATGTCAGATAAAATATGATGTATGGATACATGGCTGGGGGGCTATAAACTACTTATACCTCCTCTGGAGTTACCATTCTTTCCTGATACCCCATCACTACTGTCTTCTTTTGGTTTATAGAGACCAATAGTGCTATCCTCAACACTGGTGCGCGCCTGCTTCTACAGGAATTCAGGTGCACGGCTGCAGGAGAACAAGAGTGGCGGAGGTGGTAAGTATAAGTAGTTTATTGTTTTCAATCCCTCAAGTCATATATATTTTTTATACCCAGAAAACCCCCTTGAAGGACACCTGTCATCAGGTCTGTGTCACTTGTCCTGTCACTACTACCTGTTGGAGCTGCTCACAAGGATCCATCCCAGCCTTAATCTAGTCAATTCATACATTAATCATTGCAAAATCATATTTTCTTTATTATGTAAATGAGGCTGGTCACATGGTCAGAGGCAGTGATGTCACCCCTGTTCCCCCTCCCCTCTCCTCCCCGTGCTCATGTCTGCGTGTAATGTTTTCTAAAGTATTGCTAGTGTATGTGCTTTACCTGCTGACATGCTGCATCCTCTTATACACATGTAAGAGACACAGACATCAGCTACACAAGTACCTGACATGTTCTGCTGTAACATGGCTGCCTGGAGCTGCTGTATCTCTCCTATATACACACACAGGCTGCAGGGGGTGTGGCCACCAGGACGCACATCATTATACAGCCTCACATCATTATACAGGCTGTCAGTCATGCACTGGGGGTGTGGCTGTGCCTCCCGCTCATGAATAAGCCGGACAGCTGGAATATGCTAATGACTAATTGGACATTTCACAGGTCATTTGCATACAGCTTTTGGACCTCATTGCTTAAGTTTACAGGCATGTAGAAGGACAATGAAGGGATAGAGGCAATGCTCCCTAATGGCAGTTTATGAAAATATATTTAGTTTAGGGGGGTTATTTTGCCTGACGGGTTCTCTTTAAGTTTATTTCATGTTCTTATTTGTCCTCCCTTTGGTCTATAAATCTTAACTACCTGTAACTTAAATACAAATAAAAAATTGCTATTGTTTACCAGTTTGGATTTAAAGGCTTCAAAATGAAAACTGTTTATTTTATTTATAAATTCTTTATGTTTTGTTTTGACGTATCAAGATACACACACCTATACACCTGGTCTGACATCGGAATCCCTTATAAGACTAAGGGCAAGTCTATAATACCAATTATCACTGGCAAAATAGGTAATGATAGGCTTGGGTTTGTTTTTTATATTTTCAGAAAGGATAGATTGGGTCCAATTGGTTTTAAAGGAGCTGGCTCGCAAAGGGGGGGGGGGGAGTTGGGAAGGGAAGGAGGGAGTATGTTATTGATAATATGCCCACATGTTAACTCAGAATGTGAACACTGCATAGGAATAGCTACAATTGTAACTATTTTGAAATACTTCAATGACCACGACTTCTTTTTGTAGCACACTATAATACTAGAGCCTAAGGCAGTAATATGTACACACTTCCCTCCATGTTGTATTTGTTAGGTTTGTAAAATATGTTCAATAAAAATATCTGATTAAAAAAAATAAATAAAAAAAAGATACACACGCCTCGTTCATGCTAAATTATAAATGTCCATTGCAAAATTAAAAGGTAGGAATGAGAATGTGCAGTATGTAGAGTACAGTGGCTGCATTGGAGATTGCAATGTGGAAAGGATTTTGTTAGCATGATCATAACAAATTGATTCCAATTGAAGCATTTCTCCAAATACATGCAAAGAAGGGGCGGACTAGCATAGTATATAAAAGAGATAATTTATTTTCAAATATCTTTAATTGGGTTTGTGTATAAATAAAACAACAAGTTTAAAGTAATCATTTTACTCAGTGCTCATACACATAGACATATACACTCACCGGCCACTTTATTACGCACACCTGTCCAACTGCTCGTTAACACTTAATTTCTAATCAGCCAATCACATGGCGGCAACTCAGTGCATTTAGGCATGAAGACATGGTCAAGACAATCTCCTGCAGTTCAAACCGAGCATCAGTATGGGGAAGAAAGGTGATTTGAGTGCCTTTGAACGTGGCATGGTTGTTGGTGCCAGAAGGGCTGGTCTGAGCATTTCAGAAACTGCTGATCTACTGGGATTTTCACGCACAACCATCTCTAGGGTTTACAGAGAAAAAACATCCAGTGAACGGCAGTTCTGTGGGCGGAAATGCCTTGTTGATGCCAGAGGTCAGAGGAGAATGGGCAGACTGGTTGAGATGATAGAAAGGCAACAGTGACTCAAATCGCCACCCGTTACAACCAAGGTAGGCAGAAGAGCATCTCTGAACACACAGTACGTCGAACTTTGAGGCAGATGGGCTACAGCAGCAGAAGACCACACCGGGTGCCACTCCTTTCAGCTAAGAACAGGATACTGAGGCTACAATTTGCACAAGCTCATCGAAATTGGACAGTAGAAGATTGGAAAAACGTTGCCTGGTCTGATGAGTCTCGATTTCTGCTGCGACATTCGGATGGTAGGGTCAGAATTTGGCGTCAACAACATGAAAGCATGGATCCATCCTGCCTTGTATCAACGGTTCAGGCTGGTGGTGGTGGTGTTATGGTGTAGGGAATATTTTCTTGGCACTCTTTGCGCCCCTTGGTACCAATTGAGCATCGTTGCAAAGCCACAACCTACCTGAGTATTGTTGCGGACCATGTCCACCCTTCATGACCACAATGTACCCAACATCTGATGGCTACTTTCAGCAGGATAATGCGCAATGTCATAAAGCTGGAATCATCTCAGACTGGTTTCTTGAACATGACAATGAGTTCACTATACTCAAATAGCCTCCACAGTCACCAGATCTCAATCCAATAGAGCATCTTTGGGATGTGGTGGAACGGGAGATTCGCATCATGGATATGCAGCCGACAAATTTGCGGCAACTGTGTGATGCCATCATGTCAATATGGACCAAAATCTCTGAGGAATGCTTCCAGCACCTTGTTGAATCTATGCAACGAAGAATTGAGGCAGTTCTAAAGGCAAAAGGGGGTCCAACCCATTACTAGCATGGTGTACCCAATAAAGTGGGCAGTGAGTGTATAAGGGCTAAAACACACACCGTTGGTAAGCCTGTAAATTATGTACTGAGCTGTGTCCTGTGTCATGGACCAACCACACTTCCAGATAAGAGACAAAATGTATGAAGAATAGAGATGAGCGAGTATACTCATCCGAGCTTAATGCTCGTTCGAGTATTAAGGTACTCGAAACGGTTTGTTGCTCGGACGAGTATTTCCCCTGCTCGAGATCGAGCATTTAATTAAAAAAACACAGTGAAGAACAGTGAAGAATAGAATAAAAATTGTGAACACAGGATCATTTAAGTGAAAAACACAGGGAAGAATAGATTAAAGATGTTCGGCACATCTGCTTACTTGTCGGGAGATACGCGCGGAACGGTGCGAACAAAATAGTATGTGAAGAACAATATATATGTGTGAAGAACACATTGAAGAACCCGGGGAGCAGCACAGAGACACCAGGGAGCAACACAGAGACCTCAAAGTTCGATGTACTGTGCGTTCAGAGATGCTCTTCTGCCTACCTTGGTTGTAACGGGTGGCGATTTGAGTCACTGTTGCCTTTCTATCATCTCGAACCAGTCTGCCCATTCTCCTCTGACCTCTGGCATCAACAAGGCATTTCCGCCCACAGAACTGCCGCTCACTGGATGTTTTTTCTTTTTCGGACCATTCTCTGTAAACCCTAGAGATAGTTGTGCGTGAAAATCCCAGTAGATCAGCAGTTTCTGAAATACTCAGACCAGCCCTTCTGGCACCAACAACCATGCCACGTTCAAAGGCACTCAAATCACCTTTCTTCCCCATACTGATGCTCGGTTTGAACTGCAGGAGATTGTCTTGACCATGTCTACATGCCTAAATGCACTGAGTTGCCGCCATGTGATTGGCTGATTAGAAATTAAGTGTTAACGAGCAGTTGGACAGGTGTGCCTAATAAAGTGGCCGGTGAGTGTATGTCCTTCATCCAGCATAACATTATTTACTTATTTATTTCTATCTTAAAATCCTTTGAGTTTTCTCCTTGGTTGGGTCATATGATCTTATGGTGTCCTTTTGCAAATTAAATGCATTTCTTTTGTTGAGTCATCTTCACAGTCAGGTTTTTTGTATGGTAACATAGACGCATTGTATTTACTATACACCTGGTGCTTGGTGTATGGTGCATGGGATACACTATACTGTACAGGCTCTCCATGGGGAAAATATTGAGTATACGGGGAGGGGGTTATATTCTCTTTTCACATCTTGTCACAGTTATAACGTAGAAGATGTTAGTGCAGAATGCCTTTTGGTCTCTTAGATTTTGTAACAGATTATAGTAGATTATAGTGAGATGGGTAAATACACTGTCCCTGATTAGGCACATATTTTAAAGTCTCTGACCAAGTTATATGTCTTTCACATTCTTCATTTGTTTTATGGTTTGTGTAATCAGGTAGGGGGAGCAAAGAAAAGTAAAAACTGATAGTGCCCTTATAAATCTAATTTTCAACTATGAATTGAGAAGGTAATATAAAAATTAAATATTTAACGTGGGGTAAAAGTAATTTCCAGCTGGATAGAGTTCTGTATGAAAATCTGGATATAAATTTTTTGCTGCTAGTTAGTCCAACAGTGTAAATATATGATTATTTTAAAAGCATTAAAAAGGTATGAAAAAGTTAATTACTAATGTTTCGAGCTTTGATCATTGCTCTGTGTGACAAGAAACGACGATTGGTTGCCATTACAGGCTGGAGCTTTTATGAAACTGAGTTGAGGCATAGGGAATTGAAAGGAATTTCCCTCATGGTAGGGATATATAGGACTTGTTGCATCATCTATGAATACCCTGTACTTAATATCAACCTAGATCCCCACCCATCTCTTTCCCTCAACTGTCTATTCTCTGTTCTATTGCTCATCTTACCATCCCTGTTGGTCCCGCCTCTAGTAGACATCTGAAGGTATAAACCATTTTTGTTAAATACTTCATTGTTATACGACAGCACCTGTTCTGAGATATCTGTGGTCCTGGATCAATGTATGTTTATGGTTATGTTATGGGTATAGGGTATGTAATACAGTGAACTTTATTTATAGTCTAGAATTTGACACCCATTTAGAGCACTATACAGCACCGTAGTAGGTATTCACTAATTGTACTTCTAGCTCTGTACACTGAAGTATGAAAATGTCATTAGCGTCAGAAGATGGCAAAATGAAGAATTTTTTATTTGTTCAGAAAGGGTTCATTTTTTAAAATGTATTTAAACACAATAAAACCTGTATAAATTTGGTATCCTTGTGACCTTGTGATCATACCAACCCAAGTCATTCAGAGGACACAGTGAAAGCTATAAAAACTAAGCCCACACATAAATGGCACAATTGCATTTTTTGATCAATATTAATTTTTTTCTCCACTTCCCAGTACATGGATACATATTGTTACTATGAAGTTCAATTTGCTACACAGAAAAACAAGTCCTCGCACAGCTGTATACATGAAAAAAATTTAAAAGTTATACTTTTTTAAGGTGAGGAGTAAAAAATGGAAATGGTGACCTATGGTTGTATTCAGAGGCTGGTTGTGCATTTTTAGTTTCAGGCTGAGAGGTCAGTATATGCTCCTCTGTAGATTTGTATACATGGACAACACCTTTCAGCTATGTGCAATAATGAGAAATGACAAAGGGAAAAGTATTTTTCCTTTGTTTGTGAAAACACTTCAAGACACTTTTTAAATGAAGAAACTAGTTACATGTTTTGCTCAGGTGGGAGTTTTGCCCATTCTTACACACAAACACTCTTTAACTGGTTGATGGCGGGCGGCCAGTCCCGGTGTATGGAAACGGCTCACGGGCTGAGCCCTCTCCATAGCCGGTAAATCTTTGCTGCAAAGACTTACCGGTATCACCACGATCGCTGCCGGCAAAGCTGCTTGCAGCTTCAAAAAGATGGCGGCACATGCCTGTGATCGTCGCTCCCCGTGACGTCATTCGGGAGCGGCGATCCATCTCCATGGTCTTCCGAAGACCCGAGGCTACTTCGTTTTAACCCCTTTATTACAATGTGCTGATAGCACATTGTAATGAATAAGGAGGGCAATCCCCATATACTGCCATACTGTAGTATGTCAGTATATGATAAGATCGATCAGACAACCTAGGGTTAAAGTACCCTAGGGAGTCTGAAAATAGTAAAAAGAAAAAGAAAAAAAGAAAAAAAAATTATAATAAAAACCCCTAAAAATTCAAATCACCCCCCTTTCCCTAAAACTGATATAGATCTAAATAAACAGTAAAAAAACATAAACAAATTAGATATCAATGCGTCCGAAAATGCCTGATCTATCAATATATACTAACAGCTTTTCACTGCGTTTAACCCCGTAATGGAAAATAGCGCCCAAAGTCGAAAATGGCACTTTTTTGCCATTTTGAAAAATATTTAAAAAATCTATAAAAAGTGATCAAAAGGTCGTACAGTCCTAAACATTGAAAATATTATCAAATGTCGCAATAAATGCCACCACCCACAGCTCTGTACAACAAAGTATGAAAAAGTTATTAGTGCCAGAAGATGGAAAAAAAAATTTGTACAGGAGGTTTTAATTTTTTGTAAATGTGTGAAAACATTATAAAACCTATACAAATTTGCTATCCCCATAATTCTATCAACCCAAAGAATAAAGTAGACATGTCATTTGGGGTGCACAGTGAAAGCCGTAATATCCAAGCCCACAAGAAAACGGCGCAAATACATTTTTTCACCATTTTCACTGCATTTGGAATTTTTTTCTTGCTTCCCAGTGCATGGCATGGAATATTCAATACCATCACGATGAAGTGCAATTTGTTACAAGCCATCACACAGCTCTTTACATGTAAAAATAAAAAAGTTATAGATTTTTGAAGGTGGGGAGTGAAAAATGGAAATAAAAAAACAGGAAAGGGTCCTTAACCGGTTAAATTCTGAAGGTTCTATAGGCTCCTTCTTATAATTCTGACCTTTAGTTTTTTCTTAAGGTTTTCTATTGGATTCTGGTCATATGTTTGGCTTGGTCATTTTAGCAGTTTTATCTTCTTTCTCTGAAAGAAATTGAGAAGTTTCCTTGGTTTGTGTTTGGATTCACTGTCCTACATAAATGTCCTTCCTCATTTCAACCTCATCAACCTGGTAGATGGCAGCAGATCTTTATCAAGAATTGCTTGGTACATTTGTCCTTCCATCAATTACATGATGGTTACCAGTGCCGTATGCTAAAATAACAGCCCAACACCATGATATTTCCACCAACAAAATTTGCTGTTGGTGTGGTGTTTTCATAGAGATATGCAGTACTTTAGAACTTCAAACTTTGTATAAATTAAGCAATCCAAAAAATTCTAATTTTGTCTCATCTGACTACAAGTATCTCGCAGACTTATCTAAATATTGTAGAGCAAACTTTTTTTTTTTTAAGTTTTTTACTTTATCCAAAAGTTACATACAAAATTCCTTTATCCTTTATATTGTAGAGCAAACTTTAAATGTAATTGAACATGCTTTTTGTTCAACAGTGGAGTCTTTCCATCAGTGGTTCTTGGACATCTCTTTTGGTAATTCTTTTCACTCCTCTGTCTGAAATCTTGTAGCTGGTAATGGCCAATTTATGGTGAAATAATGTTCTTTGCACTTCTGAACTACAATAATGCTCACTGGAACCTCTAGTAGTTTAGAAATTATTTTGTAAGCAATGTGACAAATATTTCCATCGAGCTTTCTTAATATATTAAAATGATCTCTGGATGACTTACTACCACACAGAGCACTCTGAAAATGTTAATGGAACATGTTCTGTACCAACTATTCAATGCATGCCAAGAAAGCTGACATTTATTTCTGCTGCTGTTGAGTGCATTCATTAGGACTGGCATTTTGAGCGTCATTCTTAAAATAAAAAGTGGGGTGACTCAAAGCATACCTTCTCAACCAATTCGGAATGTAAATATTGTGCTCATGGATAGTTTAGAGAATCAAAAACTGAAAATGAGTATAATAGGTAGTGTGCAGAGAACCAATATTCAAACCCTATTACTGTTGCAAGAATTGATTACCAGGGTTATAGTAGGCAGTGTAGTATTTATTATCTCCCCTATAATTCATGAGATTGTTGCTATCTGGATAAATATCTGGTTACATACTAAGAGATACTCTGATATACAAATTCCATCTAACGTTGCCATTTAGGCACGATCAGTGTGAACACTCCTCTACAGAGACATTTAGTTATAAAGACACTCCATGGCAGATATATCTACTGAAGTTTTAATTTAGCATTGTGTTTTATACTGTACTTACATAAATATAGAGGAGATAATAAAAACTAAACTGCCTACTATAACCCTGGTAATCAGTTCATGCAACAGTAATAGAGTTTGAATATTGGTGCTCTGGACACCCTAATATAATCAATCTTAAAATCCCTTCTATTGGTGCTTCCGGTTCCCATATCGACTAAGAGGAGTTGAAGAAATTGAGCAACAAGCATTCTAAAGCTCCTTTTGTACATCCAGATTTCTGTACTACATTCACAAGCACCCTATTTTTTGCTATGTGCTCCAGTGTTGCCCCACACCAGTGGAAACCATCATGCAGCTTCCTGTATGCCTACAGAGATCCCAAACACCACTGTCAAGCATCCCACACTTATCCTTGTGGTAAGACCTCATAGCTGTTTCTTGAAGTGCATTCTGGCTTTTACTTGCTCTTGCAATGGCATACAATCCCGTTGACGGTCTGCTCCTGGACTGACATGTGCAAAAACTTCTGCAAACCCCTGCCAGAAAGTTCCTTTCACAAGTGTGGATCTCTTGTGCAACCATGGAAAAAAATCATGTATACAGTGGACAAAAGAATGCCAAGGTATATGTCCCATAATTTTTACAGTCTCATAGACTTCTATGGAGACAACGTGATGTAAGAGCGTCACAAAATAGGACATGTTTTATTTTTTATTTTGCAATCTCACATCACATTTACAATAAGGTGAGAAATATGGTGATAATGTAGGTCACGCAGACATTTTTAGGACGTAAAAAAAATGTTACAGTGCCTTTTTTATGTGAAAATAAAAATGGTCATGTGAATGAAGCCTTACCCACAGTAGTTTCCAAGAGTAATTAAAAGATCCCAGCAAAATGAAAGTATACTGAATGGTATAGCAAATGCAACTGTATGTCATATATCAGTGTCATACATTCAGTGCATACATACAAATGTAGCACTGGTTATGACTGCCCCATTAACAAGTTAACCAAATAAAGTTAAATCAAGTTATAACATATATAACATATATAAGCATATGTAAAAAAAGTCAAAAAACAAAAATGAAACAATGATTTCATTATATCTCAATATCTTATGATTTTGTTATTAAATTATGCACATCTTATTCCAGTGTTATTAACTAATCGAGAAGACAAGTCCATTGTTCCTTGCATCTTTTAGAAAAGATTTCTTCTCAAACAAATATTTCCAACTGTGTTTTAGTTTAGGGTTAGTTATAATAATGACTATTGGGCTTAGTGTTGCATAAGAGGATGCTAAGAATATCCGGATATCATTCATGTCAGGACTTACATTAGATAAAGTCAATGTATAAATCCACATAGAATTATCAAGCCCAAAAAGAACCACATAGAGCGCAACTAGTAAGATGACCGCTCTAGAAGCTTTGTACTCCATTGATCTTTTTTTACCTTTGTCTGAACTCCTTATTCCTTTCACAGTTTTTTCATGTCGAAGTAAGGTAAATAATATATAAATGCTAGCAAGTGCCATCAGTCCCACAAAAATAAAATCTCGAAAGGCGTAAAGAGTTCCATTGATAATGTAAGCTGTATAGGTTACAAAGTCTGCATCACAGTATACCAAGTGAAGAGCATATGGTAATGTTGTGATATTCTTTCTGGCAAGTGCATTAAGAATGCTGTAGGGATACATTAAGAGGTTGACAAAACATAAGATGATGATGATGATCATGATATTTTGTGAGACCTTCTGTTTTAGGTAAATCCACACTTTAGTTGATGGAGATATCAGAATGCACTGGTGACAACTGAGTAGGCTGGTAGTACAAATAGACATAGCCCTACTTACTCTGTATGTATATATGACAAACTTACAATCAGCATTGTCTAGTAAATCTTCTATGCCTATTGCATACAGAGATTGTGGAATGATACGGGAAAGGATAACTAGCAGATTGGCCGTTGCCAATACGGTCAGTATTGTGTTGGTTGGGAGAAGCTTCTTCTCAATGATTTTGATAAAGGTAAATTGTATAAGAATGAACATATTCCCTGGTATTCCAATTACAACAAGTAGGAAAAACCCTATGGCTTTGAGGAGAAGATAAGGGCCCATTTGAAGTCTTGTAGTTCTGCAACCTAAAAAAGCTGAAATAATAAAATATAAGGAAAGTGTGAGTAAAGACTTTTTCCATAATGCATAAAACCCCCACCGCTAATAACCGCGGTCAGTGCTAGCACCGATCGCGGCTATTAACCCCCCTGTTGCCGCCGGCAAAGTCGCCGGCGGCATTTAAAAGACGGCGGCGCGCGGGCGCCGCCATCTTTTTTTTTTTCGATCGCCACGCCCCCGAACGTCATCGGGGGGCGGCGATCGGTTGCCATGGTAGCCTCGTGTCTTCTTTTGACACGAGGCTATCTGGCAGCTGCAGATTCGTTACAATGAGCCAGTGGCTCATTGTAATGAATGTGCTGCAAAAATGCCATATATTGCAATACAGAAGTATTGCAGTATATGGTAGGAGCGATCTGACTATCTAGGGTTAATGTACCCTAGATGGTCTAAAAGATAGTGAAAAAAAAAATGTAAAAAAAAGTTTAAAAAATAAAAAAAATTAATAAAATATTAAAAGTTCAAATCACCCCCCTTTCCCTAGAACGGATATAAAACATAATAAACAGTAAAAATCACAAACATATTAGGTATCGCCGCGTCCCAAAATGCCCGATCTATCAAAATATAAAAAGGTTACGGCCGGCGGTGACCACTGAGACAGGAAATGGCGCCCAAATGTCCGAAATGCGACTTTTACACCTTTTTACATAACATAAAAAATGAAATAAAAAATGATCAAAATGTCGCACAGACCTTAAAATGGTAGCAATGAAAACGTCGCCTCATTTCGCAAACAATGACCCCTCACACAGCTCCGTGCGCCAAAGTATGAAAAAGTTATTAGCATCAGAAGATGGCAAAAAATTTTTTTTCTTTTTTGTACACATTCGTTTAATTTTTGAAAAAGTATTAAAACACAATAAAACCTATATAAATTTGGTATCACCGCGATCGCACCAAACCAAAGAATAAAGTAGGTGTTTTATTTGGAGCGAAGAGTGAAAGTCGTAAAAACTGAGCCCACAAGAACGTGACGCACGTGCAGTTTTTTTTCAATTTTTCCACATTTGGAATTTTTTTTCAGCTTCGCGGTACACGGCATGTTAAAATAAATAACATTACGGGAAAGTAAAATTTGTTACGCACAAAATAAGCCCTCACACAGGTCTGTACACGGAAAAATGAAAAAGTTATGGATTTTTGAAGTTGGAGAGCGAGAAATGAGCCGAAAAACCCTGCGTCCTTAAGGGGAAATAAAAAAAATTGCAAAAATAGTGATTTGTGGGATTTCACTTGTAAAACTTAGAATTTTCAAAAATCCCCAAAAAGTGTCAAAGTAATTTAATTTTCAAAGTAAATAAATTTTTAAGGTTGTCAAGATGATACAGTTTTGCACAATGCCAAGGCATTTGCTCCAAAACTTGATAAATCATTCCACACTTTGGACAAGATTATGTGATATTATAACAAATATTAGACAAGATTTAAGGTGAGGCATAAAGTATAACTGAAAATTAAACATAGTTTAAGAAAAGCAGTAAGATATATTCAAGATCACTCTATTGGTTCCCTTAAATATTGTGAACCCACCAAATTCTTATTCCTTCCTATTTTGTAATGATAAAATGACCTCACACCATTTGAATACTGATGTTTTTGAGCTTTATATAATGAAAATAAGCACTGTGAATAGAAATTAGAGGGCAATTCTGCCTAGTACCTCTACTCAATTTAAATAATCTGGCACCATCTATTCCTGTTTGTGCTCTCAGATTAAGGTAAATTAACTTCACCAAGAAAATAAATCCATCACCAAAACTGAATGCTACTCAGGATTTACCACAGATATCCTTATTACATTGAATTGAAGGATTTACTATTAGGCAGAGATATAACTGAATTCCTAGTATTCAATTCCAAATATTGTAGAATGAATATTGAATAATATATGAAGCCGTAACAAAAATATTGGGAAATGTATTTACCCAGAATAACTGTTTTGATCAACAGTCAACAAAAAAAGGTTCTTAGCATTTTTTAAAATGAAAATTACCAACATGGAGGCCGCCTTTCAACCAAGTGATAAATAGTAATATCACGGGTAAAGATTTTAAATATTTTATTATTGTATACGCTTAACTGTTTCAAATTATTATAAATAGTCAATAAGATATACATTACCTTTAGTAATTTTCACTAATATAAAAGGTTATCCGAGTTTAGTTATTGTCTGTACAACAGTATAGTAAACATACCTTACAAAGCAGATAATGCACTACTGCTATAAGAATGTTAGAATTATAACAATGGCATGTATATATAACCCATTGTGACAAAGGTCAATCCACAGGAGATTAATTAACTCTAAGAAATATGAGTGTTAGATGTTTGAACAAATATCATGTGAGGACACGACATACAATTCCTTATAATCTCTTGAGTGATGACCTGATACATATGATTTCTACTGAATTTCATGTAGATTCTTATACACAATCACATTTATTTCTCAATAATAAAAATTCATACTTTTGAAACAAATTGTGTAAAGGACTTAGTTCATAAACAGCCAGGTGACACGGTTCAT
Source organism: Engystomops pustulosus (assembly GCF_040894005.1). NCBI lineage: Eukaryota > Metazoa > Chordata > Amphibia > Anura > Leptodactylidae > Engystomops > Engystomops pustulosus. The sequence goes on along the minus strand of NC_092412.1, from coordinate 182,736,652 downwards.
CACTAGAAATTTTATTTAAGTTCTGTTTATTGAAGTTATTCGGATTTGCATTTTTGTTATGTTTCAAGGCCTGTTATGGGTTCATTATATATAGGATAATTATCTAAAAATAGGTGCTGCAATTAAAATTCAATCTAATTTGAATTTCAAAGCACCAAACCTGCACATTCTGATCTCTGAACTTAGTGAATTTAATACTTTATTACTAGAAAATATTTTTAATATTTTATAATACGTTATTATTAGAGATGAGCGAGCACTAAAATGCTTGGGTACTCGTTATTCGAGACGAACTTTTCCCGATGCTCGAGTGCTTGTCTCGAATAAGGAGCCCCATTGAAGTCAATGGGAGACTCGAGCATTTTTCAAGGGGACCAAGGCTCTGCACAGGGAAGCTTGGCCAAACACCTGGGAACCTCAGAAAAGGATGGAAACACCACGGAAATGGACAGGAAACAGCAGGGGCAGCATGCATGGATGGTTCTGAGGCTGCTTAATCGCACCATTATGCCAAAATTATGGGCAACAGCATGGACATGACAGAGTGACCGAATGAGGCTAGATAGCATCTAAAACATGCAATAATTGACCCTGACACTATAGGGGACGGCATGCAGAGGCAGCGGCAGCAGTGGCAGGCTAGAGAGTCTCATGGCGACATACCCTAAATGGACTCAGGTTTCACCAAAGGAGGTGAAATGATTTCCTATGTGAACAAAAGGTTGACGGTATATTTAGTCGATAACACAGCATGGTGGCGACATAGTGACCAAGTTCCATAACGTATCTGGTGAAACACCCTAAAAATGAGCCTGACACAGCTCTTTTGATAAGGGGACAACATGTGGAGGCAGCCATGGAGACGACTTCCATGATTAAGAGCGACAGTATGGGGCATTCATATTGCGCTGCTATGATTGCAACTTCAGGTCTCCAGCATGGCGGCGACAGATGGGCCGAGTTCCACTATGTATCTGGTGAAACACCTGAAAATTCTGCCTGACACAGCTCGTTTGATGTGCTGCATATCCTCTCGTGCTCCAGCGTCTGGGGTATAGAGAGTTGAAATGAGACATTGGTGGACGCTGTGGAGGATCGTGGAGGCAAAATGGACAGGAAACAGCAGGGGCAGCACGCATGGATGCCTCTGAGGCTGCCTAATCTTGGGATGGAGCTGGCGGTCCACTGCCAGGCGAGATTTCGCCTGTCCAAGCCCCTGTCTCTCGGCTCCTCCCCACCCAAAATGGGCCTGGGGGCCAGAAGCGTTTACTTTGAAAAAATTATAATTTTCAAAGCAGGCCGGGTCGTTTGAATATTTCACCTAGGAATAATGGAATAGCATAGTGGTTCTATTTCTAATTGTTTTTACGGAAATGGTTCCATGATTAAGAGCGACAGTATGGGGCATCCATATTGCTCTGCTATGATTGCAACTTCAGGTCTCCAGCATGGCGGCGACAGATGGGCCGCGTTCCACTATGTATCTGGTGAAACACCTGAAAATTCTGCCTGACATAGCTCGTTTGATAAGGGGACGATGTATGGAGGCAGTGAACTAGTAGTAGATTAAAGGTGCTGCAGTTAAAACTATGTTAGTCGGATCTTGAGATGGAACTGGCGATCCGCAGCCAGGCGAGCTTTCGCCAATCCAAGCCCCTGTCTCTAGGCTACTCCCCAAACAGCACTTCTAAGAACCTTTTGTATAAGATCAAGTGTAGTAGCGTTCTTATAAGTTTAGGATATGGCGGGTGAGGGGAATGTAAACAGATGCGCAAGAAGCGCTGAAATAATATTGGTAAATGATAAAAGTTTGCCAGTATATTTTGTGGATTACACAGCAGGGTGGCGACAAAGTTAACAAGTTTGATGTGGAATCCATGAAAACAACCCAAAATTCTGCCTGACACAGTTCGTTTGATAAGGAGACCATGTATGGAGGCAGCTATATGGACGACTTTTGGAGGCAGCTATGGCGATGACGTGTGGAGGTAGCAATGGAGACAACGTGTGGAGCCAGCTAAAAAGACGACATGTGGAGGCTGCTATGGAGACAATTTAATTTGGATAGTGCCTGTATGTGGCAGTCCAAAAATGTTTTCAAACCAGAGGAGCAGGTAGGTGGTCCTCCAGAAAAATTAAATAAATTGAGTGCCTGTATGTGGCAGTCCAAAAAAGTTTTCAAACCAGAGGAGCAGGTAGGTGGTCCTCCAGAAAAATTAAATAGATTTAGTGCCTGTATGTGGCACTCCCAAAAATTGCTTAAAACAGAGGACCGGGTAGGTGGCCCTCCAGAAAAATTAAATACATAGAGTACTATAGCTAGAGCCAGTTGGCCTTGGCAAAAAATAGCCAGTTTCCTATGCTTTAGTGTACAAAGAGGAGGAGAAGGAGGACAATGAGGATGAGGAGTGCATACATTATTCAGGTTGAGCTTCTTTCACCTGGTGGAGAATAAAAATCCGGAGAAATCCAGGCTTTATTCATCTTGATAAGCGTCAGCCTGTCAGTCGACAGGCATGTACGCTTATCGGTGATGATGCCACCAGCTGCACTGAAAACCCGCTCGGACAACACGCTAGCGGCAGGGCAGGCAAGAACCTCCAAGGCGTACAGCGCCAGTTCGTGCCACATGTCCAGCTTTGAAACCCAGTAGTTGTAGGGAGCTGTGTGATCATTTAGGACGATGGTATGGTCAGCTACGTATTCCCTCACCATCTTTCTGTAAAGATCAGCCCTACTCTGCCGAGACTGGGGACAGGTGACAGTGTCTTGCTGGGGTGACATAAAACTGGCAAAGGCCTTGTAAAGCGTACCCCTGCCAGTGCTGGACAAGCTGCCTGCTCGCCTACTCTCCCTCGCTACTTGTCCCGCAGAAGTGCGCCCTCTGCCGCTAGCGCTGTCAGAAGGGAAATACTGTTTCAGCTTGTGCACCAGGGCCTGCTGGTATTCATGCATTCTCACACTCCTTTCCTTGCTTGCTTGTACCGTGGGTCCAGGAGAGTGAATACCCAGTAATCGGTGCTGGAATAAATTCTTTGAACGCGAGGGTCACGGGATAGGCAGCCTAGCATGAAATCTGCCATATGCGCCAGAGTCCCAACGCGCAAAAATTCACTCCCCTCACTGGCCTGACTGCCCATTTCCTCCTCCTCCAACTCCTCCAACTCCTCTTCTTCTGCCCATACACGCTGAACAGTGAAGGACTGAACAATGGTCCCCTCTTCTGTCTCGCCAACATTCTCCTCCTCTTCCTCCTCATCCTCCTCCACCTCCTCTGATATGCGCTGAGAAACAGACCTAAGGGTGCTTTGGCTATCAACAAGGGAATCTTCTTCCCCCGTCTCTTGTGACGAGCGCAAAGCTTCCGACTTCATGCTGACCAGAGAGTTTTTCAACAGGCCAAGCAGCGGAATGGTGAGGCTGATGATGGCGGCATCGCCACTGACCATCTGTGTTGACTCCTCAAAGTTACTCAGCACCTGACAGATATCAGACATCCACGTCCACTCCTCATTGTAGACTTGAGGAAGCTGACTGACCTGACTACCAGTTCTGGTGGAAGTTGACATCTGGCAGTCTACAATCGCTCTGCGCTGCTGGTAAACTCTGGATAACATGGTTAATGTTGAATTCCACCTTGTGGGCACGTCGCACAACAGTCAGTGAGCGGGCAGTTGGAGGCGGCGCTGAGCTGCCCTGAGAGTGGCAGCATCTGTGCTGGACTTCCTGAAATGCGTACAGATGCGGCGCACCTTTGTGAGCAAATCAGACAGATTGGGGTATGTCTTGAGGAAACGCTGAACTATGAGATTTAACACATGGGCCAGGCATGACACATGTGTCAGTCTGCCGAGTTGCAGAGCCGCCACCAGGTTACGGCCGTTGTCACACACAACCATGCCTGGCTTCAGGTTCAGCGGTGCCAGCCACAGATCAGTCTGCGCCGTGATGCCCTGTAATAGCTCTTGGGCGGTGTGCCTTTTATCGCCTAGGCTCAGCAGTTTGAGCACCGCCTGCTGTCGCTTAGCAATGGCACTGCTGCTGTGCCTAGAGCTACCGACTGATGGCGCCATGCCCACGGATGGTAATTTGAAGGAGGAGGAGGTGGAGGAGGGGTGGGAGGAGGAGGAGGCATAGTAGGCCTTTGAGACCTGGACCGAGGTAGGCCCCGCAATCCTCGGCGTTGGCAGCATATGAGCAGCCCCAGGGTCAGACTCGGTCCCAGCCTCCACCAAGTTAACCCAATGTGCCGTCAGCGATATATAGTGGCCCTGTCTGGCAGCACTCGTCCACGTGTCCGTGGTCAGGTGGACCTTGTCAGAAACGGCGTTGGTCAGGGCACGGATGATGTTCTCTGACACGTGCTTGTGCAGGGCTGGGACGGCACATCGGGAAAAGTAGTGGCGGCTGGGGACCGAATACCGAGGGGCGGCCGCCTCCATGAGGTTTCGAAAGGCCTCGGTCTCTACCAGCCTATAGGGCAGCATCTCCAGGCTAAGCAACTTGGAGATGTGGACGTTGAGGGCTTAGGCGTGTGGGTGGGTTGCGCTATACTTCCTTTTGCACTCCAGCGTCTGGGGTATGGAGAGCTGAACGCTTGTGGATGCTGTGGAGGATTGTGGATGCGAAGATGGGGTTTTCGCACGGGAGGTGTTTGGGCCGTGGTCCTGGGCAGGGGGCTGACTAGCAGATGACACAGGGGAAGGAGCAGTGGTGTGCCCGGCCGGAGGTGAACGGGCTTGGTGCCATTGAGTGGGGTGTTTAGCATTCATATGCCTGTGCATACTGGTGGTAGTTAAGCTAGTAGTGGTGGAACCCCTGCTGATCCTGGTTTGGCAAAGGTTGCACACCACAGTCCGTCGGTCATCCGGTGTTTCTTTAAAGAACCTCCAGACTTCTGAAAATCTAGCTCTCGCCACGGGAGCTTGACTACTGGCAACATTTGGCGCTGATGCACCAGCTCTGGCCCTGCCTCTCCGTCTGGCCCCACCACTGCCTCTTCCAACCTGTTCTGCTATAGGACTCGCCTCCATCTCAGAAGCACTGTGTTCACCCGGCCTATCAACCCAGCTTGGGTCTGTCACCTCATCATCCTCCAATCCCTCAGTCTGCTCCCCCCTCGGACTTCCTGCCCTGACAACAACTTCACCACTGTCTGACAACCGTGTCTCCTCATCGTCCGACACCTCTTTACACACTTCTTCCACTACGTCAATAATGTCATCATCACCCACAGACTGCGACTGGTGGAAAACCTGGGCATCGGAAAATTGCTCAGCAGTTCTGGCCTCAACAGTGCTCTACAACGAGTCCCAGTAACTTGAGACATGATGAACCTAGGGAGTGTAGCTCTGCGGCATTCCCCTGCTCCCTCATCAGCAGGTGGTGTCTCACCCCGCCCAGGACCACGGCCTCTGACCCCTGCAGTAGTTGGACGCCCACGTCCACGCCCTCGTCCTCTACACCTAGCCCTCGGGTTAAACATTTTCCAAATTAAAGTGTAAACTTTTAATTTTTTTTTTTTTTGTGTTTATTTTTTTTTATTTTTTTTTTAACAAAACGATACACTGACAGCACACAACTGGATTTTGTGCTGTGCCTGATGAGTTTGAGCTATAAAATGAAATAAAGGTAAAAAAAAAAAAAAAAATCAGCAGACTCTGCCTAATTCTAATCAAACCCCTAATAAATTGTCCCACTACGGTGTTTGAGGTGGTTATGCATGTCACTAAGAGCTAAACACAACGGTCGCAGGTCTCCCAGCAAATTCCTCACAATATGGTACTAGCTGCACTACTAATGCCAGCAAGCCCAGCCACAAGCAAACAAAAAAAAGGAAAATATAATGCTATTGTAGGCCTAAGTAAGCCGTTGGGGTTCTCCTATGGCTATTTTGTAGCCGACACTGAAAGCACACTGCTTTGCAAGATGAGTTTGAGCTATAAAATGAAATAAAGGTAAAAAAAAAAAAAATTCAGCAGACTCTGCCTAATTCTAATCAAACCCCTAATAAATTGTCCCACTACGGTGTTTGAGGTGGATATGCATGTCACTAAGAGCTAAACACAACGGTCGCAGGTCTCCCAGCAAATTCCTCACAATATGGTACTAGCTGCACTACTAATGCCAGCAAGCCCAGCCACAAGCAAACAAAAAAAAGGAAAATATAATGCTATTGTAGGCCTAAGTAAGCCGTTGGGGTTCTCCTATGGCTATTTTGTAGCCGACACTGAAAGCACACTGCTTTGCAAGATGAGTTTGAGCTATAAAATGAAATAAAGGTAAAAAAAATAAATAAATCAGCAGACTCTGCCTAATTCTAATCAAACCCCTAATAAATTGTCCCACTACGGTGTTTGAGGTGGATATGCACAACGGTAGCAAGTCCCCCTGCAAATTCCTCACAATATGGTACTAGCTGCACTACTAGTGCCAGCAAGCCCAGCCACAAGCAAATAAAAAAAAAAAAGTATAACGTTATTGTAGCCCTAAGAAGGGCTGTTGGGTTCTTGTAGAATCACTCCTGCCTAACACTATTCTAATAGAACAGCCTAACGTTTTCCCTGACCAGCAGCAGCTCTCTCCCTAGCGGCATCCAGACACAGAATGATCCGAGCAGCGCGGGCAGGGGCTAGTCTATTCCAGGGTCACCTGTTCTGGCCAGCCAACCACTGCTATCGATGTGTAAGGGTAACACGTCATGCTGGGTGGAGTGCAGAGTCTCCTGGCTTGTGATTGGCTCTGTTTCTGGCCGCCAAAAAGCAAAACGGCGGGAGATGGCATTTTCTCGAGCGGGCGAAGTATTCGTCCGAGCAACGAGCAGTTTCGAGTATGCTAATGCTCGAACGAGCATCAAGCTCGGACGAGTATGTTCACTCATCTCTAGTTATTATTAGAAAAAAATGATAATTAATGATAACAGTCAATGTCTCTATCTGTAAAAGCTCTGGTAGTCTACTTGATCCTTACTTTAATCCCCATGCGGGCATAAAGACCTAAGAAGACAAACAATAGTTTAACCCCTTCCCGACATTTGACGTAATAGTACTGCATGGCGGGAGGTGCGTTCCCGCAAAATTAAGTACTATTACGTGAAGCTTCGGGCCCCGGCTCCTGAACGGAGCCGGGGCCAGAACCTGCGGGTGTCGGCTATATATTATAGCTGACACCCACCTCTAACACCCGCGATCGGAGATTTCTCCGATCGCATTTCAGAAGAATCGGACCCCCCCGCTGCGCTTACCGGGGGGGTCCGCTGCTCCGATCGCAGCCCCGGGACTGCCGGTGCCCGAGGCTGCGCGATCCTCCTTCCTGTAGCCGGGTCCTGCCTTCTGACAGGACCTGGCTGTAACACACTGAGCATGCGCATCTGTATTACACTGTGTAATGTGAAGAAGAGCTTGAACAAGTGATCAGTGGATCACTTGTTCAAGCTAACCTGTAAAAGTTAATAAAAATGTTAAAAACATTACATAAAGTAATTTTTTAATAAAAATAATTAATTAAATAAAGTTAAAGTCCCCTAAACACAAATATTCCCTATACACATGCAATAAAGTGAAAAAAACACAAAATTGCCAAAAAACCCCACATATTTGGTATCGCCGCGTCCGTAACAATCCGTGCAACAACTCAGAAACATTATTAAAGTTAAAGTTATGTGCGTTAAAAATAGTACCACTGAAAAGAACAACTCAACACGTAAAAAATAAGCCCTAAACTAGCTCTGTCAACCAAAAAATATTAAAGTTACGTCTCCGAAAAGATGGCGATGCAAAAACAAATGAGATTTCCTCTATATTAGTTTTTATCCAGTAAAATTGCAAAAATAAATGAAAAACTATATAAATGAGGTATCACCGTAATCGTAGTGACCTATAGAATGAAGATAATATAATATTTTTAGTGTACGGTGTACGACCTCCAAAAAATACGAAAAGAAAGTAAACCAAAATTGACAATTTTCTTTTCACCCATACATTCAAGAGTTAATAAAATCTCATCAATAAGCTAATGACCCACTAAAATGAAGTATTTGTAAAGTGCATCTCATGTCGCAGAAAATAAGCCCTTATATGTCCAAATTGCCAAAAAAATAAAGATTGTATTGCCAATAAAAATTGACAATGCATAATCTGCTCTGAATGGCGCAGCTCCCTTCGATGCCCTGGCGTGTGCCCATACAGCAGGTTACCACCACATATGGGGGATTGTTATACACGGAAGAGATTGGGTATCAAATTTTGTGGAGCGTTTTGGTATTTTATCCACTAAGAATTTGTACATTTTTTGAAAAACACATTAATTTAGCCAAAAACATTTTACTTTCAAAATTGCATCCGATTTTGTTTTAACCCCTGTAAAACAATTAAAGGGTTAACAAACTTCATAAAAGTTCTTTCACGTACGTTGAGGGGTGTAGTTTCTCTAATGGGGTAATTTATGGGGTTTTACTTTTATTTAGGTCTCTCAAAGTGATTTGAAACCTGTGCAGGTCCCTCAATAGCAGGATTTAGCGTTTTTTATGAAAATGTGAAAAATCGCACCTAACGTTCAAAGGCCCATAACATCCTACAAAAATAAGAGTATGCATAAAAAACCATGTCCACATAAATTAGACATTTAGTGAATGTTAGTTATTACTAGAGATGAGCGAACACTAAAATGCTCGGGTACTCGTTATTCGAGACGAACTTTTCCCGATGCTCGAGTGCTCGTCTCGAATAACGAACCCCATTGAAGTCAATGGGAGACTCGAGCATTTTTCAAGGGGACCAAGGCTCTGCACAGGGAAGCTTGGCCAAACACCTGGGAACCTCAGAAAAGGATGGAAACACCACGGAAATGGACAGGAAACAGCAGGGGCAGCATGCATGGATGCCTCTGAGGCTGCTTAATCGCACCATTATGCCGAAATTATGGGCAACAGCATGGCCATGACAGAGTGACAGAATGAAGCTAGATAGCATGTAAAACATCCAATAATTGACCCTGACACTATAGGGGACGGCATGCAGAGGCAGAGGCAGCGGCAGCAGGCTAGAGAGTGGCATGGCGACATACCCTAATTGGACTCAGGCTTCAAACCAATGGGTGTCAGAGAGGAACCAAAGGAGGTGAGCAAGAAGCGCTCAAATAATATCGGTACATGATAAAAGTTTGCCAGTATATTTTGTGGATTACACAGCAGGGTGGCGACAAAGTTAACATGGAAGCCATGAAAACAACCCAAAATTCTGCCTGACACAGCTCGTTTGATAAGGGGACCATGTATGCTTACAGTTCATGCCAGTCGCTGCACTGGCTGCCAGTCTCCTTTCGAATACAGTTTAAAATAATAATAACCCTCATCCATAAAGCTCTGTATAATGCTGCACCCCCCTACCTCTCCTCTCTTATCTCAGTCTATCGCCCAACCCGTGCTCTTAGATCCGCCAGTGATCTTAGATTAACCTCTACCCTAGTGCGGACCTCCCACTCGCGTCTCCAAGACTTCTCTAGAGCTGCACCAATTCTATGGAATGCTCTGCCCTGGACTATCAGACTAATACCTAACCTCCAAAGTTTCAAACGTGCTCTTAAAACCCATTTCTTTAGGCAAGCCTATAACACTCATTAACTGCATGAAGTTTTAACTCTTCTACTAACCCGTCCTGTGTCGTCCTCCCATCTGTTATCCAGCAACCAACAGGCACCAGACTTCTCTGCAGTCCCATTCACCCTGGACCTGGTATATAAGATGACGGCTGAGTGGTTCAAGCGACAGCAATTCCATTTATTATATTTTTTTCTATTCCCTAAGAAGAATGGCTTGACCATTAAATATTCTTTTACCTCGTGTTACCCCATCATCTTCATAAACCGTAAGCTCTGGCGAGCAGGGACCTCACTCCTGTTGTTCCATACAAATGTTGTGCTCTGTTACATTACATTTGTATTTGTTTCCTATGATTTGTAAAGCGCTACAGAATATGATGACGCTATATAAATAAAGATTATTATTATTATTATTATGGAGGCAGTGAACTAGTAGTAGATTAAAGGTGCTGCAACTATGTTAGTTGGATCTTGGGATGGAGCTGGCGCTCTGCAGCCAGGCGAGCTTTTGCCAATCCAAGCCCCTGTCTCTAGGCTACTCCCCAAACAGCACTTCTAAGAACCTTTTGTATAAGATCAAGTGTAGTAGCGTTCTTATAAGTTTAGGATATGGCGGGTGAGGGGAATGTAAACAGATGCGCAAGAAGCGCTGAAATAATATCCCTAAATGGTAAAAGTTTGCAAGTATATTTTGTGGATTACACAGCAGGGTGGCGACAAAGTTAACAACTTTGATGTGGAATGCCCTGTAATAGCTCTTGGGCGGTGTGCCTTTTATCGCCTAGGCTCAGCAGTTTCAGCACCGCCTGCTGTCGCTTAGCGACGGCACTGCTGCTGTGCCTAGAGCTACCGACTGATGGCGCCATGCCCACGGATGGTAATTCGGAGGAGGTGGAGGAGGGGTGGGAGGAGGTATAGTAGGCCTTTGAGACCTGGACCGAGGTAGGCCCCGCAATTCTCTGCGTCGGCAGTATATGACCAGCCCCAGGGTCAGACTCGGTCCCAGCCTGCACCAAGTTAAGTGTAGTAGCGTTCTTATAAGTTTGGGATATGGCGGGTGAGGGGAATGTAAACAGATGCGCAAGAAGCGCATGATGCGCATGGAGCTGGCGCTCCGCTGCCAGGCGAGCTTTCGCCAATTCAAGCCCCTGTCTCTAGGCTACTCCCCAAACAGCACTTCTAAGAACCTTTTGTATAAGATCAAGTGTAGTAGCGTTCTTATAAGTTTAGGATATGCCGGGTGAGGGGAATGTAAACAGATGCGCAAGAAGCGCATGATGCGCATGGAGCTGGCGCTCCGCTGCCAGGCGAGCTTTCGCCAATTCAAGCCCCTGTCTCTAGGCTACTCCCCAAACAGCACTTCTAAGAACCTTTTGTATAAGATCAAGTGTAGTAGCGTTCTTATAAGTTTAGGATATGCCGGGTGAGGGGAATGTAAACAGATGCGCAAGAAGCGCATGATGCGCATGGAGCTGGCGCTCCGCTGCCAGGCGAGCTTTCGCCAATTCAAGCCCCTGTCTCTAGGCTACTCCCCAAACAGCACTTCTAAGAACCTTTTGTATAAGATCAAGTGTAGTAGCGTTCTTATAAGTTTAGGATATGCCGGGTGAGGGGAATGTAAACAGATGCGCAAGAAGCGCTGAAATAATATCCCTAAATGGTAAAAGTTTGCCAGTATATTTTGTGGATAACACAGCAGGGTGGCGACAAAGTTAACAACTTTGATGTGGAATCCATGAAAACAACCCAAATTTCTGCCTGACACACCTCGTTTGATAAAGGGACGATGTATGGAGGCAGCTATATGGACGACTTTTGGAGGTAGCAATGGAGACAACGTGTGGAGGCTGCTATGGAGACAATTTAATTTGGATAGTGCCTGTATGTGGCAGTCCCAAACATTTTTCAAACCAGAGGAGCAGGTAGGTGGCCCTCCAGTAAAATGGAATAGATTGAGTGCCTGTATGTGGCAGTCCCAAAAATGTTTCAAACCAGAGGAGCAGGTAGGTGGCCCTGCAGTAAAATGGAATAGATTGAGTGCCTGTATGTGGCAGTCCCAAAAATTTTTCAAACCAGAGGAGCAGGTAGGTGGCCCTCCAGTAAAATGGAATAGATTGAGTGCCTGTATGTGGCAGTCACAAAAATGTTTCAAACCAGAGGAGCAGGTAGGTGGCCCTGCAGTAAAATGGAATAGATTGAGTGCCTGTATGTGGCACTCACAAAAATTGTTTCAAACAGAGGACCGGGTAGGTGGCCCTCCAGAAAAATTAAATGCATGAAGTACTATAGCAAGAGCCAGTGGGCCCTGTCAAAAAATAGCCATTTTCCTCTGCTTTACTGTACAAAGAGGAGGAGAAGGAGGAAAATGAGGAGGAGGAGGAGTGGATCAATTATTCAGGTTGAGCTTCCTTCACCTGGTGGAGATTGGAAATTCTGAGAAATCCAGCCTTTATTCATTTTAATAAGCGTCAGCCTGTCAGCGCTGTCAGTCGACAGGCGTGTACGCTTATCGGTGATGATGCCACCAGCTGCACTGAAAACCCGCTCGGACAAGACGCTAGCGGCAGGGCAGGCAAGAACCTCCAAGGCGTACAGCGCCAGTTCGTGCCACATGTCCAGCTTTGAAACCCAGTAGTTGTAGGGAGCTGTGTGATCATTTAGGACGATGGTATGGTCAGCTACGTACTCCCTCACCATCTTTCTGTAAAGATCAGCCCTACTCTGCCGAGACTGGGGACAGGTGACAGTGTCTTGCTGGGGTGACATAAAGCTGGCAAAAGCCTTGTAAAGCGTACCCTTGCCAGTGCTGGACAAGCTGCCTGCTCGCCTACTCTCCCTCGCTACTTGTCCCGCAGAACTACGCACTCTGCCGCTAGCGCTGTCAGAAGGGAAATACTGTTTCAGCTTGTGCACCAGGGCCTGCTGGTATTCATGCATTCTCACACTCCTTTCCTCTGCAGGGATGAGAGTGGAAAGATTTTGCTTGTACCGTGGGTCCAGGAGAGTGAACACCCAGTAATCGGTGCTGGAATAAATTCTTTGAACGCGAGGGTCACGGGATAGGCAGCCTAGCATGAAATCTGCCATATGCGCCAGAGTACCAACGCGTAAGAATTCACTCCCCTCACTGGCCTGACTGTCCATTTCCTCCTCCTCCAACTCCTCCAACTCCTCTTCTTCTGCCCATACACGCTGAACAGTAAAGGACTCAACAATGGTCCCCTCTTGTGTCTCACCAACATTCTCCTCCTCTTCCTCCTCATCCTCCTCCACCTCCACCTCCTCCGATATGCGCTGAGAAACAGACCTGAGGGTGCTTTGGCTATCAACAAGGGAATATTCTTCCCCTGTCTCTTGTGACGAGCGCAAAGCTTCCGACTTCATGCTGACCAGAGAGTTTTTCAACAGGCCAAGCAGCGGGATGGTGAGGCTGATGATGGCGGCATCGCCACTGACCATCTGTGTTGACTCCTCAAAGTTACTCAGCACCTGACAGATATCAGACATCCACGTCCACTCCTCATTGTAGACTTGAGGAAGCTGACTGACCTGACTACCAGTTCTGGTGGAAGTTGACATCTGGCAGTCTACAATCGCTCTGCGCTGCTGGTAAACTCTGGATAACATGGTCAGTGTTGAATTCCACCTCGTGGGCACGTCGCACAACAGTCGGTGAGCGGGCAGTTGGAGGCGGCGCTGCGCTGCCCTGAGAGTGGCAGCATCTGGGCTGGACTTCCTGAAATGCGCACAGATGCGGCGCACCTTCGTGAGCAAATCAGACAGATTGGGGTATGTCTTGAGGAAACGCTGAACTATCAGATTTAACACATGTGTCAGTCTGGCATGGCACATGTGTCAGTCTGCCGAGTTGCAGAGCCGCCACCAGGTTACGGCCGTTGTCACACACAACCATTCCCGGCTTGAGGTTCAGCGGTGCCAGCCACAGATCAGTCTGCGCCGTGATGCCCTGTAATAGCTCTTGGGCGGTGTGCCTTTTGTCGCCTAGGCTCAGCAGTTTGAGCACCGCCTGCTGTCGCTTAGCGACGGCACTGCTGCTGTGCCTAGAGCTACCGACTGATGGCGCCGTGCCCACGGATGGTAGTTCGGAGGAGGAGGTGGAGGAGGGGTGGGAGGAGGAGGAGGCATAGTAGGCCTGAAACACCTGGACCGAGGTAGGCCCCGCAATCCTCGGCGTCGGCAGTATATGAGCAGCCCCAGTGTCAGACTCGGTCCCAGCCTCCACCAAGTTAACCCAATGTGCCGTCAGCGATATATAGTGGCCCTGCCCGGCAGCACTCGTCCACGTGTCCGTGGTCAGGTGGACCTTGTCAGAAACGGCGTTGGTCAGGGCACGGATGATGTTGTCTGACACGTGCTGGTGCAGGGCTGGGACGGCACATCGGGAAAAGTAGTGGCGGCTGGGGACCGAATACCGAGGGGCGGCCGCCGCCATGAGGTTGCGAAAGGCCTCGGTCTCTACTAGCCTATAGGGCAGCATCTCCAGGCTAAGCAATCTGGAGATGTGCACATTAAGGGCTTGGGCGTGTGGGTGGGTTGCACTATATTTGCGTTTCCGCTCCAGCGTCTGGGGTATGGAGAGCTGAACGCTGGTGGATGCTGTGGAGGATCGTGGAGGCGACGATGGGGTTTTTGTGGCAGGGTCCTGGGCAGGGGGCTGACTAGCAGCTGACACAGGGGAAGGAGCAGTGGTGTGCACGGCCGGAGGTGAACGGGCTTGTTGCCACTGAGTGGGGTGTTTAGCATTCATATGCCTGCGCATACTGGTGGTAGTTAAGCTAGTAGTGGTGGAACCCCTGCTGAGCCTGGTTTGGCAAATGTTGCACACCACAGTCCGTCGGTCATCCGGTGTTTCCTTAAAGAACCTCCAGACTTCTGAAGATCTAGCCCTCGCCGCAGGAGCCCTCGCCACGGGAGCTTCACTAGTTGACACATTTGGCGCTGATGCACCAGCTCTGGCCCTGCCTCTCCGTCTGGCCCCACCACTGCCTCTTCCAACCTGTTCTGGTCGAGGACTCTCCTCCGTCTCAGAAGCACTGTGTTCACCCGGCCTCTCAACCCAGCTTAGGTCTGTCACCTCATCATCCTCCGATCCCTCAGTCTGCTCCCCCCTCGGACTTCCTGCCCTGACAACAACTTCCCCACTGTCTGACAACCGTGTCTCCTCATCGTCGGACACCTCTTTACACACTTCCACTACGTCAAGAAGGTCATCATCACCCACAGACTGTGACTGTTGGAAAACCTGGGCATCGGAAAATTGCTCAGCAGCAACCGGACAAGTGGTTTGTGACTGTGGGAAGGGTCCAGAAAACAGTTCCTCAGAGTATGCCGGTTCAAATGCCAAATTTTCCTGGGAGGGGGCAGACTGGGGGGGAGGAGGCTGAGGTGCAGGAGCTGGAGGAGTGGCGATTTCGGTGACATGGGTGGACTGCGTGGAAGACTGACTGGTGGTGGACAAATTGCTCGAAGCATTGTCAGCAATCCACGACATCACCTGTTCGCACTGTTCTGGCCTCAACAGTGCTCTACCACGAGTCCCAGTAACTTCAGACATGAACCTAGGGAGTGTAGCTCTGCGGCGTTCCCCTGCTCCCTCATCAGCAGGTGGTGTCTCACCCCGCCCAGGACCACGGCCTCTGACCCCTGCAGTAGTTGGACGCCCACGTCCCCGCCCTCGTCCTCTACCCCTAGCCCTCGGGTTAAACATTTTTAAAATGAGAGTTATAACTTTATTTTTTTTTTTACTTTTTTTTGTTTTTTTTTGTGTTTTTTTTTTTTTTTTGTGTTTTTTGTTTTTTTTTGAGTTTTTAAAACCAAACAATGCTATCCTATTGCTATGGCTATTTTCTAGCCGAGTATCAAAGCACACTACTATGCCAGATGAGATGACACTGAGTTAGTGCCTAATTGAAATCCAACCCCTACTAAATTTTCCCACTTCGGTCTTTGCTATGGATATGTGCGTCACTAAGCGCAGAACACAGCGGTCGCAAGTCTCACTACAAATTGCTCAGAATTGGCTAGTACATGCACTGCAGAAAGTACAGCCACCAGCAGATCAACCAGAAATCAAATATATAGAACGCTACTGTATGCGTAAGTAAGCTCTTTGTATTCTCCTATGGCTATTTTCTAGCCAAGTATCAAAGCACACTACTATGCCAGATGAGATGACACTGAGTTAGTGCCTAATTGAAATCCAACCCCTACTAAATTTTCCCACTTCGGTCTTTGCTATTGATATGTGCGTCACAAAGCGCAGAACACAGCGGTCGCAAGTCTCACTACAAATTGCTCAGAATTGGCTAGTACATGCACTGCAGAAAGTACAGCCACCAGCAGATCAACCAGAAATCAAATATATAGAACGCTACTGTATGCGTAAGTAAGCTCTTTGTATTCTCCTATGGCTATTTTCTAGCCAAGTATCAAAGCACACTACTATGCCAGATGAGATGACACTGAGTTAGTGCCTAATTGAAATCCAACCCCTACTAAATTTTCCCACTTCGGTCTTTGCTATGGATATGTGCGTCACTAAGCGCAGAACACAGCGGTCGCAAGTCTCACTACAAATTGCTCAGAATTGGCTAGTACATGCACTGCAGAAAGTACAGCCACCAGCAGATCAACCAGAAATCAAATATATAGAACGCTACTGTATGCGTAAGTAAGCTCTTTGTATTCTCCTATGGCTATTTTCTAGCCAAGTATCAAAGCACACTACTATGCCAGATGAGATGACACTGAGTTAGTGCCTAATTGAAATCCAACCCCTACTAAATTTTCCCACTTCGGTCTTTGCTATGGATATGTGCGTCACTAAGCGCAGAACACAGCGGTCGCAAGTCTCACTACAAATTGCTCAGAATTGGCTAGTACATGCACTGCAGAAAGTACAGCCACCAGCAGATCAACCAGAAATCAAATATATAGAACGCTACTGTATGCGTAAGTAAGCTCTTTGTATTCTCCTATGGCTATTTTCTAGCCAAGTATCAAAGCACACTACTATGCCAGATGAGATGACACTGAGTTAGTGCCTAATTGAAATCCAACCCCTACTAAATTTTCCCACTTCGGTCTTTGCTATGGATATGTGCGTCACTAAGCGCAGAACACAGCGGTCGCAAGTCTCACTACAAATTGCTCAGAATTGGCTAGTACATGCACTGCAGAAAGTACAGCCACCAGCAGATCAACCAGAAATCAAATATATAGAACGCTACTGTATGCGTAAGTAAGCTCTTTGTATTCTCCTATGGCTATTTTCTAGCCAAGTATCAAAGCACACTACTATGCCAGATGAGATGACACTGAGTTAGTGCCTAATTGAAATCCAACCCCTACTAAATTTTCCCACTTCGGTCTTTGCTATGGATATGTGTGCCACTAAGAGCTAAACACAACGGTAGCAAGTCCCCCTGCTAATTCCTCACAAAATGGTACTAGATGCAAATTAAAATAAAAAAAGTAGAACGTTATTGTAGCCCTAAGAAGGGCTGTTGGGTTCTTTGAGAATCACTCCTGCCTAACAGTAAGCTAATAGAACACCCTAACGCTTTCCCTGACCAGCAGCAGCTCTCTCCCTAGCGGCATCCAGACACAGAATGATCCGAGCAGCGCGGGCAGCGGCTAGTCTATCCCAGGGTCACCTGATCTGGCCAGCCAACCACTGCTATCGACGTGTAAGGGTACCACGTCGTGCTGGGTGGAGTGCAGAGTCTCCTGGCTTGTGATTGGCTCTGTTTCTGGCCGCCAAAAAGCAAAACGGCGGGAGCTGCCATTTTCTCGAGCGGGCGAAGTATTCGTCCGAGCAACGAGCAGTTTCGAGTACCCTAATGCTCGACCGAGCATCAAGCTCGGACGAGCATGTTCGCTCATCTCTAGTTATTACGTTTTTTTGCGGTTATGACTATGTATGGAAAAAGTAGAACATTTTGAAGTTCAAAAATCAAAAAATTTTCCAAATTTTTACCAAATATCTGATTTTCTCATAAATAAATGCAAAACATACCACCAAAATTTTTCAAATAACCTGAAGTGCGATGTGTCATGAGAAAAATTTTTTAAAATCACTTTGATATGTTAAAGCGTTCCGAAGTTATAACCATTTATAGTGACACAGGGCAGATTTGAAAAAATGGGCCGTGTCAGGAAGGTGAAAAGTGGCTTCAGCGTTAAGGGGTTAAAGGACCTTTGCTGCATCAATTGAGAAGCCCTTGCTAGGGGCAGCTACCCACATTTGGAGAGTGCTGTAACTCTATGTCTTGGGTGAAAGCCGTAGTGGTGCAACTAACTGAATCTCTAAAATACATAAGCTGCCATAAGTAGCCTCCAACAGATGACTCTAACCCAGCAAAAAGGAGGAGGACATGAAAGCCCAATCTGAAACTAATGCTCTGCTGGCATAAGGTAATCATCATCTTGACGATTCTTAACGGCAATGTAGTAATATGTAGATTATAAAGGTGCTGTTGTCAGGGAATAATGTCCAGTAATAGTAGGTGATGTTATCAGTGATTAGCATGCACTATGCACTAATATGTAGATCATAAAGATGCTGTTGTTAGTGAATAGCTTCCAGTGATATTTAGATCATAAATATGCCATTGCCAGTGAAAAGCATCCAGTAAAACATTGATTGTAAAGGTGATGTTATCAGCGAATAATACACAGTAATACACAGATCAGAAAGGTGCTGTTGTCAGTGAATAGTGTCCAATAATACCTTGATTGTAAGGGTGCTTTTGTTAATAGAAAGAGAGTCCAGTAATACATTGATCATAAAGGTGTTGTTATCAGTGAATAGTGTCCAGAATTACATACATGATAAAGGTGCTGTTGTCAGGGAATAGCACACACTAATACATAGATCATAAAGGTTCTGTCGTCAGTAAATAGCATCCAGTAAAACATTTTATTGTAAAGGTATTCAATTTTTTCAGTGTCTAATGTCGCATTCCTAGAACATAAACTTCAAAATATTCAATTCCAGATTCCCTGAATTTCAAGTTCAAATTTGACCAAGATGCTTTGGATCAGACAGCAGCGGTGACATACAATTATGATAAATTTCTCCTGGCAGTGATCCCAGATGAGGCTGACAAGGTAGAAGAGAAGGTTGCATCGTCTAGAGGTCTCCCAAGATAATTTCTGGGAAATTCAGCTCAGAGATCCCACCTTAACCAAAGCTAGGGAAAATGCTGGTGAATGGGGAGTCTCAATATACAGGGACTGACAGAGTGTTTGCACACATGGCAGTCAACCAAGAACTGTTGGATCAAGATTGACAAAATCTGTGAGAAGACTGTTGAACTGATGGTACCCCCTCCTACCAGAGAAAGGTCACTTAGCAGTATTATTGAACCTCAAATCAACAAAGTTTAGGTAATCCAGGACTGGCCACCACCCACAACTAAAAGGCAGGAGAGAGCTGTTATAGGCAATGTGAGTTATAAATCAGAGTTTCATGCAGAATTAGTTACTATAGTCCTCTTGAGTGGAAGTTCTAGATGTATCAAGCCATAGAGCAGAATGCAAGGGTCAAAAGAAGGTTCCTAATTACAGAATTTCAGCTTTTCTGTTGAACACAGAGTGGGAAAACTACCAGGTAATACAAATGGCTCTCAATAACACATTGCTTGTTGGCCAAAGGTATCTATGGAAGACTCTGCTCCAGTTAACAGTAAAAGGTTAAACTACAGCCTGGATGCTTAAGAGAGCACCTGTAAGGCCTGCATTCAGCCATTCCTGTCCGATGGATCTCTGTTGCAAAGAGGTGAAGCCACAGATTGAGTTTTCAGCTATAATTTAATAAGTCGAGATAGGATGGTATTTAGTTAGTGCTCTGATGAGCAGGTTTTTGTTTTCTGTTTAACTTAAATTTAACCCCTTAACGACTTGGCCTTTTTTAGTTTTTTCACTTCCATTTTTCACTCACCAAATTCAAAAATCTATAACTTTTTTATTTTTCAATATAAAGAGCTGTGTTATGGCTTATTTTCTGTGTAACAAATTGCACTTCATAGTGACAGTATTTAATATTCCATGGCGTGTACTGGGAAGTGGGAAAAAAATTCCAAATGCAGTGAAAATGGTGAAAAACTACATTTCGACGTTTTCTTGTGGGCTTGGATTTTACAGCTTTCACTCTGCATCCCAAATGACATGTCTACTTTATTCTTTGGGTCGGTACGATCACGTGGATACCAAATTTGTATAGGTTTTATAATGTTTTCATACATTTAAAAAAATTCAAACCTCCTGTACAAAATATATCTTTTTTTATTTCTATTTTATATCTATTTTTATTTTGCCATCTTCTGGCGCCAATAACTTTTTCATACTTTGTTGTACGGAGCTGTGGGTAGTGTCATTTTTGCGATTTTTGATGTTGTTTTCATTGCTATAATTTTTGGGACTGTGCGACCTTTTAGTCACATTTTATTAATTTTTTTATATTTTTCAAAATGGCAAAAAAATGCCATTTTCAACTTTGGATGGTATTTTCCGTTACGGGGTTAAACGCAGTGAAAAACCATTATTATGTTTTGATAGATCCGGCATTTTCGGACGCGGCGATACCTAATGTGTTTATGATTTTTACTGTTTATTTATATTTATGTCAGTTCTAGGGAAAGGGGGATGATTTGAATTTTTAGGATTTTTTATTATAATTTCTTTTTTTTTTACTTTTTTTTATTTTTACTTTTACTATTTTTCAGACATCTAATGTACTCTAACCCTAGGTAGTCTGATTCATCCTATCATATACTGTCATACTACTGTATGGCAGTATATGTGGATTTTACTCCCCATTCATTACAATGTGCAATTAGCACATTGTAATGCATGGGTTAAAACGATGTAGCCTCGGGTATTCGGAACACCCAAGGCTACCATGGCGACGGATCACCGTTCCCCATGACGTCATCGGGGAGCGACGATCCGCGACAAGCATTGCTGGCGGCGATCGAGGTGAAAACACCCGCGATCGGTGCTAGCAATATGCAGCAAAGACTTACCGGCCATGGAGAGGGCTCGGCCCGGGACCCGGCACCGGGCTGTATTTTTGTTTTATCAATAAACTCAGACAGATCCTGGACTTGGACTTCACATTGGTGTTATTGTCTGTAAAAGCCTTGGTTACCTATTTGATCCTGACGCTAATCCCCATATGTAACTAAACCTCCTCAACATGTTTTGTCTTCATTGTGTCATCTGGGGTTTGATCATAGTAGCAGCATGAAACATAGTCTTTATATAAACTCCCTTAGATATGTCCAAGTGCTACCCATTCTCAAAGGAAGATGGATCTTTCAAATTTTATCAGTATATTAAACAACTACAATATAAGCTTGTGGTTTACCCTACAAAACACAAAGGATCATGGTTGATGAAAGAGGGAAAATACAAACCAACATATTTTGGAAATTGTCCTCCACCAACATCTTGTTACATGCTAACATCCAAAGACCTTATATAAATGCATACTCCTTAAACATTAATTTAGTGCCTGGTGAAATTACACCAAAGAATAAGACTTCTGATTGTTCCAATCTTCCGCTAGACCCATAAACTTGAAAAATACATGAAAAGGAGAGTATATTATGATGGCAAAGAAAAAATGTGAAGAAGCAAGATGGATACACGGACTTGCATGCCTGTTCTTAATGATGGTTTCTTCTTTAAGACTGCATGTAAAGGCATTAAATCACCATTCCTTAATGTCTCTTAACAAAGAATGGAAAAGAATGACACATACCAAAAATATACATTAAATGTGCAATATACTGTAAAATTGAAATACCTACTATTCTTCTCAGGTGTAAAAAGCTTCATACTAGCATATTAATTATAGTAACCTGTAATTATTCTGTAAAAAAAGACATAATGACATTTTCCCTCCATATATTAAATATTTACCACATGATGTTAATGTGTCACAAGGGCTAAAAGAAGCATATTTTACAATAATGTTCAGTGGGTACGGAAAGTATTGAGACCCCTTTACATTTTTCACTCTTGCATTGGAGTCAATTGGCAAGATGCACTAGTCCGTTTCGCGCTGTATCAGCGCGCTGATACAGCGCGAAACGGACCGTCGCCCGTGGTCAGTTCCCCGCAGTCTTGCTCCCTCCCGCAACGGAATAAAGAATTGTATTTTAATTGCCAGAGTGCCAGCTCTATTTTTTCTTTCTATTTTTTACGATTACTTGCATCTCCTTGGACTTACTACTTGAGCTAGAGCACCACATGTACTCACACTATTGGCTGGCTAGCATTACAAGATAGCATTGTTTTTTTCTTGTCAAAACTTTGATGCATGGATCCATGTGAATATTACTGTGTAGTGCCCCTCATAACATCCCTCTCTTTGCACAAGAGAACTGTACATATGTTTGCTTATTTATTAGGCAAGAAAAACTGAAATAACACATGGTCATAAGTACAGGCAGTCCCCGGGTTACGTACAAGATTCTGTAGGTTTGTTCTTAAGTTGAATTTGTATGTAAATCGGAACTGTATATTTTATAACTGTAACCTCAGCTTAAATTTTGGTTTGGTTTTATCAATAATTTTGCAATATAACGATTTATACCACCCCTTCCTTGTTGTAATGTTTACTGTATTCTATATCTTCTGTTTCTAGTCTCTATAATTTACCACACTCAGGGTTAATACTAATAATATAAATACACATTCACACACATATAATAATCCTTACACCTGACTATCCCTATTATTACAGAGAAGGAAGGGGGACAGGGAGATTAACTTAGGAGGTTAACAGGAGAGCAGGGGTATAGACATAGGTTAACAGGGGAGCCGGGGTACAAAAATAGGTGGACAGGGGTACAGAGGTAGGTTAACAGGGGAGCAGGGATACAGAGTTAAGTTAACAGGGGAGCAGGGGTACAGAGATACAGGTACTCAGCCCAATCCGGGAATGTGATATGGTCTTTTCTGTGGGATGATCCTCCTAGCTGGTGATGAGGGCAGATTCCTTCTTCCTTCTTAGCTGATATCCAGGGAAGATTCCTTTTTTTTCCTCCACACTCATGCCCCTATAAGTATGTCCCTTGTCCCTTCCCCCCAAAATGGTGGACAACAGATGTTTGCCCTTCATATCTTGTATATCCAATTTGGTCACCCATTCAGCCCCCCTTAGGTGGGAAATGACAAAAGACCCTAGATTCCCATCTAGACATATAGGGGCAGATTTATTAAGTGTCTGAAAGTCCGAATATTTCTAGTTGCCCATGGCAACCAATCACAGCTCACCTTTAAAATATTCATGAGCACTGGTAAAATGAAAGCTGAGCTGTGATTGGTTGCCATGGGCAACTAGAAATATTCTGACTTTCAGACACTTGATATATCTGCCCCACAGTGTCCGGAATAACTGAACCAAGGTTAACAACAAACTTAATTGCAGACACTGTTCATAAATGTTATAGCTGATCATTGTAGCCTAAGGCTAAACTACAGTAAATTACCAACATCCAGAGATCTGTTTGTAACTAGGGGGTCGTCTGTTACATTCCTGCGGATTGGGATTGTGGCCGGCCTGCACCCATACTGGGCTTTGATCCACTGTACTCGCTGTGCTGCTCCACATTTTTTCTTTTGCTTTTTCACTGTAATATTCAAATTTTCTGAGATAATGACTTTTGGGTTTTTCTTGGCTGTGAGCCATAATCATCAACATCAACATAAAGAAACACAAGATGACTCTATGTAAAATATGTGTTTTACTTTTTGAATTGAATTACTGAAAAAAATAATCTTTTGCTAATATTCTAATTTATTGAATTCCGTATATATGAATATATATATTCAATGTACAACTGGGACAGATTGCAGTTACATTTACACTTCAATACATTACAGCTGATAAAACAGGTAGGATTGTCAGCCACATATTAACAATGTCACTACTGTATAGGCTACAGGAAAGATCTACCAGTTTCTATTGCCTGTATTGAAAAGTCACTATATTCAGCCAAATGGACTTTAATGATTAAAACAAAATCATAACAAATTTTCTAAAGACTGGGATGCAGGTTAAGGTGGAACATCACTCATTGAGCTATTTTGCATTGTCCATAAGATTGCTCTATTTTTGTTTCTAAATTTTGCTCTTTGCTGCAGTTTTTTGTTGGTAGCAATAATGATCAAGGGACTGAGAGCAGAATAAGAACAAGCAAGCATTATCCTTGCATCATTCAAGTCAGGACTTACATTAGACATAGTAAGTGTATAAATCCACATAGAGTTATCCAGGCCAAAAAGGACCACATACAATGCAACTAGTAGAATTACTGCTCTTGAGGCTTTGTATTCCATAGAATTTCTTTTCTTTCTGTCTGAGCTTCTAATCCCTCTTATAGTCCTCTCATGATTTAACAATAAGTATACTATGTAACTACTCGCCAGTGTCATCAGTGCCACAAAAATGAAATCTCTTGAGGCCATAAAAGCTCCGTTGAGAATATATGAAAAATAATTTAAGAAATCTATGTTGCAAAAAACCACATGCAGAACGAATGGAGAGGTTGTAAAATTTCCTTTGGCACGTGCTATAGACATGCTGTAAGGGTACATGATAAGAATGATAAGCCAAGTGGTAAAAACTATGATAGACATGTTTTGCGAAACTTTTTGTTTCAGAAAAGACCACACTCCAGAGTTTGGTGCAATAATAATGCATTGGTGACAGCTTAGCAAACTGGTGACAGCGATACACATGGCTCTACTCACTCTGTAACTGTATATGATCAACATGCATTCTGTGTTGTTAAGTAAATTACTCAGCCCTACTGCCTCCAAAGACTGAGGTAAAACTCGTGAAAAAATGACAATAAGATTTGCAAGAGCCAAAACCACCAACATGAAATGAGCGGGGAGAAGCTTCTTTTCTATGACTTTCAGACAGATAAATTGAACCAAGATGAAGACATTTCCAGGGATGCCAACAACCATGAAGAAGAGAAAGCCAGCCGCTTTAAAGAGGACACGAGGATCCATCATCTACATGTTTTTACCTATTGCCTGTGGGGAGAAAACAATAATAATTATTAATTAATTGAAATGAGCTAGGCGGCTATTAACTATCTAGGCCATTTGAGAACAATTAATTTTTTCCGATGGAGCCACATGAGAAAATGGAATGGTTTAGAGGGCCAGACTAATATACTTAAATAATTTTAAGGGCAATACATAATGCCCTCTCTCATAATGTCCTAACTTATAGTGCCACCTCACACTAGGACCCCATTTATAATGCCCCTTATCCCCACAGTTTTTTGTCCCCTATACCCCCCCTTTTTTTTGGCAGTTTAGGTTTTAAAAAAAAAACTGTGCTCATCCTTCCTCTGATCTCTCAGGTGGCAGCTGTCTTCTATTCTGGTCCTGCAGTAAGGTGCCCAGCGCTAGTGATGCAGTGATGTCATTGAAGTGCCAGGGAGAGGTGGATTTCTGTGCATAGTGGCAAAAGAACGAGTGTATTACTCCCTGCTCTGCCACAGCGACAGTCGTAGGCATCAATCTCCCTATGAGACCCGTCACATACCCATGATACCTCAAGTGTTGGGGTGCAAGGGCAGGGATAGTTAGAGGGCCGGATGTGGCCCAGTGCCGTACAATACCAAGGTCTGAGGTAGGCAAAGAATATACATTATATCTAACTTTTATTACTGGCCATAGTTCACATTGCAACCAACATAGTTTCCATTTATTATATTAGTTTAATTAGTGAAAGATTGGGTGCTATGGCAATATTTTTTTTGTAAGGCTGTGGTCTCAATAGAGTATGTTTGTAAACCAAAAAGGACAAAATGTTGCAGCAGGAATCTTTGTACCTCAACTTTTGGATACCAAAGTTTGAAATTTGCACTAAAAATTAATCCCCCACCCTCAAGAGTTCTCTTCTACCTAGTTAGCAGTGTCAGTGAGGGGGGATAGCTTGACTGTATACTGCAGCACCCTGCCTTCATGAGTGGAACAGAGAAATCAATAAAAGTCTAATCCCATAGATAGAAGCATCAGTGGAAATGTATAAAGACATTCAATCAGTACTGTGTGTAGTTTGTGGATGGGTTCCCTGATGACAGATTCAGTTTAAATAGACACATTTTATTTATTCATCCAGAATTTTTACTTTTAAGTCTGTTTATACCCCCCAATTTTTTGGGGCAAGGGCTTAATGGGGTGCTCATCAACACCCACACCTGTGTTAATGGAGGAATCACTGAAACAATGTTAGCTGTTCCTTTTAAGGCAGGCCTGCAATGAAGTTGAAATGTGTTTTGGGGGAAAAAGTTCATTTTCTAAGCAAATATTGACTTTGCAATTAATTGCAGTTAAGCTGATCACTCTTCATAACATTCTGGAGTACAGGCAGTCCCCGGGTTACATACAAGATAGGGTCTGTAGGTTTGTTATTAAGCTGAGTTTGTATGTAAGTCGGAACTGTCATAAGAATCAATATTCTTGCCATAAGAATCAATATTAACACTAAAGCTTCATTACAGATACATTTGATAACTGTTACAGCTGATCATTGTAGCCTAGGACTAAAGTACAATAAAATACCAATATCCAGGGGTCCGTTTGTAACTAGGGGTCGTATGTAAGTCGAGTGTTCTTAAGGAGGGGACCGCCTGTATATGCAAATTGCCATTATAAATCCTGATGCAGTAGACTTTGTAAAAATTAACATTTGTATAATTCTCAAAACTTTTGGCCATGACTGTATCATATTAAAAGCATAGGAAAAATTTCATGACAAAAAAATAAAAAAAAACTGACGCGTTTCAGATCTGAGCAAATCCTTACTCCTTAAACTACGATTAAGGATCACTTAGATCTGAAACATGTCTGTTTTATTGTCATGGTATTTTTCCTACCATACTATGAATTGCAATTTGTTACCCACAAAACAAGCCCTCACACAGTTCTATAAATGGAAAAATAAAAAAATGTATTGATTTTTTTAAGGTGGGAGTAAAAAGGTGTAAACACAAAAATTGAAAAAGGGCCTGGTTGTTAAGGGGTTAAACAAGAGAGGCGAAAATGTATACAAGCCAATTCAGTAGCTTTCACTCCATAAACTGCTCCATACACTTTTATATGTTATAGTTGAAAATTGATCATGTCATTCATTTTCAAACATTTTTAGAGCTACATTACTGATTTTATTCTCTGAAACATTTTCTCACATTTCTTAGTCCACTTTTTCATTATTTCTCCACCCTCATAGTTTTGAAAACAAAGATGTAGAGTTTAAATAGTTTCCTAAATGCTGTCAATAAAAACATCAGCCAATCCCGTCAAAAATTATCCCTAGCCTTCCTTTGTACACTGAAGTATATAAAAGTTACAAAGTCAGGTCTGGCAATATAGCGGTGATTTTTTCAGCTAAACATATTTTAAAGTATTAATCCCTTAAGGATGCACGTTTTTTCGCTCATTTCTTGCTCTCCGCCTTCAAAAAGGACCGAGCTGAGGGCCAAGATCCCACTATAACATCAAAGAGTGCACTCTTTTTACACTGATATCAGATGATTCCATAGATTACGACAGAACCTGTTCTGTTAAACACGGATACATGTGGAAAGCCCCCCAAAAGAGTGCAGAGGAGGTCGGCAGTAATTTTGCATTGACGTCACTGATCATTTTGCCCTTCTTTTCACGTGTCAGTGTCCTCTTTCAATCCGTCTATAAACTACATGGATTTGACACGTAAATCTGGCTGTAAACTAGAGTCCCCAAAAGGTATTGCAATATGCGTTATACAGATACCCCACAACTGACAGTGTAATTTCAGTGAAAATCACTGTATAAACTACGTGGATTTGACACATAAATCTGGCTGTAAACTAGAGCCCCCAAAAGGTATTGCAATGTGTGTTATACAGATACCCCACAACGGACAGTGTAATTTCAGTGAAAATCACTGTATAAACTACGTGGATTTGACACATAAATCTGGCTGTAAACTAGAGCCCCCAAAAGGTATTGCAATGTGTGTTATACAGATACCCCACAACTGACAGTGTAATTTTCAGTGAAAATCACTGTATATACTATGTGGATTTCACACGTAAATCTGACTGTAAACTAGAGCCACCAAAAGGTATTGCAATGTGTGTTATACAGATACCCCACAACTGACAGTGTAATTTCAGTGAAAATCACTGTATAAACTATGTGGATTTCACACGTAAATCTGACTGTAAACTAGAGCCACAATAAGGTAAGGCAATGTGCGTTATACAAATACCCAACAACTGACAGTGTAATTTCAGCGAAAATCACTGTATAAACTATGTGGATTTCACACGTAAATCTGACTGTAAACTAGAGCCACAATAAGGTATTGCAATGTGCGTTATACAGATACCCCACAACTGACAGTGTAATTTCAGCGAAAATCACTGTATAAACTATGTGGATTTGACACGTGAATCTGGCTGTAAACTAGAGCCCCCAAAAGGTATTGCAATGTGCGTTATACAGATAACCCACAACTGACAGCTCACTACTGCAGATGCATGAATGTCAAACAGATTTCTGGGAAGCTTGAAAAAATTCCAAATGTGGAAAAATTGGAAAGAAATCACATTCAGTTTTTATGACTTTCACCGTGCAGTCCAAATAACACCTCTACTTTATTCTTAGGTTCGGTATGATCACCGTGCTACCAAATTTTTACAGGTTTAATTGCTTTTTAACACATATTCAAAAGTTAAACAATTGTGTTTGGGCACTATTTTGCGTTATGTGGTTCACCCCCGGTAATAACCGATTTTATATTTTGATAGATTGGGCATTTTGGGATGTGGCAATACCTATTGTGTCTGTGACTTTTACTGTTTATTACGTTTTATATCAGTTTTAGGGAAAGGCAGGTCATTTAAACGTTTAGGTTTTAACTTTTTTAAAATTATTTTAAAAAAAATTTTGAACCTTTTTTTTTTTACTATTTCTTATACCCTCTAGGGTACATTAACCTTAGATGGTCTGATCATTCCTACCATATACTGCGATACTACTGTATTGCAGTATAAGGCATTTCTGCACAGTACACATTACAATGAGCCACTGGCTCTTCATAACAAAACTGCAGAAAACAGACTGCCTCGGGTCTGACCAAGACCCAAGGCTGTCATGGAAACCGATCGCCGCCCCCTACTATGTTCGGGGAAGCGACAATCCGATCCAAAATGGTCTATTCAATGTCGCCAGCAGCTTTGTCTGCAGCATCGGAGGCAAGCACTGACCACGGTTATTAGTGGTGGGGGTTTTCTGCAATGTGCCCTGAGCCCTCTTCATACACCCCCTGCAAGACATAACAAAACTGTATTACTTTGATATCTCCATAATCATACTGACCCACTGAATATAAAGGTGAGGCAAACAGTGAAAGTTGTAGAAACAACGCCCCAAAAATATGGCACGGCTGCATATTTTTTTTGTTAATTTCACTGCATTTAGATCAATTTTCTAGCTGTTTAGTGCATTGCATAGAATATTGAAAAATGCCACTATGAAGCACAATTAGTACCACAGATGAAAAAAACATATAGATCCATACACAGAGAAAAGTAAAGGCAGAGATAATAGTTGTTGTGTCACATTTCCTTACAAGCAACTAAAGTGAATGCAATCATTTTGCAAGTCGCCACTTTGCTTTGATACGCTGTGAGATGCGCAGTGCTAGTCTTTGTTTGCTTTGTGTTGAGGCCATAGTTATATAATGCCTTACTCTTAAAGGAAACCTGTCATTCAAACCAACCCCCACTAACTTAAAATATTGTTCCTCCCTAAGTCTATAAAGTTCTACAGTACATTCATAAAGTGGACTCACTATCTAAGCATATTCATATTCAATTAGGTGTCTCTCCAGCTTCTTTATCAGCAAGGGATGTGCTTTATATTCAGCTGAGTGAACTCAGCTCTGCTTCTTCATTCACCCGTTCCTTAGGAATGTGAGAGACACTGGCTGTGTATGACTTGCTGAAGAGAAATCAACTCTCTTATTTACCCCTCCCTCATGTATTCTTTTTATTAAGTCACACACAGCCAACATTTCTCTAAACCCCCTCACCCCACTTCCTTCAGAAATTCTCTTCAGTGAGTCACACACAGCCAGGGTCTCTCACATTCCTAAATGGGGAGAATGGCCTGGTGGTGTGCCAAATTCAGCTGAAAGGAAAGATGGTGATCAGCCTAATATGAGCACAACTTTACAAGGGGATTGTGGAACTTTACAGGCATGGGGAGGAACACTATAGGGATAGTTGTACTACTGTATAATAGTAGCAAAGTTTAGTTAGTGTAGGCTATTTTAACTGACAGATTCCCTTTATTCTGGGAAAAGAGCTAACTAGAAAAATCTGATAAACAAAATCTCCTTGGCTCCAGTCTTGGTTTTAATTTAAAAAGTGCTTATTGGCCTTGATTTAATTTAGAATAATCAAAAAGAAAATCAATAAATAATGTATACAGTTTATCTTGAAGATTTTGGCATTGGATTCAGTAAAGCAAAATGACTCAGATTAAAGTAAAAAGTACAGAATGTAATTAAGAAAGACTATTCCATTTTTATTTTGATATTTTTTTTCTTTTTGAAGCATGTAAGATACATTCTCAATATGAAGTTATTGTTAAATTCAGCAATTAAAAATATTTAAAAGTGTAAGAAGACTTTTCAAGATGGATTAACTTTATAACATTTGTAATTATAGCAGAAATTGCTGATTTAATTATCAGTATATAAAGTTCAATACCCAATTAGCATGTACTGTCATTTAAGATATCATCAGTTGAAAGAAAAAAAACCTAAAACACTGTTATAAAAAGACACATTGAAGTTATGCTGCATTACGTTCATGGTATAAGCCATATTTACTAGTTCTCAAACTTTTTCCCAACACTTGGCAAGTATCAGAAATAGTGGGGGTGGTTTACAGGTAAGTGATTTGTAGTTACAAGAAATCTCATGGCAGTGAGCTCCAGTAAAATGAACCATAGGCAGATTTTATATTGCATCCCCAGCAAATAATATTGATATAGTTTCAATGTGTTATTGCATTTTAGACTATAGGAACTTTGACAACATTTATAATATCACAATCTAAATCCATTGTTATTTATGCACCTCACTGGATTTTTTTCAGTCCCCAAAGTTGACTATTTCAAGCCCAGTAGTTCCATGTAGTATCTGGCACTGTTTAGAAATCGATACTGTATTACAGCTAATAATTACTATTGGACACATAATATACATGGCATAGAAGATCTACTTGCTAGTTGTTGACAGAAAATTAAAAAAAAATAGCTCTTCTCAGGTTTAAAAAAAAAAAGAAATACTTGAAGAAATATTGAAATTATGCAAATGAACTAGCACTGCCTGGTGTAGTACTGTGCATGTGATTCTAGTGAGGTTCTGTTAGATGCGCATGCCCATTATTACAATACAGTACATGGCTTCTCCTTTCAGTGAAAGCAAAAAGCCATTAGATAAGCAACTCAGTACTCAGTTGTTCTAATCTTTGGCGTTAAAAGAATGTCTGGAATAAGCTTGGCCATACCTACAAAACATTCTGCTCTTTATGAAAATGTTTCCTGAATATATCTACTGAATAGAATGATGTGGCATATGTAATAATCATGTTAGAAAAGGTTTTTTTGTAATGACATAATGTTTAGTTGCTTAAAACGGAATATGGGGTTGTGGGAAATGGTAATAATATTAATGTACTAAATAAATATTCTAAATCTATCCTATGTTATGTTGTATCTTTTTACCTTGTCCTGTACAATAACAATGTTTACAGAAATCTATTGCAGATGTCCCTGGGGTATTCTACTTTCAAGAAGCTTTGCAGATGTCTATGGAGGGAAAACTAAGTTATGTATTTAACTTACCCATACAGCTGAACATAAAGCAAAAGGAAAACTTCACAATAATAACTACTACTACAGATTACTAGAAGGAAACCTAAAATAATGTTTTGAATTTCAATAATATTAGTTTTAATAATGTTTTATTGGTTTTTGACCAAGGGCATGAGACCAATTC
The DNA here is from genome assembly GCF_040894005.1 of Engystomops pustulosus. Classification (NCBI taxonomy): domain Eukaryota; kingdom Metazoa; phylum Chordata; class Amphibia; order Anura; family Leptodactylidae; genus Engystomops; species Engystomops pustulosus. The sequence continues at coordinate 182,704,941 of NC_092412.1, read as the reverse complement.
GAATGGTTACATAAATTTCCACTCAAGCTTACATAAGGATTTACAGTATACCGGATGTATGGCCACAGAAAGGTATAGATTCCTCAATTACGTTAAATCCATAGTAAGAGAAGTCATAGAATATGTTTCAGTAAGAGTTAACTACATTTTATTAGTACCATCTGAAGAAAAAGATAAAAACGTATAATTCAATAAACAGAAAACTGAGGGAGATTTTCAAGTACTGCATTGGCTTTATCTTACCTTAATTCAATGTGTACCAATTATGGGAATACTCTACATTAATGAACCATTGACATTTATACATTGTTGTTGCCCTGGAAATGATCCACAAGGAATTAATTACGCTATATCAGTTTGCAAAATAATTGTTTTGACAGACTTTAAACCATGGATACTCTTCAATATTATTGAAAGAAATTAGTTTGATAATAAGGAAAATAATTACTATCTGGTATCTGAATTTTATATTTTTGCTTTTTTCCACCTCATTGAAAACATATAAACATATATACATGTATATAATTAGGACACTGTTTTTAGTTTTTATATTATAAAATATGTAGCCATGATTTTATAAAAGTAAAATATTTTTTAATGTTGGAATTCAAGTTTTTTTGCAAAAATTTTTTTTTTACTATACTATAACACATTTAGCAATTCCTGCTATTTTTTTTAAACCAAAGTATAAACTTTATATTTACAGTGGGAGAGATTTATTGGGTACCTGAAACACAACTTTAGTTAGTGTTGTTAGTCGACTAAAATATGTATATGCGTAACACCCTGTACGATGCCCCACCAATGTGAGCAGCGCTAGCCTTATCTGGTCACTATGGTGCCCCATGACTATTCTCCTCTCCGGCATCAGTTATCACCCCTTCGTGCATGTGACCTAATCAGCTGTCCAGATGTCACGGGACGGAGACTGTTGCCTGTCAGAGTGACATGCCAGCAGGGGTGTACCAAGCCTGTCTGCTGCCTGAGGCGAGCCATAGAGAGACGCCCCTCCCCCCCGCCCATATATGTAATATTTCAGGGAGTGTCAGGACCAGATCCATCATATTGGTTTGGTGTGAAAATAAAGCAGTACCGCCCTGTAGTATTTAATGCATACAGCATGCCGCCATATAGTATAAAATGCATACAGAATATTGCCATGTGGTATAAAATACATACATCGTCCCCCCCATGTAGTATAAAATGCATACAGCACCCCCCCCCATGTAGTATAAAATACATACATCATATTGCTATGTAGTGTAAAATGCATACAGCGTATACGGCATGTAGTAAAAAATACATACAGAATATTGCCATGTAGTGTAAAATACATACAGCGTACCACCATGTAGTATAAAATGTATACAGCATATCGCCATGTAGTATATAATGCATACAGCATATCGCCATGTACTATATAATGCATACAGCATATCGCCATGTAGTGTAAAATGCATACAGCGTACCGCCATGTGGTATAAAATGCATACAGCATATCGCCATGTAGTATATAATGCATACAGCATATCGCCATGTAGTATATAATGCATACAGCATATCGCCATGTAGTATAAAATACATACAGCATATCGCCACATAGTATAAAATGCATGTAGCGTATCGCCATGTAGAATAAACCGCATACAACGTGCCACCATGTAGTATAAAATGCATACGGAATACATATATACACATATAAACACGTACATATACACATACACATCACATACATATACACATACAAATCACATACATATACACATTACATACACAGATCACATACATATACACATTACATACACAAATCACATGCATGTATACAAACATACACATACATATATAAATTACATACACAAATCACATACATGTACACAAACATATACACATACATATACACACATACATAGACACATCACATACATATACACACATATATATATATATATACATTACATACACACATCACATACATATAAACAGATAAACTTACTTTATTTTCTTTTATTTTCCAGGAAGGTTCTCCAGGAGCGGGGGAGGGGGGGGGGGCTTGGGCGTACAAGGGGGGGGGGATCCGAGCGGAGGAGGGGGGGAGCGGAGCGGAGAGGAGGAGGCCGGGAGCGGAGCAGAGTGGAGGAGAGGGGGAGGACTGAGCGGAGGAGGACAGAGCGGAGCATAGCGGAGGAAGCGGAAATGAAAGGGACAGAAGGAGTGGAGCAGAGTGGAGGAGAAGGGGGAGCCGAGCGGAGGAGGGGGGGAGCCGAGCGGAGGAGGGGGGGAGCGGAGCAGAGTGGAGGAGAGGGGGAGGACGGAGCGGAGGAGGGGGGGAGGACAGAGCGGAGCATAGCGGAGGAAGCGGAGATGAAAGGGACAGAAGGAGCGGAGCAGAGTGGAGGAGAGGGGGGGCGGAGCAGAGGAGGGGGAGAACGGATATGAACGGGACAGAGGGAGCGGAACGGAGCAGAGTGGAGGAGAGGGGGGGGAGCAGAGCGGAACAGAGCAGAGGGGGTGTCAGCCTGGGATGGTGGTCAGGTGGACGGCAGGACAGGCCGGCGGGCGGCAGCAAGGTCCGGTTGGCGGCAGCACGAGTGGGGGTTCCAGCGGCAGCATAGGCAGACTGGCGGGTGGTAGCCACCCACAATGCCGCCCCTCGTCCAGCAGGTGGCGCGCCGCCTGAGGCGAGATTCTCAACTCGCCTCATGGCAGGTGCGCCCCTGCATGCCAGTGGCACTTCGGCAGCTTTTGCTGGCCTGAGTTGGGTTCTATGCTTAGTGATTAAAGATATTAAATATATTATTAAATATATACAAACATCATCAAGGAAAAAAACATCACTACTATGCGCATGCACCCAGCAAACCACAACGGAGAAGATTCCAAACGAGTGAGACGTGCGGCCTCCTGTCTGGAAGCCGCACTAACTTACTTCGCAACCTGAGTCTCACAACCTGTCGAAAGACAACATTTCTATAAGTGTGAATACAAGTGGACAGACAGCCATGAGTAGCTTGATTGAATTTTGGTTATTGCAAGTCTTCTTGATTACTATATGTATTTAAAGGAAACCTACCACTTGTAGTGGCAGGTTTCCGATGGCAATATCGGGCACCAGCTCAGGGTGAGCTGGTGCCGGAGCTTATTTTAGTTAGTGTTTTAAACCGCGGTATCGCGGTTTAAAACACTTTTTAAACGTTGTAGCCGGCGCAGGCAGGTACGCGCTCGGCGCTTACCGTGCACGCGGCTACATAGGAAGTGAATGAGAGCCGCGTGCACGGTAAGCGCCGAGCGCGTACCTGCCTGCGCCGGCTACAACGTTTAAAAAGTGCTTTAAACCGCGATACCGCGGTTTAAAACACTAACTAAAATAAGCTCCGGCACCAGCTCACCCTGAGCTGGTGCCCGATATTGCCATCGGAAACCTGCCACTACAAGTGGTAGGTTTCCTTTAACATTCTATTGATATGAGTCCAGAACCTTTCTAGATTGCCCTAATCTATGGTATATAACTTTAGACCATAAGACTGTTGCTTCATAAAACAACTATTGAAGGATTTGCAAATTGGAAATAGCATCTATATCAAAATAGTAACTATATTCACACTATTGGAAGTAGTGAATACCCGGATTACCTGGATTTAAATATCTGTAATTTACTGTATATATTGATTGCGAGACATTGCATGCAATTCATAACCGAATTGGATTTTTTACATAGATATATTTTATTTGATTACCGTATATGAATTCAAAATATATAAATGTATAACATTTGAATGTTTATCATAAAATTGATTACTGAATTAAACTGATATTATTACAAACCACTCTTATTAGTGCCCCCAACTTTTAATATTAAAATATACTTTTTATATATTGTTTTAAAACTTAATAGATCTAATATATTAGAGAAAGTACATAGAGAAAATACAAATACAGTAAAGCTTTTCATTGAGATTCCAATTTTATTTTAATATTGTGTATACATAGGAGTAGTTTAATTATAAATGGGGAAGAAAGATCAATGACTTCTGATTTTAAAGAACATTAATTTTTGTTAAACTTTTGATCATTTTATTACAAATTCTGGTTTCTGTGTGTAATCCAGATTTTACTGTTCTTTTCTTAAAGAGTTAAGGTTTCTTAAGGTTTTCCAGGATTAGAATAAAATCTAATATTACATCTTGGTGTTCAAAGTTGTAAAAAAAACAAAAATTGAAACCAAACATATTTGTATTATTTTAATTGAATAAAATACTTTTAAAATAAAAAAATATATGTTGTCAACCCTTAGGCTAATTAGGGTTGAAATGCAGGGACTAGAATCCTGTATGGGTAGAAAACAGTGTTCCCTTTAAGTCTTCCAACCTGCAAATAGAAAAGTTAAAACAAAAAAAATCACATTCCCCCTATATCTCTAACGGTTTTATCTATTTTAATTTTTCAGTGTACTGTATATAGCTAAAAGAGAGCATTGATTAGATGCCCCTCAAAAAAGAGGAAATTGTACCTGTTTACAATGGATAATGATGGTGTATAATGTGTAAAAATATAGGAGTGATCAGTATAAAGAAATTATTCATTGTAGGAACTGGGCACATTTATTGTCTGTGGAGGAAAGGTGATTTAGATATCAATTACAAAAAAAGGTTGCAAATAGTGAAAGTCATGGTACGCTCTACCAACAAACGTCAGGTACTATAATGTCACTTAAAAAAAAGACTACACATAATTCATACAGCAATATATGATATTTACATGATGCCGATTCAAAGCCTAATTCAACGTGGAACAACATACTTTTTTTTTTTTATTATGTGTCTTTGATTAGGGATTTTTGTGTTTGCATTCCTTTTGACCAATATGCTACTTTGCATAGCAAACTGGACTCTTTTTGACCTGTTATTTTGTATCTTTATTAAGATATGCAAAAAGATGCTTATTATATCAATTTCTTACTCTGAAGTGGCATTCATACTGGAATTTGTAGACTGTAAAAGCCCCTTTTTTGTTTTACACATCAGGATAGTTTTTAACTTTTTGTTAGTTTTTATGATAACAATTGGACTTAGAGCAGTATATAAAGAGCCAAAAAAGACCCGAGCATCAGAAATCACTGGAGAGACTCTTGACACTGTTAAGGTATATATCCAAATGCAACTGTCTATTCCAAAAAGAGCTACATAAATAGTGACCAGTAGCACTACTGCTAGAGAGGCCTTGTATTCCATAGTCTTCTCATTGTTCTTATCTGAACTTCTTATCCCTTGTACTTGCTTCCCATGTCGATGAAGCATAAACACAATGTAACAGCTGGCTAAAGTCATAGTACCAACAAAAAAGAAATCACGAAGTGCTATTGCTACACCATTTGCAACATATACAACAAAGGTCATAAAGTCATGATTGCAGAATTCCAGATGAAGGGTGTATTTAGATGTGGTGTAGTTGGCTATAGCACGAACATGGAGAAAACAAGATGGGTAAATCACACCATTGATGCACCACAACAATACCATAATCCATGATATATTCTTTGGAACCTTTTGTTTTAAAAAGAGCCAAAATTTTGTAGAAGGGGCCAATATTATACACTGATTGCAGCTTAACAGACAAGTAACACAAATTGTCATCCCCCGACAAATGCGATATGTGAAAGAAATGAATTTGCACTCAATGTCATTTAAAATGTTTCTTATACCTATGGAATGGATAGCCTGAGGAAAGCCTTTAGAAAATATAACAAGCAGGTTCATTAGAGCCAGCACAGTGAGAACAGTATTGGAAGGTAAAAGTTTCTTTTCTATCCTCCTAACATGAAGAAAAACGACCAAAATAATGACATTGCAGGGAATTCCAATAGCTATCAACGAGAAAAATCCAACTGCTTTAAAAATAAGCCGCAGTTCTAATTCCATTCCTGAAAAAAATAAAATAAACAGTGGTTATTCATCCAGTATTTCTAATATTTGTTTAGTTGGAAAGTTTGAAATATTTTGAAAAATGCAGTGTATCTTTAGACTGGTCTGTTAAATAAATAAATAAATAAATAAATAAATAAATTGTAGACTGGTTTAGAAAGTACGTTCCATAGTTTCTTGACAATTTCTGGCATCTGGATTATTGTACATTTCATTTGACTCAAGAATGCAATTAGACATTTTCATGTTCAATCTCAATCCCAACAGAAATTATCTATTACAATGACATTACAGACTTCTGTGAATAATCTTGCCCTTGTGTTTTTAATCAACCTGGGATTGGAAACGGGAAGAAATTCAATGACAATTTTCAGTTCATACAAGTTTAGACTTCACAGAACAGATGCAGATACAAGGAGAGGAGCCGTAAAAGAATGTGTATAAACAAATATATGGGGAGATGTATAAAGGCTAGTATGCCAGTTTTCTGGCATATAAGTTTTGAATTACTTGCAATTCCTGGTGTATGGCCAGGAATTGTGATAATTTCCCTCTTCCAAGATGCACCAGTGTATGATAACCCCATAATGCATAATGATTTTAATGGAATAGAACTGTAATTTACTGTTTGAATCTTCTTATTTTACAGTACCCTGTTGTATAAGTCTACCTTTATCCAGGTAATAAATATTACAAAGTTATTTACACACATTTGACAATGTTTTGAGTGAACATATTAATTTGAACACTGCATATGGCGCCATGTTGTCCAGAGGTTGCAAAGCGAGGCAGCTTTCTTGTAAAAACAGTGCCACCATGGTTTGTACTGGTTTTGGCTAATCTGCCTAAAGATAAATGGGGGTTAGTTGCAATACCTCACACTACCTAAGGTAGTAGGAGCTGTATTTTTAAGAGAGCAGCCATGTTTTTAACCCAACTGACATCCCTTTTCAATAATAAACTGAGCCACTACACTTATTTACAACAAGATTAACGATTTTATCTGACAATAATAAAAACTTTACTGGTAGACTAAAAAAAAAAGAAACCTCCCAGTGTCCTAAACTCCCAGTGTCCCACACCAATGTCTGTTGCTGCCGTGCCCCTGTTTGTTTACACGAAGAGAGAATAAAAGGAAAATTCTGTGTGGACCTCAAAACATGGGAAACTGAAAGAGAGTACAGGATAAATGACCTGGAGGGTGCAACGTGGAGAGAGTAGTATGCCTACCCCTCCCCCCTGCTATTCTTATGTCTGGAGCAGTAAGAAAAGTATAAGCCCCCATAAGTGATAAAAGATGATCATGAGGTTAACTGGAAACATGGGTCATTTATGAAGTAGGAAATGGAGTAATTTCAGAATATAAGTGGTCACGGATACATAGAAATATTAAAAATTGTTCCTTTAACTGAAACCACAGAATTATTCAGCATAACATTATTTTTAGACATTACTACATTCCAGTAGATTTATCTAGAATGGGGTTTCGAGGTAATATTGGGTGCAAAAAATGTGGAGCATTGACGGTAGGCAACGCATGATTTGGGAATGCCCTAAGATAGCTTTTTTTTTGGAAAAGGTGTATGAAGAGTCTTCAAGGGTTCTGAGGCAAAGACTGAGAACCTCTGTCTTTCTTTTAATTTTTGGTCTGGCGGAGGATCTGGTTCTGTTGCTTTGCTTGTTAAGATTATGCACTTAGCCTGTGTATGCATTGCCAGAAAATGGGGAGATAGGGACCCACCTTTGATGAAGGAATTGCAAAACTTAGTGAGAAGTGTGAGAAGATTCGAAAGAATTAAGATGACAGAAAGCAAGAGCTCTCAGAAGTGGGTTAAAATATGGAGCTTATGGCAACAGGCAGACTAAGACTGGGTAGGGTGCTGATTAAGTAATATAAGGGTCTTTAAAATTAATTTTTTTTTTCCCAGTGGAGGGATGTGGGAGGGAGAGGGAGAAAAAAAATGGTCAATGCACACACGATAGACAGAGATGGTAAAGGGGTGTCTTAATTCATTTGTTGTATATTTTATGATTAAATGCATGTTAAGATTTTGGGATAACATTGGAATGTTAATTTGCCTATAAACAATGTAATGTTTTAATGGACATTTGAGTAAATTTAAATAAAGAGATCTGTGATAAAAGATGCTTCAAATATTTACAAGAACTTATTGCTTGCTTCACAACAGAACACTGATATAGGTTAGTATGGTTACATAAAGTATAGAGCGTGTGAGTGGTGTACAAAGGTGAGTGAAGAAGTGAGGCATTGCGGAACATGTATCTTTATCACTGCTAGTATTTTTCTTTAATTTTTGCGACTTTTGTTGTTTTTTTTACCTTTCCCTGCAAGTTTTGCTGTCGTTTTGGTCTGCAGCTTGTGTATTGTGTCTTATATATCTTTATTTTTCAGATTTTCCATGCAACCTTTCACTTTTTTTGCTTGTTTTTGCGACTTTTTAGGCACAAATATGCAACTGGTCCGTGGTAGATGCAGAGGAAGTATTTTTTTCCTGGACTGTTTTAACATGTAAATTGGAATTTATTTCACATGCTTTAAATGTTTAAAATTTTGCACATAGACCTGCTGGGCTTTGAAAGTTTGGGCAGTTTTTTAATAAACTTTTGCTTTCACTTAAGGAAACAGTGAAGAACACAGTGAACATAGGATCATTTAAGGATCATTAAGGATCATTTAAGTGAAGAACACATTGAACAAAGTGAAGAAAACATTGCAAATGTTTCCATACATCTGCTAACTTATCAGAAGACATGAGTACAGAAAGGTGTTCTTCACAATAGTATGTGAAGAACAATGTGTGTGAAGAACACGTTGCAGATCTTTAACACGGGTCATGCTCCTAATTGAAGTTCCACGAATATTCCATTGAATAAAAAAAATGAAGAAACAGGACTGACTTACTTATTTCTCAATAAAATGATACATTTTATTGGTCCTCTTGGTCCCCTTAAAAAAATACTCGAGTCTCCCATTGACTTCAATGGGGTTCGTTATTCAAAACGAGCACTCGGGCATCGGAAAAAGTTCGACTCGAGTAACAAGCACTGTAGCATTTTAGTGCTCGCTCATCTCTAATAACGACATACTTGTCAGAATATCAAACTTTTGGCTTGCCTTTTTCTTTAATTTTTAAGACTCTTCATGCGGTTGGTGCTCATTTGTGACTTTTTTTAACCCTTCAAGACAGTCTCCCTCCAAAGTTTACCATTGTTTAAATTTCTGCAGTGTTCCCTGAATTATCACCCTAATCCAGATGCGAAAGTTAGGAGTTTTTTTTAAAGTCCCAAATTTTGTTGCCGATCTATGACTTCCCCCAGGTGCAGAAATTAGCTTAGAACTGTTTGCGACTTTTGGAGAATTTTTGCAAATTTTGTTTTAAAAAGTCAAAAATACCCTAAAGACCTAATGCCACATTAACGCCTTAAGGACATAGCGAGTTAATAGCTTAAGGCTCAGCCCTATTTTTTGTATTCTGACTTGCGTCACTTTATATGGTTATAACTTTTGAACACTGTTACTTATCAAAGTGATTTTGAGGTTGTTTTTTCATCAAAAGTTGTACTTCATTTTAGTGGTAAATTTTGGCTGATAAGTTTTGCGTTTATTTAAAAAAAAAATAAAAAGTGATGAATTTTTTGAAAAATTTGCCATTTTCAAAATTTGAAATCATCTCGTTTTCGGACAAATAGATTTACCACCTAAAAAGTTGCTAAACAACATTTCCAATACATCTGCTTTACATTTTCAGAACTTTTGAAATGTCTGGATAATTTATTTTGATGTCACGTGGCTTACAAATCGAATATTGGTTTTCTGTATTTTCAGAATGTTAAACATTTAACATTAAAAACCTCCTATATATCAACCAATTTTCAAATATGCACCCCTCAAACTATCAGAATGAATATTGTTGACCCCTTGAAATCTTCATAGTAATCACATCAAAATGGAGATGAAATTTAGAATGGTCAAATTTTGTTGTTATAATATATATATATATATATATATATATATTGTGAGAAAGTGAGAGGTATTGTGTGGGAAAACCGCTATCTGTCTTACAGGCAGATGAAATGCTGGTGGTAAAAGCCCTGGGTTTGTCTGCAGTTACCCAAGGGTTAATGCAGACATGATAAACAGGAATAGTCTGTTTTGTCTGTGTTGGCCTAGCTAACACAGACACATTGGTAATGTCCGTACTGGGCCTGCTTATTATGGAGTAGGGGTAGGCTGGTAGTGGGACTCCTACTCCACCCGGGCTTCGGTCCTGGGTTTGTGAATTGCCCACAGGTGCGGGTCACAGGCCTCGTTAGGGCCTGATTTAATCTGCAGGCCAGAAGCAGTAGGAGAGGCACTACCTGGAGAACTGAAAGCGAGATTGCATTCTGACAGCAAAGGTAACTGAGAGCCTCCTGTCTTGCTGCTGGCCAAGAGCGTGTGCCAGGCAGCCTGGTACCTGGATAGCTAGGGTCCTCCAAATGTATTAGACAGCGCCTAGCCGGGCAGGAATTACTTTTATAATGTTTTTGCATGTGCCGAAGCCAAGGCTGAATTTGTGTTCTGTTTTGCAAGTGTGAATAAACACTTACGTTGGACTTTTAAACCTGCGTGTGTCACTGCTTCCTGCACTGCTACCAGTCAACTACCAGAGCAATTCCCCACAATATATATGTTCATTGAGACAGACACAGGGATGAAATAGGTAGAAATCATAATTTTTGGTGGGGTTTTAACATTTTTTTCAACAGTGTTCATCAAATGGGTTCAATAATGATTTTTTTTTTTTTAATCTACAGGTCGTTACAGATGAGGTGATATTATATATGAGGGGTTTGTGTTATGATTTAGACATTTTTTTATGTTTATGGAGACATTATATGTGTATTTTTATGTTTATGGGGCTTAAGGGCATTTTATTAATTTATTTTTGTTTAAGAACACTTTTTTCACTTTATTATTAGTTCCACAATCGGAATATGATTACATGTTCATGATAATACCCTACCCATACTGATGCACATGCGCATAGGCTGACACTGTGCCTTTAAGATGCCTTCAGAGATGGCATCTTACAGGCACTGCCTGCAGAATGCCCTGAAGTCCTGATCGGCATGTTAAATGCCATGGTCACACTGACCGCAGCATTTAACGGGTAAGACACCTGCGATCTGAGCCCACGCAGGTGTTACACTATGATGTCAGCTGAAACGGTTAGGGAAAAACTGCTAAGATACATCTGTCCAGCAGAAAAGCTAAGAAAAGTCCCAAAAAACAGCCAGACAGCCAGACTTATGATACATGTGCCCCACAGAATATACGATTGATTAATAGTTTGTGTAGCAACAAAATATTCTGAATAAAATTCTAAATGTTTTATAACATCTGGACAATAGATGCATATTACATATAAACAGGACAGAATGGCCAGAGAACAATATTTTCTGGTAAGGATGGATGGAAGTAATACTGAATGATATTACAAAGCCCTATAATTTCTAATATGTCTAATTGGTATTGGAGCATGCTTACCAGATAAAGTGTAGAATAGCGGGGCTGACATGCAATGGTCAGAGTGAATGACAATGAAAATCTTGAGCTTGCATTTATATGTCTTTCCATTTTAAAGGGACTTCTCAGCGGAATAGCCAGGATATCCTCTGGGAATTTTTAGACAATCTGGCCACAGCAGAGTCTTCATTTTCTCATTAAGCACAATCAAATTAATTGTCTTCCTTTGGGCATTTCAAATATAGTTATCTGAGGATGACATATTAACATATTGCCACTGTTAACTCATAATAGAATATCATTAATAATTTTCTATGTTTGCATTAAACTGTAATTCTGGTAAGTGAATATCATGGATATATTTTTAGATCTGTATTGTAGGGATTCATTTTAAAGCCTAAGGAGAGTGTAAAGGGTGTCATCTATACTTCTAAAATAAGAAAAATTATCTTCACATTTTTAGTTAACCCCTTAACAAACCAATCCTTTTTCCTTTTTTGTGATATAATCCCACTTTCCTAAAGCCTTACCTTTTTTTATGAGGGCTGGACAAATGCTGGACAACTTGTTCTTCATAGTATCAGTAATTAACATTCCATGCAATGTACTAAGAGAATGGAAAAATATTTCAAATGAAGTATGATTGACAAAAGAATGCAAAATGGCAAAATGGCGAAAAAGATAGGATTTGTTGTTTTTTATTTTTTAAAACTGATACTGTAATAAGATGGCATCACCCATTAAAGGGTGTGTCCACTTTAAAGGGAACCTGTCAGCAGGGACCTCATTTTCACTAAAGACAGATTGCAGAAGCCCTTCACACCTGCAGTGCAAAGATGTCTCTATGCCTTTTCTAAGCATTTGCATTACAATATAATTGTGTGTTATAACTTACCTTGCACCCTGACAAAATCCTTTATTAAATCACAGGGGTTGGCTTTGGTTTGGATTCATTTCAATGTCAGCTTACCAGTCTGTGAGGAGGAGGAGCTGTACAGGTGGGGGGCTTGCAACTGAGAAGCGATTAACACAGACAAGGGACATGTTGCTTTTTTAAATGTATCCAAACCAAAACCCAACCCCTGGGACTAGACAGAGGATTCTGTCAGGGTGCAAGGTAAGTTATAACACACAGTTATATTGTAATGCAAATGCTTAGAAAATGCATATGTGCACTGCAGCTGTAATGGGCTTTTGCAACCTGTATTTAGTGAATATGAGGTCCCTGGTGACAGGTTCCCTTTCAGCACATTACAGTATAATTAATATTGTTTGTGTGACAAAAAGTTAATCAATTTTCCAATTTACTTTCTATATCAATTCTTCAGGGTTGTCTAGCTTGCTTGCAGTCTTCTTGCTGTCATGCAATGGGATGTTTCATTGCTTCACTATTTTCCTTTGGCTGGGACTAATGGATGATCATAGTTGGCAGACCCAGATATGGACCCACACTCTTATAATAATCTGAGATACCAGTGTATTGCACTTCTCCCAGGAGAAATCCTCATCCATTCTGGGCAAAATCCACAAAAGTAGCACCATCCCTGGCATTTTAAGCGAAACGCACATTGGGATGTCTCTGCAAATCCAGGGTTTCACCATCTATGTGTAAGGTTTCCTCTTTTTTACTGGTTGTAAGGCAGTGCCTTGCATGGAAGGAATTGAGTTTGACCCTGTGTGCTCCTTTATTTTGAGGAATAAATGGCTTTTTTGTCTTCTTTTGGTGGTTTGACATCATAGACAAGAAGAAAATCAGGCTCGCTCACCACCAGGTGCACAATATTCTGAATATTCATCTGATCTCAAGCAATTTCCCCATCGATCGCCAATCTTATTGTTGCTTGGTGCGAGGAGATTTATTTATTTACAGATTCTAATTCATTTATGATGCAAGTAGTTCGATGCGGCTGTTTCATAGGTGACGTTATCATTATCTGGAATTCAGATGAGACATCCATATCAAGCTTTGTATCATATCTTAATAACAACCCCTTCAACTTATTCTTTACATCAGTAGCACCCTAGTCATGTTACTTTTCTAGACTTGGATCTAACCTCTGACATGTCATGCAGCATCCATACTTCCACATATCGTAAGGACACTGCTAGGAACACAATTTTACATGGTTCGTCTTGTCACCCTATTCACACCATAAAAGGGGTCCCCGTTGTGGAAACGCTCAGAGCTAAGCGTAATTGCTCTACGGAAGTCTCATTTAAAAAGGAAATGTCCCAAATAGTAGACAGACTCTCCACTCTCCTGGAACCTACATAGAGCTAAAGTCATCAGTTCGTAAGGATCAAATTGTGGTTAAAGGTAGCAATTTTCATATCAAATCTACTTTTGTCACCACTTACAGTATGGAATCCCACAAAATACAGAATATGATCAAAAAATATTTACCCATGTTAGCACAGGATGACGACTTACGAACCATATTATCACAAGGTTGTACTTTTTCCACCAAAAAAGCTCACATTTTGGCCAATATGCTATCTCCTAGCATGATTAATATTAAGGACAATATACAATCATCTACTTGACTATCAGTAAAAGGCTTTTATCGGTGTGGAGCTAACATCTGTAAATGTTGCACATATGCACAGCCCATCAAAAGTGTTACCAGTAACATAGATAACACTGTATATCCCATCAGAGAATGTATAAACTGTAACAAAAATGTGGTGTACTGTATTACTTGTACTGTTTGTGATCTAACCTATGTAGGATGCACTAGCCGCACTTTAAAGGAAAGAATACGGGAACATCTCAATGCGGTCAACCCTGACGTTAGGACTCCCTCTAATGCAGCAAAACACTTTATTTACAGACATCAGGGTGATCTCAGTGGCTTTTCTTTTAGCGGCATTGAAAGGGTCTAACGAAATAGGAGAGGAGGTAATCTTAGAAGGAAACTGCTGAACCAAGAAGGTTTTTGGATCTTGATTAAAGATAGCATTGTTTCGAAAGGTCTTAATGTTAGAAATGATTTGATTTTAAATTATTAATTGTTTACTTTGTTGTTTTTATATTTGTCTTTGTACTTATTAGATTTGGACCGACAGATTGCACAGCACATGTGTGGCTAGTTTAGCTTCCGGTTTGCTGGGTATATCAGCCTGTGTCCGAATCATCTCTATATCTATGACTAAGGACCTAATCAGAGCCGGATCATAGGGGGGGGGCTCGCGGGGCGAGTGCCCCGGGGCCCCCACCACTTCACCTTTAAAGGGGCCCCCACCAAATTGGGGCGATTCGGGCGGTCGCATGGCCGCCCGAATCGCCAACAGTATATTGTTGCCGGGCTTCCCGGGCTGCGGGCTATATGCCGCTGATATGTCTGTCTTAAATCTATGGCAGAGCGAGGGAACAATAAGTTCCCTGCTCTGGCATAGACGATCGAAGTAAATAAAGATGGCGGCGCCCTGCCGCTCGGTGACGACGCAGAGTGTGACGTCACCGAGTGTGACGTCACCGAGTGTGACGTCACCGAGTGTGACGTCACCGCGTGTGACGTCACCACGCCGCGACTCACGGCGCGTCTGTAGCAGGGCGCCGCCATCTTTGTTTACATCCACCCGACACCGCGAGGGAGGATGAGGACGGCGCGCATCGTGGGAACTATGGAGGGTGAGTACAATTTTAGTATTTTATGTAGGACTGTATATAGTTGTTATTGGGGGATTGTATATAATTATTATGGGGGGGGGGTATATAGCAATAATAGGAATGTGTATATAGTTATTATGGGGGGGGGTGTATATAGCAATAATAGGAATGTGTATATAGTTATTATGGGGGGGTGTATATAGCAATAATAGGAATGTGTATATAGTTAGTATGGGGGTATATAGCAATAATAGGAATGTGTATATAGTTATTATGGGGGGGGTATATAGCAATAATAGGAATGTGTATATAGTTATTATGGGGGGGTATATAGCAATAATAGGAATGTGTATATAGTTATTATGGGGGCTGTATATAGCAATAATAGGAATGTGTATATAGTTATTATGGGGGCTGTATATAGCAATAATAGGAATGTGTATATAGTTAGTATGGGGGTGTATATAGCAATAATAGGAATGTGTATATAGTTATTATGGGGGGGGGTGTATATAGCAATTATAGGGGGTGTGTATATAGTTATAGGGGGACTGTATATAGTAATAGGGGGTGTGTATATAGTCATTATAGGGTGTGTGTATATAGTTATAGGGGAGCTGTATATAGCGATTGCTAGGGGAGCTGTATATAGCGATTGCTAGGGGAGCTGTATATAGCGATTGCTGGGGGAGCTGTATATAGCGATTGCTGGGGGAGCTGTATATAGCGATTGCTGGGGGAGCTGTATACAGTGATTGCTGGGGGAGCTGTATATAGCGATTGCTGGGGGAGCTGTATATAGCGATTGCTGGGGGAGCTGTATATAGCGATTGCTGGGGGAGCTGTATATAGCGATTGCTGGGGGAGCTGTATATAGCGATTGCTGGGGGAGCTGTATATAGCGATTGCTGGGGGAGCTGTATATAGCGATTGCTGGGGGAGCTGTATATAGCGATTGCTGGGGGAGCTGTATATAGCGATTGCTGGGGGAGCTGTATATAGCGATTGCTGCGGGAGCTGTATATAGCGATTGCTGGGGGAGCTGTATATAATTATTGCTGGGGGAGCTGTATATAATTATTGCTGGGGGAGCTGTATATAGCGATTGCTGGGGGAGCTGTATATAGCGATTGCTGGGGGAGCTGTATATAGCGATTGCTGGGGGAGCTGTATTTAGTGATTGCTGGGGGAGCTGTATTTAGTGATTGCTGGGGGAGCTGTATTTAGTGATTGCTGGGGGAGCTGTATTTAGTGATTGCTGGGGGAGCTGTATATAGTGATTGCTGGGGGAGCTGTATACAGTGATTACTGGGGGAGCTGTTCCCTGTCTGGACTACATTCAATGGGGGCCTCTACCATATTTTGCGCCCAGGGGCCCCCACCAACCTTAATCCGGCCCTGAACCTAATGGTCTGAAACGTGTCAGTTGTAGATGTGAACAGCACCTTATCCTTGCATCTGCCTTCACTTGTATTGTGCCTACTATGGATGAATAAAGCTGCCAACGAATTTTAACGGACTTAGTGAGTGCCAATCAACTTCTTTTTCTTTCGTTTGACATAACATCTTTCATAAAATTTTTATACATCTTGTCACTTTATATTTCCCTGGGTGCTGCTACTTTTGAGGATTTTGCTCAGAGTGGACAGAAGATCATACAATACCCTTGTATCTGAGATTTCAATATAAGTGTGGATTACATACATATTAGAGATGAGCGAGTATACTCGTCCGAGCTTGATGCTCGTTTGAGTATTAAGGTACTCGAAACGGCTCGTTGCTCGGACGAGTATTTCCCCTGCTCGAGATCGAGCATTTAATTAAAAAAACACAGTGAAGAACAATGAAGAATAGAATAAAAACAGTGAACACAGGATCATTTAAGTTAAAAACACAGTGAAGAACACAGTGAAGACTAGATTACAGATGTTCGGCACATCTGCTTACCTGTCGGAAGATATGCGCGGAACGGCAACAGGGAGACAGACATCGGGCAGCACCACGGGGGACACAGACATTTGCCCGGGGGACACAGACATCGGGCAGCACCACGGGGGACACAAACATTTGCCCGGGGGACACAGACAGCGGGCAGCACCACGGGGGACACAGACATCGGGCAGCCCGGGGGACACAGACATCGGGCAGCCCGGGGGACACAGACATCGGGCAGCACGGGGGAGACTTCAGTGGAAGAAGAGCAGCGGATCCCGGGACAGCGTATCTCCTGACAAGTAAGCAGATGTGCAGAACATCTGTAATCTATTCTTCACTGCGTTTTTCACTTAAATCATCCTGTGTTCACTGTTTTTATTCTATTCTTCACTGTTCTTCACATCTGTTAACTTGTCGGGAGATAATATACGCAGGGAACAGTGAAGAATAGATTGCAGATGTTTGCATACATCTGCTAACTTATCAGAAGACATTCTTTCAGTTAATTAACACATTTTATTCCCGAACCATGGTGCCTTTGAAAAATGCTCGGGTCTCCCATTGACTTCAATGGGGCTCGTTATTCGAGACGAGCACTCGAGCATCTGGAAAAGTTTGTCTCGAATAACGAGCACCCGAGCATTTTAGTGCTCGCTCATCTCTAATACATATACATGTATTATATATGTATATTTTAATAATATTCCATTTAGAATGTTGCAATCATTCTTTCACACCATGATCAAGCCTCTAGCTGTCAAGGAAATCCTATGGCACTCCACAATAGTGCTGCTGCTACCTTAGCTGCTGTGATCATCATTGCCCTAAACAGAGCGCTCTCTGTTCAGGGGCAGGATGTGTATAACAGACAGTCTCCTTCTCCTTCAAGATGTGCAAAGGCACCTTTAATCAGGTACGAATGCAAATAAGTTTTCCAAGGTGTTAAATGGAAAACAATACCTCCTTTTGCTACCTTGAAAGGCAGCCCCCTTAACATCAAGTATCACCTACAAGAAGTCTAAAAACATGATGTGGGATTAAGCCAAACCAGTATATCTATTCCATAAGGAACAGACTCCCAGCTGTAAACAGACTCCCAACTGTAGACAGCACTGTTTCGACCTGGTTGAGTCTCCTCAGTACAGCGTAGGGAACTGATTTGGTTATGTGAGAGGCTATTGACTAGGGTCAGACAGTAGGTGTTCTCCTTAAGGAAAAATTGCCAATTAAGGCTACCTTAAAGGTGTGTGGAGACTTAAAGCCATAGATGCTCCACTAGGGTACAGCATACTTGTCTAACATCCAAGAGAGGTTAATATTCTTCAGCAAAAAGCCATCAGCCTGATTTGGAAAAACCTGTCAAGCATTTTTTTTTTTCAGATTAACTTTAATGTGTCCCACATTATTTATCACAGCTTTTAGACACATAGAAAAAATGTGGGGCTCAATTACTAAGGGCTCCGTGGCTGGACTTTTGTTGGGTTTCCTGACTTTTTCCGTTTTGCGGCGAATTCCGCTGGGATTTTGGTGCACGCGACAGAAATCGGGGGACGTGGCCGACAGAAAACCCGACGGATTTGGAAAAACCGCAGAATTTAAAAAACGAAATGTGTCACAAAATCAAGCAAAACGTGCACCAAGAAGAACCAGTGGACCTCGGTGCAGCAGCGACACCTGATGGACATCGGGCGCACGACCTTAGTGAATCGCCAGAAGACCCGAATCCTTGTCGGAGAACGCGCTGTTGGATCGTGACAGGACCGGGTAAGTAAATGTGCCCCTGTGTGTGACTTTAGTTGCACCACAAATGTGTGTCAAAATTTGGTGAATTTTTGCCATAAACTAAGCCAACAAATAGGAGGCAAAATGTATAATTCTGCATTTGACACTTTCATAAATTTGTTGCAGTTTAAGAACGTCAGACCTTATTCTGCAATATCCTAGTTTAACCCCGTAACGCTGAAGCCACTTTTCACCTTCCGGACATGGCCCATTTTTTAAAATCTGACGTGTCTATTTAAGTGGTTATAACTTTGGAACGTTGATTTTGAGATTGTTTTTTCGTGACACATTGTACTTCATGTTGGTTGAGAAATTTAATCAATATGTTTAGTATTTATTTATGAAATAAATGGAAATTTGGCAAAAATTGGCAAAAAAATGTTTTCCAAATTAAAATTTTTCTACTTTTTGGAAAGTTGGTCATATCACTAAAATAACTTGATAACTAACATTTTCCATATGTCTGCTTTAACTTGGCATCATTTTTCAAACATCTTTTCCTTTTTTTTAGGATGCTAGGAGGCTTATAACTTTAGGTCCAATTTTTCAGATTTTCACGAAATTCATCAAAACCTACTTTTGGAGGGTCAATTTAGTTAGAAGTGACTTTATAAGGCCCACATGACAGAAAACCCCCACAAATGACACAATTTTAGAAACTACACCCCTCAAAATATTCAAAACAACCTTTGGGACTTTTGTTAACCCTATGAGCGTTTTATGAGGGTGAAAGATAAATGAAAGTGAAATTACAGAAATGTAATTTTATCTTACTATAGATTCATTGAACACTAAAATTTGCACCTTCACAATGGGTTAAAAAGGAAAATGCATTTTACAATGTTTAGGGCAATTCATCCTGAGTGTGCCAATACCCATTTTGTCACTGTACCCTGCTGTACGGGCACAGGGGGACACTTGGAATGGAAAGAGTGTTGTTTCGTTTTTGAAGGGCAAATATGGCTGAAAAAGTTTCAGGATGCATTTGGAGAGCCATAATGGTACCAAAAAAGAGGAAAGCCCCAACAAGAGACACCATTTTGGAAAGTACATCACTTGGAGAGTTTAGCAAGGTGTAATTTGCGTATTTGCCCCAACAGGTGTTTGATTCAATTACGCCCCAAAAGGGAAAAAATGTGAAAATTTTCTCAGAAAGTCACTTTTACCCCAAATTTTTGTAAGCCACAAGGGATAAAAGATGAAACAACACCCATAAATGTGTAAAACTATTTCTCCTAAACACAGAATTGCACCACTTGTGCATATAAAGTGTTGTATGGGTACACAGTAGGGTTCAGAAGGGAAAGAGGGGCTTTTGCATTTTAGAAGCCAGATTTGACAATCATCCTTTACATGTGTCAGGATGCATTTGGAGAGCCCTAGTGGTACCAAAACAGATGGGAACCCCAACAAGTGTCACCATTTTGGAAAGTTCACCCTTTTGTAGAATTTAGCAAGGTGTAATATGTGTATTTTCCCCTACAGGTGTTTGCTTCAATTAGGTCCCTAAAAGGAAAAAGATGAACATTTTCCCCAAAAAGTCACTTTTACGGCTAATTTTTGTATCCCATAAGGCATTAAAGATGAAACAACCCCAAAAAATGTATACTAGCATTTCTCACGAGTATAAAGTTGCCCCAAACATACAAATAAAATGTTGCATGGGTATGCAGTTAAGCTGAGAAGGGAAAGAGGGGCGTTGGCCTTTTAGAAGCCAAATTTGACAGATATCCTTTACATGTGTCAGGATGCATTTAGAGAGCCGTAGCGGTACCAAAACAGAGGGGAACCCCAACAAGTATCACCATTTTGGAAAGCACACCCCTTATAGAATTTAGCAAGGTGTCATATGTGTATTTGTCCGTAAAGTTGTTTGAATTAATAAGGACTTAAATAGGAAAAAGGTGAAAATTTTCTTATAAAGGTCATTGTACCCCTAATTTTTTATAGCCACAAGGGATAAAAAAATTTAATAACCCCGTAAAATGTGTAAACCTATTTCTTTCGAGTGTAGAAGTACCCCACATGTGTATATAAAATGTTGTATGGGCGCACAGTAAAAGGAAAGGGGGATGTTTGCCTTTTATAAGCCAAATTTGACAGAAATGTTTGACATGCGTTTGGAGAACCCTAGTGGTATAAAACAGATAAGAATCCAAAAAGTGACCCTAATTTTTGAACGCACACCCCTTACAGAATTCTGCAATGTGTAATATATGTATTTGCCCCTACAGGTGAATGATCCAATTAGGCCCTAAACATTAAAAAGGTGAAAAATTTCCCTCTAAATGTCACTTTTACCCCTAATTTTTGTAAGCTACAAGGGATAATATATTAAATAACCCCAAAAAAGGTGTAAAACTATTTCTCCCGAGTGTAGAAGTACCCCACATGTGCAAATTAAATGCTTTTTGGGAGCACAGTAGAGGAAAAGAGGGATGTTTGTCAGGCCAAATTTGACAGGAAATCCTTCACATGTGTCAGGATACATTTGGAGAGCCATAGTGGTACCAAAACAGAGGAAAACCCGAAAAGTGTCCCGAATTGTTGAATGTAACAAGGTGTAATATGTGGTGTAGTGTAATACACGTGGTGGAATGAGCATTTTGAACATATAGGTGGTTTCCAAATATGATGTGCAATGGAGTCCAAGATAGAAATTGCAATTATTTCTGGTAAGTTCAGTGCCCGTTATGTGGCGCCCCTTATGAAATAATCGAGGGGTATAGGGAGCAATGTAACCAGTTGTTACAATTATTCATTGTACCAAAATGAATTCACAACAGGTTGGGCGTGAATTGTGAATGTGTTGCGTATAAGGAGGTAGAATATACCAAGGGACCAACTAAACTTTTGTCACTTAGTAGGTCTCTTAGTAGTATATGTAGTGTCCATCCTAACTCCTCTCTTGGAACAGACTCTTTATTGAGTCCTACCTTTAGAAGCAGCAGAATTCACCGGGAAAATGCTGTCCTGGCAAAACACGGGAACATCTAAACCAGAGGTACTGGGGCCCCGTCCTTCTTGTCCCAATATTAGTTTCCTAATACCTTCCTCTTGAAAACGGAGAAATGATACAGACATGGTGATCAGTATTAATGACGTCATAAGTAAATTTGCTTCTATTGGCTGGTCTGAATTGATGAGCCTATAGCAGCAATCATGAACTGGGTTGGGGGGGGGGGCGTAACCCTTCTGGTCCATGGGGCAGGATGGATGGTCGTCAGGAACAGCCGCCATCTTGCCCCGATCACTGTGTCTGAACCGTGTAGACAAGTCACTACCCGACGCACCGTTCTATAACAACGCGCGTCGGTCTTCTGATCACTTGTTCAAGCTCTTTTACAGGTTACACAGTGCAATACAGATATATTGCACTGTGTAATGTAAGACACTGAGCATGCTGGCAGACTCGGGGCTGCGATCGGATTGCCTTTAAATGCACTTTATATGCCTCTAACACTCCGCGGTCAGCACGACCGCGGCGTGTTAGGGGTTAACACCCGCGATCGGAAAAATCTCCAATCGCGGGTGTTAGAGGAGGGAGTCAGCTTGACGTAATAATATTGCATTTTGCGGGAACGCACCTCCCGCCATGCAGTACTATTACGTCAAATGTCGGGAAGGGGTTAAAGGAAATCTACCATTAAAATCAAGTATAATATACTAGGGGCAGTTACTCATTGATTCAGACACTGTAACTGTGGTAATCTTCTTATATTTGTTATCCATGGCTTCCTTCCTTCTAAAATCCTTCTAAAATTCTAAATTATGCAAATTAGCCAGAAGGGCTCTGGGGAGGGTGTCTGTATTGTACCTTCACAGACTGTAACACTTACCCTTCCTACTGTGTGCTCAAACTTCCTCTTATGCAGTGAGATTACAGCAGGCAGAAGGAGGGGGGAAGTGCTGAGATTACCATTGTTTATCATGCTTATTTTTGATGGCAGACACTTAAATATGCCCCTGTTTCATCACTTTTACAGCAAAATATCAGCTGACTGATCTGCACTATAGTTTACACTATTTTATTTCTATAACCTTCTGTCATAATGTACTTTTTATTGCTATGGAAAAATATAAGAAATATTATGGAGTGGAAGTTTAACCTCTCACCTGCCGTTAGGAAACTGCCATTAAGTAGTCTACTGTCTAATTCATCTAAATAGATGCAGAAGGCGCTAGGGATAGTCGGGGGATTTAAATGTACACCACTGTGGGGCAATCTTAATATGCCAGAGCTCGGTAAAATGGAGGACGTCGGATTCAGGGAAAATAATGGAATCATTTCACTGGAGCAAATGGGTAAAAATGGAGAATTACCTTCATTTCAATCGTGGGTGGATGCTGGCATCCTTAAGGAAAGGGATCTATTTAGGTACTGGCAATTTTTACACGCTTATAAAAAGGGAAAAAATCAGGATGTCTTTAATGTGGAGGGAAGTGAGAATTTCACAAATATGTTAGAGTTAGGGGAGAACCCTAAAAAATTAGCTAAGGTATATCGGGTTTTTCGTAATAAGATTGATCAAGAATTTTGTCATACCAGTCAAATTAAGTGGATAAATGAGATAGGAGAAATCACTACAGAACACTGATGTATACAAATAAATATTTTATATAGGACTTATTTCTCACCATATTTAATGTATAAGATTGGGTTAAAGGAAGATTCCAATTGTATGCGTTGTAATAGAGCTGCTGCCGACGTCCTTCTTGTTCTTTGGGACTGCCCAGAGATAGGGAAATATTGGCAGGAGGTTTATGAAACTATTGAGACCCGGGCGGGATGCCCTGTACCACAAACAGCTACCCTTGGTCTTCTGGGTCTTATCCTGCGTAATATAGGTACCAGAGTCCAAAGAGATTTGATTCTTAAAGTTTTGTTTCTGGCAAGTCTGGTTTTGATCAAACAATGGAAAG
The DNA here is from genome assembly GCF_040894005.1 of Engystomops pustulosus. Lineage (NCBI taxonomy): Eukaryota > Metazoa > Chordata > Amphibia > Anura > Leptodactylidae > Engystomops > Engystomops pustulosus. Next base: position 182,681,243 of record NC_092412.1, on the reverse strand, counting down.
AGGTTAAAGCTCCATCTGTAAGGGAATGGCAAAATCTGGTAGAACGAATTAGATCATATGAGTGCCTGTATGAAAAACGATATAGAAGGGGTAGTAAATTGAATGACTTGTGAGGTCAATGGGATCCTTGAGGGTCCTGTTAGCCTTCTTTTGGGTTTCCCAATTTTTTTTTCTTCTTTATCTAATTTAATTTTCTTCTTTCTGGTACATCTCCAGCAAGGGGGGGGGGGGGGAGGGATGGATGGAGTGGGAGGGGGGGGGGAGATGTTGATGTTCTATTGGTAGCATACATATATACGTATTCTGATCACTATACGCAATGTTGCCAAGATGATGTATGCTATAATGATGTTTCTGTCTTTTTAATTCTATGTTTTTTTGTAACGAATTATATTTAATAAAGCATTTAAAAAAAAAAACCTTTTGATATCTTCTCCACTTTCTGTTTTTATCACCTAAACTGTAAATAATTTTTGAGTTGTTCCACACTGTTTGGTTTACTCTCAACTATTGATGAGCGGCCCTGGCCTTTAAGTTCGAGTGCTTCCGGTGTGACCTGGACATATTGCTTTTGGCCATTTTAGCTGTAGCTAATAGGTACGGGCGTCAATTTTCCAGATAAGCTGCATGGCCGCCAATCCAGCAATATGTCCATGTTGTGCTTTACCCGAACCCAGGCCCGAACTTAAAAAGCAATCCTGCTCATCTCTACTTCAATATTTCTTTGCTATCACATCTCTCTTTTTGAGCCAAATATAACAGCTATAGTGCATTCAATATTCATTTTCCTGGTTTTCTGTAATTCAACACTGTAGTCCACAAGTTCCAAATGAGGATCTTACTCATTCTACTCATTCTTTGATTTCTTCTTCGTAGTTTGTCATTTGCTGGATCTACTCATTCTCTTCTTACCCTTGTGGGTTGCTTTCCCCAGGATCCTGCCCTTACAAAGCAAGCCATAAGTACTAGGGACCCTCCACTGCCTTTGATTCATACCACATGTATCTAGTCAATTTCATGCTCATTTTACTAGAACCATAGAAACCGGCTTTATGATTAATAATAAAAGACCAGTAATAATTGCCGATGAATATTAATCTCTTTTGGAAACTGAAGAGCTATGCGGAAAAGGTATAGGCTGCCCCGGTCCACCCCTGCTCACTTACCTCGCCACGATCCAGCACTGATTCTGGCAGTAAGGTGCCCAAGTCCCCGTCTCCTAGGGCGCATGCGCCGGCTTCTTGAGAATTAAAGGGCCAGGGCACCAGTAATTGGCACTGGTCGGCTGCCAATTCGGATCTTTGTGCTTCTATGCCTAATAGAAAGCTTTGTTCCATTCCCTTTGCGATTATCCTGATTTCCCATTGTGACTTTGATTCTGTTCCTGACTCTGATCCTGTGCTGCCTGTCCTGACCTACCACAATGTCCTCAACTCTGATCCTGTGCTGCCTGTCTCGACCTTCTGCCTGTCCCTGACCTCAAGTTCTGTACTATGCCGTGGCTGTCACCACGAACAAAGTTGCGCCTGTGGAATAACCTGGTGGTACCACGCTGCAACATATCCAACTCGCTTTGCGGTGGGCTCTGGTGAAAACCGGGTGCCACTTAGACTCCCGTCTCAGGTGTAGGCTTACGTCATCGTCCACGATGGTCCAGTGGTTCCACTACTTGTTCCTGACAACAAATATCTATAACCAAATAGTAAAGTATTAGAAAATTAAATGCAATTAGCAAATCATGCAAGGCCTTAAGCACACTAAAGCACCAGGGTTGCTATTACTTACCTTAGTACAAAGTAAACAAAGAATATGGACAGAAACTCTCTCTAATCAATTTAGACAGATATTAGACCATTAGGGATGATACCATTTTTCCATTACTGCCCTAAACCACAGGGCATGTAAGCATTAACTTGCAGCTCTAAGCAGTTAGAATCAACTCTTTTCACTATTTTCACTATACCAGTGTTTAGGTTTATAAGATCATAATTCTTTATATGTGTGTGTGTAAAGTAATTCCCCCAAAATCATACTTTTATTTTGATGTTTTTTTTGTTCAAGAAGAAAGCAACAACCACAAAATAATCACAGACACAACCCTATATTACCATATATTACCATAGTTAGTTTCATTAATTAATTAGGTAATTAAATTATCTTTAATATTAAGCTCTGTCTCTCTCTCTCTCTCTATCTATATATGCCCCCTTACTTACCCCCATGTACAAATTTTATTCATAAATTATATAGTAAATAAAGACCAGAGCCATAGCAATAATAACCTGGTTACTGACTTTTTTGTTGAATATTTGTTTGTTGTGTTATATTTTGGATGCACAGGTTGTGCTATCTTTTTGGCTACATGAATATTTGATAAATCTGCTGTTTACTAATTATGTACAGTAGCCGACAATCGTAAGAGCAATGAAGCTTATGAGAGTTACATTCATTACCTTAATGAATGCCTAGCATTGTAATACAACATATAAGTAGTTTAGATGTATTTCATTTTAAACTTCAGTACATTTTAATTATTGATATCCAAAGATTAAGAACTATTTCATTTCTGCTTGGAAATGGCAGCCTTAACTTTTTCCTGCAATAATTTAATCAAGAATGGCAATTAACCTTTAGATCATATGATTACATTACAAGTAAGGACAGACCATTAAAGTAATCATTTTTTGTTTTACCATTTAGAGTGATTAAGTGACTGTAAATTCATTTTTTAAAGATGATTTAGCAATTAACAGATGGTTTATTGAAGATAGCATGGAGGATGTGCTGTCACATATTGTCACATATAAGTGTATTCTTTCTCATACACATAAGGGCAGTTCAATGTTAGACAGACAGAAAAGGCTCCAGATGCTGTAAAGTAAATATGTTGCATTACTAAACTGTCTACTCTAACTAATCTTCTATTCTTACGCTTTTTGTACACCAGAAAAATATACACCTGCCCTATTCCAATACTACTCTATGATTGATTATTTAACTACCACATACAGTATATGATAATATTAAATGTTATTGTTGTTATCTCATACAATGTAATATTGTTATTTGACTGATTTATGATGAGTTGAATTTGTTTTTCAAAGTCCAAGGATAGGGCAATACTTTATCTTTAGGGCTCTTTCCCATTGGTGTTGGTTTTCACATCCGTGGTTTAGTGCTTTCCGTAGTTGCCTCACAAAGCCATTGATCTCTATGGATGTTTTCACATTGGCTTGTATTTTCACACTGATCCATTGTCCATGGAAAAGAATATGAAACATGAAACACTATTTTTTTCATGGATGTGGATCACGGAAGGCAATAGAAGTCTATGGGTCCACAAAAAAAAAATATCCATTTTTACACTAATGAGGCTGAAAATCCAGCTGTGATATTTTCAAAGCAATGTTAAAGGGAACCTACCACCACGATTCTACCTATAAAGGTAGATCGGGTGGAAGGTAAATGAATGGGATGTGAGGATAGCCCTTTTTTGGCTAATCCTCACATCCCGGCTATCTTTAAGAAAACTCTAATCAGCAGATATGTAAATTTTTTTAAGTGGCTACTGGGGCGTGGAGTAGCCGGACATGAGGCTACATGAGTCGCGGCTACTCCACGCCCCAGTAGCCTCTTTTCTCCTCCTACCATTGCACCCCTTATCCGAATACCATTGCGCGCCCTGGTCCTCGGGCCTGCGGGTGCACGGCCACAGCTCCGAGGCTGGAGCTACTGCGCATGCGCAGATGCTGGGTATTCGGACGAGGGGGTGAGCTACGTGGAGCTGTGCGTTGAAGATGCAATGGTAGGAGGAGAAAAGAGGCTACTGGGGCATGGAGTAGCCGCAACGTGTAGCCTCATGTCCAGCTACTCCACGCCCCAGTAGCCACTTAAAAAATTAACATATCCGCCTATTTAAGTTTTCTTAAAGATAGCCGAGAAGTGAGGATTAGCCCAAAAAAGGGCTATCCTCAAGTCCCATTCATCCACCTACCACCCTATCTACCTTTATAGGTATAATCGTTTTGCTAGGTTCCCTTTAAACCTTCAGTTTTTATTTCAAACACAGAGAAAAAATGGATGCATCATGAAGACAAAACAGAAGAAAATGGAGACAGAAGGGAGACAAAACGCAACGGATGCAACTGAAGCTGAACATCAAGGCCAATGAGCCCATAGTGCCCTAGAAGTTTCCTCCCCTCTTGAGCACTGCAGGAAGACTGTTTATCACAGGTTAGTAAGATTTTATAGCTTTTACCAGTACATTATATATAATGTATATGTTCATGGCTTTTATTTAAAAACAAATATATAAATTAAAATATATTTATAAAAAAATAAAATGGGAGTCAATTTTATATAATAAAGTATAGAAGCTTTTTCTATCTGTCCCAGCTTTGATTTTGCAGTCGAGGAATTGGGGGAAAGTTGCAGGTAAGATGTTAAATGACAATGAAGCACCAGAACAAGAATCTTTACTAGGGTCACTGTTGCCCTTAAAGTATACTGGTTCTGCTAAAATGAAAAGCCAGAGTGTGCCGCCCCTTCATTTCTGCCTGGTTGAGGGCTGTATGTCATGCAGCTGGGGATCTCATAGTGTTGGTGATACTGAAAAAAAGATGGCGCACTCTGTCGGACCTGAGCGGGGAAGCAACACATTCATGATTTCTGGCGCATGATCTTAGTGAATCGCCGCATGCAGCATTATAGACAAACAATGCACAGTGAACTCGAGACACCTGGTAAGTAAATGTGCCCCACAGTGTTCTGTGTTTTTATTATAGACACAATGGAGCACAATGGGACATTTACTAAGAAGAGTGCAGTGTATAGTGCAGAGTGTGCCAGATTCAGGATTTCTCAAATGAATCTGGTGCCCCCTGTACTTCTCCCAACAGAGTGCACTACTTTTTCTTTGGTGCACCTTTAACATAGGGTTTTCAACACATTTCTGTCGGACTTGTCAGACTTGTCTCTGTATTCCCCAAATTCCAATTCTTTTTCTGTTGCTAAAGTAGATATCAATAAATCCGTGTCAAATACACTTAGTTGTTAGAGTGATTTTTTCTCAAAGTCCAGGTTGTCAGTCTTTGGGGTTCTGTATTCCCCAAATCTGTATTCCCCAAATTGTCATAGTGCCACTCTCTGGCCTCATGATGCTGCTACTGCTGCCACCCACCTATAGACACTGTGATTGTGCCACTCTCTGACCTCCTGCTGCTGCTGCCGCCACCTCCACACTTTGTCATTGTGCAACATTGTGGCCTACCATGTTGCTGCCACCTTCAGAATTTGTCATTGTGCCCCTCTCTGACCTACTGCTTCTGCCGCAATCTCCACACTTTGTCATTGTGCCACACTGTGTCCCACCAGGTTGCTGCCACCTCCAGAATTTGTCATTATGCCACTCTCTGACCTCATGATGCTACTGCCACCTCCACACTGTGTCATTGTACCACACTGAGGCCTACCATGTTGCTCCCAGCTCCGTAATTTGTCATTGTGCCACTCTCAGTGCCCATGGAATTGAAGAGTGAAGAGTGGCGGCTGTCATGTGCGTGTCATATTAAAACACAGCATTGTTTGAAGACCAAAACATGATCCCTATGCATATTTAAGCATGGCGCAACATTCTACAACACCCTACAGGCTCTCTGCAGACAGGAAATACCTGTTTTTTAATGTGATTTGCCATGATTCGATTCAGGCCGAATCAAATTTTGTCGAAAAATTCGTCCATCTCTAATTATATACCATAAAGAATGTATAAACTACATGTAAGACATCACCGATCCATCAACTAAAGTGCCATTGGGGTTACCAGTAAGTATGAGTGCATGTGCAAAAATGTGGAAGATAGAATAATTAATGTAGGAAATAATTTAAGAAATATAAGCATAATCAATACTATTAATATTACCGTATATTCGGAATCAAACATGGCAAAAATATGAACTCTGAGGAAATGGAAACAGGTAGAGAAACCACAAGAACAGGGTCAACCAAACTATTGCGTGACTGTGACTGTCTCACTGAAGAAGCAACCGAAACAATGTAAAAGCAATAGTCCGCTTGTTTGTGCTACTTTGATTCAACCATGTCCTTAGTTTGCCATCTTTGATACTTGTTTAAATGTATATCATATTGGGCTATTGCTAGAAAAGGGAGCTGTTTTTTTCAGGTTAGCCAGCACTATCACATGCTGGGTGTCTTTCCTGAATTGGACACTTTTTTGTGACTTTTTCACATTTTGTAATGTTTTTTTTTTTTTTTGTTGTGTTGTGGTGTAATTAAATTGAATAAAATATTTATTGTCTTGGTTAAATGGCATGCTTCTGTATTTTTGTTTTCATAATTAAAGGGGTCGGCCACTTTACCTTATGTATTTTGTAATGTGTGTGGGGGGCAGGATATTAGGCAATTTATCAATATATATATATATCTATCTATTAAAAGTTCTGCTCCGCGTTCTTGATATGTAAAGTGAAACCTACTATCTTTTACCTCATCAGCCAGACATTCCTGACCATTAAAGTGCTGCAGATGGCGGGTCGTGTGATCTTTATCTGGCAATTGTTCATGGACAATTAGAAATCACAGGATCCTCCAATTGCGGCCATCCAACCCCTCTAAGGTGTGAAAAATTCCTTGGAAAAACTTGAACTGTAAATACATGCTTATAGTTACTGCTATGCAATATTATGCAGTGTTCAAAATTTGTGATATGTCATTTACCCATTATATCATAAACTTAAAATACACAACAAATATTTCTTACAGAAATGTCTGCATCTGTACTATTCATCTAAATAAGGATTGCAGAAATCCTTGCACAAGTTGTCACCAATTCAAAATTTGGAACTTTCTGCAATCTGAAACTATTCTTCATTATATCTAAATGATTTATACATTAAATCTATATTATATCTAAGGTATGCAGCAAAAAAGTCCTTCTTTTTGGAATCCACTCCTAATTTTGCTTACAGATGAGATGCTAATATTTTGCATTCTGGGTATACAAGGACAAGTCAAGTCACAAAAAAAGAGTTTCTAAATAGTGCCCTTACCAGAGTAAGAATAGTTTTCATGATCTAAATTGCAAATGATTAATTCTTGAAAAATCGTGTATACTACATGTATGATTACCTATTATAAAAACATCACAGCTTTTTCAATTAGAAATAATCAGAAATAATTACTTCCTTGAACAAAATACAGTAGCACTTGTTAGCTCATCAGTCTGTCGAGGGAATTTCAGTTTTGTTCAGATGAATGAAGCTTGTAGGCATGAGACCCTCTTCACAACCAATCAGCAATTAACAGCCAAGGAGCGGGCTACACCAACTAGAAGATTATAATTGTATTTCTTACTCAGAGGGTTAATTAATTGTTACCGGTGACGTTAGTACTGTGGCTGCCGCTGGTGTCCCAGTAGTCTTTATCTCCCTGAAGATCTCACTTCTGAATTCATTACATCAAATTAATTAAGATTACTAATAGAAGCATCATTTCATTTTTGATTCTGAAAAGTAGATTCTTGTTCTACAGGAAGAAAACTTGACCTCTTATTTACTGGAGGTTAAATCTTCAAAATGCAAAAGAAGTTTGATTTTTATCAAAGTACTTAGGAAAAAAGCTTTTATCTTCAAAATCATAGAATATATCAAAGCATTTCATCTCAGCATGGAATTTCCTTTCAAGGAACATAGATTTTTGGCTGCTAAAACAATGTTTAAATTGAAGCTGATGACACAGACTAGTCGATGGCTTCAAGTCCTGCTTATATATATGTTAATAAAATGTGGTGTTATATATTGATCATTACCATCTATGCACTCTATCGGCATTCACCACCTAGTAATGCTATAAGAACCAATGCATTTTGTTAGGACAATATATGTAAAAAGAAATAGTTGTTTTTTTAATTTTTCTCTCCAAAATTAATTTATCACTATTGGTGATGGGACCCCCACAGATCACTAGAACGAGGGGTCCGATGGGTTCCGGTGTACCCCAGTCAGACTCCTCGTCGCTCCATGAGAAGAGTGAAGCATCAGCACATGCATGTCCGGGCTGCCCCATTCATCTCTATGGAGCTGACGGAGATTGTCAAGAACGGCGCTTGGCTATCTCCGTCAGCTCCATAGAAACAACGGGGCAGCCCGGCCATGCACGGTTGGCTTCTCCGCTCAGCTCAGTGATCAACAATGGGTAAGACTGTGGTACACCAATGAAGCTTTATTGTTCATCCATATTCCCATCACAACTCAAAATTTTGAAAATAAAATTGTGACATGGACAACAATTTTTTTTTCTGGAGTTACAATGACAAAATATGCCTGTTCTCTCTTACATACAAATTAGTCTTACCCCCTCTACTGAAGTCCTTTTTCATTTTTTGCTCCCCTTATATCAAAATAGAACTTTTAAAAATTTTCTATGTACTGAGCTTTATGAGGTTTTGTTTTCAATGTAACAAATTGCACTTCCTAGTGATGGTATTTCATGTTCCATGCTATGTACTGGGAAACAATTCCAAATGTACAAATTTGGAAATGTACAATTTAACAAATGTTAATTTGATGAAAAAATGCTTTTGCAACATTTTCTCTTGTTTTCACGACTTGCACTATTCGCTCCCAACAACACCTCCCCTTTATTCTTTGATGATACCAAATTTATGTAGGTTTGAATAGTTTTTAAAAAATAAAAACCGTTTGTACAAAAAAATCTTAATTTTGCCATATTCTGGTGCTAATAATTTTTTCACAATTTGGTGTTCATATTTAGCAGGACATGATGACGTATACACTTATATCATTTGTGGGACTTTTTGGACTTTTCAGCACTTTTTGACTTCAATTTTTAAAAATGAGTTGTAAAATGATTAAAAAAAAGTAGTATTTCTGACATTGAGGCGTTATTTACTGTTACGAGCATCACCACCGTGAATAGCTGTTTTTATATCTTGAAAGACTGGGACTTTTGGAATGCCACAATACCTGACATGTTAATGATTTTTTTTTTTTTTAAATCAAATGTTTATTTTAAATTTGTTAACATTTGTATTACTGTTTTTCACACCTTTGTTTGCACCTCCTAGCGTATTGCTGGGTGGCTGTATATAGGGGAATGTATACAGTGATTACCGGGGGGCTCTATATATTTATTGCTGGGGAGCTGTATAGAGTTATTACTTGGGGCTGGGTATTCTGGGGGCTGTATATAGTTATTGCTAGGAGGCTGTATATAGTTATTACTGGGGGCAGTATAAAGTTATTGCTGGGGGGCAGTATATAGTGATTGCTGTTCCTTGAGGCTCCCACCAACCTTAATCCAGCTCTGCATATATATATATATATATATATATATATATATATATATACAGGCAGCCCCCGAGTTACATACAAGATAGGGTCTGTAGGTTTGTTCTTAAGCTGAATTTGTATGTAAGTCGGAACTGTATATTTTATCATTGTAATCCCAGACAGAACTTTTTTGGTCTCTGTCAAAATGTTGGGTTGTCATAAGAATCAAGATTAACAATAAAGCTTCATTACAGACACCTCTGATAACTGTTATAGCTGTTTATTGTAGTCTAGGACTAAAGTACAATAAATTACCAATATCCAGTGGTCCGTTTGTAACTAGGGTTTGTATGTAAGTCGAGCGTTCTTAAGTAGGGGACCGCCTGTAAATAAATATATATATATATATATATATATATATATATATATATATATTACCTTAATGATGGTAAAAAAAACATATTGTGACCTTTCATCAGCCCCATGGGTACCCCATTATGTGTCCTCATATTGTTGCCCAATCATCTCCCCCTCATATTGCGGCCCCTATTATCTCCTCCTTGTATTCTACCTCCATCTTTATCTTCATATTTTAGCCTCTCTAATCTACTCCTCATATTGTGACCCCTAATCCCCATCCCACATTGTGACTTTTCAACAACCCTCTTGTGGACCCTCTCATCTTCCCCTCAAATTGTGTCCTCTCATATCTTCTACTCATATAATGACCCCTCGCAGTTCCTCATATTGTGACCCCCCCCTCATATCCCACTCATATTGTGGCCTCACTCATCTCCCCCTCATATTGTGACCTCTCATCTTCTCCTCATATTGTGGCCCCTCATGTTGTGACCTCTCTCATCTTCTCCATATATTGTGACCTCTCATCTACCCCTCAAATTGTGGCCCCTCTCACCTCATCATCATATTTTGGCCTCTCAGCCTCCCTCATATTGTGGCCCCTCATACTGTGGACCCTTAAACCCACTTTTATTGTGAGCCTTCATACCTCCTTATTTTGTGGACTTTCATACCTCTTTTATTATGGATCCCCATGCTCCCTTATATTGTGTGCCCTCATATGCCCCTTATATTGTGGCCCTCATATCCCCTTTTATTCTGGCCCCTCTTTTCTTCCTCTCATTGGCCACCACTTTTTATCATTTCTTTGTTTTAAACAAATTAGAAAATAAATAAACACTACATACTTTCCTGTCCCTGTTGCCCAGCAGCTCTCCTCTTTTCATCTTTCTCTGATGCTGGCAGATGTCATGACATCATCACACCATAGCTGCCAGTATCACAGCTATTGGGGAACAATGATGATGGGATGGAGAGAGCTGATTACTCTTTCCATCATTATGATATTCAACTCTATCTGTGCCTGAGGAACTCAGAGGCAGATAGAGTTGAAGTCTCTGCACAGGCAGTATGCATGGAGCCAGCAACTGCAGGGAGCGGAGTCATTAGTTGGGCCAGTGGGCCAGTCCAACTTTGTTCATGTATTGCAACATATCCATAACTGTCTATTGGGCAGACTATTTATGATACAGAAAAATATAACTTTGTGAGATGCCATTCAATTGTTATACTATTCACAATTATCTTTAGCATTTTATATTTTATAACCATAAAATTATACAAAAAATTAATATATTTCATATCAATACATTGGCTTTGGATGCATTTTTTATTGTTTCTTCCTCCCTTGTCCTAATAGTAGCTGATATCTCGAGGGTACGAAGATAACAGACATTACCGCTTAGCTTCTAGCCAGGTGCATTGTGAAATCGTGAATGAAATGTCATTGTGTTTTGGCAGAAGAAAATGCATTTATTATAATGTATATATTTTTATCAGTCCATTAAAAACAGCTTTATAACCACATGCTGTACAGCAGTGAGACATGCAAGTAAAAATACACCCACAGATGTAGCTGGAAGTCACAGATTAAATGAAAAAACTATACATTAGAAAAGATTATAATCAGTAGTCACATTTAGAGGGGATTAAAGTTTATTGAAAAAATCTCTACATAGTTGCATTCAGAATAAATTTAAAGAGAATCCCTAAAACTGAATATGCAGGAGGAACGAAGCTGAATTAATGTATACTTTGTTGTTTTATGATAAAATATGTTTTAGAACTTGTCTTTTTTTTGTTATTCAAATTCATACCCCATTTGGAATAGGACTTAACGGGTGGTCTTAAAGGGGTATCCCCAAGAAGACAAGATGCTTAAATATACTCAGGATAACAAAATAACACATTCTCTAATTCACTGTTATTAACAAAAATACAGCATTTCACAATAATTAAAGAATTTTGGTTGTTCTGAGATCCATAAATCTTCTGACTTTGGTCGGGCAGAGCAGATTCTTCTCATGAATAGCTTCTTCTGTCTGCAGGATGCAGTTTGCTCTCTGCCTCCAGCCCCTCTCCCTTGCATTACAACACAAGCTCAGACAAACAGACACTCACGGTCACTTTCTGTCAGCAAGCAGCAGTATGAGGAGACTTTCTCTGCAAGCTATGCTAAGATAAGGTCTTTATAGCAGGGAAAGGAGGCATATAGCAGAGCTGACTGTGTGTGTTATAGCTGAGATGTAGCTTGAGTGTGTCATTGTGTTTTATACCTCATATCTCTCATCTCTAATCTGTCTCCATACCTCCCAACATTTGTGAAAGGGAAAGAGGGACAAAATGCAATCCCCCTAAGCCACACCCCCAATCACTCCCTGGCCACGCCCCAAATTTTAGCCATATTATAATAATAAAAATCATCTCAATTAAAAAAAAAAAAAAATTATCCTCATTGGGATTTGAACCCAGAACCTGCAGTGTCCATGTACAATAATGACACAGCGCCTCAACCAACTGAACTATAACCTCTGTGATTATCTAGGTATAGAATTTTGGTAACTAAGAACTATGACTACTGTTACACTGTGACACAGATTTAATGCTTTGGTATATAGGGAGGGATCTTCTCAGAGGTTATTATAATTATTGAGACTATTATTATTATTATTATGGAGATTATTATTATTATTGAGATGATTATTATTATTTTTACTATTATTAATAATCATCATCTCCATAATAATAAAAATAATAAAATTTATAATAATAATAATAATAATAGTTTCAATAATTAACATAAATAATCTCTGAGAAGATCCCTCTCTATAGATCAGGGCAGTAAGTCTGTGTCACAGTGTAACACTGGCAGATAACACTTCTTAGTTACCAGAAATCCTCAGCTGTATCACTGGGCTTATAGCTCAGTTAAGTAAGGCTCCTGTCTACAGTGCAGAGGGTCCCAGGTTCGAATCTCAGCCTGGGCAAAACTTTATTTAATTAAATAAAGAGCTTGTGTCTGGGGAAGCCCAGGAGACCATATATGGGCAGATACTGATCTGACCTGATGACGTGGTCCCTGCTCTCTCTGCTAAGCCGAAACTTCTCTGAAAAGGATTCCCTGCCTGATGTCTGCTCTGGGGAACCCTAGGAGATGCAGTGACCATCAGTGGCGTAACTACCGCCGTAGCAGCTGCTACGGGGCCCATGAGGTTCAGGGGCCCGGGGATGCACGGACCCTGTGGTCAGTGCTTTGCCAAGTGGTCCGGCAGTGCACTGCCAGGTGCCTGGCACATCGTGTCCCCGGGCCCCTCCCTCTGTGTTCCGGCTACCGCCACCTCTCTCCTGGCCCACCCTCCACTCCTGGATCGCCCAGTCCCTTCCCCGTCCGCCGGCACAGGTAACCACGGCCCGCCTACCCCCTGCATAGCGAGGCACAGTTGATGACCACGCCCCCCGCCCCAGCGAACGCATCGCCCTCTCCCTCCCGCTCCAGCGAACGCATCGCCCTCTCCCTCCCGCCCCAGCGAACGCATCGCCCTCTCCCTCCCGCCCCAGCGAATGCATCGCCCTTTCCCTCCCGCCCCAGCGACCACATCGCCCTCTCCCTCCCGCCTCAGCGAACGCATCCCCCTCTCCTTCCCGCCCGGCGAATGCACCCCCTCCCCTGCCCGAGTGCACAACCATAACCCCCCCCCTCCTGCCCGAACACCCGCCGGAACAACCGCCTGACGCCACGGCCGGGTGGTCACCTACACATCCTAAAAGGTAAGTAAATACATATGTATTTATTGGTCTGTATATGTATATACTGTGTATATTGTATATTGTGTGTATATACTGTGTATATTGTATATACTGTGTATATTGTGTGTATATACTGTGTATATTGTGTGTATATATGTATATACTGTGTATATTGTATATATATATATGTATATACTGTGTATATTGTATATATATATATATATATATATATATGTATATACTGTGTATATTGTATATATATATATATATATATATGTATATACTGTGTATATTGTATATATATATATATATATACTGTGTATATTGTATATATATATATATATATATATATATGTATATACTGTGTATATTGTATATATATATATATATATATGTATATACTGTGTATATTGTATATATATATATATATATATGTATATACTGTGTATATTGTATATATATATATATATATATATATATGTATATACTGTGTATATTGTATATATATATATATATATGTATATACTGTGTATATTGTATATATATATATATATATGTATATACTGTGTATATTGTATATATATATATGTATATACTGTGTATATTGTATATATATATATATATATATATATATATATGTATATACTGTGTATATTGTATATATATATATATATATGTATATACTGTGTATATTGTATATATATATATATGTATATACTGTGTATATTGTATATATATATATATATGTATATACTGTGTATATTGTATATATATATATATGTATATACTGTGTATATTGTATATATATATATATGTATATACTGTGTTTATTAATATACTGTGTATATGTGTATATATGAATATAGCGTGTATATATGCATAGATGCAAATGCTGTATTTATTGTGTGTATATATATAAATATATGTATATGTATGTGTGTTTTTGTATATGCTGTGCATATAGTATGTATGTATATGCTGTATATACTGAATGTGTGTATTTATTGTATGTGTGTATATTCTGTATGTATATGCAGTATGTGTGTATTTGGTCTTTTTATACTGCATGTGTATATATGGTCAGTGTATATACTGTGAGTTTGTATACACTCTGTATTAGTGCATAGATGCGTGTGTATACTTGTATGTATATGGGTGCAACTATACACGTGTAGAACTTTATGTGTGTGTATATAAGTATATAAAGGTGTGTATATATCAGTGTATAAATTTGTGTAATTGTAGAAATATGTCTGTGTAGGGGCAATTCACAAGAACGTATGGGGGACGTATATCTGGCTGCAATTTGCTGACGGATATACATCCCTCATAGGCGACTATAGCGCCTCGGCTCAGTACAGTGAGCACAACGAGTACTCACTGTTTCGAGCCGTGGCCGCAACAGAGATCTGTGGCCATAAGAATAACCATGCGGCTCTATACTCTATGGAGAGGGGAGGGGTGAGCCGCGATCACCTCCCCAGCGCGTCTGATGTGTGCCTGCCAGGCTCTAGCCTGGCGTGTACACGTTTATGTGAATGCAGCCTACATATGTCTATTTTTTTGGGGGGGAAAGGGGGGCCCCATGCAGAAATCTGCTATGGGGCCCAGCCTCTCCTAGTTACGCCACTGGTGACCATATATGGACAGATGCTGATCTGAACCTGATGACGTGGTCCCTGCTCTCCGCTAAGCCCGAAACTTCTCTGAAAAGGATTCCCTGCCCGATGTCTGTAGAAGCCATTCTGTACTGTGAGTTCAGGCTTTCAAAGTATTTACGGACACAGCGCCGGGACACAGCGGGACCTGGGGAGAAAATCTGTGACAATCTCATAGCTGCCCGTGATGCGGGGCAGAGGTAAGAAAAACTGGACTTTCCCGGCAAAATCGGGACGGTTGGGAGCTATGTGTCTCATCTCTATTTTTCTATGTGTCAGATACTAGTAAATGTTCAAAAGCTAAATGAAAGTATAGATAAACCTGTACTCTGATGATCTGAGCACATTGTCAGCACACATCATCTCATAGCACAGAGGGATGATGAAGTGTCTGCTTAGAGAGTCCCTGCCCAGTGTCTGCTTACACTGACCATCACTTGGAGTTGTAGGAGCTAAAACATCAATGAAATAAAATTGTAAAGTAAGGGGACTTAAAATTAATGGACATTTGATAAGTTGTTTATTGTCAAAACTAGGAGAGGTAAATACATTTATCATATGCCAGCATGTATGATAGCCCCACTGCTTCAGATACATCAAGAGGCTCTAGCTTCTTGATGTATGCAGTTGGAGGGCTGCGCAGCATTTATAAACACAGCTGGTAAATTTTCACTAATTTCCACTCACTGCCGGCTATGCCCCCCTTTCATGCCCCCCTAGCATGGAGGTGACGGAAATTGAAAAATAATCAGAAGTGCTAGCAATAAGCTAACATTTACGATTACTTCAGGGTGTGTAGCAGATGTCCTCATAAATCCTACCCATTGGGTTAAAGGAAATCTACCATTAAATCAAGCATGGATACACCAGGTTCTTATAGATTCAGGCACCATGACTGTGGTAATCTTTTATTTATTACTCATGGCCTTCCTTCTAAAATAAACTCTTACATTTATGCTAACTAGCTTGAAGGGCTACCCTAGCCCCTCTGTGATCTGACTGTTACACTGTCTCACCCTCCCTCCTTCTCCCTCAGCACTAAGCATGATGGTAGATTTCCTTAAAGCTAAAATGGCAAGATTTGCACTTTATTTGTATGCCAGGCGTAGAAATAAACCCAGCCAGCCCTTGGCCGCCACCGCCCCTTTATGCCCCACTAAGGTGATGGTGGCGGTGAGGGCTAAATAGTCACAAGTGCTAGCAATTGGCTAGCATTTGCGCTTATTTCAGGGCCATGAAGTGCATAGGTAGATAGAAAGAGAAAAAATGATGCATATCCTATTAAATGCTCCATGTAATAATCAATATTTACAATATTTACAAGGAGGGTTCAGTGATATATCTCTTATAATCCATTAATATGCATAGGTACGAGACGGGAGTCACCACCACCAGAGAAGGTCGATCCACATAGACGGACATCTCTGTATGTAAATCCATATTCAGGGACAAGATAGAGAGGTGCAGAGGAAAAGGTTCTTTACCTTCATGTGCATTTAGATGAAACAGACATACTGAAGTTGTATATTGAGACCCCTAAGTGTCACAGTGTTCAGCATATAACTGTATGTTACTAGGATTCCATGGATTAAACAAATTGTATTACAATTGTATTGTAATTGTAAACAAATATGTTACTAGGATTCCATGGATTAAACAAATTGCATAGGGCGGAATAATATTAAATATGATGCAAAGACTCCCTGTCAACACAGTGAGAACTGTTAAACCTCTCCAAAACTTTCATGCAAGGACTCATGTCCTGCACAATATAGCAGGCTGTGGGATCGGACCAACATAAGAGCCTGTTTCCACAGGCTGAAAACAGCCTCAAAATCGGTCCCAAAATTACCCCTATGGAATCCAACATAGATTTACATTCTCACAATAGACATGTAGTCAACTACCTCATTACGAACATACTATTTTCAAGGATTTGGTTTAATTTTGACCCTTTGACTATGAGAATGTGTCTCTCAGACCTAAAGAAAGGTTGTGCACCCGGCAAATATAGGAATGATTCAATAGTGATATGAATGCATACTGAATGCATACTGTATATGAATTGCATATTATATTTAGATATGGACCTTGGAATGACGCTTTAGGGTAACATTGGGAACAGATTGCAGAGACTGCACTAATGAAAACCACCCCCACCCAAGCAAATACAATTAGGCAACTTCCTCAATATGTGGTTATGGAAGCCTCTTGTTCTCATCATGACAAGCAGCCACCTGTATCCTTCTGAATAGACATACAGACATATGCATGATACAAAATGACCCTTGTGATTATAGATCAAGTTGATTCCACAGATGCTCAGCACAAGGGTAGAGAGGAAACATTTTTCGGAGTCCTCTGTGCACCTGTGTATCCATTGTACATCATTTGCTTTGAGAGCTCTTGAATAATTCCAGACCAAAATTCAAAAGAGCAGACGAATCCAGCTGGGATCTTTGTATTTAACCATTTCATTGCTTTGTGTAACCCTTTATGAAATTCATGCGGACAGCTTAAAACTATGTATCAAATGTTATATTCTGTACATTTTTATTTTTATGATTTTCGACTCTCTAATTGGTTGCCTAAATGATAATGATGTGTCTTTCTAATTGCACCAATTTTCATGCTCATGTCTGATGGCTATTCTCAATGCCATTGCTTTTTTTGCTTCCTCACATGTCTGCCAGTTTTTGTAATTGATTCACAGTGGAATTAATTAAGACTAATTAGAGATGAGCCCATTAAGAAAAAGGAAAAACTACATTTCAGGTGTGCCGAGTAAACAAGTGTTTCATAGCCTCTGAGGATTCATTAGTGGGAGGAAATCTTAACCTAACCCATCTATGTCAATGTTTGGCCACAAGAACAGATGCAGAAAAACTACTTATTACTTGTTACATCTCTGCCTTCATGTATTATTAAATGACTTAGAATAGAACTTGGACTCTAAGAATCACACGCTATTGTATACAGGATGCAGTGTAACATACACAGGTTCTGCACAATCACAGATCAGCATCATCTACTTGGTCCTGCTCCATGAAAGACTGCCCCACTGTGGTGCTTTATAAACTATTTTAAAAGGAATCTGAACACCAGAGAGGGTAGATTAGGTAGGGGAGGCAGGGTAGATTGGCTTTCTTGCACAAATCTATAAACGGTGGTGCTCAGCAAGAGCAAAAGCAGTCCATGAAGCAAATATAGAATACAGCGGCACTCACCATTTCGGTGCGAAGAAATCTTTATTGAGGTGCGTAAATGAGCTTGATAATGCGCTAGACTAGCGCGAAACAGCCCGTCGCCAGGCCCCGCTCTGCC
This sequence comes from Engystomops pustulosus, assembly GCF_040894005.1. Classification (NCBI taxonomy): domain Eukaryota; kingdom Metazoa; phylum Chordata; class Amphibia; order Anura; family Leptodactylidae; genus Engystomops; species Engystomops pustulosus. Next base: position 182,662,846 of record NC_092412.1, on the reverse strand, counting down.
TCTGTACGCACCTCAATAAAGATTTTTTCGCACCGAATTGGTGAGTGCCGCTGTATTCTATATTTGCTTCATAGATTATCTTCTGGTGTTTGCATCAGTGATATCCTCCTTGTTATGTTGCATGCTGCATAGTATGTCATTTCATCTGGGAGGGGAGTACTATTCTTTCATTTATTAGTCTAGCTCTAATGTGGGGTCTCCACAAAAACATGGGGAATATTTTTTTTTTTTAAATCACAAATTTTTATTAAGTTTTAAAAAACAAGTAAAGTACACATGAGTGGGATCAGCAAGCCCAAGCATGGGATGCTGTCCCTGCGATACAATGATACAAATACATGTAAAATTGTGCAAACAGTGCAGGGAAATAAACCTGGAGATAACAAATGGTTGATAGAGTAGGTCAACATAAACATTGATCAGACAGTCCTTTACTCAATCTTCTGACATATTAGAAATACTAGGTTCCTACACCCTTATATCTGTTATGATTATTATTTAATTCTTCAGTTAAAGCCATTTGGCCCATATTCTGGTGTGACGGGAAGAAGTACCTTGTCTGGCGCTAACCAACCCTTCTAGTTCCTTGCTCATATTGATTTCTTGGATAATAACATTTATGTTTGGTATCTCAACCGATTTCCACTTTCTAGCTATATTAAGTCTAGTTGCTGTGAGTATGTGAAAGACCATGAACCTATCTTCTTTCTTGAGAGTTTCTAATTCAAGGTTAAGTAAGGCTACATGAGGCCCCCACGGAGGAGGGAATCTCAGGGCTTTTTTTATCAAGGAGAACACCGATACCCATAGAGGTGCTAGTGCCTTACAAGACCACCAAACGTGAAGAAGCGATCCAATTTCTGAGTTACACCTCCAGCACCTCGGAGAGGAGTTGGGGTACATTTTAGAAAGCCTGTATGGGGTTAGGTACCACCTGTATAGTAATTTACGGGAGGATTCCAAGTGATTTGTGCATTTAGATGCTTTAGAGCATAATTCAAGGGCCTCGTGCCACTGATCATCTGTGAAGTATTGGTGCAGTTTAGAGATGAGCGAGCACTAAAATGCTCGGGTACTCGTTATTCGAGACGAACTTTTCCCGATGCTCGAGTGCTCGTTTCGAGTAACGAGCCCCATTGAAGTCAATGGGAGACTCAAGCATTTTTCAAGGGGACCAAGGCTCTGCACAGGGAAGCTTGGCCAAACACCTGGGAACCTCAGAAAAGGATGGAAACACCACGGAAATGGACAGGAAACAGCAGGGGCAGCATGCATGGATGCCTCTGAGGCTGCTTAAATGCACCATTATGCCAAAATTATGGGCAACAGCATGGCCATGACAGAGTGACAGAATGAAGCTAGATAGCATCTAAAACATCCAATAATTGACCCTGACACTATAGGGGACGGCATGCAGAGGCAGCGGCAGCAGCGGAAGGCTAGAGAGTGGCATGGCGACATACCCTAAATGGACTCAGGCTTCAAACCAATGGGTAGCAGAGAGGAACCAAAGGAGGTGAGCAAGAAGCGCTCAAATAATATCGGTACATGATAAAAGTTTGCCAGTATATTTTGTGGATTACACAGCAGGGTGGCGACAAAGTTAACATGGAAGCCATGAAAACAATCCAAAATTCTGCCTGACACAGCTCGTTTGATAAGGGGACGATGTATGGAGGCAGTAAACTAGTACCCTGTTTCCCCGAAAATAAGACAGTGTCTTATATTAATTTTTGCTCCTAAAGAGGCACTAGGTCTTATTTTCAGGGGAGGTCTTATTTTTCCATGAACAAGAATTTACATTAACAAAAAATCTACTTCTCTACCATCCTTATGACTCTCCAAACTCTGAATTTCATGCTGTATTTCTTGGACTCCATTTCTATTAGAATCATTGGCCCCAATCTCTCATGTTTAGTAAAAGCACTTCCCATAAATGACGCCTTCTTATCCTGGAAGCTGTTGGTATCACATTTGCAGCACAACAGCCGGGGATTTACTTCCATGAATTTTTCCCCATGTCACAACCTTCTGCAGCATATAAATGACCTACTAATACTAATGTATGGCATGGGGGGAGCTGCTGCAATGACTGCCGCTAGGTCTTATTTTCAGGGGAGGCCTTATATTTCTAAGCCCGAACAAAATTGTACTAGGTCTTATTTTCGGGGGATGTCTTATTTTAGGGGAAACAGGGTAGTAGATTAAAGGTGCTGCAGTTAAAACTATGTTAGTTGTTTCTTGGCATGGAGCTGGCGCTCCGCTGCCAGGCGAGCTTTCGCCAATCCAAGCCCCTGTCTCTAGGCTACTCCCCAAACAGCACTTCTAAGAACCTTTCGGATAAGATCAAGTGTAGTAGCGTTCTTATAAGTTTGGGATATGGCGGGTGAGGGGAATGTAAACATCTGCGCAAGAAGCGCTGAAATAATATCCGTAAATGAAGAAAGTTTTCCAGTATATTTTGTGGCTTACACAGCAGGGTGGCGACAAAGTTAACAAGTTTGATGTGGAATGCCCTGCAATAGCTCTTGGGCGATGTGCCTTTTATCACCTAGGCTCAGCAGTTTGAGCACCGCCTGCTGTCGCTTAGCGACGGCACTGCTGCTGTGCCTAGAGCTACCGACTGATGGCGCCATGCCCACGGATGGTAATTCGGAGGAGGAGGAGGTGGAGGAGGGGTGGGAGGATTTGGAGGTATAGTAGGCCTTTGAGACCTGGACCGAGGTAGGCCCCGCAATCCTCTGCGTCGGCAGTATATGACCAGCCCCAGGGTCAGACTCGGTCCCAGCCTGCACCAAGTTAAGTGTAGTAGCGTTCTTATAAGTATGGGATATGGCGGGTGAGGGGAATGTAAACAGATGCGCAAGAAGCGCTGAAATAATATCCGTAAATGGTAAAAGTTTGCCAGTATATTTTGTGGATTACACAGCAGGGTGGCGACAAAGTTAACAAGTTTGTTGTGGAAGCCATGAAAACAACCCAAAATTCTGCCTGACACAGCACGTTTGATAAGGCGGCCATGTATGGAGGCAGTGAACTAGTAGTAGATTAAAGGTGCTGCAGTTAAAACTATGTTAGTTGGTTCTTGGCATGGAGCTGCCGCTCCGCTGCCAGGCGAGCTTTCGCCAATCCAAGCCCCTGTCTCTAGGCTACTCCCCAAACAGCACTTCTAAGAACCTTTTGTATAAGATCAAGTGTAGTAGCGTTCTTATAAGTTTAGGATATGGCGGGTGAGGGGAATGTAAACAGATGCGCAAGAAGCGCTGAAATAATATCCGTAAATGGTAAAAGTTTGCCAGTATATTTTGTGGATTACACAGCAGGGTGGCGACAAAGTTAACAAGTTTGTTGTGGAAGCCATGAAAACAACCCAAAATTCTGCCTGACACAGCACGTTTGATAAGGCGGCCATGTATGGAGGCAGTGAACTAGTAGTAGATTAAAGGTGCTGCAGTTAAAACTATGTTAGTTGGTTCTTGGCATGGAGCTGCCGCTCCGCTGCCAGGCGAGCTTTCGCCAATCCAAGCCCCTGTCTCTAGGCTACTCCCCAAACAGCACTTCTAAGAACCTTTTGTATAAGATCAAGTGTAGTAGCGTTCTTATAAGTTTAGGATATGGCAGGTGAGGGGAATGTAAACAGATGCGCAAGAAGCGCTGAAATAATATCCGTAAATGGTAAAAGTTTGCCAGTATATTTTGTGGATTACACAGCAGGGTGGCGACAAAGTTAACAAGTTTGTTGTGGAAGCCATGAAAACAACCCAAAATTCTGCCTGACACAGCACGTTTGATAAGGTGGCCATGTATGGAGGCAGTGAACTAGTAGTAGATTAAAGGTGCTGCAGTTAAAACTATGTTAGTTGGTTCTTGGCATGGAGCTGCCGCTCCGCTGCCAGGCGAGCTTTCGCCAATCCAAGCCCCTGTCTCTAGGCTACTCCCCAAACAGCACTTCTAAGAACCTTTTGTATAAGATCAAGTGTAGTAGCGTTCTTATAAGTTTAGGATATGGCGGGTGAGGGGAATGTAAACAGATGCGCAAGAAGCGCTGAAATAATATCCGTAAATGGTAAAAGTTTGCCAGTATATTTTGTGGATTACACAGCAGGGTGGCGACAAAGTTAACAAGTTTGTTGTGGAAGCAATGAAAACAACCCAAAATTCTGCCTGACACAGCACGTTTGATAAGGCGGCCATGTATGGAGGCAGTGAACTAGTAGTAGATTAAAGGTGCTGCAGTTAAAACTATGTTAGTTGGTTCTTGGCATGGAGCTGCCGCTCCGCTGCCAGGCGAGCTTTCGCCAATCCAAGCCCCTGTCTCTAGGCTACTCCCCAAACAGCACTTCTAAGAACCTTTTGTATAAGATCAAGTGTAGTAGCGTTCTTATAAGTTTAGGATATGGCAGGTGAGGGGAATGTAAACAGATGCGCAAGAAGCGCTGAAATAATATCCGTAAATGGTAAAAGTTTGCCAGTATATTTTGTGGATTACACAGCAGGGTGGCGACAAAGTTAACAAGTTTGTTGTGGAAGCCATGAAAACAACCCAAAATTCTGCCTGACACAGCACGTTTGATAAGGTGGCCATGTATGGAGGCAGTGAACTAGTAGTAGATTAAAGGTGCTGCAGTTAAAACTATGTTAGTTGGTTCTTGGCATGGAGCTGCCGCTCCGCTGCCAGGCGAGCTTTCGCCAATCCAAGCCCCTGTCTCTAGGCTACTCCCCAAACAGCACTTCTAAGAACCTTTTGTATAAGATCAAGTGTAGTAGCGTTCTTATAAGTTTAGGATATGGCGGGTGAGGGGAATGTAAACAGATGCGCAAGAAGCGCTGAAATAATATCCGTAAATGGTAAAAGTTTGCCAGTATATTTTGTGGATTACACAGCAGGGTGGCGACAAAGTTAACAAGTTTGTTGTGGAAGCCATGAAAACAACCCAAAATTCTGCCTGACACAGCACGTTTGATAAGGCGGCCATGTATGGAGGCAGTGAACTAGTAGTAGATTAAAGGTGCTGCAGTTAAAACTATGTTAGTTGGTTCTTGGCATGGAGCTGCCGCTCCGCTGCCAGGCGAGCTTTCGCCAATCCAAGCCCCTGTCTCTAGGCTACTCCCCAAACAGCACTTCTAAGAACCTTTTGTATAAGATCAAGTGTAGTAGCGTTCTTATAAGTTTAGGATATGGCAGGTGAGGGGAATGTAAACAGATGCGCAAGAAGCGCTGAAATAATATCCGTAAATGGTAAAAGTTTGCCAGTATATTTTGTGGATTACACAGCAGGGTGGCGACAAAGTTAACAAGTTTGTTGTGGAAGCCATGAAAACAACCCAAAATTCTGCCTGACACAGCACGTTTGATAAGGTGGCCATGTATGGAGGCAGTGAACTAGTAGTAGATTAAAGGTGCTGCAGTTAAAACTATATTAGTTGGTTCTTGGCATGGAGCTGCCGCTCCGCTGCCAGGCGAGCTTTCGCCAATCCAAGCCCCTGTCTCTAGGCTACTCCCCAAACAGCACTTCTAAGAACCTTTTGTATAAGATCAAGTGTAGTAGCGTTCTTATAAGTTTAGGATATGGCGGGTGAGGGGAATGTAAACAGATGCGCAAGAAGCGCTGAAATAATATCCGTAAATGGTAAAAGTTTGCCAGTGTATTTTGTGGATAACACAGCAGGGTGGCGACAAAGTTAACAACTTTGATGTGGAATCCATGAAAACAACCCAAATTTCGGCCTGACAAACCTCGTTTGATAAAGGGACGATGTATGGAGGCAGCTATATGGACGACTTTTGGAGGTAGCAATGGAGACAACGTGTGGAGGCTGCTATGGAGACAATTCAATTTGGATAGTGCCTGTATGTGGCAGTCCAAAAAATTTTTCAAACCAGAGGAGCAGGTAGGTGGCCCTCCAGAAAAATGGAATAGATTGAGTGCCTGTATGTGGCAGTCCAAAAAAGTTTTAAACCAGAGGAGCAGGTAGGTGGCCCTCCAGAAAAATGGAATAGATTGAGTGCCTGTATGTGGCAGTCCAAAAAAGTTTTTAAACCAGAGGAGCAGGTAGGTGGCCCTCCAGAAAAATGGAATAGATTGAGTGCCTGTATGTGGCAGTCCAAAAAAGTTTTTAAACAAGAGGAGCAGGTAGGTGGCCCTCCAGAAAAATGGAATAGATTGAGTGCCTGTATGTGGCAGTCCAAAAAAGTTTTTAAACCAGAGGAGCAGGTAGGTGGCCCTCCAGAAAAATGGAATAGATTGAGTGCCTGTATGTGGCAGTCCAAAAAAGTTTTTAAACCAGAGGAGCAGGTAGGTGGCCCTCCAGAAAATTGAATAGATTGAGAGCCTGTATGTGGCAGTCCAAAAAAGTTTTCAAACCAGAGGAGCAGGTAGGTGGCCCTCCAGAAAAATGGAATAGATTGAGTGCTTGTATGTGGCAGTCCAAAAAATTTTTCAAACCAGAGGAGCAGGTAGGTGGAGCTCCAGAAAAATTGAATAGATTGAGTGCCTGTATGTGGCACTCCCAAAAATTGTTTAAAACAGAGGACCGGGTCGGTGGCCCTCCAGAAAAATTAAATGCATAAAGTACTATAGGTAGACCCAGTGGGCCCTGTCAAAAAATAGCCAGTTTCCTCTGCTTTACTGTACAAAGAGCAGGAGAAGGAGGAAAATGAGGAGGAGGAGGAGGAGTGGATAAATTATTCAGGTTGAGCTTCCTTCACCTGCTGGAGATTGGAAATTAGGAGAAATCCATGCTTTATTCATCTTGATAAGCGTCAGCCTGTCAGCGCTGTCAGTCGACAGGCGTGTACGCTTATCGGTGATGATGCCACCAGCTGCACTGAAAACCCGCTCGGACAAGACGCTAGCGGCAGGGCAGGCAAAAACCTCCAAGGCGTACAGCGCCAGTTCGTGCCACATGTCCAGCTTTGAAACCCAGTAGTTGTAGGGAGCTGTGTGATCATTTAGGACGATGGTATGGTCAGCTACGTACTCCCTCACCATCTTTCTGTAAAGATCAGCCCTACTCTGCCGAGACTGGGGACAGGTGACAGTGTCTTGCTGGGGTGACATAAAGCTGGCAAAAGCCTTGTAAAGTGTACCCTTGCCAGTGCTGGACAAGCTGCCTGCTCGCCTACTCTCCCTCGCTACTTGTCCCGCAGAACTACGCACTCTGCCGCTAGCGCTGTCAGAAGGGAAATACTGTTTCAGCTTGTGCACCAGGGCCTGCTGGTATTCATGCATTCTCACACTCCTTTCCTCTCCAGGGATGAGAGTGGAAAGATTTTGCTTGTACCGTGGGTCCAGGAGAGTGAACACCCAGTAATCGGTGCTGGAATAAATTCTTTGAACGCGAGGGTCACGGGATAGGCAGCCTAGCATGAAATCTGCCATATGCGCCAGAGTACCAACGCGTAAGAATTCGCTCCCCTCACTGGCCTGACTGTCCATTTCCTCCTCCTCCAACTCCTCCAATTCCTCTTCTTCTGCCCATACACGCTCAACAGTGAAGGACTCAACAATGGTCCCCTCTTGTGTCTCGCCAACATTCTCCTCCTCTTCCTCCTCATCCTCCTCCACCTCCACCTCCTCCGATATGCGCTGAGAAACAGACCTAAGGGTGCTTTGGCTATCAACAAGGGAATCTTCTTCCCCCGTCTCTTGTGAGGAGCGCAAAGCTTCCGACTTCATGCTGACCAGAGAGTTTTTCAACAGGCCAAGCAGCGGGATGGTGAGGCTGATGATGGCGGCATCGCCACTGACCATCTGTGTTGACTCCTCAAAGTTACTCAGCACCTGACAGATATCAGACATCCACGTCCACTCCTCATTGTAGACTTGAGGAAGCTGACTGACCTGACTACCAGTTCTGGTGGAAGTTGACATCTGGCAGTCTACAATCGCTCGGCGCTGCTTGTAAACTCTGGATAACATGGTCAGTGTTGAATTCCACCTCGTGGGCACGTCGCACAACAGTCGGTGAGCGGGCAGTTGGAGGCGGCGCTGCGCTGCCCTGAGAGTGGCAGTATCTGTGCTGGACTTCCTGAAATGCGCACAGATGCGTCGCACCTTCGTGAGCAAATCAGACAGATTGGGGTATGTCTTGAGGAAACGCTGAACTATCAGATTTAACACATGGGCCAGGCATGGCACATGTGTCAGTCTGCCGAGTTGCAGAGCCGCCACCAGGTTACGGCCGTTGTCACACACAACCATGCCTGGCTTCAGGTTCAGCGGTGCCAGCCACAGATCAGTCTGCGCCGTGATGCCCTGTAATAGTTCTTGGGCGGTGTGCCTTTTATCGCCTAGGCTCAGCAGTTTCAGCACCGCCTGCTGTCGCTTAGCGACGGCACTGCTGCTGTGCCTAGAGCTACCGACTGATGGCGCCATGCCCACGGATGGTCGTTCGGAGGAGGAGGTGGAGGAGGGGTGGGAGGAGGAGGAGGCATAGTAGGCCTGAAACACCTGGACCGAGGTGCCGTCAGCGATATATAGTGGCCCTGCCCGGCAGCACTCGTCCACGTGTCCGTGGTCAGGTGGACCTTGTCAGAAACGGCGTTGGTCAGGGCACGGATTATGTTGTCTGACACGTGCTGGTGCAGGGCTGGGACGGCACATCGGGAAAAGTAGTGGCGGCTGGGGACCGAATACCGAGGGGCGGCCGCCGCCATGAGGCTGCGAAAGGCCTCGGTCTCTAGTAGCCTATAGGGCAGCATCTCCAGGCTTAGCAATCTGGAGATGTGCACATTAAGGGCTTGGGCGTGCGGGTGGGTTGCACTATATTTGCGTTTCCGCTCCAGCGTCTGGGGTATGGAGAGCTGAACGCTGGTGGATGCTGTGGAGGATCGTGGAGGCGACGATGGGGTTTTTGTGGCAGGGTCCTGGGCAGGGGGCTGACTATCAGCTGACACAGGGGAAGGAGCAGTGGTGTGCACGGCCGGAGGTGAACGCGCTTGTTGCCACTGAGTGGGGTGTTTAGCATTCATATGCCTGCGCATACTGGTGGTAGTTAAGCTAGTAGTGGTGGAACCCCTGCTGATCCTGGTTTGGCAAATGTGGCACACCACAGTCCGTCGGTCATCCGGTGTTTCCTTAAAGAACCTCCAGACTTCTGAAAATCTAGCCCTCGCCGCAGGAGCCCTCGCCACGGGAGCTTCACTAGTTGACACATTTGGCGCTGATGCACCAGCTCTGGCCCTGCCTCTCCGTCTAGCCCCACCACTGCCTCTTCCAACCTGTTCTGGTCGAGGACTCTCCTCCGTCTCAGAAGCACTGTGTTCACCCGGCCTCTCAACCCAGCTTGGGTCTGTCACCTCATCATCCTCCGATCCCTCAGTCTGCTCCCCCCTCGGACTTCCTGCCCTGACAACAACTTCCCCACTGTCTGACAACCGTGTCTCCTCATCGTCGGACACCTCTTTACACACTTCTTCCAGTACGTCAACAAGGTCATCATCACCCACAGACTGCGACTGGTGGAAAACCTGGGCATCGGAAAATTGCTCATCAGCAACCGGACAAGTGGTTTGTGACTGTGGGAATGGTCCAGAAAACAGTTCCTCAGAGTATGCTGGTTCAAATGGCAAATTTTGCTGGGAGGGGGCAGACTGAGGGGGAGGAGGCTGAGGTGCAGGAGCTGGAGGAGTGCCGATTTCGGTGACATGGGTGGACTGCGTGGAAGACTGACTGGTGGACAAATTGCTCGAAGCATTGTCGGCAATCCACGACATCACCTGTTCGCACTGTTCTGGCCTCAACAGTGCTCTACCACGAGTCCCAGTAACTTCAGACATGAACCTAGGGAGTGTAGCTCTGCGGCGTTCCCCTGCTCCCTCATAAGCAGGTGGTGTCTCACCCCGCCCAGGACCACGGCCTCTGACCCCTGCAGTAGTTGGACGCCCACGTCCCCGCCCTCGTCCTCTACCCCTAGCCCTCGGGTTAAACATTTTGAAAATGAGAGTTATAACTTGAATTTTTTTTTAACTTTTTTTTTTTTTTTGTTTTTTTTTGTGTTTTTTAGTTTATAAAACCAAACGATGCTATCCTATTGCTATGGCTATTTTATAGCCAAGTATGAAAGCACACTGCTATGCCAGATGAGATGACGCTGAGTTATGAAAAAAATAAACGTAAAATAAAAAAGGAAATGGCAGACTGTGCCTAATTGAAATACAACCCCGGCCCCTAATAAATTTTCCCACTTCGGTCTTTGCGATGGATATGTGCGTCACTAAGCGCAAAACACAGTGGTCGCAAGTCTGACTCCAAATTGCTCACAATTTGCTAGTAGATGCACTGCAACAACTACAGCCACCAGCAGATCAACCAGAAATCAAATATATATAACGGTACTGTAGGCGTAATTAAGCCGTTTGTATTCTCCTATGGCTATTTTCTAGCCAAGTATTACAGCACACTGCTATGCTAGATGAGATGACGCTGAGTTATGAAAAAAATAAACGTAAAATAAAAAAGGAAATGGCAGACTGTGCCTAATTGAAATACAACCCCGGCCCCTAATAAATTTTCCCACTTCGGTCTTTGCGATGGATATGTGCGTCACTAAGCGCAAAACACAGTGGTCGCAAGTCTGACTCCAAATTGCTGACAATTTGCTAGTAGATGCACTGCAACAACTACAGCCACCAGCAGATCAACCAGAAATCAAATATATATAACGGTACTGTAGGCGTAATTAAGCCGTTTGTATTATCCTATGGCTATTTTCTAGCCAAGTATTACAGCACACTGCTATGCCAGATGAGATGACGCTGAGTTATGAAAAAAATAAACGTAAAATAAAAAAGGAAATGGCAGACTGTGCCTAATTGAAATACAACCCCGGCCCCTAATAAATTTTCCCACTTCGTTCTTTGCGATGGATATGTGCGTCACTAAGCGCAAAACACAGTGGTCGCAAGTCTGACTCCAAATTGCTGACAATTTGCTAGTAGATGCACTGCAACAACTAGAGCCACCAGCAGATCAACCAGAAATCAAATATATATAACGGTACTGTAGGCGTAATTAAGCCGTTTGTATTATCCTATGGCTATTTTCTAGCCAAGTATTACAGCACACTGCTATGCCAGATGAGATGACGCTGAGTTATGAAAAAAATAAACGTAAAATAAAAAAGGAAATGGCAGACTGTGCCTAATTGAAATACAACCCCGGCCCCTAATAAATTTTCCCACTTCGGTCTTTGCGATGGATATGTGCGTCACTAAGCGCAAAACACAGTGGTCGCAAGTCTGACTCCAAATTGCTGACAATTTGCTAGTAGATGCACTGCAACAACTACAGCCACCAGCAGATCAACCAGATATCAAATATATATAACGGTACTGTAGGCGTAATTAAGCCGTTTGTATTATCCTATGGCTATTTTCTAGCCAAGTATTACAGCACACTGCTATGCCAGATGAGATGACGCTGAGTTATGAAAAAAATAAACGTAAAATAAAAAAGGAAATGGCAGACTGTGCCTAATTGAAATACAACCCCGGCCCCTAATAAATTTTCCCACTTCGGTCTTTGCGATGGATATGTGCGTCACTAAGCGCAAAACACAGTGGTCGCAAGTCTGACTCCAAATTGCTGACAATTTGCTAGTAGATGCACTGCAACAACTACAGCCACCAGCAGATCAACCAGAAATCAAATATATATAACGGTACTGTAGGCGTAATTAAGCCGTTTGTATTCTCCTATGGCTATTTTCTAGCCAAGTATTACAGCACACTGCTATGCCAGATGAGATGACGCTGAGTTATGAAAAAAATAAATGAAAAATAAAAAAGGAAATGGCAGACTGTGCCTAATTGAAATACAACCCCGGCCCCTAATAAATTTTCCCACTTCGGTCTTTGCGATGGATATGTGCGTCACTAAGCGCAAAACACAGTGGTCGCAAGTCTGACTCCAAATTGCTGACAATTTGCTAGTAGATGCACTGCAACAACTACAGCCACCAGCAGATCAACCAGAAATCAAATATATATAACGGTACTGTAGGCGTAATTAAGCCGTTTGTATTATCCTATGGCTATTTTCTAGCCAAGTATTACAGCACACTGCTATGCCAGATGAGATGACGCTGAGTTATGAAAAAAATAAACGTAAAATAAAAAAGGAAATGGCAGACTGTGCCTAATTGAAATACAACCCCGGCCCCTAATAAATTTTCCCACTTCGTTCTTTGCGATGGATATGTGCGTCACTAAGCGCAAAACACAGTGGTCGCAAGTCTGACTCCAAATTGCTGACAATTTGCTAGTAGATGCACTGCAACAACTAGAGCCACCAGCAGATCAACCAGAAATCAAATATATATAACGGTACTGTAGGCGTAATTAAGCCGTTTGTATTATCCTATGGCTATTTTCTAGCCAAGTATTACAGCACACTGCTATGCCAGATGAGATGACGCTGAGTTATGAAAAAAATAAACGTAAAATAAAAAAGGAAATGGCAGACTGTGCCTAATTGAAATACAACCCCGGCCCCTAATAAATTTTCCCACTTCGGTCTTTGCGATGGATATGTGCGTCACTAAGCGCAAAACACAGTGGTCGCAAGTCTGACTCCAAATTGCTGACAATTTGCTAGTAGATGCACTGCAACAACTACAGCCACCAGCAGATCAACCAGAAATCAAATATATATAACGGTACTGTAGGCGTAATTAAGCCGTTTGTATTATCCTATGGCTATTTTCTAGCCAAGTATTACAGCACACTGCTATGCCAGATGAGATGACGCTGAGTTATGAAAAAAATAAACGTAAAATAAAAAAGGAAATGGCAGACTGTGCCTAATTGAAATACAACCCCGGCCCCTAATAAATTTTCCCACTTCGGTCTTTGCGATGGATATGTGCGTCACTAAGCGCAAAACACAGTGGTCGCAAGTCTGACTCCAAATTGCTGACAATTTGCTAGTAGATGCACTGCAACAACTACAGCCACCAGCAGATCAACCAGAAATCAAATATATATAACGGTACTGTAGGCGTAATTAAGCCGTTTGTATTCTCCTATGGCTATTTTCTAGCCAAGTATTACAGCACACTGCTATGCCAGATGAGATGACGCTGAGTTATGAAAAAAATAAATGAAAAATAAAAAAGGAAATGGCAGACTGTGCCTAATTGAAATACAACCCCGGCCCCTAATAAATTTTCCCACTTCGGTCTTTGCGATGGATATGTGCGTCACTAAGCGCAAAACACAGTGGTCGCAAGTCTGACTCCAAATTGCTGACAATTTGCTAGTAGATGCACTGCAACAACTACAGCCACCAGCAGATCAACCAGAAATCAAATATATATAACGCTACTGTAGGCGTAATTAAGCCGTTTGTATTCTCCTATGGCTATTTTCTAGCCAAGTATTACAGCACACTACTATGCCAGATGAGATGACACTGAGTTATGAAAAAAATAAACGTAAAATAAAAAAGGAAATGGCAGACTGTGCCTAATTGAAATACAACCCCGGCCCCTAATAAATTTTCCCACTTCGGTCTTTGTGATGGATATGTGCGTCACTAAGCGCAAAACACAGTGGTCGCAAGTCTGACTCCAAATTGCTCACAATTTGCTAGTAGATGCACTGCAACAACTAGAGCCACCAGCAGATCAACCAGAAATCAAATATATATAACGCTACTGTAGGCGTAATTAAGCCTTTTGTATTCTCCTATGGCTATTTTCTAGCCAAGTATTACAGCACACTGCTATGCAAGATGAGATGACACTGAGTTATTAAAACAATAAACGTAAAATAAAAAGAAACTGGCAGACTGTGCCTAATTCTACTCAAACCCCTAATAAATTTTCCCACTTTGGTGTTTGAGGTGGATATGTGTGTCACTAAGAGCTAAACACAACGGTAGCAAGTCCCCCTGCTAATTCCTCACAATATGGTACTAGCTGCAAATAAAAAAAAAAAAAATTATAACGTTATTGTAGCCCTAAGAAGGGCTGTTGGGTTCTTTTAGAATCACTCCTGCCTAACAGTAAGCTAATAGAACACCCTAACGCTTTCCCTGACCAGCAGCAGCTCTCTCCCTAGCGGCATCCAGACAGAGAATGATCCGAGCAGCGCGGGCAGCGGCTAGTCTATCCCAGGGTCACCTGATCTGGCCAGCCAACCACTGCTATCTACGTGTAAGGGTACCACGTCATGCTGGGTGGAGTGCAGAGTCTCCTGGCTTGTGATTGGCTCTGTTTCTGGCCGCCAAAAAGCAAAACGGCGGGAGCTGCCATTTTCTCGAGCGGGCGAAATACTCGTCCGAGCAACGAGCAGTTACGAGTACACTAATGCTCGATCGAGCATCAAGCTCGGACGAGTATGTTCGCTCATCTCTAGTGCAGTTCCTTTTCCTATTTTTCTCTGGGTAGAAAGGAGCTGCCTGAAGGTGGTTTTATGATGGCAGAGTAAGCCAGTGGTTCTTTTATCCTTGGATAAGAAGAAGAGTGCATATTTAGATGGAGTTTGGTTACTAACCGGCCTGGCGCTATTAATGAAATGGCGGAGTTGCAAACATTTGAAGAAGTCTGAATTGGGCAGTGAATATTTACGTGCTATCTCGTCAAAGGGGAGAAGGATAGAATCTTTAAATAGGTCTTTCACCCTTACTATTCCCTTGCGTTCCCATTGCTCGCAATAGGTACGTTTTTTACATCGAGGGGCAGTATGTCAGGGCGGTTAAGTGTTGTTTTAAAGGTTTTAAATGCTGCCTTCATTGTTGGGGATAGCTCCGCGGGAGTAAATACTGAGAAGCGAGAAGCCCATAAGGATTCTTGAAGTGAAGAGGTTTTTGCAATATGCCTTTCAATATCTACCCATAATTTATCCCGGTCATCTAACCACCAATCTTTCAATTGATCCATTATGGCAGCATGATAGTATGCTTCCACTGATGGGCAGCCCAGCCCCCCTTCATTAACTGGCAGAATTAAGGTAGATAATGGGGTTCTTGCCTTCTGACCCTTCCATACAAATGAAGTTAAAGCTTTCTGTAGGAGTACAGGCGGTCCTCTACTTCAGAACACTCGACTTACAAACGACCCCTAGTTACAAACGGACCTTTGGATATTGGTAATTTATTGTACTTTAGTCCTAGGCTACAATGATCAGCTGTAACAGTTATCACAGGTTTCTGTAATGAAGCTTTAGTGTTAATATTGATTCTTATGACAACCCAACATTTTTAAAATCCAATTGTCACAGAGACCAAAAAAGTTCTGTCTGGGATTACAATGATAAAATATACAGTTCCGACTTACATACAAATTCAACTTAAGAACAAACCTACAGACCCTATCTTGTATGTAACCCGGGGACTGCCTGTATTAGATACGACTTTGGCCATATTATCGGGAGGTTACGGAAGAAATAAAGGATTTTATGCATTACCATAATTTTAAGGGCTGATATTCTTCCTACCCATGAAATAGGTAGTTTATCATATGCATGTAGGTCCTTGGTAATGTTTTGGTTGAGGCTATTAAAATTTGTGTTGGCGAGTTTACTAATGGGTGATGTAAGAGTGATACCTAGATATGAAATTGCTTCTTTGACCCATTTGAATGGGTATGACTCCATTAGCCTCTCCTTTGTGTTCCTTGGAATGTGAATCCCTAAAATTGAAGATTTGGAAGCATTAAGTTTATAATAGCTTAGGGTGCCAAATTTCTGTAGTAATGAATATACATTTGCTAAAGATGACTCTGGTTCTGTAAGGCATAAGACAACATCATCGGCGAATAGGCCAATGTGGTGTTCCTTATTGCCAATAGGCACTCCTTTTATCACTGGGTCCTTACGAACCGCCTGGGCTAGGGGTTCCATAACTAAGGCAAATATCACCGGAGAGAGAGGACACCCCTGCCTGGTGCCGTTTGTAATGTTGAAAGAGCAAGAAATAACCCCTGAATTATAAACTTGGGCTGAGGGGAGAATATATAGAGCCAGAATCGTCTCCAATATTGGGCCTACAATACCAAATCTCCGAAGGACCAGCCGTAAATACCCCCAGTGAACCCGGTCAAAAACCTTCTCCGCATCCAAAGTTAGGATCAGAGAAGGTGTTTGGCGCGACTCCAAGACTGAGATAATATTTCTGAATCTACGAGTGCCATCCACTGTCTGGCGACCTTTGATGAATCCTACCTGGTCCGGAGCAATTATTTTGGGTAAGACCTCAGCTAGTCGAGCAGCAAAATTTTTGCATACAATTTCAAATCGTCATTCAAAAGAGAAATGGGTCTGAAGTTGGCAGTGGTACCACTTGCATTTCCCGGTTTAAGTAAGGTAATAACTAAGGCCTGAAGCATTTCTGCTGGGATAAAGCCCGTGGACATGAAGTCATTGAACAATCTAGTCAGGTATGGGACCAGAATATTTTTGTGTAGTTTAAGGTAGTTGTTAGAATAACCATCTGGTCCGGGGGCTTTATTCCTCTTAAGAGATGCGATAGCCTTCTCCACTTCTTGGGATGAGAAGGGGACCGAGATGGATTCCAAAGTGGTTGAATCGATTTTTGGTAAATGAATAGTGTCTAAAAATGCTTGAATATTCACCATCTTGAGTTGAGTAGTAGTTTCATCCTCATGAAGATTATAAAGGGAGCTATAGTAATCTGCGAATGTATCTGCAATACCTTGTGGGTCCATAACTTTAACATTATTCTGGTTGATTATATAAGGAATGCGGGATTTAGATTCTCTATTTTGAAGGCACCTGGTTAATACAGCTCCTGGTTTGTTCCCTAACCAATAATGAGACAGTTTCAGTTATTGGAGAGCGAAATCATGCTTGTGTGCGTTCAGTAAATGAAGCTGGGATGTGATAGCTGCAATTTCTTTTGCCCTGTCTGAGGAAAAGTTCTGTTTATTTAGCCTATGCAGGGTAGCCAGGGATTCTAACAGAGAGTTTTCTTTAGCTGTGTGATCTTTTTTGGCATGTGACGCTTTTTTAATAAAGTGACCTCGGAGTGTAGCTTTGTGGGCACACCACAAAATTGGCACTGAGACTTTATTGTTATCATTAGTACTCTTCTAATGCTTGAGAAGTATCGGGGTGGTACTCAGCGTGGTGTAATACATAATTGTTAATCCGCCATACCGACTTAGGAACACAATTGTACTCTTCTCTAAGAACCAGGGTGATGGGAGCGTGGTCTGACCACGAGATTGTCCCTATGGAAACTTCCTCTACTAAGTCTAATAATTGTTTATTGATTAGAAAGTAATCTTCTCTAGTATAGATCTTATGAGAGTTAGAGAAGAAAGTGAAATCCCTTTCTGTTGTGTGGCGTATACGTCAAATATCAAATAGGCCTA
The DNA here is from genome assembly GCF_040894005.1 of Engystomops pustulosus. Classification (NCBI taxonomy): domain Eukaryota; kingdom Metazoa; phylum Chordata; class Amphibia; order Anura; family Leptodactylidae; genus Engystomops; species Engystomops pustulosus. The sequence goes on along the minus strand of NC_092412.1, from coordinate 182,645,506 downwards.
CTTGAATAGGGTACTAGCGTACGGGGTGGGCTCGTGGTGGGTGGTCCCTGAAGTTGAGTCCATAGACGGCCACAACACCTGGTTGAAGTCCCCTGTTAAAATTAAAGGACCATTGGAGACTTTGAAAATGTTTGCTAGCGCTTTGTTCAGTAAGCTATGTTTAGAGTTAGGTCCATATACTGAGACAATTGTATAAGGAGCATTGTTAATGGAACATGATAGAATAAGGTAACAACCCTTTGCGTCCGCTCTCATGTCATGTCATGTTGAACAAAGGATAAAGTATCCTTAAAGGCAATGGTGACTCCACACCTCTTGTCTGTCGCATGCGCATGGAAGATAAAAGGGAATTTGATTCTTTAGTCTATGGCTATCAACTTGGTTCAGCCTAGTTTCTTGTAGGCAAACAATATCAGCCTGGACCTTACGGGCTTCTCTCCAAACAGATGTTCTTTTGCAGGGTGAATTAAGCCCCTTAACATTAATAGATAAGATTTTAAACACCATTTAGATGGTTAAGATAAGAGGCATACTCACTCTATGACAAGAAGTGGGGTCCCCCCCGGACTAGAGCACCACACCATATGAAATACAACGGTCTCAAGCCACCAATGAAATGTACATTATAGGATTTGTCTGATCGGTAACGGGGGTAAACATTGAATAACATCAATGCCTGTGATAAGGCAACTATAACATAAAAACAGAAATAACACAAGAAGTGACTTGCCATACTGGGAACTGGCCTGTAAACGACCATGTAGGTGTCCTCCCGGTGGTAGTGGCAGGACGAGCACAGCCTACTGGGCTATGTTGAATAGTGGCTCAGCCCAATGGGCAAAGTAATGTAGTAATGTCTGCTAACTTAAATAGTGCGCTTCTTGTTGTTGTGCACTGTGGACCATTCTTCCGTGATTGTGGCAGGTGGATGACGCTTCCTAGCTGACATGGCGTTCTCTGCAACAGTCAAGTTACACTGCTTGCAAAGGTGAATCCCTTCCTCTGGGGTACCCGCTATGGATTTGGAGCCATTCCTGGATAAAATCAACTTCACTGGGAATCCCCAGCGGTATGGGAAGGGTATTCATGCAGCTTGAGAAAGCTCTTCTTCTCGCCAGTGTTGCCGCCGATAGGTCTGTGTATACGGATATGTCGGCAAAGCGAAACGGAAGACTCGGAGGGGACCTTGCTGCTATTGCAATCTTTTCTTTGATGTGTAAGTAGTGGATCCGAGCTATTACATCTCTTGGAGTTGTAGATGGAAGCTGTTTTGGCTTCGGGAGCCTATGTACTCTGTGTATAGTGAGGTCCAATTGGTTGGCATTGGGAATTAAGCAGTCCTCAATGAGATATTCTGTAAGTTTCTCCGGCTTAACACTCTCAGGAATACCCCTAAACCGCAGGTTATTCCTGCGTGAGCGATCTTCGATATGAGCAAGCTTTGCTTTCAGGGCATCCAACTCCTCCTCCATTGAAGTAGTCACATCCACAAATTCATTGTGGGCTGATGTCAATTCCGCCATTTTCGTTTCTATATGAGATGTGCGGTCTCCCAGTGAATTAACTTCTGACCTGAGAGTCTGTATAGAAAGATGGAGCTCCTTGGTGATGTTGGCTTGCAGAGCTACTAATAAAAGTTTCATAGATTGCATAGTTAAAGCTGCTTGATCTGAGACCCCTTCTAGAACAGGCTGGTTAGCAGGTCTGTGTGTAGCTGGGGTTTCCCACATACCTGCCTGGTGATGAGGCTTTTCTGCTAAGTCCAGCTGCGGGGTGGCGCATAGTGGCTGAGGAGTCCATCGTTAGCAGCGGCTCCGATAGCAGAAGATCCGCTTCGAGTTCCGGAGGAGGTGAAGGAGGCGGCTCACTGTCTAGCTTTGATGTACCTGCCGAGAGCACGCTGTCGGCACCATCTTGGATCGACTCGGCCGCTGAGAAGAACTTGGTGAGCTTCAGCGGACTTTTCTTTTTCCGCCCTTTAGCCATAACCTCTGCTGTCCCCAAGGTATAGGGAGTGTTCGGGTGAGAAATCTGTCCTCGAGCTGAATGCTGAGTGCCGCTGTTAACCACCGTGCAACAGAGCCAGAGCCTCACACGTCTGTCTCCATGCGCAGCAGGACACGCCCCCCCTGGAATATTTTATTAATATGGATAAAAATTTATGGTTATGGATCCTTATGGGTACTGTTTGGAAGACATCCAGTAGTTTAGGGACAATGAAAGACTTGAGTTAATGTTTCCTACCCCACCAAGACAATTATTTCTGCTAATTGACTTTTGATATTTTTCAAGAACATTGTGTAATTAAGATAATAATAAGCTTGGATCAGAGGGTAGTTGAATACCAAGATACTTGATACTAGTTTCGGGCCACTTAAAAGGGGAATTGGGTTCAAGTTTATTTGCAACTGATGGAGTGAGAGTGATATTTCCAATTTACTAAAGTTTATCTTAAAGTTGGGCAGCTCACCGGCATTTGTGACGAGGAGGACCAATGGTATTTGTTTACATTTTGCTATCTCAATTAGTCTAATCATCCTACAGCTGTTATTCTTTCCTTACCTGGCCTGCACAAACCCTGTCTGTTCCCCTCCATTTCTAGGAGGATCAACTTTAGTTGAAAAGCCATTGCCTTTGCCCACCATTTAAGGTCATTCTTTAGGAGGGATATTTCCATTCTTTTGGCATGATTTTATATGAGTCTCTTGTGCCTGCTTTCCCGCTCCCAAGACATACTTTTAAAGGTTAGTGAAGTTGGGTAGAAGAACCTGTTTGAATGTTTTATAATGTGTGATGGGTATGTCCTCTGGATGGGTGACAGGAGGGTGGTGGGTGACAGGATTTTAAGAATTCATCTAAATTATGCTGCCACATTTCTGTACAGAGATTCATAGCACCTATGACAGGCCTCAGCAATGCTTTCAGTAATGGTCACTGATCCTGACTTTTCATCTTGTGTCTGGTTGAAATGCGCTTTTTCCTTTTGTTTGTGCACCAACGCTGACATCATATGATTGCCTTTATCTCTGTGGGCATATTGCTTAAATCTTATTTTTGTTAAGGCTCTAAATGAGTAGGTATTTAACATATCCTTAAAGTGTAACTGTCATTCTGGGCAAAAAAAAATAAAAAACATAATTTTGCTCCAGGTGTCCCTGGGAATCTTTCCTCAAAGTATTTTGCCTCTCGGTCCTCATTTAGTACCTCTTTTGGCCCATAGTATCCATGGTTTCCAGCTCTCAAAAGAACAACAATCAGCAAGATGGAGGGACGGGACCTGCCTCCTGTCACCTCATCACAAGCACCAGTGACACCAGAGCTATCTATCTATCTATCTATCTCCTATCTAGATCCGGTAAAAAGGGAGCACTCCAAGGTACGTGGAAGGGGATGAATCTTTATTCCATCAGTGGTATGTTTCCGTGTAGTGACACACCTTTTTCATACTTTAAAAGATTTTCCTGCTATCTGTCTGTCTATCTATCAATATCTTATCTATATCATAGCTATCTATTTATCCTCTATCTATCTACCTATCTATCTATGTATATACCTAATTTTGTATTTATCTTACCACAAAAAAAGATAGAGCAGGCTCTATCTTTGGGCGTACGAACAACTGTGTGGGGCTATGTTCTATGGAGAGAGGAAGGGTGAGCAGCTCTCACCCCTCATTTTCTCCAGTAAGCTGAGGTGTGCTCGCCTTTTAGACTAACAAACAAGACATAAGAGGGAATAGACTGACAGGAATACTAGAAAGAGAAAACACAAATCTACCCCTATATTTAACAGATTTTAACAAAGCTATAGAGAATTTAAAAATATGTACATTATACGCGCCAGTGGTTTTTCTTGATAAGAATATTCTTCTTATGTTTATTGCTCAAAAAGGCCAATTTTTCTTTACAAATACTATTTATCAGCTAATCCCATTTAAGCAAACTTCTTTCACAAGTGAGATAAATTTTACACAGCCATTTATTGGCGTATTGCAACATACATAATAATTCTATAAATCATAGCAGTAATGCACTGTGCATTACACCTAGAGTTATTGGAATATGGATTTAAAGAATATCCCCATAAAATTCCTTAACATTACCACAACTGTAAATCATTCCAAATTATGTCTATCAAGAGGCTACAAATCATAAGTCTTTCCTGTTGTTTTATTATTTTTTATTTGCTGGAACCGTCACAGAGTAAATAGTTTAATATATATCATCAGAGAATCTAACTTAAATATTAGAAATCCCTTTATAGTGCGATGTGGGACATTGAACTGAAAGAGGCTGAGAAAGAGTTAACTGTTTTGCATTCTGCAGCTTTTTATGAAGATTAATATCCATAATAACATCTGGTGCCAGGTTTGTGATCATCTGCCTGACTCCTAATGTGTTTTTTGTGTTTATTCTCATGAATGAGTTTCTCGGCATTATCATAATGGATACCTTTGGAAGCCAGTGACTTATGCCTTAGAGAGATTCAACACCCGCAGTGTATTTGTACTGGGGCAGTATAACAGCAACATATCTTACGATTTCACCTGATTTTATGGGAATATTCCTAGTATACATTATATCATCATATACTCATTGCATAAACTCTTATACTTTGGTTGAGTTTGAAAACTGATGTAACTTTCCAACTTTTGTGAGCAGGGCCCTCATTCCTATTGTTTCATCTGATGTTATTTCTTTGTAATGTTATGTTTTATTTGCATATGTAAACTAAATAAAGATTTATTATTATTAGTTATAGGGAAGAATTATTAATACACTTGACCAGTAATGGCGAACATTTTATTGACCGAGTGCACAAATTACAACCAAAACTCACTTGTTTCAAAGTCAATTTAAGCAACAACTTATTGCTCCCTGCTCCATCACAGCTTTCAATTGCATCAGCATCCTAAGGAAAGTGGAAATAAAGTGTAGAAACTCAGTTTATCATTGGGTCGACTGAACAGTAAGAATTGCAGGCCCAGAGTAAAAGGTCCAATGGCAATCGAGCTCTACCAATATTGGGATAAAAGACCCACTGGTTTCCAAGGAGCATAACTTCTTTATTACAGCAAAGCAAACATAGGATCGGACACCAGCACACTACAGAGATGGTCCTTTTCTCACACACTATGCTTCTTCAACCTGTTAAGGGGCGGCGCGGTCTATTTAGCATATGGCATAATCGTCACCAAGTGGAGATGTGCTAATCGATTCTAATGATTCTAAATTCGTTTAGAATTTCAAGAAAAATTTGATTTGTTAATCTGAAGTTAACAGTGATTCGTGGGTTCGAATTTTGATTTTTATTTCTTTATTTCTTTATTTTTTTCCTTTATTAGCAAAATGGCAGGAAGCACAACGTGTTACATGGGGCAGAGAACTCTGGGAAGAAGAAAGGAACATGGCGGTACTGTTCCTCACTGAATGGGGGTAGTGTTCCTCACCTCAATTTATTTTGCCATCCTCTGGTGCTAATAACTTTTTTATACTTTGGTTTACGGAGCTGTGGGTGGTGTCATTTTTTGTGACTTTTGATGACTTTTTCGATGCTATCATCGACTGTACGACCTTTTGATCACTGTTTATTAAAATTTGTATATTTTTTCAAAATGAAAAAAAAGTACCATTTTCCGTTACGGAGTTAAAAGCAGTAAAAAAAGGTTATTATATTTTGATAGATCAGACATTTTTGGACGCGGCAATAGCTTCATGCATGTTTGGTGCTAGCACTGACCGCGGGTGTAACCGGTAAGCCTTTTCAATATGCCGCAAAGACTTACCGGCTATGAAAAGGGCTCAGCCCGTGAGTTCTCTCCATGCACCTGCACCCAGCATGCGACGTACCGTTAAGTAGCATGCCGTTATTCAATTCGATTTAGTTCGATTTTCTGTGAAAATTCGGTTAAACGGGTTGAATCTAATTTTTATAAATCTGCCCATCTCCATCACACATAAACAAATATACATTTGGGTCAATACCATCATAAAGATGTACTAAAAACATTTAGCCAATTGTTTGCATAACATTTCTTCATAATATTTCTTTTAGCCTAAAATTTTTTTCTTATATAAAGAACACATTTCTGTCATTTAACCTGAGTGTCCCTATTACATCAGTTTTAATAGTCCATATTAATCCATATAGTACATATCGCGATGTCCACCAGCAGAACCTATGGTAATCCAGCTCTGTCCACACCTTCTTGCTCCTCCAGTAGTTCCAGGAAGCCCAGGATATGTCACTTTAAAAAAACACTAAGCACTGCACTTCCTGGACTTCATCGGCCTGCAAGAGGGGACCTTAGGTCTGCCAAACTCTGTGCTAGA